>NC_045542.1:46749955-47349955 GCF_009769535.1 Thamnophis elegans | reverse complement strand
AAGATTGCTAAAAATGGCACAGAAATATATGAATTTTATAAAAACAACTTAGCATGTAGTATATAAATGCTAATAAACAAATGCCTGAGCAGGGAATTGAACTAGAGGAACTCCAAGGTCCCTTCCAACTCTGTTATTCTTTTAAATGCATTAAAGCTGAGAAATTATTCTCTAAATGGGAATGATGAGAAGAAGAGTAAATAAGAAATAAGATAATTATATTGTTTGTAAAACAATATAATTATTTGCATGAGATGTATCTACTAGGCCTGGGATTTAAAATATTAAATAAATAAAAGATGGATCTGTTAATAAATGTCAACCAAGAAATTGAAATCTCCATTTTCAGTAACTGTGTCCCTTTAGTATTAATAAATATTGCTGTTGATGCCATATTTTTGCTTTCTTATGGGTTTCTGGCCACTGTTGGACTGAAGAATAATATTGGAGTATTCAATTCTCCTACTCTGCAATTTTACTACATAATTTCATAAAGTGATTAAAAATAATTATCATCAAAGGAAAATAACAACATAAGGACAAGTAAATAGAGTTATTTTAAACTTTACAAATTTATATATGTTTCCAAATTCTAAATCTTTTGTTCCCTCTATTTTTCTTTTTTAATCTATGCAATTCTTATAACTTAAGTGAAGATAGTTCAAGTGATAATAATTAGGCTATCTGGATATCCAACAAATGAAGCCCTCAAAAGTAATAATAATGAGATAAAAGGATTTTAACATTTGTGGTACCAAAGCAATGGAAGATACATGTAAAACATTGTCATCATGGCTATCATGGCATATGAGGGGAGGAGAATGCTTTGGCTGGGTACGATGGGCACATTCACTTCTGTGTGCAATATTCTACCAGTCAGTCCAAAATTTGGTGCAAGAAATTTTCCTTTCATTGACTTCAGTGGAAGAAATTAAAAAAATCAGAAATTGCTATCCCAGGTTGACCACAGCATTACTGATATCAATATGCCAGAATTTAGTACTTATAGCTCACCTCGCAAGCATAACCTAAATGTATCCGCCTCAGACAGATATCATGTCTTAGAATAAGTGTGCAACATGGGCAGTATTTTTAGCCTGACATTTTGCAAAGAGAGCTCAAATGGAAGAACGATGGGAACATGCAGAGAAAAGATGTTCTGCACAAAAAGGAAGGCTGGTCCACAAAACCACCTGACCTTGCAACACATATGAAGAACATTACTAACCAATTTTGCCTAGACCCTCAACAGGTACTTATCTTGGCATTTCAAACACGTTTGGCACCTAATTCTGTTTCCAAGTTGAAGGACAAGACAGCGTCATACACAGGTAAACATGGAAATGAGGAACATATCTTAAACTGCATCTCTTTCCCATACCTCTTCCCAGTCCTTTTGCCATATATGTAAGAAACATTTGAATGGTCTGGGTTGTTTTAGCATTTCCCATGCCCGGCAGTAGAAGTCCTCATTCCTAAATATCAAGGGAGCCCTTCAATTGGCTAAGATCAGGTGCTTCATTACAACTGCTGTACAGGAGCACTTTTGCTTTGCAAAATTAAAATTTTGATTTTGCATGAGGATGGTCTAAGCAATCAAGGATATCATTCACTCTTTTCTTGACCAAATACTTAAGTATATATCCAGATCAAGGGGCTATGGGATCCTGCTGTCTATTGCCAGTTCCACTGTCTATGTTTTCCCTTGCTGTCCTACAGGTACAGGTTGATGGACAAAATCAGAAAAGAGATTATAACCTTTGACTATCAGCAAAACCCAGGATTTCCCCAGATGTTCTTCAGTGAGGTATTGACCAGCCTCTCCAGGCAGATTTACATACCTCCAGAGCAGGCAGTCATACAATTTGCTGCCCTGCTGTCTGTTAAGCCACTATTTCCAATGCTCAAGACTCTGCTCTTTGTTTCTTCTGAGGCAGCTCTATCCCAAAGGGACCATTCAATAAAAGCTCTGACATTGTCCTATGTATGTCCTATGTTTGTGTTTTGTTACAATGGAATAGTGACTAAGGCTTCTTTTTTATAGACATTGTAGCTGTGACTGTTGAGAGTCTACATGCTTGAAAAGTATCAGGTTGAAATCATTGCCATAATATCTCCCTCTGTTTAGTTTCAAGGTGGAACAAGAGAATAAAAGAGTTTGGTAGACTGAAGACTAGCAAGTGATATGTGCATTCTCATCTATGTGCTGAGGGAAATCTCTGTGAACTGGTGAGATAGATGCCTGAATCAATTAGTAGAGAATAATCGGGAGGCCGTGGGATACTCACACAAGAGTGCAAAGTTGGTCCAGTCAAGGATGGCAGAGGCTGCAAAATGAAGGGTGGGCCTCTCATAAGGAGCAATCAATGTGTTGGTGCCATTTTTCATCTTGTTATGCAGTGTCCTTGCGTAGGGACCTTTTCTATGTATAGTGTAGAACATATTTTTCTGCCAACTTAGTGTTTATTTTGCTCTTGATTCCTGTGATTACTACCTAAAGTTTTAAGGGAGAAAAGAGACATTGCTCCTTATAGATCTGGCTGTTTTGATATAATGGTTCGCTAACAAATTCTATTGCAATTCTAGCATGTTGTGCTCCCTTTTTTGTCCTGTCATTTTCTCCCGATGTCAAAAAGAACGAGTGGCTGTGTTTTGCCAGCACTTCCCCCTGCAAAACTTAAAATGTCTTTTGTTCAGCCCTGTGCAATGAGCCACTGGAGGGTGCTGCTAGCAGTTTATGAGAACCCCTGTTTTCTGTAGGTTGGAAGAGTGACTGCAGCTGGGCCTCCCTAATGCTGAAGTGGTATTTGTAGTCTGTTCAGAACCCCTGCTTGGGAAGCTGTGTTACATGAACTTTCCTTCCTTCCCTTTATATATTGTGCTCCAGAACTGAAAGAAGAACACGAGATTTTTGCAAAAGGGGCAAAAAGTCTGAATGGGGAAGGGAATTCTGAGGGGTGGTTGCAATTCCCTGTGTGGATCAGTTTTGTAATGATGCAGAAGATATGTTGGATGTTGTTTGAGTTCAGTAGCTCCCATTGGGTGGCTGGCATATAGCTTCAGCAGTACACAATTTGAAATTGTTGCCCATGAAATGTGTTGCCTACCTGTTATTGTATTTGCTGATTACAGATGTTGTTCTGCTCTCTGGGTATTAACTGCCTTAGGTATAGAAGCCAGTTGGCCAGAGGAGTAATGGTGTAGTTCCTGAACACAACTGTTTCAATGACATAATGTAAGATCTAAAATATCTATTTTGGGCAGGATACAATATCTTCCTTAACCAGATATGTGAAATTAAAAATGATATATTTGATGCAGTAATTAATACATATTTTTTCCTAGTGTTTTCTCATAAATCCAAGGTCTGTTTTTTTCCTGGATCAAATGAATGTTAATCTATTGGTTGTGACAATTGACCAACTAGCTTGTTACCTGAGTCAGACATGGGCCGAGAGTGACTAGTGTGGGCCAAAGTCTCTCAGTTGGCTTTCATGCCTAAGACAGGACTAAAACTCATAGTCTCCTAGCTTTTAGCTTGGCGCTTTAACCACTAGACCAAACAATTCCCATAACTAATAGATAATATCAAATAATATTCTTTACGGAGGCTTGGGCCTTAAAAGTTTCAATTTTCCCAGAAATTGAAAACTTACTTTTTGCACAGAATTTCCCTTGATTTTATTCACTTCCCTGAATTATTTAAACTATTTCTTTCATTGGTCTTTTTAAAAAAAGACAAATTGTTTTTATTTGTATTTTTATTTATTGTTTTTATTTCATAGTTTATGGAAACTGCTTTGATATTTGCTAAATGAAAAGTTATAAAAATATTGTAAATGGTGAAAGAAATGTACTTCATAAGTCTGGATAGATGAAATACAAAACACTATACGATCATTTTGGCTTCTTCCATGGTTAATCCAGTTATAGATATGCCATACATTTGTATAAGGTCTTTACAGGGCTGGTGGTTTTAATTTTGGTCCCTCCACCAAGGATCCTTTACATTGAACTGATGATTTTTTTTTTTACAATGCCACATGTTGAGTCAATGTCTTCTTTCAGCTACCTGCTGCAGAAGCCCCATTTTTGTCCCCTGCTTAGTTACAAAAAACTCAGTTCTTATCAACATCGTTTTAAAGTAAGAAAATATGTATCCCTTTACATTTACTTAAACCCAAAGTTAGGCCATTTCTGTGGCCATTTGCTCATTTTAAAGAGGAGCCCTGGTGGTGCAGTGATTAGAATGCAGTATTGCAAACAAACTGCCCATAGCCTGGAGTTCAATCCTGGCAGGGCTCAAGGTTGACTCAGCCTTCCATCCTTCTGAGGTCAGTAAAATAAGGACCCGGATTCTTGGGGGAAATGGGTGACATTTTAAACCACCCAGAGAATGCCATAAAGCACTATGGGGCGGTAGATAAGTTGTGTTGCTATTAAAGAGACCCTTCTGGAGCTTTTACTAACCTGAATCTAAGTAATACTCATTTGGCAATCACAATTGGTACGGACAGTTAGATCATTAAATGAGGTGGTTGCTAAATGAAACCACAACTGGGCTTATGGTTTTACTTCAGCTTTCCTTTGCTTACAGACCTGCAAAGGTTATAAATGTGAGACTTGGTTGTAAAGTTATTTTTCCCCACAACTGCAATTGTGTACAGTCACTAAATGAGGACTATATGTAGTTTGATATCATTTGCAAACTTGGCAGCTTACTACTAACTTCTAAGTTAAGATTTTTTTAGGAAATTTAAAAAAGCTTGAGAGACTCTCTCTTCCCTCCACTGAGAAAATTGTCAGTTTATTCCTTGTCACTGCCTCTTCTTTTTTTTAACCAGTTACCGATGTATAAAAGAAAAATCATATTTTTGAAGAATACAAAATATAATGAAATCACCAAGATGCACAATCGTAACAAAATATAACAATGCATAAAACTAAACATTTTGGGGGGGGAGAGAAAAAAATGAAAAGTGGGAAAAGAAAAAACAAATTTTGTATATTACATTTATATTCACTAGTTTAAAAAAAACCATATAATGCTATACTACAGCCAGATATGTTATTACAAATTATAAAATCTAAACATAGGGACATAATTTTACATCCTTTGATTAATAGAAAATAAGACACTTGTTTTATCTCATGAATGCTTCATTTGCGTGAGAGTCTTTGATAAAGTGAATGTTTGATTTTGTCAGATTTTGGGATTCTAAGGAAGTGGCAGTGTCAGCAGAACATTTAAATCTGTTGGTGGAATACATGCTGGAGTATATTGACTTTCAAAGTAAAGTCAACATAGCTTAGTGGTTCTGGTTTTAGCTTAACTTAGTGGTTCTGGCTTGTACAGAACAGGACATACAGTACGTTAGAGTGGTAAAATTGGACTTTTGGTTGCACTTGGGCTTTCTTCCCAAAATATACCAAATAGACCAGTATTGTGTTGGCCATTAGCAGGGAATGCTACATGTGGCAAAGGCATAACCTTATAATTCTATTACAAAACATATGAAAGCTTCAATTGACCAAAACCATGTTGGGCAATGGAAGACAATAATTATGGGTTGATCTTGTGATGATCATGGCATTTGGAATATTGTGGCTTGGAATGGAAGAAGAGTAAATAATAAAGACTGTGAATTAATGAAGTGAAAGAATAATAATTATGAAAGCAAAAGAAATCAGTGGAACAACTTGCCTCCAGAAGTTGTGGGTGTTCCACCACAGGAAGTTTTTAAGAAGAGATTGGACAGCCAATTGTCCGGAATTGTACAGGGTCCCAGGTCTCCCGCTTAAGCAGGAGGTTGAATACCTCCAAGCCCTTCTGTGTTATTCTCTATTCTGTATGAAGAAAGAAAGACTGATATCCAACTGAATAAAATCTGGATCTTCTGAATAAGAGTCAATATGAATACATGCAGGAGAGTAAAGGTGTGGGTTTGATTATGAATGCAAGGGCTAAAATGTGTCAGAAAATATAAATGAGTTTTATTTAGGTTATGGTGGATGTGTTTAAAAATATATTGATGGTAATTCAAGTTATAGACATTTTTGAGTACAGGGGTGAGTTTGAAGAAAAATATTTTGAATGAATGTAATCTGGGGGAAAAATATTGTGACATGAATGGTTAGAAATATAAACAAGATAATAGTATGAAAAGCGCTACTGAGCCATTTGGAATGAAAATGAGAAAAAGAATAGTGATTGCTTGGTGAGTATCTACTTGAAAGTAAATCTATTGGCTTTAAATAAGCAGTATAACCTGTGTTCATGCAAATATGTAAATATAAGTCTCCCAACAGATTGAATGGAAATTAATACCAGAAAGGAAGATGTGAGTGCTGTAAAATGAATTAAGATGGAGTTCCACATTTATGCTAATAGGATGTCTGAAAAAATGCTTGGTAAGAATGATGGAAGGGGCTGTGAATAAGAAAAATACATATGAATGCTACAAAAAATAGAATGAGAGAAAGCTATATGGAGGGAGGGTGGGAAGCAGTTACAAAGAATGCTATCTAACTTTCCACTTAGTTGTTGGACATCTCAGGAGAAATTCAGTGATCATTTAAGTGTGAGTTTTAAAAGAAGAAAATACAGCATTAAGCATGAATGGGACCTGAATTAATGTAGGTTGAATATTAAGTGAATTATTAGTGAAGAAATATGTTGATGGTTTGGTTATACAAAGAAAAATAAGGATCGAATAGAAGTGTATGGAAAGTTATAGTCAGTGTTTTTGAAAAGTGGACTGAGCTTAACTTACTTTGATTTTTACTTTTTTGTGTTTATTATTTCTTGCTCCATTTTTGCAGTTAGCATTATGTTACCATGAAACAAAATATAGGTAGTCCTTGACTTATAATGGTTCATTTAGTGACCGTTCAAAGTTATAACAGCACTGAAAAAATGATTTATGATCTTTTTTCACATTTATGACCATTGCAGTATCCCCATAGTCCTGTGATCAAAATCTAGACATTTGGCAACTGATTCATATTTATGACAGTTGCGGTGTCCCAGAGTCATGTGATCGTTTTTTGGGAACTTCTGACAAATTCAATCGGAAAGCCAGATTCACTTAATAACCGTGTCACTACTTAATAACCACAGTGATTCACTTACTGTGGCAAGAAAAATGAAAACAGGTCAAAACTCATTTAACAAATGTCTCGCTTAGCAACAAAAATGTTGGGCTCAATTGTGGTAGTAAGTCAAGGACTAACTGTAGTAGGATGGCTATATTTGTATCTTAAAAAGCCTTGGTATTGGCAGGGCCAACCCATAAATCTGTTGATACTGTCAAAAAGCTCTGCAGAAGGTTGGAGAAGCAGAATTTATCTTTGAGAATCCAAACTTATTATACTTCAGCAAAACGCTTTGAATGTAGTTTTACTTGATTATCATGGCAGCTAATTTTCCAAGAACAGATGCTAAGCTAATCATGCCTGTGATTTCCCAGATCTTCCATTAATGATGCCACATCTATTACCTAGCCCAGCATGTGGAACAAGTTACATTTTGCTAGTAATTTAGCGATTCCACATTTGAGTTCTAACTCTTAAACAAATACCATCAGGACCCAATGATTTGTTACTGTACATTCTCTCCTAATGTAGACTCTTCTTTGGGTACCTCAATTTGCTTCAGTTGCACCAATTCCCTCCTTAAGAAAGTCAGATCTCTCTTCTATTTTTTCTGTGGTACAAACAGAAAATATAATTTATATATTTCCTCAACATTCCTGGGTGTCCCTTTCACTCCTCTGATGCTTAATGGCCCAGTCACTTCCTGTTTCTTCGCTGTGAATATATTTAAAGAAATTATTTTTGTTCCTTTAATTTTTTTTCCTGTACTATAGTGAAATTATGATTGGTACTTACTGGATTATCATTTTACACTTATCCTGGTTTGTACTTTATGTTCTCTTCATTAGGACAGATGTTCCCTTTCCTGCAGGAAGACTTTTAAACTTTTTACAGCTTCCTGGATACCATTAGAAAAAACAAGGCATTTTCCTGGACTTGTTGACCCATTCTTACATTGAGGTTATTTGTGGTTTTAAATAGCCTATTATGAAACAAATGGACTTTATTTTCTTCCACTTTCTTTACTAAAAGCTGATAAACTCCTTCAGGGGAGAAATGTTCCTAGATTCCTGCTATATCACTCTGGTTGTACTTTCCATTTGATTGGCATTTGGAATGAAACTGAAAAAGGCCACCCAATTATTTTTATGGAAGTTCTACTATAAATGAGAAAGTATAGCCTTTGCAATTTGTACTTTTTAATTATGCATGCACTTGTTATAGTTTACTGTATCTCCTTGGTTACAAGGAGAGATTACAAATGGTAGATTATTGAACAGCCCTGCTCCCCCCCACTTTCCTGGTCCCACCTTTTTCCTCGCTTGTTCTTTGTTTTTTTTAAGATTCATATACTATTTTAGAAAGATTAATCAGTAGAATTCCCATTCTTCCATCTTCCCCCTACCCATCTGTAGAGGAGATCTTATATGATGCACCATGTTTTGGTACTAGTAGTTGCAACATTTAAATTTCAGTACGGCAGGTATATGTCATTTCTACTGCTTTGAATATTAACATTTAATGCAGTCTTCTTAATAAGATGGAATGCTAAGATGTTTTTCCCTGCAGTCAAACATGAACTGATGTTAATTAAATCTTTGAAAGGCAAGCACTTAAACTGCTTTTCTGCAAGAAAACAGACTCCTATTCTCCCTAAAGGTAAATAGTTTTTAAAGAACATGAGGGTGGGAGAAATATTACAGTTTTGATCAATAGTTTTTCTAGATCAACATTTTACTAAATAAGATATTTGATTTTAATTTTGTAGGATAGTTAGTATTCTGCTAACCCTTCCTTGCGGATATATACTTCTTTTGCCCATGCACAAAAAAATTGTTTTCCTCTGAATATTTTTTCTGATAATTCTTTGGTTTTTAAATTTAAAGCAAGTGACTTCAATGATACTGTAATGCTCCTGTACTTTAACCTTAAGAGGCAAACGTTTAAATGGCTCTTTTGAGTCAGTTGTGAAAGCATCTTTGCTGAAATATAAATGTGTTTTTCTTAAGCAGGTGGACCAGAAAGTGTTATCTTTTTTTGTTTTAACCAGAATTTTTCTACATCATTGTCTTGACATTGACCACTAGAAAAGCAGTTATTTGAGATTGAAGAATTACATATATTTCTTACAAAGCAACAACTAGTTGAGTTAAATTGTTACAAGTGAAAATTAAATAATTATTATCTGTTTATAATTTCCTTCTATCTGAGCAGTATAGAATTTTGATCTCTGCCAAAAATGAAATAGAGCTGGTAATCATGTAATGGTTTAATGTTGGACCAGAATTAGGGAATTCCAGATTCTAATTCATTTTCAGAATAGAAGCTGATTGTCTGACTTTTTCAGGTTAACCTATCTCACTGACTTATTTGAAAAATTAAGAGGAAGGAATGAATGCTACTTACATATTTCTTGAAGGAAATACATCAATCTCGCAGAGAATAGGGTAGAGTAGAACAGAATAAAATAAAAGTATTATATTACACCAGATAATGATATTCAGAAAGGGGAGAATTTTGTAAATTACTGGCCTTTAGACTCAATCAAATTTAAATAATGTAATATTATTTCATCTATTTCACACAGAAAATAACACATTTCAGATCTATTAATAGCTGTTAAATTTTTATTCTAAATTGTGGGGGACATATAGTAGGCTTACAGAAAATGAAACTTTTCATATACACTTCAGCTCCATGTATCACTCATAATTTAATTGGAAATGAAACCAACTCTGGCTTTCCACCCCATCCACTACTTTCACTTGGTTGTGGACCTGATTAGTCATTTTCCATGACTCTTGATTGGGGATTTCCCTATTTTAACCCATCCTCGACTGGAGAAAAGGGGGGGAAAGTTTTATTATTTATTTTCCTTATCAATTAGACCAAAAGCAGAATATTGCAGAACTCTTTTTAACCTGATTAAAGGGGGAGAGGAGGCTTGCACATTGGACATATTGATCATTCTTAAATCATTGAGAAATGTTTGAAATCTGTGAAAGGCAATGGCCTTATTGGTACAAAAGGACCTTATCTTTTTTAACTTACTAAAGGTATATAATAGAATTTTTTCAAATAAATCTGTATCCCTAAAAAAAATTAGCACATACAAAATTTTAGTAGAATTTGATTAAAGTTTATAATGAGATAAAATGCAAATAGAAATAAAAATCAAGAGAGATAGAAAAAGTGCAAAGATGAAGAAAGAAAAAGGAAAAAGTAGTGGCTTCTGATTTTTTTTTCAGTGCAATGGAATACAAGAAGAATTAGAACCTCAATCTTTTATATTTCAAATTAATTCAAATCATTTCTATAACAACAAAATCTAATAATGAAAATCAAATTTTCATTTCCCCCCCCATTTCAAGCATAAAAGTCCAGAAATGTTTTCCAGGTGGAAACGAAGCTAGATAAGTTGTCTTTAATTAAAACAGTCAATTTTGCTATCTCCACCAATTATATCATCATTTTTCCAGTGTGGGAATCGTGTCTTACCATCATTGAACAAATAAAATTCACACCACTGTCAACATATATAGCAATAAAGTTCCAAATTTTCTTTCAAGTTATTTATCAAACCTAGAAGAAAGTCTTCTGATTTCAGTTTTGTATTTATTTCAAAAATGTTCTGAAAATAAAATCAAGATCTGGTCCCCAGTATTTCTTTGTTTTCTCACAAGTACACTAGTGATGATAAAAAGTATTAGATTTCTAAAGTATATTTGAAGTTCCCTTATCCATAAATCTCAGTTTCAACATTTTATAGACCTTAGCAATATTGTTCATCATTAGCATACAATGGAATTTCAAATTCCCTTTTTACAAGCTCAAACCTAAGTCAAGATATAAGATTTAAGTTATTTCTTATTTAAATTAAGTCTTTTAATTGTAGATATATGAACAGTGACAAACCCTACCTTCTAACGTCAGTTTTTTTTCAACTTCAGGTTAGGTTTACCTTGAATAAAACTTATTTCATCATAGGTCCACCAGGTGGGTCTAATTATCATTTCTTTTCTTTTTTTAAAGACTTCTTGGGGTGACAACCAATAAGGTGTCTTAAGAGAGAATCTTATTTTATATTTATTCCAAATTTTTAAGATGGCATGCCTAACAAAATGATTCTTAAAATCTCTATTTATCTTAGCTGTGTGAGATCCACTGTGAGGTAATGGTTTAATGTTGGACAATGCACCCAAATCTCAATTCATGGCCTTTCTAGCCAAATATCAACTCATGGCCCTCCAGATCTAATAATCTTTTATTTTTATTTTATTTTTATTTTAGGGGTCACCCAACCTTTCATCCAAACCAAGCAGCATGCACCAAACTACAGTATAATCTTAAATCCGGTAGACCTTTTCTGTCTTTTGCTTCTTGCAACCCATTTATATTTGATTCTCAGATTTTTCCTCTGCCATATGAACTTAGAAATATCTTTTTGCCATTGCTTGATCATCAATATTTGTAAAACGTTGATCATCTAAGGTAAAACATTCATTTTAACCTCAGAAATTCTACCAAGATCAATAACTTCAGTTTATCCTTGATAAGTCCTTATTAATGTCATCCCAAACAACAACATAATTGTTCTGAAATAATTAAAAAGTTGTATTAAGTCAATATAACCCCTAGATATTTTACCTTTTTTCCACCTTAAAGCTTGACTTCCTTATTAAAATTTTATGATCATCTGCAGTCATATTCTTTACCAACATTTTTTCTTTTTGTTTATATATTTTAAAACTAGCGAAGGCACCTAAGTCATTCTGTGTCTTTAAATTAAATTAATTCAATATAAAAATATTTATAAATATTAAATATTCCATTGGGGGGGGGGGGGTCTTGTAGAAACAAAACTAAATCATTAGCAGAAGCTGTCAGTTCATATATTTTTTGAAACCTTCACACCTAACATTTTTTCATCTTTTCTGTTGTTTCCTTTCAAAACCTCCAAGACTAAAATAAGCAGAGAAGATAAAGGACATCCTTGTCTTCTGCCCTTTTGAATCTTGCAAATCTCCATAAATGATAATATGTGTTTGATGACATGTATAAGTCGATTTAATCCTTTAAATGAATTTCTCCCCCAAATCCTTATTTTCCAAAACTTTAAACATAAAGACCCAAACTAAATAGTCAAAAGCTTTCTCCAAATCCAAAAATATTAATGCTGAATATTGTAAATATTCTGTAATATCCAAGGCATCTTAGCTGCCTTTTCAGCAGAACCCTAGATTGATGTTGAATAAAGATCTGTAGAATATTTTTCAATTTTTTAGCCAATATTGCAGCAAAAAGTTTATGATCATTATTTAACAAGATTCGTTCATACTTTTTTGTTAGAGACACATCCTAGTCTTCTTTTAGCAATAAAACAGTATTGACTTCTTTCCAAGACACAGGCATTGTAGAGTCCTGCAAAGTAATATTCATTTCACCCCTCTGATGGTAAGAATTGTCTTTAAAGCATTTAGAATTTTGATTCGAGAATCCATCCATACCTTATCTATTTTTATCTTTTTAATGGTGTCTGATATTTTAAAAGTTGTTGTAAGTTCATTCATAGTTTGTCTCTCAGCTGTGGAATGTTTGGTAATTGCTGCTTTTGTAGATTTCCCCCCCCCCCCCAAATCTACTTCCTGTTTCCCTTTTGATGAAATAAATATTATAGCTGTTTACAAGCCAGACATGGATTCAACTATGTATTCTAATTATATTTCTTTGCTAGATATGAATGCTAAGATTTTAATAGATGCCTTAGTCGGTAGATTACAGCTTATTCTTTATCATGCACATAGCCCAGGCTAGATTTATACAGGAATTTCAAGCTTCTGACATAATCAGGTTTTTAATTATGTTTGTGCTGTACTACAAAATAAGCAGAGTCTTAACAACTATAATTTATTTGGATGCTGAGAAAGGCTTTTATATGTCTTGATTTTTTAGCACTGATGATGTTACCTAATTTGGGTAATGAAATGTCTGCAAGAAAAAAACAAGCTTCGAGAGCACCTAAGGACCCATTTGATTTTTGGCTTCATTTCTGAGCTAGATTTTTCTTTTAGCTTCCTCAATAACTAATTGGTGTGTTTGTGTGTGTTTGTGTGTGTGGTTTTTTTTTAAATCCATTAATGAGGGAAATCCTTAAAACTCTGGATATCAGGATAATGTGTAGAACTAAGGCTGTTTTAAAAATCATTCTTTTCACTTGCAAAGCACTTCTTCCTAATATTTTTGGTGTACAGCTCTGAAATATATACTGTGGACCCTTTTATCAATAAAAAACTTCCATTGAGATATACACTTTTTTGAGTAAATTGATTATTTCATATTATATTATTTTAGATCAACTCATTCTGAAGGAATCGTCCTTTGTCTGTCTTTTTAAAATGTAGTTTGATTCATCAGAGCATTTCTTGACGATGTATTCAATTCAGGCATATGTTGTTTTATCCAGAAGCCATTGCTATCTCTTTTTTAAATAACTATTTCATTAAAAATTACAATTAGACAAATTAAAAACAAATGCAAACTAAAGGATAAATGAAAAAGTAGTACAGAAAATTAAAAATAGAATGGAAAGAAAAATAAGAAATATAATAAAGAAAATGAAAAAAAGTATATAAGGAAATGAGTTTTCTCTTCACCACAGTATATAGAAACAATTTGAGTGATTTATCATCTTCTCTTAAAATACAACAAATAACCATATCCCAATTTCTTATCTATAAATAAATTCTTAAAGCCTTGTCATTCAGTTTTGATCAGCAAAAGTCCATTAAGAGTTGCCAGAGAGAACAGCATATTTATTTTAACCTGGATCAAATAAAACAACTTTATATTTATTCCTTTTTCTTTTAACAATCTTGATCTTTAATCCTTTCCTATAATGTCAAAAAACTTTGTTTCTTTTCATGTTTTCTTCGTCCCTTCCCACAAAATTTCTTAAATACCTCCAGTACTTGAAAACTATCAAGAACTATACATTTATTTAATATAAAAGTAATAATAACTATGGACTTCTGGGATTAGTTACTAATTCATACAATGTTAGAAAGAAGACTGTGATCAGATCTGCAGCAACACCTTGCTTATCAAAATTTGTATTTTGAGCAATATATTTTCAAAATTATAATGTTGATGTGTTAATGTATATTAATATTAAGTAATATGCATTGTGTTTCCATTTTTTAAAAAAACCTCTTCATTGTAATAATATCCCAAAAGCAATAATAATGAAGCAATAACATGGAGTGGTGTTTTATGTAAATCAGTTGGGTTGTCTGTATTCACACTATTTTGTTTCTACCATTTTACTCCAAATAAGTCAGTATAGAGCTAAAAAAATTTACATCTCTTTGTGTTGCTTGATGGTTGCTTATTAATCGGATTGCAATCACAGAATATCTGCAGGTATAAATTTTGGGGATGCAGCTATAGAATACTGCACTAATCTCTTTTTTTAATAACAATTTCATTTTCTTGCATTTGTAATATTTAGGGTTGTGTATATACCATTTAAAATGAACTATATATGTTAAATGTCATGTATTTAAAAAAATACTTTCCAATTTAAAGAATGCTGACTTTTTTTATCGTATGTATTTATTAAATTTGTATGCAGCCCATCACCTAGACATTACCTATAAATTGTGGTTTTAAAGTTTAAAGTATTATAATTGTTGTATATAAGAGAAAATGGCTAATTGGGTAAGAGGTGGAATGGTGTAAACATTGAAAATACATGCCATGTGACCCTGAGGATGCTGGGATAGTTGAAAGCTTGAGGACTGTTTGTAAATCACATAATTACTCTGATATAATTTAGAATTTGTATTAGTAATATAATTCCTAGATATTTAACATTTTTCCACTTTAAAGCCTGACTTCCTTACTAAAATTTCATGATCTTGTACAGTCATATTCTTAACCAATATTTTTATTTTTTGGTTTGTTTATATAATTTTAAGCCAGCTACGGTACCAAAGTGACTCAGTTTCTTTATTACATATTCCATTTTAGAGATTTTTCAGAAACAAAACTAAAACATTAGCAAAAGCTCTCAGTTCATATGTTTCTTTTTTAAATCTTTACAGTTAATATTTTTTTAATCTTTTCTGATGTCTCTATTTAAAAACCCCAAGACTACAATAAAAAGCAAAGGAGATAAAGGACATCCTTGTCTGGTGTTCTTTTGAATCTTGCACAGCTTGGGCAAATCTCCATTGATGATATAGGAATTTGCTGAGATGTATAAATCATCTGGAATGGAATGGAATCTCAACTATACTGGAATGGTGTAAAGATTGTAAATAGACTGACATTATCAAAATAAATAGTTCCAGTATTACTTTAAAGATAAATTTATCCCCATTTACCAGGAAAAAAAATATTGGAACAGTTTGCATAAGGCAGTTCTAGAAGAGACCAGACAATTGCTAAAAGTCTGAGAATGTATAAAGGCACTTAGCACTTCGCAATAGCTCTTAGACTTATATACCGCTTCACAGTGCTTTACAGCCCTCGCTAAGTGGTTTACAGAGTCAGCATATTGCCCCCAACAATCTGGATCCTCATTTTACCAACCTCAGAAGGTTGGAAGGCTGAGTCAACCTTGAGCCTGGAGAGATTTGAACTGCTAAACTCCATCTAGCAGTCAGCTGAAGTAGTTGGCAGTACTGCACTCTAACCATTGTGCCACCTCGGCTCTTTTTAAACATGTTGGGTGTCTCTGGAGAATCAAAAACACCCTAAAGGTGGCAGGATTAGAGAAAGATACTCCATGCCAGTCCCGGATTGGTACCAGTGTCTGTCTGTGTTAGGTATATCTAGCAATGGAGGGTCCTGTTTCTGGGATTCCTGCAAATGCAACATACTGATTCATCCTCGTTTTGCCCCCAAACAGTGTGAGGAGGATATTTAGCCTTAACAATATAAGGAAGTTCTACTGCAGGGCTATCAAACTCGTGGCCCGTGAGCCATATACGTCACGTGCTGGCCATGCCCTTGCCTGGTTTAACAAGAGGGGGGCGGTTGCGATACGTCACGTGACGCTGCCGAAATGATGCAAATTTGACACTCCTGTGCTAGTAGGTTAAACAATTCAGTCTAATCCAGCATTCTTTTCCCAAAGGTTACCTGAGGAAACTTCTGTCCCTCTAGCACAGTGGTTCTCAACCTGTGGATCGGGACCCCTTTGGGGGTTGAATGACCCTTTCACAGGGGTCGCCTAAGACCATCGGAAAGCATATATTTTCGAAAAAATACAGAAAACATAAAATAATTTTATGGTTGAGGGTCACCACAACATGAGGAACTGTATTAAAGGGTCGCAGCATTAGGAAGGATGACACCCACTGCTCTAGCAGCTGATATATTTTCATGGGAATCTTTCAAAAAGGACTTCATCAAGCATCTTTTGAAAGTAAACAATATCTGCTGGATCATCTATATCCACCGGTGTACTTCATGAAGAATTAATAACACGCTATCTCATCACTCGCTGCACCTCTAAATATTGCCTGTAGATTCTCAAAATAACTTTTTAAAAGTCCAAATATTTGATTTTTTTTCTAATTATTTAGTCTAAATAGATATTACATTTTATTTAGACTTATTCTCTGCAGCTCTTCTTAATATGAATATTGCCTTGACCACTTTGGAAATCTCTGCTAATGTTACTATAAAATGTGTTAATATTTTTGTTAGAATATCAGTAGTTTCATAGTTTGTTTCTCCAATATTCTGTAGTGGTTCTTCCCTGGATTCCAAACTTGAAAATGTAACTACTGGCTGGTACATCCAATCTATTTCTGTAATAAAGACAGGTGCAAAGAAACTATCATTAACTGTTTCTGAAAAGTCCTTAATAATTCTTTGTAATCCAGTGAATATATTGCCCTACACAAGCATACATTACACTCCCATTTTCTCACAGAAACAATATTTTTACCATTTCTTCGATACCACTGGATTAGCTATATTTATTTCATTGCTTGCTGTAGAGATGCAAGATGAGCTTCAAATGTGGTTTTGAGTAAGCTCAAATATTCTGGATAGATTTGTTCTTCCTGTTTGGAAACATTCATCTTTTGAAATCCAGTGCAGTTATTGGATTTCCGTAGCAATTTTCCACATTGAATTGTTTTAAAAGTTTTTGTTTATGGGTTTCTGTTTTGCATCTAAGCAACCATCACCATTACTTTTAATCATATCTTTCTGCATATGTGGTGTGTATATTTGATATGTAACAAAATGGGTTTTTTTAAAAAATTTAGCTGTTTGTATAGTTAAATCATATAGTTAAAGTTAGTATTTTATCTTAAAAATTTCTCTAGAGGGAGTAATATCATTAATACATTTAAAATTGTGCCATTAATATTGGAAATATAATTTCTAAGGTAAAAAAATCAGAATAATTTATTTCTGCTAACAAAATATTTGGAGGGAATGACAAAATATTTCAGCATAATAGAGAAGAATTCATTGAACCTAGTCTTCATCAGAATGATCCATTAAAGTGTAATGAAGAATTAAGCTAAAGGTAAAGTTTCTTCTCACATATACGTGCTAGTCGTTCCTGACTCTAGGGGGTGGTGCTCATTTCCATTTTAAAGCCAAAGACCCAGCACTATCCGAAGACGTCTCCATGGTTATGTGGCCAGCATGCCTAAACGGCAAAGGCGCACAGACCACTGTTACCTTCCCACCAAAAGTGGTCCCTATTTTTCTACTTGCATTTTTTTTTACATGGTTTCGAACTGCTAGGTTGATAGAAGCTGGGACAAGTAACGGGAGCTCACTCTGTTATGCGGTGCTAGGGATTCAAACTGCTGAACTGCCGACCTTTCTGATCAACAAGTCTTAGTCACTGAACCACTGCAGTGGCCAAATTCTATCAACTGAACTGTGGTGATTTGTGATACAGCATTCTCTTATATAAGAAACAAGCAAATTTGTGTTGTGCTGGCAATCCCCATTCCTATGTAGTGAGAAAGATTTCAGTCTGGATGGATCACAAGATTCTGTGAAATTTATAATGAATTTGTCTGAAAAAAAATAAAATAAGATGATAACTTTCTGTCTTCCCAGGGAACATGAGAAAGAGGTACAAAATCGGAAAAGAGGCAAACGACCGAGAGGCAGACCAAGAAAAAATGTTGTAAGTAATGGTGATTTATAGGACCCATTGAAATTACAGTCACAGGGGCATTGTTGCTTGTAGGTAGCTGAGTTCACCTGCTATGGTGCCTAGTAATCTCTTGCATGGTCTACTTTGACATCTATCACTTGGAGTCAATATATATTTGTCATTGGCAGTATCTAATTTTATTTAAGAAAATACAAGTCTGTAACAAGAAACTTTTACATATTGAAATATAATAAGCAAATTATTAAAAGCAAATTATGTTGGTTTTGAAAAGTAAATTGTTATCCAGATAGAAAATTGATTATGTAGATCTTATTTAAGAGAATAAAGCTTCGCCAAGTTTATTGAATAAGTGGGCCGTATTCATGTTGCTGTCGTTCTGTTTTGTCTATATTTTAAGGAACCTGAAGCACCCTCCAAGAGCAAATCCAGCAGCTCTTCCTCCTCTACCTCCTCTTCAACTTCCTCTTCTGAGGAAGAGGATGAAAGTGACCTTGAGACAAAGAGAAATCAGCGGAACAGGGAGAGTCACCCAGTGCCTCAAAAGAAAGCTCAGATTTTAGTTGCTAAACCTGAAAACAAGGACTCGGCCAGGAAGAAACGTGGGCGGAAGCCACTGCCTACAGAGCAGAAGACAACCAAGAGGACAGTCAACCTTACCAAGGTGCTTAAAACAAATAGAAAGGAGTTGGGAGGGGGAGGGGGGTCCAAATTGGCAAGCAAGATGCAGCCACAACACAATGCTCAAAGTTCTGGCATTGCCATGCTTAAATCCCACATGAAGGAAGCACAAGGTGCCTTCGGTGGCTTTTGTTCTGGAGCATCCTCCAATGATAACCTCTCCAGCCTAGTGAAGAATACTACCATTGGAAGCCCAAATTGTGGTATCAGCTGGCAAAGCTCCATTGTCCATTATATGAGTAGGATGTCACAGAACCAGAGCTCCGCAGATGCCTCTGCAGTGGGACGACTGACTCTGAAGTCAGCTATGTCCTGCAAGAACAGTCTAGGTTTGGATTTAAAACTAAAAAACCAGAAAGGTTCTGGAAACCTGGAATTGACTGTGCAAGGATCCAAAGTGACCAAGAGACCGAGTGGCAATTTCTTGGGGGAACAAAAGACAGGAAACTTGCACAATGGGAACAAAGTTCCTTCTGGCTCTCCCAGCAGCCAGCCATCTTGCAACCAAGAGCTCAACCTTCAAGCTTTAAACCTGCAAAGTGTGAAGAATGGGCCAAACTCCGCCAGCAGTAGCCATGTCTCTTACCATGGCTGCGGGGCAGTTGGCAAAGGCAGTGGCAGCAGTTTAGCAACAAAGACAAGCGCATCCAAGGGCAGCGGACCTGGGAGTGGCCAGAACATCGCCAACACAGGGGCAACGTCAACAGATGCAGATCCTTGCAAAGGTGAGAAACCAGCACAAAGAGCAGCCATTAGTGAGAGAGATGTAGCTACCAAGAGTAATGCCACCTGTGCCCAGGAGGGATGCCCCACAAAAGACAAGACTTCAGGCATGTCAGAAGGGAGCACCGGAGAGGAGGAGACTAGTTCTGATTCTGACAGAGATTCTGCTTCTTTTCCTGGAGCAGACCAGAATACGTCTGTTTCCATCCAGACTAGCCAAGACTGGAAACCTACCCGGAATCTTATTGAACATGTTTTTGTCACAGATGTGACAGCTAATTTGATCACAGTAACTGTTAAAGAATCTCCGACAAGTGTGGGCTTTTTTAACCTAAGACATTATTGAGTTCCAAGGCAGATAAGCATTCTTCCTCCATCTCATTTGACTCTACTGTCCCCATGGATATTAGAAGGAGAAACAAACCACAGTAGTTAGCAACCAGATAAATAAGGTTAGGGGCTCTTTTTCAAGAGTCTTGGCTTTACTCATGTTACTCGGCAATACAGAGGAGTACATACTTTCCTGTACTTGTACACTTTAGCTGTATGATTTGAAAGACCAGAGAATGAATATATGTGTGTGTGTGTGTATGTATGTATGTATGTATGTGTGTATGTATGTATATATATGTATGTATATATATACATACACACACACACACATACACAGTATATATTCATTCTCCTGAATGGGTTCTCTTAAGAAAAATAGTTCCTTGTTTTTCTTCCCAATAATGAAGTTTCCACACTTCTCAGCTCCTAGAACAAAGTATGTTAGTTTGAAAATTTGTGAACAAATCTATATTTAGGATACCTGCCAAGCGCCATACAAAAAGTTTGTCTTAAGGTTTGTCTTAATGTATGTAAGACATACTTCCAACTTGCTATGGAAACTAGGGGGTATGATATATAAGACAGCATTGGTTTGGAGCTGGGACTAAGAGCTATCAAGTAAGTTTGGGTTCAGGTTAAGCATTGATCTCTAGAAACTCCAGAAGTATCAATTAACTTGTTTGAACTAGTGTCTCAAAAACTTGGGAAGAAAGTATGCTTTTCATTCTGCCAAATATATCAGCAGATGCAGGAAATCAACCTTGGAGAACTGCAGAACAATGTTCTCAAGAACTTGAAAAGACAATATGTTTTTCAACTTGCCAAATGTCAAGAGATGCCACTCAGAGGAGAATGCTGTCTCATTTTTAACAACAATTTTTATCATATACATATATGTAATTCAGGAGATTTTTACACAATGGAAAATTCTATATGGAATTTAGTTCTACCAGTTCCATGTAAAATGTGGCATGTGTAAATCATTGCTTAAATAAGCCATGTGTTCTGAGAAATTGCTATAGGATGTGGTTCAGACCACTTGTAGGTCCCCAATGTGTTCACGCACACATGCACACATATACACATTTTGCATGCTGTTGCTTACACAGAAGAAACGGGAAGGAAGCAAGATTAGAGATTTTTGCTGATGTTGAGATTTTATAAGCATAAGATGCCTTATAATGTGAGATGAAATACTGTTGATGTGTGCTGTTCAAATTGAGTTGAGAATCTTTGGAACTTTGGAAAGCAGGTTTTTGAGGTTTCTATGCAATTGATATCTTTCTATAGTCCTAAATGCTCCCTTGAGTTTGGATGTTTGGTTGCAGATATTTCATTACCAGCTAGGTAACATCATCAGTGCTACTGAGTGTGGTGTTAGCTGTCTGAGTGTGGGGTTACACACACCCATCAATACTGTCAGGGCAAGTTATTGTACTGTTATAAAAATATGGAGCTAACACCAGAGTCACTAGCACTGATGAAGTTACGTAGCCAGAGAATGAAACACTTGCAAGCAAACAACCAAGTCAGAGAGCATCTAGGACTCCACAATTTAACCCTAAGCTACAAATATTCTCTTCTATTGATAATATCTTTCTACTTATTCTAACCTGCAATAACTACAAAAAACTTATTGCAGATGGCAAGATAACATTGTGATACAGACTGCCATTTATTTTTATTTGATCTTTACATATGTCCAGTATCTCCCAATTAAATTCTGTTACAGGGCATCACTGCAGAGCAGAAATGATTGAAACGTCTCTTTGCTTTATTCTTCCAGCAAGGGATGGCTTTATCATTACCTTGACCAGGAAGGTAATGTATGAAACCAGAGAGGATAGACTGGAGTGAGAACATCCTAGAAGCTATGTTTATTTTAGGCTACCTGCTTTTTCTGAAGTCAAGTGGTGATTCGGTTTAGCTTTCTATTATTTCTCTCAGAACAGGTGCTTCCTGTTGGTCAAGAGCCATGGTCTAATTTTGGGCAGCGCTGAGCTCGGTCAAGTCAATTGACAGCGAAGCTTGATCAGAATTTGACTTGTGTTCTAATAGTGTGCTTTTAAGTTCCCATACTCCTAGCATATTCAGTAAAAAGAAAGAGAAACAGGGAATGTTAAATTGATGATAAGGAATTTTATTGAAATTGGTATTTTTGCAGCTTTCAAAGTCAATAAAGTACATGATGTTAGACCACTGTTTATCAGACCCATTCTAAGGTAAAGCAATGCAAAGGTTGTGACCAAAACTGTATGTTGAGACCGCAGTTTAGTTTGTTGTGTGCATGTTGTGATGTGACTCAGCAAATGGTTTTCAGACTTTTGGATCATTTGGAGCATTGGCTTAGCCTACTACTTTTCTTGCTCGTACTGTAGTTTCTCTTTTATATTGCTGAACCTTTCCACTACTGCCATATGAGCTGTGAAGCTAAGAAAAGGCAAGAAGGCAAATTTATCAGGGATAAAGTGTTGCTCATGCTTAGGTTAGCTAATATGAGTTTGTTGAATACATTGATATGGAAGCTTATTTTTTTCACCAAAGTTTACTCACATAGAAAACAATTTCAAGGAAGTCCATGAGATTTGCTTCCATGGAGCTGTAATTTAAATTTGATATGCCAGGTTATAATAGTGCACTGAATGAGTCTTCTGCAAACAGTGCTACTAGTTCCTTAAGCTTACTCCTCTTGATGTGCACTGCTGCTGAACAAGGTGACAGAAGTTGAGCCGGGATTTTCCAAAGGGCCTGCAGCTAGGTAGAATGCCTCTAAGAATCAGGCATCAGGCTTAATACAATGTTATTCAGGTAATATTTTCAACCCTCCTGGTTTGAGTCCTGGGCTGCCTGGGGTCTCAGCTCACCATATTTGTACCACCTCACCATATTAGTTCCAAAAATATTCTTTGTTGAGATCAGAGGGAAAAATCTCTTGTGAGAATGTGACTTCTTATAATATAAAAGAAACCATCCAGTGACTATATTACACACCCTGACAGATAGCGTAAGAAAACAAGGCATTTGTTCTGAATTGTAGATTTTATGACTTTCTCATTCAGTGCTTTTAATCAGATGCCCTCTCTTCTCACTTGCTCTCCATTGCAATTAGTGCAGTACTCTATAAGTTGTGTATTCCTCTGAGTCAGATTACACAATTCCCATTTTCTATTTTTTTCTGGAAGTCTCCTCACCTCAACAACTAATCTCCTTAGAGTGCCCAATTTTATCTAAGGGGCTTCTGTCCACTTACTTTAAAGCTGTCATTGTGTAATATTGAAGGGGCTGCCTTAGTGAATCCTTTAAATGCCTTTGGTAAAATCTGCCAAATCTAGATGGCCCGGATAAAGATACGTTGCCTGTGTTCTTTGTAGTAATTGGTGCGTCCCACTTAGATATTATCAGTGAAGGATCCGAGGATGAGAATTCCTGCCTGTCTCAGTTTTTTGTTGTGCATCTCCTGTTGGAGCTGTCCTTGGCTAAACTATTTTTAAACTCCTATCATGTGCCTTTTAATTCTGGGTGTATGTTGACAATATTTTGATAATTCTGCCAAAGTAGATGTTTCTGTGGAGAACTAAGTTTCTGGAGCAGAGTCAGAAGAGGAGGATACACAGCAGTTCAGTTAAATGAAGTCAGTTTTCTATTAGACCCCACCACATCTTTCTTGTAGAAGCTATTGTCTTTTCCCAAAGAAGAAAATCCCATTAAAATATTGGCAAATATTGCTTATGGGCTTGAAAAATTTGGTGGTTTCAGAAATAGGAGTTCCTCCCACAAAGCCGTGTTATCCCCTAGTCCAATTTCTCAGGTCATTATGCTGCATATGTACCCGTACATATACACCTGTGTTACATTGCTCTTTGCAGGACTGTTGCTTTTATTAGCTTACATGCACTATTGTCTTCTTGTTCTTTAAGTTTTGCAAGTCGCTTCTGCTTCTGTTTATTTTCTAAACTCATTTTTTTATCCTACTGTAATCTATAATATGCAACCATTTCCTCTCACAGAGATGCATTCTTCCTTTTTTCCCTGATCTCTATTACAGATCCTTAATTCTGCTTTTCAGTCAGTTCCATTAAAAATGAGCTTCTTTCTCATCTCGTTTGTTTGGAAAACCGAAATGTTGCTCTCCTTCAGAAGCTCAAATGCTGTTGTGCCTTTTGGTTAACCAGCTATTTCAGTTTCAAAGTCTAAAGTCCTAAATAGCTTATCTGAATGAGCAAGTTGGCATATTCTTCCTTAGTTGTACATGCAACTGAATTCCAAAATGACAACTAACCTTGTATAAGCAGATTGTGCATGTGAGTTCTCTAGTTAAGAACTCAATTTTATCAGTAATGGATAGACAACTGAACTCGATGATAATCATTGCCCCTTTTTATTCTTACATGTTTTTCTTGTTGCTCTGCCCCTTCTGTGGGTGTTTTATCTGTGTTACAAACTGCTTTTAAAAGTTCTGTTGCTACTATTCTACATTTTTAAAACGTTTTATAACAGGTGTGTTACTGCATTAATCGGGTAAATATTTTTGTTTTGGAGTAACTTGGTTACTCGGTTTACACTGAGCAAAAGTGCTCAGTTTATTCTTGTGATTAACATTAATAACTGCAGTACCAAAAACTAAAGGGGAACAGAGTTACTTTATATTACACTGTTTCTGCTACTCCAATAAATATTCACTCTATTCTTCTCCGAGCTCAGCGAAATGCCTTTGCAAGAGACTCGCAAGAATCAGTTCAGTGTTTCTTGCAATGTGTGTCAACCACTGTATGTTCCATTTTTTAAAAAAGCCAAATAGTTCTTGTATGACATTTTCTAATTGCTTTAACTGGAGCTGCTTCTTTGCTTTTATACTAAGAGAACAAAAGTTGGGGATGTTATTACCCTGGGAAAGCTTAGCTTCTTTGTTTGAATGGGACAGACTTTCCAGGCAGAATATTAAATAAGGCTGACAGCAGTGTCTGTCCACTGATCTCACTGTGGGTTCACTGCTGCACTGGGGTTTATTTGTTTGACCCTGGCTGTGTAGCTTGCTTGGTTCTGTTGTGTGATGTCTATCTCCCCGTTTTCTTGCCACTTACTCTAGTTTAGACTTGAGATTACTATTCTGTTTGTTTTGTTTCTTTAATTTATTTCCCAGCTTAAAAGAACTTTTAGACTACATTATGCTGGACAGTTTTTGTATAACTTTCAATTCTCTGTTTTAGTATCAATAAATATTTTTTTAACTTAACTGACTGTGGCTTGTTCTGCCTGGTTTGGGTTGCCTTTTCACTTTTCACTTGTTTTCCTAAACTTAATCTTAAGATATTAATTCACTTATAACACATACCGTATTTATCGGCGTATAACACGCAGTTTTAAAACTAAAATTGCAACCTTAAACCCTGCCTGCGTGTTATACGCCGATACTGCGTGTTATACGCCGATAAATACGGGTCCAACGCCGGGTCCACTGTTCCCTCTAAGGTGGCAAGAAACCCCCGCGCAGAGGTTTCTAACTCCCGCGCAGAGGTTTCTTTCAAAGCAAACGTGGGGAAGTCCTTTGCAGGCAGCTAGAACTGGCTGCCTGCAAAGGACCTTCCCAAACTTGTTTCAGCGGCAGCTCTCAGCCTGGCGGCAGCGTCACACAAACTGTGGAAGGAGGGGGAGGAGGAGGGAACCAAAGAGAGCTTTTACCGAGTCTGCGCCCCACAGCCAGGACCGTCCTTGCGCCTCAAGCCGCGTTTCTTCCCCGCAAAGCCCTTCGGGCAACCCGAGAGTTCCGCTTGACGCCAGAAGGGCTTTGCAGGAAGAAACGCCGCGTTTTCTGGGAATTCTGGGAGTTGAAGTCCAGACATCTTCAAGTTGACAAGGTTGAGAAACACTGCACTAGATTGCCGCAACTACAACTCTCAGAATTCCCAGTCAGTCTCGAAAATAGAACCAACTTCATAACACGTTATTCTATATTGTTAATTGTGATCCAAAGTCTTAGGTTTAGTGACGGTTCAGAAAAGGTGTTTCATTGGCTTGCCTAGAAGAGACCCCGCTGGCCGCTGAAACAATTGTGGCAGAGATTTCGCCATTGAGAAGACTTAAGTTGAAAGCCGGGCGAATTCATTGAAAAAGGCCGAAGCGGGAAAAGCGGCGCTTCCAAAAGGCGAGGGGAGAAAACCTTGTTCTCTAGGCAACTAGGAAGACTCGGGTCAAAACTCGCGAGAATTACCCAACCACTCGATCTCCAGTATAGTACTCTCTGGTCTGAGAATAATCAGAACGGGTGGGCGGGGAGT
Organism: Thamnophis elegans; assembly: GCF_009769535.1. Lineage (NCBI taxonomy): Eukaryota > Metazoa > Chordata > Lepidosauria > Squamata > Natricidae > Thamnophis > Thamnophis elegans. The sequence continues at coordinate 47,323,693 of NC_045542.1, read as the reverse complement.
CACAGACGGAACTACATTTCCCAGCGGCCTCTTGAAAAAATAGCCTCCCGCTTTTTCCGAGCGCATTCGCGTTCCCTACGGCGCGGCGGTTGAACCTGGGCCGCTCTGGGAAAGCGGTCGCGATGGCTGGCTGCAATGTTAATGCGGCTTCTCCCCCAATCGAGTTGACTCCGCTTATCCGGAAACTTCGTAAGTGGTTGGTTTGTCTGCACCGATAGCCCGTGAGCCTACTCAGAGGCTGGGGTTTTTTTGTTTTTTGTTTTGCTTTTGGATTCCTAAAAGTTGATAATGGCTTTGCTTTGGGGATGAAAAAAAGTAACCCCAAACCACTGCTTAACTGCACAAAACATCCCAAACCAGGATTCTCAGGATGTACAAACCCCAGTGTGAATCTGTTTATTGCACGCAGAAAAGTAGCATATTCCGCCCCTATTTCTCTACTTTTGGTTTTGAGTTTGGTAGATTCTCAATACGACCCCTTTTCAAAGTCGCATCTATTTTTATACGTATTGATTGATTGGTGACTGTGTCATCCCATCAGTGTCAACTCTTAACGATCACGCATAATAAATAAATCTTCACAATCTATACAAAGGGAATACCAAAAAGAGGAAAAATTGATAAAGAGGGTAGGTATGTTAACATTGTTGCAGCAGAACTGCACAAAACTGGCTAGAATGTAGTAAAAGGAGATGGAGTGGAAAACTAAAAAGGAATATTGACACCGTCAGGAAATGGAAAGAATGCAAGTGACAAAAACAGTAATAGAAGCTTTTAACAATAAAGATTATTATTCCTGATATTAAAAGAAGAAGAAAAATGCTTAGAAGAATAGATTATATGAGATCATGATTGAAAGATAATGAACAGTCACATGCCTTGTCCTCCCTAAGAAAGTATCCTAAATTTTCAGTGTGCTGTTTTAACAAAATCAATTCACTGGCTAATTTTGAATATGTGTGTGGTATCACATGTACAAGAATATAGATATGAGGAGGCACAGTCTCTAATAATCCAACATAGATACAGAAGCTCATTGGGTAATTTTGGACCAATCACTCTCTCTCAGCCCTAGACTAGGAAGTTAAAAACATCTGCCTGTCACCTGCACTGTGCTAAATTATGGTCTGTAATGTACAGGGAAGAAATTGTTTACTCCGCCGCAGATTGTTTGGAATTTATAAAGTGTGTGTGTGTGTGTGTGTGTATATATATATATATATATATATATATATATATATATATATATGTATGTATGTAAAAAATAACTTTTTTTTTGCAATATTTCCCCCCTTTTTAAAAAAATAAACAGGTCACGAGCTGTGTGAAATTAGAGAAAGAGCGCTTAAGAATATTTTATCTAAATTAAACCATAATTTGATTACGTATGACGATTTGGTTCAAGAAAAGCTACTATTTATCAGTCTTTTAGAATGGTTCAACTTTCCTGTAGTACCAATGAAGTCATTTATTTTTAATGAAAAAAAATTTTACTCAAATTTTTGTGTTAAAATGGGGGATGCGTGTTATACGCCGGTGCGTGTTATACGCCGATAAATACGGTATTTACTGACAATTCAATTTTATACATGTTTAATAAAATCACACTGTATTGTATCGATTTTATTTCCAAACTTCTGTATATAATTTCATCTTAAAGACTATTTAACTTTGCCAGTATAAAAATAGCTGCTGATATAGGCTTCAGAAGTAGTAGATGGGAAAAAGAAACATTAGAAGCTTCAGTCAGCAGAACTGAAGATCTTGAGCAATTATTAAAGCATATAGCCACTGATGCAATAACATATTGCAAATCTCTGAGGATTTTCAGAGTACTCCTTAACACAATCCCTCCCCCACAAAAATCTACAGTAATAGGATTGGGATGTGTTCTATGCAGTTTTCTTTATCCTTTCTTTGTTTGGTGTGTGAAATTTCAGCACTGAACTGCTAATTTTTCACCAACCTTGCAGAAGGTTGTATGGCCTTTTCTGCAGCACACAGGGAATTACCAAATATCCACAGTGGGGGGGGAAAGTTCCAAGCAATAATTTTGCCCCTGGTAGATTATGAGGTTTTTTTGTTATAATTTGCAGATGGCATTAATCTTAAAGGTAGACAAAAATTGAATTAGAATACTTCACTATCAAATTTTTTTAATGAGATCTAAAATGCCTTTTTAATGTCACAAGATATTTACACTGTCCTTTGTTCTTATCAATGTTATGGTGTATTTTTTAGCCTGGATTAGCAACCGTTTAATTACACCATAAAAAAGAAACATAAATAATCATCTGAAGAGGAATGAAATATGAAACCTACCTTGTTTCATTTAGAGACTTTATCTTATATAGGCCTTTTGAATAGTTCACCATACTTTGGTCAAGCTAATGAAGACCTGATCTAATTGACTTATTTTACTTATTTTACTTAAAGCTAGAGATTGGTAAAGCAAGAGATTTCTTGCTATCTATACAAGAGCAATTCCTTACAGTACATTTTTCTGGGCAAAGGTGCAAATTATTTAGAATAATATTTTTTTTTAATTTTTTATTTGTTTGCCCTGTCTTGCCACAAGGATATTCCTATTCTAACACTCTTGACTGCTTCCTTTCTCATGAGTAATTTTAGCTGGAAAATTGATAACAGCAACTGGATTCTGTTAAGGCTGATTATAGTGTAGGTAACAAAATAAAGAACACTGAATAAACCAGGATGGCAATGAAATCACTACACATGTCGACTTTTAACTTAAAATATTCCATGATGAAGCCTTGAGTCCAGGACTTCAAATGCTGGTAGATTAATGGACTTCAAATGTTCCTGTGCAATGGAACAACATTCCTATAAAACTAAAAATCTGAAACTGATAAATCCAGCTGGAGCAGCTTTGTTTTGCTTTTCACGTTTCCTCCAAATACCGGGCCCTTGCTTCGTCAGCAGTTTCTCGAGTCTTGCCTCGCTAAGACCGGCATAAGAAGGATTTCCTTTGGTCGCGTGTGTCCGTCAAGTCCAAGCCTGACTTCCTGGATGTAGGGCTTCGTCATCAAGTCACCCCTAGTGGCCAGTTTAGGGTGGTACACCCCGATACGGATTTTCTGAAGCTACGGCAGTCAGCCGCCTGAGGCTCCGATAACCGCAGCGTGTCCGGCAACCCCGCAGTTTTCCCCAGGGGGCTACTTCTGGGTGGGCATTGGGACAGGATGCAAGGGGTGGATGCAGCACCATCTGTCCCCCGCCTCTTCTTCCTTTCCCCGTTTCCATCAGGAAGAATCACATCACGCAAGGAAGGTGCTGCTGGCACCGTTCTGAATGCTTTTAGTATCTCGAAGATTTGCTACGAATCCCCGGGACACAATGACGCGTCACTCACGTGGAAGGTTTTGAAAAGCTGGCTCCAGTCCTTCGAGGGACTGGAATCTGCACCTTCGGGCTTCACCGGAGGTGTGATCTCAGCCAGCGGCTGCAAGTCGTTTAGCGTCGGGTGCTGCAACCTCAACAGAGGGACCGGGGGATTCTGGGAGTTGCATCCCGGTACCTCTGGAGGGCGGCCCGTTGAAAGAAGCGTGGCTTTGTGTCGTTCTCTTCATCCGTAGCAAAACTTGGGGTTCGTTTCTCCCGTTCCTTCGCCATTAGAACGGCAAGCATTTTGGAAGCGACATGTGGACTGAATGGGAAAAACCTGTTCGTCCACTTCTCCTTTTACAGCTGGAGGTCGCTGTTTCGTGGCAGACGTTGGTCGCAATCCAGCAGTCCTTTAAAAAAAATGCTGTTCTAAGTTTTCTTAGAACCCCGGACAGCCCTCCCGGGGTGCAAACAGGCGGCGGCAGGGAGGAGAGGATGTCCTGGAAACCAAAGAAGGCCTTGGAGCGAGGGGAAAAAAGCTCGCCGGGTTCGCGAAAGAACTGCCCAAGGACCTCGTCACTTTACAAGAGTTACTTGAATGCAGGCTCATTCATTCAGATGAATCCCGAGCGGGGTGGCGTCAAGCATCAGGATCGCTAAGAAGATAATGGGCACCCACCTTCGTTGGTCCTCTCATGTAAACTGTTATCCAGTGGTCCGTTCACATTTGAATGACAACCTACACAAGCCAAACTAAATTTAGCAAGAGCTAAGAATAGTTGCATACGAATAAACGCGCCTGCGATCGTCTGAAGTTGGAATCTTTAATCTTTAATCTTTAATATTAACGGCGGGTGGCAAGAGCTTTCGCTGGGACTCAACAACAAGCAAAGCTAGCCCTGGTGGCCAGACCATGCGCTATGTTTCCCAAGGATCAAGGGCGCTTTTCTATTCTTGATTGATCGATTCACTTTCTCCCAATTCACCAACTGAAGTCTGACCCTGCCCGATGGAACTTTCGACACGGAGTTTGTGGTGGCCCAGATGACGCACCTTTGACTTCATTATAGAGCCTCTGTTCTCGGGGAGTTGCATCGCTTTCGCCTTCCCTGGCCAGGCAGGACCACGTTTGCCATGCGGACTCTCTGGAGAACATGCCCAGTGTCCATTTCCCCGGAGCCTTCAGGCTGGGCTTTCTTTCCCCGTTTTTTTTTCTTTTCTGAGAAGCTGTCCAGAGGTCCTCTCTTCCAGGACCTTCACTAATCCCGAAAAGAAAACCTGGTTCATAGCGGGATGGGACGTCACCATGAAATCCCATATCTATCAGTTCCACTGGGCTTTTTTTTTAAAGGGGGGTAATGGTTAATCACCTCCCTATTGTTGCAAAGAAAATCGGCTGGATCTGCTCATGAAATCATGTGGAGTCTAATTTGCCTCCAGACAGATTTTACCTGTTACCTCTAAGAAGTCCCCTTTAGGATTGGCTTCTACCCATCCCTTTCTCCGTCTCTCCAGATACTCTTTACTTTTCCATTCCTTCTTAGTCAAAGAGAAAGCTTTCATGTCTTGTCTCATACATATTTGTCCCCTCTTTGTTACGGTAGATCCAGAGCAAATCTGTCTGGAAAGTCAAGGTAGAAAGAGTTCTAGGGTCTCTGCTTTCGACTTGGTGTAAAAGAGACCAAAGGGATCCACTTGGAGCGGAAAGGGGCATGCCTTTAACCCAAAAGTTAAACGGCGAAGGGGTAGGAGAAAACTGGCTTCGAAGGCAGGCTCATACATTCTAAGAAGTAGAAACCATTGTCTGTGTACAGTCCTCTGAGCAGAACTGATTGGGCTTTCTTGGCAATCAATTTTTGAACCTTTCAAATTAAGCTATAATTCTGAGATTTTCCGGTAGTCATCTACAGTTAAGTTTTTCCGAGACCGGCCGTCTAGTATTTTATTGAATGGTAGCCAAAGGGTTCCCCATTTCCAATAACTGTTAAGAAAGTCCATCCGCTGTAAAACCTCCGTTGGCAACGGACCACTGGCCAGGACTAGTCTAAGCAGAGGAGTTTTTTGACAGCTGACCACCTCTTAGCAGCAGCGGCGGCGGCTCCCAGCTCCCCAACAGGGAGGAAAGATCTTAGGCGATCTGGCATTAGTCACCGCCCGGTAAACCAGACGGCGCGAGGCGCGCGTGTGCAGGAACATAAAGGTTTGCGGGTAGAGAAAGCATGTGAGAAGCGGCGATTCCCCTTCCCAGGATGTGGCCGTCATCCTGAAAGCGCTCGCCTTCAAATTCAGAATCGCCGAGAAACTCTCCTGTTTCGATCTTCCGAAGGGCGGAGGGGAAGGATATGCCTCCCTGCCTTTGGTAAGGGAAGGGGGCGTCTTTGAGGTCCGGGAGAGGAAAGAGTCTGATCTCGTCCCAACCCGGGCCAGCTCGAACTGGCTCCGCTCACCCTGAATTTCACAGTCCACTTCTGCAGCTTTTCCCGAGCAAGAGTTTAACCTGCTTGCTGGAGACAAGACGAGCTGCTTACTAAGGCTCAATCCTGGATCTCCGTCTCTGGGCCAAACCCCCCCCCAGCCCCCGCCCAATTCTTTATGTCGATTGTCAGGGTGCCTTTTAAGAACCTCTCTTCGCCGCGCATTTAGACTTTTTACATTTTGGGTGTAAGACTTTTTGCAAGCATTGTAAGGTGCTTTGTAAACTAACTTAAGCCAAGTTTCTTCTTAGAGCAGCCTTCCTCAGCCTGATAATCATGAGAAGTGTTTAAGGCTTTTAACTCCCAGCATTGCTAAGCCAGAGTCACCACCGACAGATCTGGGGGAGGCTGCCTTAGAAATTACCAGCCGAGGCCGTAAAGCAACGCCTATTGAGTGGGGAGTAAGCGGCCTGCAACAGGACGGCGTTCACTTCCTTAGTAAACACACCGCGATTTGTTTTGCCCATTTGGCCGGCTGTCTTCGGGGGGGCGAAGAGACAAAAAGTACGCGGGTACAAAAGTTGCCGTCTCCCAAAGAGCTTTCGTCTTGCCCTCCCTTCCATTCGCAGCAGCCATCCTGGACGCCGGATGGCGAAATCGGGGCAAGCCGTACAGGAGGTGCTGGAAACACCGGCTCCGGTCGCCGCCTTTCAACCTCTTCCTCTGGTGTGAGGGGAGGAACCTCCTGCTCTCCCCTACCCCCGCTCCCCCGCGCCGGTCTGGAGGGGGGAGGAGGCGGCGAGAAACCCTCGGCTCGTCACTCCAAGTGCCGGCTCTTCCCTTCCCGGACGAAGGCGAAGGGAAGCAACCCGATGCAACCCCACCCAACCAGTGTTTCTGGACTCGGTAATTGCCTACTTGAAGACGCACGCACATGCACACACACACACACACCACCGACTGAAAACACGCCAGAATAACAATAATTATGTTGGCGCAGACTCTGGAGAAGGGAGAGGTGCCCATTTAAAATAAATAAATAAATCCGCCTTTCCCACAGACCCGACGCCTTGTCCTCCTCCTTGTCATGTTAACGCGCGAGGGAAAAGGAATCCACTGGATCGATCCTTAGGATCACCGACTGGAGCGGGTGTGGGAACAAGGAGCTAAAGTCAAATTCCTCGCATGGGTTGCGGAGAGAACCCCTCTGCAATAAGTAAGGAGGGGTCCTTATGCCTGCTAGTTCAAGATTACGGCCGTCTATAGTATTCATGAGAGAGTGAATAAATCGACGGCGCTGCCGCGATTAAATCATAGGGACCCACATTTACGCTGGGAAGTCCGCAGCCAACCTTGGGAACGCGGTGGCAGTCACTGTTTCTACGCCTGTCGCCAACTAGCTGCAGTCGAACCTGTTTTACTCCAGACTAAGATCACCGTACCCCGCTCAACTCTTCTCCTAGCGCCTGGGAGCAGGGTGGGTCACGCCAAGTATTTGGCTAGGTTGAGTTGCGGTTTAGGGCAAGTTGAAAAGGAGCCTGGGCTTCCATTTCTGGTGGGCATTTTGCGTGAACTCGACCTTTCGGTTTCCATCCGAATTGTGTTTTGGGGGGCATGCCAGATGAACCTTAAACCAGGGGTTACGACCCACAAACCCGTCTTTTAGAGTTAAGCTTAGCGGTTGTTCGAAACCAGCCGCACAGCAACCTTTCAGGTCAAGGATTGGCATTGTTTCTAACCGCGGGGCGCCCTGTATGGTCCCCCTTCCCACGATGGGCGCGGAGGCGCTAGATTGTCTCCGTCGCTTCTGGCTGGGACGCTTCCCGGACTCGCCAGTTTTACCGACCTCCAAACTCTCCGCGCTGCCACGCAACGCAAAACTGCAAAGACCCAGGAAAGTGCGTGGCCAAGAAGGCCACGGCAAATTCCAAAAGGTTATGTTGGTAAACAGTGTTAAGGCTACATGGGAAAGAGGGAAGGCTAGATTTAAACAACAATTAAACATGATTTCGGTTGTTAACATCTGAAGAATTTCTCCCAGGGATTAGGATTCCTGATCACAGAGAAGCCGCGGGTAAACTACCTCTGCGGGCCTAACCGAAAAAGGGAAAGGAGCCTTGTATTTTACTTAAAATTCAAATCTGCCCATTTTCCTCCCCGACCTTTTCAGTTTGATCTCAAAGATCACAAAGGAATTGAAGCCATAAAGGCCCTTTGCTTTACAGCCTTTATGGCTTTTATTAGTGAAATTTGGGGTTCTGGATTATCACAATTCTATAAGGTACCTGCCAATCTTCTGCTTGGGTAGTCCTATTAAATTGTTTTACTAATTCTTTTCCAGGTAAAGGATACAAGGCTGTGCCTTCAGTTCAATTGAAGGAGTAACTGAATTTTTGTAAAATCCCTGGCAAAGCTGGCCTCCCACTCAAATTAGCAACATTGTAAAATTAATTAACGTCTGAAAATAGATTGATTCATGCTTGAATATAGCAGTAGCACTTAGATTAACATACCACTTCATAGTGGTTTACAGCACACTATAAGCTATTTACGATTTACAGAGTCAGCATATTGCCCCAAACCATCTGGATCCTCATTCTACCGACCTCAGAAAGACAGAAGTCTGAGTCAACCTTGAGCCCGCCAGGATCAAACTCCAGGCTGTGGTAGTGTTAGCCTGCAATACTGCATTCTAACCACTGAGCCACAAGATTACGAGCTTCCATCCATAACTTGGTGATAAATACAGATACTGTTCCTCCTTTTAATCTTCAACTTCTTAGGGATTCATTTAATCCCAGAGACTGGTGAATGTCCCAAGAGAAAACGGCTTGAAGCCCAAGGGCATCCATTATCATCCAAAAATCATAGAGGCCAGCAACATAATGATATTCCCAGGGAAAGGTTCTTTATTTCAGTTTCTCAGCGATCCAGTAGGAGAACAACTTCCTGATCTCCACTACCTGAATTTTGGTCAAGCATGAAGTGCTTCAAAAAGTCTCCCCTTTCAGTTGTGCGTTGAGCAGCTGGCTAGGGCAAGGAGGTAGCACCATATTTTCCCAATTGTAGTACTTCACTCAGGAAATGGGCTGGTGCACTGCAACCCAACTTCATATCAGAGGAACTGCTGAATGAGCCAAGGGGCAGCTAAGTGTTCTTTTCCCACAAGCAGGGCAAGATAGGATGACCCTCAGAACTGTGAATCAGGAAGAGGAGTCTTTTATCCCAGAGAGCAACAAATGAAACAAAGCCAAGTCTCTATTTACAAAGAATCATATATATTTCAATTCACAAAAAAGCAGGTACTGTATTAGACATTCCACATTTGCAGAAGACACCTACTTAAGCTTCACTTATGAGACTGTGAGGCCAGTTCAATAATATTTTTTTTCCTTTTACAAATCTTAAAAGAGAATTAAATAACTCACACCCACATACATTCAATATATGTAACTATGTACATAGACAGATACACTCACATGTCGGTCTAGCTTTTATATACCCATGTGTGTGCCTCTAGAAACCCACATCACAGGGGGCATATACCACCTTTGACACCTGAGGAATTAAGGAGAGCACTTAAAGATCGTTTCTACCCAGGAAATATACTTCCTAGGCATTCTCCCCTCTTCCCCACTCCAGCTCTAAACTATATGGAACCACTGTCAACCAACACATATGCTGACATGCTTCCTCACCCCTGGTTGAACTCAACAGATTTGCAGAGCTACAGAAATGCTTTGAGCTGACTGGAATTTAGAATATTGGTTTTCCTTTAAATAAGAAAGGGAGGGTGAACAGGAGGGGAAAAATGAAGCTTACTTCTTCAGCACAATCCAAACAAAATGTCCATGTTGGTATTGGTGGAAAAATCCCACCTCCAATAAGCAGGGAGGAGATAATGGGCTATGAAACAATATTTCTATCTGAGCCCAGAAATGACCAGGTCATTTCTGCTTCTTGCAACTTGGGGTTCACCTGATTTTCTCCTTGTCTCTTCTCATTAGGCCACACATAGAGTTTCACTCCCCGCAATTAGAAAGTGTGTTAAAAGGGCCCAGTGAGTCAGCCATTCAGAAAAAGAACAGAGAAGTCAACACATCCCCCTGCTAGGCCCTTAGAGGCTATGAGGCAGATTTTGTGCTTTTTGAACCAACAAAAGATGCTTAAATCAATATCTATTGGGACACCACAGCACCTGCTAAAAGCAGAGGAAGCAACCCTTCCCCCAATTTCCTCTGCGTGTGTGTCCCCTATTAATCAGGAGCTTTACAGAATAAAGCACAACCAAACCCTTTTCATGAAAAGCTAAGGAGAGTTCATCTTCAAGGGAGTAGAGAAATGGTTTAAATGTTTGTTTAAAGTTGACAAGCATTTTTTAATCACTTGGCTTGGAAAATTTGGGGGGGGGGGAATCAGATGCTTCTTTCTTTAAAAAATGAAAGAAATTTAGCTATAAAAACAGCTAACTCTGAAACTCTTTCCTAGCCCCATTACATGGGAAGTTGTATTTTATCCTTAATCAGAGATTGAGAATGTATGAGGAAAACAGTGATGTTGTGCCATATGTTAATCTAATAGCCTACAAAGGAACTACGAACATTGGGGGAGGCTGGAAAATCCACTTTCAAAATAACAGCAGGAACACTGAGAATATGACCAGTCAGATGCTTTCCTCCCCAACTTTCTGGCATGTAAGGAATGTAAACAGATTTTCTTATTGGAGTGAGCAGGGAAAAGATCAAGAAAGAGAGAGAGAGAAATCAAAATTAAATTAAACTATCAGCTCAATTTCTTCTTCTACTACTCCCACTTTCCCTCTATGACAGTCATATTAAAGTGCATAACAGCAGCTACACTTTAAAAAAAATCTTACACATCCCCTTCTCCCTTGCAAGAAAAGGTATTCAAGTTAATACTTCTTTGCTAAAACATATTTCAACCGTTTTTAATGGACACTTTTTAGAACAACAACCTTTTTTTCAACTGGAGCAAAACAAAGCAAGACAATACTGTAAAGTCAAGTGCTTACTTCAGCTGTCCAGCCAGAACAGTTGTGTATACAGCACACTTGATTGTACAAAGCAACACCTTATAACAATTTTAAAAAAACCTGGAGCTTTTTCAATCCCCAGATGAATATAATATCCCCATATTTTCAGTCAACATCATATTTGTGGGAAGGAAGGAGAAACAATTGGGGGGGGTGTTAAACCAAAGTATTATGATTGACTAACAGGATCATTCATTATCTACACACCAGCTCTTGCAGTTGAGGCAAGAGATGCATCACTTCTCTGTTTTAATATCCTTCTCCAAAGGCCTTAAATTAAAAAAAAGCAACAATCAAACAACTTAAGAGCTGAAATATATATATTTATATGTATGTATATAGATATATATATATAGATAGATATATGTATTTTTCTTTAAATAACATATTTACATCTAATAGAAAATATAACTCTAGAGATAATTTTTTTCAACCAAAATTGAAATTGGTGGCAAGGTTGGGGTGGGGAGGGAGAGATAAAGAAAAGAATTAAGGACAGATGTTTGACAAGCAAGCCTGTCCCAAAAAGCTTTAAAATAAAAGTTTTTTTTAAAAATCCCAATTCAGCCGACCTCTATCCAAAGCCTTTCAATGACTTCTCTGAAGGAATTCACCGCTTTTCTTTAAAGAACCCTTGGTCTGTGCTGCTCTCCTTGATGGTTACTGTCAAGAAATTGGATGTCACGTCAGTCACTACTACTTTCTCCAAATTGTTGAGAGATGGGCTCCAAGGTTCTTCTTCTGGGTCACCCAGGATCCGGGAGACAGGGATGCGGGCGATGAGAGAAGGCCTGCCAGCCTGCGTCCCTATGCCATCACGATATAAGCTGCCTTGGTTTGCAGAGCTATGCAAGATCTTAGAAGCCCCCAAGTCCAAACCACTTTGCCCTTTGGAATCCAGGAAATCCGCCCTGTGCTTGGTCAGTCTAGGAGGGTAAGTCTCAGGTGCACCCAGTTTCATTCCAGTTTCCGCCCTTGGGTTGGGAACAACACTGGGTAACTCAGGCTCTCGTCTCCGAGCTAACTGGATCACACTGTGTCCTGAACTGAATTTTGCTGTCCCAGAGTTATCTGTCTCTTCTAATTTTCTAGCTTTTAGGTAGTCCACCACCATCTTGTCGCCAGGCTCTATTGACTTCCGCTTTGAGGCAACCTCTGTCATTTCGGGCAGGTCTTTCCTGGGCTTTGGACCTCGTTTTTTGAAGGCGGCTTCAGATCGGTCTTCCTCTATCCCCACCCTGTTTTCCTGGATTGGCTCCATTCGAGGCATGCTGGGGGAAGAGGTGGTGGAGGTGCTTTGAGGGGGCAGTGGAATCTGTCTCAGTCCTTCTCTAGCCCGGGAAGTAGAGCCCAGTTCCTGGGGAGATCGTCCAGGATAAGGTACCCGGAGGCCCCTAGCAGAGTCACTACGGAATTCATATGTTTTGGCTTTGGCTTTGGCCTGGGCCTGCAAAAGAATGAAAGCAACTACACTTCTTTAGTCCTGTATTCCAACAATGTTGTCAAAACAAAGGCAGAGGGACCCCCTCCCCATACTCAAACACAGACATACACACACACATTCAGACACAGAGAGCAGAAAAGAAGTTGGTTCTTCATATTTTGACCTTTTAATTAAGAAAAAAAAGTTGCATTTTCCATTATGATCCCAGCAGAAACTCATAAAACACATGGCTCTTTGCACTTGTCTTTCTTACCTTTAAAAGGAAGGTTTTGGGTTTGGGGCCACGTTTCTTAGGACCATAAAGTTCCATTTCTCTTTCCCTATGTGCGGTTTTTAAGGGGGGAGAAACACAAATGCAGGCATTATGAGGACATAGAATGATTTAATAGTGCTCTAAAACACAGTTATGACACTAATAAAGCTGTAGGTTTTCCTCAAATAGACATACCTTTCCTCAAAAGCAGCAAGGAGGCGGGCATCTAGAATGTTTTCCTCAGGTTCCCAGGTGCTGTACCTAGCAAAAAGTAAAAGAAAGTCCAACAGAGAAGGAGGAGGAAAAAAAGAGAGAGAAAAAATAATTCCCCCCTCATGATGTTCCATAACACAGCAGTGGAGGATAGCTTGGGGGGAGGGGGGAGTCGCTCGGTCTACTCCACAAAGCATTATTTCCAGTCCTACTGCAATTTTTGCTACCAATCTACATTAGACTGCCCTGAGCTCTACTTACTTCTGAGACCAGCCTTTCCATTTCACCAGATATTCCATCCGACCCTGCAGTTGCCAAGAAGAAACAAATGAGCCCGCATTTCAGGAGAGCCTACCAAATTAAACGGCGCTACAATTTCATACTCGCTATGAAAACCAAAGGTGTTCCCGACCGCATGCGTCAATTACCAAAAAAAAAACAAAACAAAAAAAACCCAAGCAGCCCCCAAAAGCATGCCACGAAAACGCAAAGGCAAAAAAAAGCTGCAAGGGCGGAAAAAATAAAATATCTCCATGCATGAAAAAGGGGGCGTGCTGCAAGCCGGGTTCCAATAGATGCATGCAGAGCTGCGTGCAAAAAAAAAAAAAAAAAAATAGCCGCAGCAGCCAAAAACGTGCATGCATTTAAGAGGTTGGAGGGGGGGGAAGGGTCCGCGACGCTCGAGAGATGGTGGCAATCTGCGCAGCGCGAGCCGAAAGGGGGAGCGGCAGGCAGCAAAGCACTGCTGCAGAAAGGAGGGAGCCGCGCGGAGAGCCCCGCTCCTCTGCCTGCCTGCCTGCCTGCCTGCGGCCTCGGGCGGGCCTGGCGGGTTCGGTGCCGCGCGCACAAAGCCGAGCCTGCGCTGCCAGGCAGCGCCGGAGCACCTACTTTCCGGATGCGTCTCTTGAGCAAGGCCTCGGCCGCGAAGACCCTCTCGCCCACGGCGGAGAGCTCCATGTTTACTCGGCCGCTGGCAGCAGAAAAGCGGCGGCGGCGGCGGCAGCCAGCACAGCCCAGACCATAATAGTCCGCTCGCTGACGTCAGCGTTCGCCCTCCCTCGCCTCGCCTGTCTCCCTGCGCACTTGTTGCTGGCTTCGCTTGTCCGCCTGCCTTGCCCGCCCGCCTGCCCGCCCAGCCGCTCTTCTACGGGAGAGGGGCCGCTCTTGTCGAAGCCCTGGCTCGGCTCGGCTCGGCTCTTCCCCAGCCTCCCCTCCCCCCCGCCCCCGCCTCCCCGCGACGTGATCGGCGTTTCAATCACAAAGGGCGGAGCCAAAGGAGTAGGGATCCCGGAGGGGGGCAGGGAAGCTGCGTTCCCAGCAGGGGGAGCTGGGAGGGGGGGGAACCTCCGGAGCGGCTGAGGGGGAGAAAGCGAGGCGGAGGGGGTCTTCAGCTGTCTGGAGGGGGAGGCAGGGGGAGGGGAGCGGGAGCCCCCTCCCCACCTCTCCTCCTCCTTCATATCCCTCCTTGCTCACCAAACTCCTCCAATCCGCTAGCCCAATTCCAGTCCCCTCCCCTCCGTGTGTTTCGGGGGGGGGGGAGAATAAATCAATGGCATTTATAGAGCCTGGAGACAGGCGAAGCTTTTCTTTCTTTTTTAATCGACTTCCTTACTCCAGCTAAATAAACAACGACCAGCCCCCACCCCACCCTAGCCTGGAAAGACCCCCCCCCCCTACAAGTAATAAGGAGGCGGAATAATACAGGATCATCGAGAAGAGGAGGTGCCCCAGCCAGATTAATCTGGGAGAGAGGAGGAGGAGGCCAAGTTAACCCTGGGATTCGCAGGATCTGGCCATTGACGCATTAGGAATTCGATCTTGAGCATTGGTTCTGGAGCCCGGTGGGTTGAATGTGTTGCAAAAAGCGGAGGGAGGAGACACGCCGACCACACAACACCGTTCCTTCTCCCTCGGCTGACGCCTCTCTTCAAAGTGAGCGGGTGGGGAAGAGCCAGAATAACTGAGGTTCCGAAACTGCCCCCCCCCCTTGCTCCAGCCCGTCGACTTTCCTGAAAGGAGACGTGGGTGGGTGGACACCCACGCGCATAATGAGCTGAAATGTCGAAGCAGCCGCCCAGAGCGCCCTCCCCCGTCTCATTTCTAGTGGTTCCGGGGAGAATCGCCTCCTCCGAACTGTCCCTCGTAGATCCAACTAGACCGGGACTTTTCTGCGACAGTCTCTTGGATCTATGCAAATCTCTAGGAAGAGCGAGCGCCTCCCAGGCTCCACTTCGGTGCGTTCCGCTAAAGTAACCTACCCGTCTCTCTGCTTTCCCGCTGGTGTGCAATTTCCCCTTCATCTGTCATTCTGCAGAGGAGTGGAGAAATGCAACTATTTTTCCTTTCAGTGCAGCGTTTTGAGCTAAACTCGGTGAACGTTGACTTCAGCCTATTTTCTGGGAGAAGCATAAAGACGCGGGGAGATGAGCGAAAGACACGGGTGTGTTTACCTCCTACTGTAGCTCATAACTTATGTCCAGGGAGAAAAGCTACTTACCCACCGAAAAGCATGTTGGTCTTTCCACTCTAAGCCTCTGAGTTTAGCGCTTTGAGTCACATATCGGTAGTTAGGAAAAACTTCAAAGAACATCAAGAATCTTTGTTCCCCAGTAAATCCTGGTGAGATCACGGACATACCTATATATTTGCTTGACCCTAAGAGTTCTTCAGACTCCTGGGAAACCGTGGGCTTCCCAGACGTGTTCCTTACGTGTAGAAATGCTAGATGTGTTCAATAGATGTATTTGTGTGCAGAAATCGCTGTCACGATCTATCCCTGCCAACAATCTAATTGTCCCGATCATTTTGATTTGCATCTAAAAAAAAGCTTAAAGTGAGTCCTGTTCTACTCTGCTTTTCTGCTTCGAATCAGAGAGGATCTCGGACTAAGTTTTGTACTCTACCACACGATTTTCTGAAGCTGATGGATTGGCATGAGAACCAAAGAGTTCATAGAAGTATACCAGCTCAGGCAATAGTTTTATCATAATATCTAGAAATTCTACAATGTACTTAACTCTCTACGATCGAATACATTAAAATAGGAAACCAAGTCTTATCATCAGTTAATCAGTGTTTGCAATTTTAACACACTTCCGGGTGTGTGTGTGAAGGCGGGGAGGAACGAGGAATCTATTTGCAGGCTGTTTTGTTTTGTTTTTAAAGGCAACCGAGGCATCTTCCCTTCTAAAACGCCAGTTCTGAATTACAAAGTCGACTTTCTCAGCAACAAAAAGCAGTAGCAGCAATCCAGCTGTTTCTGCTTAAGTTGAAATACTTTCCAACAGTTTGGGCAGTGAAAATAAAGTCGACTTCAAGAGTCTATAATGCGCGGTTCTGGTTTCCTAACTCTTAAGTACCTGGGGGTAGGTTATTCGCTAGTCTTCTAGAGAGAGCGCGACTGGGTGGGAGAAAGGAGAATGGCGACGGGGTAGGGAAAAGTGTGGTGTAGGTCAGGTCCCACCCGGGTCTGGAGGTCGGGAAGAAACTGCCTGCCGATCCCATCCATAAAGGCGCGAGCACTCACCCAACAAGTTCTCCCAATTTTTGAGCCTCACCACCAACTTTGGGTGAGTCTCCTCACTGAACCGTTTACCAGATCTCATTTCGATCCGCCAAACTCTTAAGAACACTAACGCCTCTTGAAGAGTTCAGGTATTTGCTCTAAAGAGATATTTTGCTGTATTTCCTCCCTTCTTGCCCGTTAACTATATTTACCTTTTGACGCTTTGAAGAGACTCGAAGGATTAGGAGACGTGGGAGGAGAGAACGAAGGCAGAAACAATTTTCTATTTTGTGTTTTGAAGGGTGTGTGTGTCTGTTTTTGCACTTTTCGGTGAAACCTATACAACAATGATCCTCTCAAAGCGAATGTTGTCTTCGCTTTCTAGTGATTCCGGAATGAATCGCAGCCCTTTTGTGTCGCACCAGGAACCGGACTGCGGGGGAGAAGGGACACCAATAGCATCCTAGCATAGTGTCATCCTTGTGGGAACTTAAAACACGAAAACAATCGGATGGGAAGCGAGGGTACGACCTAGGCAGCAATTTCCCCCAAAGGAGTGAGGTGTTGGTTCCAGATGAAACACAAGATAAAAAAGAATTCCGTTTTTCTCGACACTGTCCCAATGCCCACCTCTAGCTTCTGTGCCTCAACAGGGGGAAGGGGAACAAGGGCTCCACCATATGAGACCACTCGTCAAACTTGCCAGTGTAGCAATTTTATAACCCCCTTAAATCTCTAGCATAGTGGTAGATATTGGGAACAAAGGGTAGCAACAGAATCTTATACCGCGCCTATATAAGTCGGACAATTGGAGGTTGTTCAACTGTACCTCTCGAGTAGCCCTGGTTCACTCACGTGTACCTGCTTGATTCCTTTTCGTTTCTTCCTCCGGCTCAACAGGGTACAAATTAGAAAACATTTCGCAGTCTCAATCTCTGTCTCTCTCTGTCTCTCTCTCTCTCTTCCTCCCTCCCTCACATTCACTCACTCACTCACTCACAGGCGCGATTTCCAAAAGTAGAAAGATTGCTGCTGGCTCCACCAAGCGTCAATCTCCGTGCGTCTCTGCTTGGATAAATAAGGTAAAGCTTTCTCTTCCGCTAGGTTGTCTCTATCTGCTTACAATTTTGACCGTTTCGGATCGAGTCGGCGGGTCTGGTGAACGTGGACATAAAATGCTTTCACCACTGCAATTGTATAAAGAGAAAACGGCAGCGGATCCATTTGCACCATTATTATTAACCGCTTGGTCCATGTACCTGCCTGCCCGCCTCCAATTCGCCCGGCCTCCTCCCTCTCGCTCCCTTTGTGTGTATCCCCACAGCCACCGAAGGCGATGCGCGTGGTCGCGCAACACCTGTTTCTTTCCAGGACTCTTAGCTTTTCCTCTCTCCCAGCCGAAACCGAGGACGGGAAAGTGCTAGAGCTCGGGAGAATCAGAGAGCAGCTGCCGGGTTACGCTTTCATCCTGGGATCGCCTCCCTGCCTGGCACCGGGAAAAACCATTTGGCCAGAGACAGTCGCGGTGGGAATGGATTAGGGCCGCCTGCCGAATCTCTCTCCAGCCACCTGCCCCTTGAGAGGGACGCCAGCCTATATTACAACATCTAGGAGCAACGGGGGGAGGAAGGGAGAAATCTCCCGGTCCTGCGGCGGAAAGCGCGGCGGGAGGACCTGCTCTTTCAGCCAGGAAACGAGTCTCCGCGGAGATCGGTGCTGCGCGCCTGCGCGCCAGCCGGGCTCGGAGAGAATGCGCGGGGTTGCCGGCTCCGTGGCCCGAGGTCACTCCATTAAAGCCCGACTGGGAGCAATTGCTATATACTGGCGGAGGGGCACGATCGGTTTTGACCTCGACCCCAACGACAAAATAAGGGACAGCAGCCTTCGCCCCAGAGAAAAAGATGTCCAAATTTAGCAATCGGGGACCATTTAACACCCAGAGGGAGAAAAGGTTCTGTGAAATTCAGACATTTACACACACCTCCTTACGGGATCAAGATGGAAAAGTCTTTTAAAAAAGGGAAAATGTAATCGGAATGGGGAATAGAAGGGACAACAAACAGTCCGCACTGTATATTGCTTCTTTGCCGAGTATGAATAGTAAAGGTAGTCCTCAACTTACGACCACAATTGAGCCCAAAGTTTATGTTAAGTGAGAAAATTGTTAAGTGAGTTTTGCCCGGTTTTACGACTTTTCTTGCCACCTTTAAGTGAATCACTGCAGCTTTTAAATTAGCAACAGGGTTGTTGAGTGAATTTGGCTTCCCCATTGACTTTGCTTATCAGAAGGTCGCAAAAGGAGATCATCTGACTCTGGGACACTGCAACCATCATAAATGCGAGTCAATTGTCAAGCCTCCAAATGTAAATCACGTAGCCACGGGGATGCTGCAATGGTCATAAGTAAGAAAAATGGCCATAAGTCCATTTTTTTTCACTGCCACTGTAACTTTGAACAGTCATTCCATGAACTGTTGTAAGTCAAGGACTACCTGTAGTAATAGCTGGGGAAGGGAAGACATGCTCCAGTGCAAACTATGGCCCCTGATACAGCAATATCTGCTCCCTTGCCAGGCACCCTGCTTGCCAGATCTTCCTTTGGTCTTTCCTGTCACCAACAAGCCATTAAGTAATAGGGGGACACACACACACACACACACTAAAACAATCCATAGTTGACCGCGTGTTGATAGAAGAGCTTGTAAAGTTTTACTCTGGCCCTGTACCAGCGAGCCTAGGAGTGTCCATGTTGAAATGACCGGGGTAGACTGTGACCAGCTTTCATGCACAGCATGTTTTCTTTCTGTGCACTAAAGCATGGTGTTTAACCCTCCAATCTTTGAAAGGGCATGGGCCAAGGTCAAAACCTGCTTTAGGAACAGCGAGGTCGGAAGCGGTCCTCAGGTGAACCCAGGTGGAAGGCAAGTGCCCAGCTCGCCAAAGTCAGTCTGACCCCCGCCAGCCCAACTCCGGCTCCTTCTGGGCTAACTAACACTCGATTCCTTTTCTTTTCAGCAAACGGCTCAAGTCAGGTAATGAAGGGACTGATGCGAACAACGGCAGCGAGGTCAGAGTAAATAATCCCAATCCTGATTGTGAATCTTCTTGCTGGCGGCTGACGTCAAGCGAAGGGAGGGGGGCTTGTATAAACGCTCGTGTTAAAAAAAAAACCTTTAAACTAGTATTGAATTATGAATAATAGAGCGGTGAATTATGAGAACAAACGGCGCGTCTAAGCCAATAAATACGGTTCGTGTCTCTCAATCTGTCAGCCGCTCAGTCTGCAAGTGAGCCGGCGAAACGAGTGTGTGTGTCTGTGTGTCTATGTGCAAATGATAGAAGCACGGCACGTGGACAAAGCAGCTGCGGCTTCTTGCCTGGCTCAAAAGTGTCCGGCCCTGATAGCATTCTGCTGTGTGCCATCTCTCGATCTGGTGGAAAACACCCGTAGGAAGCCAAGCGAAGGGGTTCCGCAAAGCCAACTTCGCAAAAGTTTTTTACTGACCACATCCTCAGTCCGTATTTTCCACCCACCCATCCCTCTCGATTCAATCGCCTTCTTTGCCTGACTCCTACCCCGCTGTAGATAGCAGAGATAACCCATCGTATAACGACTGTCCTTGATCCTTCATTGGGAAGAGGAGCAGATGAGGTGATCTTATTCAGCACCACCGGGACTATTAATTCTTGGGATCCTGTACGAACCTGAGAAAAGGAAGAGAGACAAAGATTCCCCTCCCCTCTTTCTTGCAATCAATCTGTGATAGTAACGCCAGGTAGATTCCTCCTAACCTTAATTTTACCTGGAGTCTCGGCTCAGGTTCTTTGACCAATAACAATTACTTCAATGTATTTCTTATGGAATGAAATTGGGCCAGCTTCCTAAACTGTGCTGGTTAGTACTAGAAAGACTGACAGGCGTTGTTCACACACTTACTAAAAGGACCTAATTTTTGGACCCACCTAACACGCTGAACCATAAAATAACCAGATGAACTCAGCTTCTACTACAAAATCACAAAAAAGCAAAACATTGTGTGTGTGTGGGGGATGGTTATCACAAATTAAATTCAGCACATTGTTTGAATGCAACTGCTAGAAAGTCTGTCCTAAACTTTCATTGTAGATACATTCACGTTATTGATGCTGCCTTTGATTTAGGAGGCCTTTCAGCACTGGGAATAGTTCTAAGGCCTATGGGAAGGTTGATACATAGCACTAACCCATAATCAGGTTTATTAGTTCTAACTAAATCTGTTAGCCTTTGTTGTTTATAACAGACTATGGTTTATGGCAGACACCATAATCAATTACCAAAAGAACATCATCTGTGTATTTATAAGAAGGAGAAAGAATAAGGAATCAAGAGTCATATATTCCAATCTTCTGTATTCCAGACTGACCAATCAAGTTCATTCTGGAATCTCTGAAAAATTAGGATAACCTCTCTTGCAAACCCACAAGCACAAACACACCCCACAGTAGCTGGCAATTAAGGACTGCTCCCTTTGATTTAAAAAGGCAGCAAACAGTTGTCCAATCTAGTAGTGGGTGAGAGCCAGGAGCTCTCAACTTTTTTGTCCCCTTTAAAACTATCTGAACTAGTGACTGCCACCACCTTTGATGACAAGAGATTCCTAGTGTAGGCATGGAAGAAGACAATGGTAAATTCTCTCCTGCTAATAAGATTGCATGGACCCTGTAGTCCCCACCAATGGAGCTTGACTTGAAGCCTCTTATCAGGCCCAAATCACATTACTTTTAGTTTTAATGAAGGAGCTGGAGTTAGGGAGCCTCAGTCTGAGGGGATAAGAAAAGTTAATGGGTACCAAGGACATCTATAAACAGGACAACCAAGGGACAATAAGGGAGATATAAGGTTCTCCAATTGGCTCTTTCTTCTAGTGAAGGGAAGTACCAGCAAGTTTCTCATCCTACTTGCTACCACCAAACGTTCTGGGCTCAAAGAAAGCTGTGATCTAATTGTCTCTGCCCACTAGTTACCAGGGCTAGATATCAAAATATCCCCCCCTTTAACCTGCTGCTCTATAAGTGTGTTAGATGACAATTAGCATAATCTCTAGCTCAGTCATACATATGTAGGCTAAAAGGGCAGTTTCAGGGGAACTAGTTTTATGATACCTACATGGACACATCCAGGCAAGTTTCTTGGCAAGAGTAACATATAATTGGCCTTTGTTTTTGGGTGTATCTTCATCTTCAGTCTGACTACAAACCTGGGTTGTCCTGGTAGCTTCGTGCTCAAGTGCTAATCAGGTCAAAGCCATTAAGTTTTTTTAAAGTTCAGATAAGATTTTGATTAGAGCAGCAGAAATCTGAAACTCCCCACTCAGAATTGGGTGCAAGAAAAAAAAATCAACCAAAGTGATGAAGCTTCTGTTGAAGATTTAAACCACAGAAGGATGAAAGAGCCAGAAGTTTCTCCCTAATCTCTCCCTGATATATTCAATTTGTTCTTAATCCAGATTTAGTTTTACCATAGCAAATCGTAATATCTTCTTTCTTGGTTTCCAATTTTCATTATTTTGTATAGTTGCCAATATGTATCCCAGCAATGACATATTGTTAGATACAATATCTCACCAAAAGGTAGGTTAAATACCAAAACTGATAATACTGATAAAAGTTTTTGATGTACAGATTTCGTAATTGGTAGGGAATAAATAGATAGGTATCTGTCTGAAGTGGGCAAGTTAATAGTTGTGATTTTTCCTGGACTTTCTCACAAAACCTCAGGCCTTCCTCTACTGTCCCAAGGCCTTAGGTGGAAGACTTATCCTGCTAAGAAACCCTAAAGCTGCTGGCTTGTTCTGAATGGCAAATTGAGGCTGGCCCTTTCCAAATGAAGATGTTTTAGATTCAGGGTTTAGGTCCATAATCCCATGGCTCAGCCTCTTCAAAGAAGGGACTATGACCATCGATTCCTTTGTTAGGGTGATTGTAGTAATCATAATCCTGTTGCCCTCCTGCTCATTAGCTCTTCAGTTTGAAAAGACGGTGGATTTAAACAGATCTGTTGCTGTGTATATGGTCTGCAAATGGCAAGGAAGCTGGTTGACAGCAGCTGTGTTAATGTAACTTGCTTAATCCTATAATTCTCTCACAGTGTTTTAAACTTGATTAGTCTCAATCTTGATGTTTATGAAGGGTTTAGTGGGTTGTACAAAGGAAACCTACTTTGTTCAGTTACTTGATTCAGGGATCAATGTAAGCACACTGTGTGAATAACAAACCAGGTTAGCGTATTATCCTTCCTGTATAGCCTGTGAGTTAAATAACTCTGGCTAAGTATAGAAATGTTGTCCTGTAAACACCACCATTGGGGACCAAATATTTTGGATGTCTTTTGATGACTCTAAGGTCACCTCCTTTCCCATTAATCCAGGCTGAGTACTCTTTTTCACCAGAAGCTTCCAGAATCATTGGAGTGCATCCCCCCCCCGCCGATTTCCCCGCTGGTGGGTGGTCAGAGCTTTAGTAAGTCCTCCAGCGGTGCCCATTCGCTCTTTAGCAAGTGGCAGACTTAATGGCAAGTGAAGTTCTGCCTAAGTTGCCCAAAAACCGCTGCTGTTTGGGAGTCGGGTGGTGTCTGTCCAATCCCATCAGCGCCGTTGGCTGCTCCAGAAGGGAAAACGAAAGCCAAAAAAAGGAAAGGAAAACCAGGGGAGATGGGATCAGGAAAGAAGAGGCTGCGGAACAGATGAGAGAAGACACGCAAGGCTGAGCCCTGGGATTGCTGTTGCCAAGCAGATCTTCTGTCTGCCAGAGACAATGAAACGTCGCTGACCTTTCTGGGACTGGGCGGAGGACTTGGGAGACACACATCAGCGGGAGAGCGAGGGTCGTACAGCTTAAGGTCCCCGTTGTCCCGAAGGTGGGGAATCAGTCTGTAGGAAGGATTGGTGGTGATTCCTGAGAGATTATGATCACTTCACCTATCTTCCCAAACACAGTGCCTTTTAGACGGGGTGGATATACCCCGCGCCGCCGCGCTGCTGCAGACCACCGGTTTAAGGAAGTCCCTTCCTGTTGTTTGGGGCTCAAGGTTGTTTCGGCTGGGGTTCCTTCCGATGCAGCAAGGCTTAACTTCGCGCTGTTGCAGAGGATGCCTACACTGCAATCCACCGACGGGGAAGTCCTCCTTCTTTCTCTACCGCTTCGACGTCCGGGTCCGACTTTCCCCCGAATAGCTCAATCTTGGATCCAGTCACAATCTGGGCTGTGGAGCGTTGCGCTCCTAATATTGCCATTCGCCTGCTTTACCCGCAAAATAGAACCGCTCCAGTTTTGTTCTGATCGTGTAGCAGGAATCAAGGTTATAAAATGCCCCACTGTCCACCATACGGTCCCTAGAGCTCCGTTTGTGAAGAGATGGAAAAGAGACTGAGGAATGGGATTCCCCTTCACTCTCAATTAACTGGCTGAAGGTGTAACTTTGTTGTTCAGGTGCTAAGTCGCGCGACTTAGCGATCCCATGGGCCATAGCACCTCAAACACACACCCCGGTCCTCTAATGTCACAAGGAGTTTGCCAACATTCATGCCCACTGCATCCATGACACTATCTATTTCCTCCTCTACCGTCCCCTTCTCCTTTTGCCTTCTATCTTTCCCAACGTCAGAGTGTTCTCCAGTAAGTCATCTCTTCTCCTTTGGTGGCCAAAATATTGAGGTGTGAATAACCGCCTTTAGAAATGAGCTGCTCCCCGAAAGCAATTGGGACAGAGACTCTGAACCATCAAGTAATGTTCCAGACACCATCGAGCTAGACACGCGTGACTCTACCAATCTAGATCACATCTACTTTCTAAATAGGTTTCTTCTGGACTAATGATTTAAAGGGATTTTCAAGCGTTTGCTCAGATCCCAGCGCCGAATAAAAGATTCGTCTATACTAGAAGTGAAAAGGTATATATCTCTATTCAGATAACGTAATGGTAAGCCCCGTTCAGTTCAATATAACTACCTTTCAAATAAATGATCGCAGAGCGTGAAGAGCATAGATGGGGAGGTTTAGCTTTACTTAAGGCTTATATTTTAACTCCTCTGGTTTTAGATCTAATACACATTTCAGTCAAAGCTAACCTTGTGGAGGTTCTTTTTTTTAAAAAAAGAGAAAGATGTCAACAACTGGCGTGTCTACGTGCGTTTTATTATCCCTCTAAGAAACGCGAGCCCTTGCGCCCCATCCACCTACTGCGTCCCATTTGTGTTAGTATCCCAACATCAGGCAGCGGCTGAGAAATGAACTGACTCGCTTATGGGACAAGCACTCTGCTGCCGAGTCTCCTCTCTCGCAGAGATAGCGCAGGCTTTCCATGCCGATTGACAATTGACAGGATATAAGAGGTCATAAATCACTAGCGGCGAAGTTTTCCAAAGCTCGCTAGTCAGCCAGATAAGGCTGTAGTTCAGAAGCGCAGGACAGCCGGTATTCGCATCGCGCTCTCTCATCCAGTCTTTTTCCTTTTCCCAGATATATTTATATATATAGGAAATATTTTACATATTTTGCGGAAAGGGTGATTTCCCACACGCGTGGAAGCCAAGGCTTCAACCTTTTGTATTGTGCAGGAAGATAAAGACTGACGTTCAAGTAAAAAATGGAAATACAGTAAACCTTTATTTCCTTCCACCTTCCATTCTTCCAAAGCAGGGAAGTGTAGCTGAACGTTTAACCATAGTTAACCTCCGGCGCTTTGGAGGAAAATAATAATAATTAAAAGAAGGAAGGGAAAAAAAACAAGGAAACGGAGTCACCACTGATTCTGCGCCTCGCAGGCGCTGGACCAATAGACTCACAGCTGGTTGTTTATTGGCTGGCGGAGGACTGCCTACTGGCTGTTGCTACTGCTCTTCTTTCTTTCCCCCGCCCCCGCGGAATTGTGGCTAAATCCTTTTTCGTGTTATGTCGGGTAGCTGGTTGTAATCCCTATAATGGAACAGGGCAATCTCCCTTACATCACCGATCTATTTGCAATGAACCTGGAGCCAGAGCCCTCTTCGGACATGTAGGGGGATAAAAAGGCCCTTGCTAATAGAATAATAAGTCTGGTTAAGCCGTGGCTTTTATATAATATATTATATAAAATATTATATAAATATTATAAAATATTATATATATTAGAGTTACTGGCTAGGTGATAAGAGCTAAATAGCTTGAAATAGATCTATGCTACTCTCCCTTTATTTATTTATCAGCACAAATACACACAAACACACAATATTTTATATAATATAATGTATTTGTGCTGATAAATAAATAAACACAAATGTAACAAAGGCAACAATAAAAATATTGGGCTTCTGTCTGGATGGTCTCTTGTGATGATCCGATAGAGAAAGGAAGCAGTAGACTTCCATATTTGGGCATACCAGGGGTTGTGACACTATATATATATGTGTGTGTATATATATATATATATCACTATATATATATATATATATATATATATATATATATATATATATATATATATATATATATATATATATCACTATATATATATATATATATATATATATATCACTATATATATAACTATATATATATATATATATATATCACTATATATATAACTATATATATATATATATATACACACACAGACACACATATATATATACACATATACATATATATATACACATATACACATATACATATATATACATATACATATATACATATATACATATACACATATACATATACACATACACATACACATACACATACACATACACATATACATATACATATACATATACATATACATATACATATACATATACATATACATATACATATACATATACATATACATATACATATACATATACATATACATATACATATACACATATACACATATACACATATACACATATACACATATACACATATACACATATACACATATACACATACACACATACACACACACACACGTATGTATGTATCTATGTATGTATATGTATGTATGTATGTGTATGTATGTATGTATGTATGTATGTGTGTGTGTGTGTGTATATATATATATATATATATATATATATATATATATATATATATATATATGAGAGAGAGAGAGAGAGAGAGAGAGAGAGAGAGAGAGAGAGAGAGAGAGAGAGAGAGACTATATTGCCAAAAGTATTTGCTCACAACTGAGTCTGATTATGTGGATGGGTGAGCGAATACTTTTGGCAATATAGTGTATCTGGCAATATAGTGTATCTGTGATAGATACACAGATAGATAGATAGATCTATCTTGGAAAGCCTTCTCTCTAAAACTGGAGCAGCCACTCTGTGGAGTGTTAGTGGAAGTCTTTCTCCGCCTGCCAAAGATACCAGGGAGGGGATGTAGGATCTATCTTCTGTATGCAAATTATTTATTCTACACCCTATTCCTGAAGTCAGGCCATTTCCTTTCAGACAGACCTGCATAAGCCAACAATGTCACTCAAGGTGAGAGGTTGATGCCATGTAACCTATTCTTCCCTGGCTTGAATAAAGAAAGACAACGCCTTTCCTGTAGCCCACATTTATTTCAAAGAGAAACGCAGGAAAAACCCTGACTCTGGCAGAACTGGAGAAAAGAGTGTTTGAAGGAATATAGCATGGGAGAAGAATCTAATAATTGAACATCGCTTTCTTACTCCCACCTCCAATCCACATACTGAAAATTTAATAGAAATGGATCTCCCCCCCCTCCCTCCCCCCCTCTCTCACACACTACAGGACAAAACAATGTTGTTGCCTTCCAGTACAGTTGAGTGAGTTCTGATGTTTTCTACCATCCCATCTTTAATCTTGAGTAACCAGCCTCATCTTTACAACATTGAATAACCAGCCTCATCCAGCTTAGTGAATGATGGTAGATGTAGCTCAGCAAGTCTAGGAAATGGATTGGGACAGTAAGAGATTGTCAGCATCCAGTTCAGGTCTTGAGAGATTGCCTTCTTCTAAACACACCAGTGCACTTCCTTCAGTTTTGCACAAAGGCCCTCTGCATTTCTCCAAGTTAAATTCAGTCAACTACAGTTGTTGAAGGGGGAAACCAAGTTCATGGGGCTTCCTCTTGCATCATGCCAGAGGCCAAGGGTGAAAGGAGAGCAAGTGAATTAAATGGGTTTTAAAAGAAAGCCATCCAATGGCTACCATGAGAGAAAGAGGGAGGGGGGAGGGAGAGAGAGTTTAAATCATAGATTTCCTTTCTTCTTTTCTCCTCACCTTGAGATGCCAATATTCTGATTAGAAATTCTTCCATTTTGTTACAAATATGACTATACAGTGAAATAATGTATAGTATGTGTATATTATGAACTCTATAACATTAATACCCCAAAATTCTGAACTGAATAATAGTTATTAGAATCTCTCTCTCTCTCACACACACACACACACACACACATACACACACACACCTCTTTGTATATCTATACTCTATCAAGTATACCTTTACAGTACATAGGCTGCATAGAATATATAACCCCCCCATACATACTGTACATATACAAAATACAGTACACACTTGGGTATTTCACTGCTTTCAATGACTGTAATTCAAACTAGTTTGTGTATAGAGTGAA
Source organism: Thamnophis elegans (assembly GCF_009769535.1). NCBI lineage: Eukaryota > Metazoa > Chordata > Lepidosauria > Squamata > Natricidae > Thamnophis > Thamnophis elegans. Next base: position 47,295,852 of record NC_045542.1, on the reverse strand, counting down.
TTCCAGCCTTGTTTGAGCTCTCTGAACTGATTTTTTAAAATAAACTTGCCTCGAAGTTTTTATGTGTGTATCTGAGTCATAGGAAGGCAACTAGATGCTGTATAGTTGTCTTCAATGTACTGTGCTTATAATCCTTGGCCAATTTACCAGATTGAGTGAGGTTTATTGGAATTATGGTTCTTTCAAGATGGCTGGAGATTATCCATCCCATTTTTTCAGTTATCTGCTCCACCTCTTATCTAATGAGCACAGTTCATTCCTTCAAGTTCTCTTCAAGCTTGATTGAGAATTCTCACTTCAGATGCCTGAAAGTTACTCCTTCCTCAATACCATCACATCTGCTGCCTGGTTTTCTGATGAAGAGGAAACCACCAACAGCTGTGTGACTAGAGTCTAAAATTTATTTTCCGTTTGAAAGAGAAAATTGGAGGTGCATTAAGCAAGGCAGTGAAGATGGGCGGAGATCCTGTCTTTTAACACACACACCCAGCACACATGCTTCATGTGGACATGATATTCTTCCACATCAAAGGAATATCCTGCACCTAAGAATGGGAAGTATAAAAAGCACTTAAATTGACTTTCTACAATTCATCTTAGAGTACAGGCTTAGGATTTTTAAGAAGGTTGCTATGTAACTGACAAGTAAAGAGATGGTGGTTAGTTCAACTCAATCAAGAAGAAATATATTAGAAATTACTGTGGTATTTAATCCTTACAAAAGTTCAGGAGCACAAGTAGGCCTGGGTATCTCTCCACTACTTGGCTATGACATTATTCTACTTCACCAAGACTTCTGCTGAACCACAATTACCTGACAAGCCATAATTCAGAAACTTGAAGTTATCCCATCACTGCCCTGAAAATCTAGAATCTTTACCTGTTGAATGTTCTCATGAAAATTTTAATTGGCATGGAAAGTCCATCATAACATAAACTGAGACCTGAAAGAGACACCTACAATAATAGAAAAGAAAGAGAGAGAGGAGGAGGAGAGAATGAGAGGAAGATAGGGAAAAGAGAAAAGAGGTAAGGAGAGGAGGATGGAAGGGAGAGGAAGAGAAAGAGAGAGGGTAGGAAGGGGAAGAGGAAGAGTAGGAGTAAGAGGAAGGGAAGAAGGAAGGGGAAGGAAGAAAGTAGAGAAGGGATGGAGGGAGAAAAGAAAGGGGAAATAAGGTGGTGTTACAGCTGGAGGAAGAGATGGTAAACAAAGCAATCCAAACTGTATATTATAACCTATTAAATGAAATAATAAATGTATAAGAATGATAAATGTAAAGAAGAATAACAATTATGTAAGTGAATACTTAAAATGGTATGTAAGAGAATAAAAAATAAATGAAATTTCGGGGGGGGGGAGTCCATTATATATCTCCACATACTATTAAGTGTGAAAGCTTCTTTTGGTTTATCAATGCCTAAGCAAAAGCTTGGGTTTCCTATGAACCCAGGAAACTGTTTGGTACACTCAACAATATGTAACCTTGTTGAATGGAAACAACTTATGTATTATCAAGGGGCCAGATATTCCTTAGTTGTTCTGAAAAAGCATCACTAACACCTGATTCTGAAACAAGAAGAATCATGGTAAGTCACTAATTTTTAGATTTGGCTTGTTTGCTCCATTAGTTCCTAGTTGGAGTGGCTCTATTCACAGCATCAAGTTTCTTTATCCCTTTCTCTTTCTCTTCAAGCATCCCTCAAAAGTTAGTTTCTCCTAGCTCTGCATCACCCAAGCCCTCATTCACTCCTTTTCTTTTGGAAGGGCTAAAACCACTCCGTGTTGTGCTTTAGGGGGAGGAATATCAATGATGTCACGGGCATCTCAGGAGCAAGGAAATATAGTCATACCAGGACTTGTTGATGTCCCCACCACCATCAGGTCCTTGCCAGGCAAGTGAGGGGCGTTCCTTGTCATCTCCAAGCTGTAAGCTTTCTGGCCTAAGCACCTACCTAGCTTCCTTTGCTCCCTTTTTCCTCTGAACCCTGCAAGCAATTCCTGAACAAAGCAGGAGTGGTCTTGGCAAGGGACTGTAGAGCTGAACCTCTGGAAGTTCCAAATTGAAATCTCTGCTAGAGCAGCGCTCACCTTGCATTCAAAGCTTCCCCAAGAGGAAAACAACCGGAGAGGTCGAATAAGGGGTGGGGATGGTGAGAGAGAAAGCGAGAGTCGGTGAAGGTATCCGGTGCAGATATCCGCGGCTGAGAAGATCTCTGGATTGACGTCCTTATCTGGGGTTAGCAATGGGAAGGAAGAATTCAGTCTTTCCCTTCTTTCTGGCGGAACCATTTAGAGTAGAGAGATCTAGCGACCTCCGCTCCATTTGACTCATAACCGAAACTTTTGCTGGCTTCAGGTCAGAGGACTAGAACCGGCTGGGAGTTGAAGAGATGCGGGAAGGAAAGAGACACGGGGACACGCCTGCAACCCAGCGAGTCGGACACTATATAAATAACTCAACATCCTCCCAACCTCCACCGCTGCAGCACTGCTTTCAAGAATAAATTGGCAGATTTTCCTGGAGCAATCACTAACTTGCACAACGAATCAAGCGCTGGAAAAGCAAGGAACGAAGAACTTTCTCCCGGCCTTTTCTGCCGCTTAATGAAGCCGCAGGGGCGAGGTGCGATCCAGAGAACGGAGTGGCGGAGGCATTCTTTTGCGGTGCAAAATTGACTTAGAAAACCACCGTTTTATATATGTCTACAGGTTCCTGTACCATCGAACCAGTACGGGCAGTGAAGGCAATCTTCTCATTGATATTGATTATGTGTGGTCAAGCAGTTATGGACTCTTAGCCACCACATAGACAGGTTTTTCTCCAGGTTGTTCTGTCCCTACTTGGTCCTTCAGGTCTTTCATAGTCACTAATAGTCCATCCATCTTGCTCTGGTTATCTACTTCTTTTCTTTCTTTCCAATTTTCCCAGCATCAGAGCCTTTTCCAGAGAGCTCAGCCATCCTATAATGTGTCTCATTGATGCATTAGTCTTGTATTCTATTCTCAGGGAATATTCATTAATATGTACCCAACCCATTCTACCCAGCAGATTAAAAAAACAGATATTAACTTACAGCATATGCCTTCTAAAATGATAGCTGCCTAGAACTTTGGAACTGAAAGGGTTCAAGGAGAACATCCGAGTCCAACCTTGATCAGTGCTGAATCTCACATTCCATCTCTGCAATGCTTTTCTTTCATTTAAAGCCTAGGCACTAGGAATAGTCATAAGATCTCCGTTTCCACAGCTGACAATACTCATCTTGTGGCACACACAGAAGATTACTTGTTGTTTTTCCTTCTTTGCTCCATAAATTTATGCATTTTGGAATGAATGAACATTCTATCAGATCCCAATTTTGCTTGACTTAACAAGACTTTGTTATTGCTCCAGGACCTTTTTATCTTACTTTTCAAGCAACTGTTGTAACTCGGAAAGGATACTTTGAGATGAATCAGGGAGAAGAAAAGACAGAGTGTGGTGATCTTCTAGAAGAAAAAGATGGATTAGCAAAAGGGGAAAGGGTCAAAGAGAAATGCTTCTGACAGAAAGGGCTAATAGAGAATTTTGGGTATTTATATCTGCTCTGGGCAAGCTGGTCTTCCTGATGAACTAGAACTGACACAGTTCTATAATGGAAGCATTCTTAGGCCACAGCTACTTAAGAATACAAACATATCACCACAGGGAAAGCTGTAGGAAGTGGTCATAATTTGGGAAGCACCTTGATTTTACTTTCTATACATTGAATTTAGGATGGCAGCTTTTTTTAAAAAGCAAATTAATTTCATAGGACAATCCCTAATTTAGTGGCAGAGCACTTACTTTGCAAATGAGGTATCTGCTCTCCAAGCCTTGGCATTTCCTGTTTAAAACTTTGGATTCCTGCTACCCAATCCAGATTCTATGGAATTAGATGGACCAACAATCAGAGTCATCATAAGTCAGCTTATTATATCCTATTTATTTCCCCTGGAAGCAACCCCAGATTCTCTTGTGTCATGCAAAACTCTGCCTCATTGCCACCTCCAAAATGTTGCCCGGCTTCCATTTTCAGTCTCAAGGCTATTTGGAAGTTTGACAGTACAGGAACTTGTAGGTAGCTGGAGGCCAACAACACCTGGAGAACTAGAGTTCCTTTCCATGATCTAGCCATTTAATAAGTATTTTATAGTGCTATATTTCTCAACTTTTTAAACTAGCTTTATTTAGGCATGCCTCATAAACCAATTTATTATCCTTTCAGTAATTCTTATCCTATGACTGTGTCTATGTAGTGGGCAGGAGGAAGAGAAGAGGCATGAGGTTAGTGGCTTGCTTACAGCACTGCCTCTAGTTTGACTTATTTCTCTGGTAAAATAAGTAAGAATTTAGTGTTTGCAAGATGCTGACCCTGGTAAATTGGATGATATAGTTATCTTATACCTGCATTATGATCCTAACTTTTTTCTCTTGAAATCTTGCATCATAAGACATTACATGAGGTTCATTGTAGGAAAGACACTACATCATGTTCCTACACAAAGAGCGCACACACATTGCTTCCCAGCATACAGATGCATGGATGCATGTACACACATACCCTTTCTTTCCAGAAAGACCAAGAAGGACCTTTGACCTTTCAACTGACAGCATCCACACATAGCCATAAGATGTTATAGCGATGCTGCTTTTTGCAAGCTGTTTGAGATGGAAGTTCTTCCTTGCCAGTGGGAGGACAGAAGCATGGCTTTCTTTAAAAAGAAAAAAAAAGGTTTTTGTTTTTTTTGCTTGGGAATGCACTTCTAAAGTGACCCTCAAGGTCTTGGTATTTCCTTGAAGAGACCTGCCAAACTTTGTGGCTGTCCAGAGTTGTTGAACCAACTTCCACTTTTTCCCAAGCTGAGAAGGCTAATGCTGTGCCCAGATATCAAGACCCATATGTGCAACTGGTGAAATTTAAAGGATTTAGACAGGAGATTTTCTTCCCACTGCAAAAGCCCTGCTTCACTTTTAGAATCACCTTCTGGGCAATAATTTAATGGAGCAATCTTCAACATAGTGTTCTCCCGTTTAATCAGATTTACAATTCCCATAATCCATACAGAGTCAGCTTGGCTGTTGATTATGAGTGTATAAGCCCACTAACATGGAGGGGAACCAGGGTGGAGAATTCTCACCAAGTTCTTTTCTGAGATCCTTTCTTCCTTTAAAATTAAAATGCGGTGGAATCCGGCACAGGTGCTTTCTGAAATAAGCTTTGTTAGTCAAGTTTTTAAAGAAAATTTGCAGAACACTGCAGTGTTCAGGTGTAAAGTATCAAGGAAGTAGCAGATGGTTGGGCATCTTCCCGTTTCGTCCTAGGGCGGACGTCCTCCGAGGCAAGTCTGCGTTCAGTGGGGCATGTGGTCGGACGCGCTAGGGGGAAGGGGGGGAGAAAGAGATCTTTCGTAGGCCTGAAACTGCTTTTGTGACGTCAACCAAAAGAGGGCGTTTTCTGGACCTATTCGAACTTCCGCATCTGTTTTTGGACTTTGGTCTCTAACAGATTTTTTGCTTGGGTGCTCCCGTCTGGAGATTTATGTTTTGCATTGTGATTCAGGAGAAGAACAAACAGAAAAGTTCATCCTGTTGAACGTTAATATTCAAAAACCCTTCGGAAAATCCTGGCTGGGCCAGTAGAGGAAAAAAAACTTGGTCCCATGTGTGCGAGATACAGTGGACAACAGGAAGAAAGAGACAAACATTAGAAAGCAGTTTCCCCAGAAATTTTAAGCTGCAGTCCTGAGATTGAATCCCATTGGACTTCCTGGAACTTTCCAATCAGCAAACTTCAGTGCGCCACAATATAAATAGGGAAGGGGCATGTTGAAGGGTGGGAGGCAACAATCGCCCAGAGAAATCGTTGGGGTGCGTATGTGTGTTGAAAAGTAGAGGATTTCTCTTCTCAGGAACTGCAGGGGTGAATGTGGATGTGTGGGAAGGAGGCACTGATAACCCAGCCCTTCCAGGTAAAGAGTCTGCCACCATTTGATTTTTATCTTCCCTCCACCTGTCTGCGCATGAAAAATATCCCATTAAATTTAGGGACACTTTATCCTAAGTTAAAGATTCAGAGGCGATCCATTCATGTGGGCATCACAAATCGTCTGTCTTTAAATTAGTTGGTGCCTTGGGAAAGGAAGGGAAGGAAAGGAAAGGAAAGGAGGAAGGAAGGAGGGAAGGAAAGGAGGAAAGAAGGAAAGGCAGGGAAGGAAGGGAAGGAAAGAAGGAAAGAAAGAAAGAAGGGAGGGAGGGAGGAATACTTAAATCAAAATGTGTGGAAACTCTGTGACTGAGGTGTTTACAAACTGACAGTAGTTGTAAAGATTGTACCCATCCCTGTTTCAGTGGATTTTCGCGATGTTGTTTTGGAAACTAGTTCCTGTTTGAGTTGACTCATATACTACTCATACACTAGCAAGAATAGGTTGTGTCCTCTCCTCCCCCAATGCCAAATTTATTTTACAAAAGGAAGACGTGCTGGCCAAAAAGCCTTTCTGGAGACCAGGCTCCTCACCTTGAAACTCTGCAGGACCACCAAGGAAACAAGGACACATTTTGAAGCAAGGATCCTTGAGTTGTGAAACTCAGCCCTCTGGGTATCCCACAAAAGCTAATTTCTTTATCCAAATATTTGCCAGTGAGTGTGGAGGTCAAAAATACTTCTGAAGTTGAAGTTATATTTTCAGAAAGGCATTACTGTAGGTCAACAATGTCTTCTCACTTTGGTGCCACCATGCATGCCAGCTAGAAATTAGAGGATATGTCCCGTGGTCCAAAATATCTGGAGAGGCGGAGAAAGCTAATTTAACTAATGTAACTTCTCTCTCCCTCAGAAGCAGATGTTGAAAAAGCACCTTCCTCAACCTGCTGCTCTTCCAGATTGCCTACTACAATGCTCAGCATTCTGAGAATGCCTAATCTGAAAGGCAGAAGGATCGGAGAAATGGCTCCCACCACAAATAGAAGGCAGCAGGTTGGAGTAGTGGGAGATATAGACCCAGGACCTCACACAAAGTTCCTTTTCCTGTATTCAGGGACCGTTTTGAGAAGTTATTTGAGAAGTTACCTGGAGATTTGAAGGGCGCTCTAAAAACGTGGCAATACGTTTTGTTAATATAATGGCTATTATTACCCTTGGCAAAAACGGCTTTAATTGTTTCTTCCCTTTTTCCTGGATTTTTGATAACAAGCGCTAATGTATCACTTGCCCTGATTTAGGATTTCCAAAGTGGGAAAGAAGGATCGCTGTGGCAAAGGATAATTCCAGGTGCATTCCATAGGTGGCACCGTGCTACTAGAAATGGTGTCTGCGATAGTAAGTCACAGAGATGTGTCTCCTTTTTGCAAACATAAACCCCAAACCCTCTGCCTGGTTTCAAGAGCCCGTGTGTGGTGGCCCCTTGCTTTTGCTTGGAAATCCCTGGACGGTCTATACCCTTGCCAAGAGCTTGTCTAATCCAATCTCTTGTTAACCAATGTGTCAACATTCGGTTATCTTTTCTTTGCATCCTAAATCAATAAGGTATGGATTACCTCGATTCCATGAGACCAGAGACTGAAGAGGTAGCTCCTGATTTTCAGTGCCCGCTGAAGTCAACCTCGTTTACCTTAATTATACCTTAATTATACGCATCACAATGTACTTTCATTGAGAAGTAAATCGTGTTTGTGCAATGGAATTCTCTTCCACGATAGCCAGAAGATCCTTTAAGATTGCCTCTATCGCTGCGCAATCCAGTGCCTGAAGAAATCCTAATCTATTAAATGGGACTTCTTAGCACTGAAGTAGGCAGGGAATGGCAAGATACTTCCGGGCACTTTTACAGCAAACACCCATTCTCTTTGTCTTTGCGAGTGATAGAACACAATATCAATTTCATTTGGTCCATAGTGTATTGCGGCTATACAATACCAAGGGACTTCAGTTTAGCTTGTTGGACCGTGTCTGCCGTTTGCTTCAGCTCCGAGCTGCCCTTGGATTAGAATAAAATGTGAGAATAAATGTTTATATAAAGATTTAAAGATTCGTAGACATAGGACGGTGCCTGTATCATTTCGAGAAAGGAAGCGAGTCAAAGATATGTAGTGGTCAAGATTCACTCTGGGACGAGAAGAAAGAATCTGGCGATATATAAAGAACTGAGTCAGCTCTAATCGATTTTACCCGTGGTTAGTCGTGTCCTGTCGTGTCTCACTCGGGCGTGGACACACACACACACACACACACACACACACAAACACCCCTACCTCTCTTCTGGAAGCCTAGAATCAATAACTGCGTTTTAGTGAGGCAGAAGTAGCCAGGGTTCCGAAACAGATTGTTCAGCTGTTTATTTATTTATTTTATTAATTCATCAGCCACCACAGCAAATGCATCAAGTGAGTTTTGGCAGAACAGGTTGTGCGGCTGCAGGTTCCAAGAGGCTTCTTCTTAAGGCTGTCACTCCCTGGGCAGAAATGCAATGGGGATTAAGGAAACTGGTCGGGAGAGGTTTGGGCGTATTCTTAGTTGTCCGCGGGTGGGGGGGGGGAGGACAGACGGGATGGGATGGGAATGAATGATTGCATTTGTACACTTATGCTATGGGTCCGAAGGTGCTGTACTTAGAGTAACGAAGGTGATGTACTTAAGAATAATAGCGGGCAGGGGTGTAAAGTCCGCATCCATTCATTCTGGGTCCCAGTGCTTGTGCTTCTACTTCTGCCGCAGTGGCAGTGGCACTCTGGAACCACTCGCCCATTTTTAGCTGCCATGACATTAATATCAGGGAAGATATATTACAGTTTTAGCGCCCTGCAGCGTATCAGGCGATACGCAGCGCAACGAAATAGTGCAACCGAAGCCCGGAGGGCTGCAGAATGCTTCGGGCCATTTACACCAGAGCAGATCCTCGTGGATGGGCTACTCTTCCGAAGTAAAGGTAGAGGCGCAGCTTTCTCACAACCGCCCTAAAAAATAGCTCCCTCCCTCTCTTTCTGCGCCTGTTCATCTTACTGATTAGATTTTCTCACTCTCGTTTTCAGCGCCCGAGAAAAAGGGACGCTTGGCTCTTTCGCTTAGAAGCGGGACCTCGCGAGCCGGACAGGCGAAATCCCGTGTTATCCAAATGAAACGCCCGGTTCCGATAAGGAGGAGGAGGAGGAGGCCATTTATCTGACACTCTCAGCCAGCAGTGCAAGGACGCCTCTCCACAAAACGCCTTTTGTTCCTGGTGACGACGGCCACCCCCCCACTCACTCACCCACCCACCCACCCACCAATTCGCCGGTTAGGCCCGCCGAGTAATATAAACATGCGTGTTCCCTCGCAAAAAAAGAGGGTATGTTTTCTAGTCTCCACGACAGCCAATGACAGAGGACCGATGCTAGCGATCGCCTTCCCTCACCCCCTCCCCAAGTCTGGATCCATTTTGTCTGCGCTACGGAGCCATATTCGTTCGGGAATTGTCTTCCCCGCTGGTTTCTGGAAAGAGCCAGCAAAATCCAGTTGTGCATTAAAAATGGGGGAAGGGAGGGAAGGAAAGAGCACTTGAAATGGACCCGAATAATTGTACGGGGGCACGCATGCCCTCCCTCCTTTTCCCGGGCGTGGGTGAAAAAGCCCTGCTGTGAAGGGGGGGGGGAGAAGCTGCAGTGTATTTGAATGAGCCTCCCCCACTCCATCCACAGTACATCAGCTCGCTGACGTCAACTCCCGGGGAGGAGGCAGGGAAGAATAAATTGGAATCTGACAGCTGCAAAGAGGTGTGACGGCAACGCCTCCCCCGCGGCTCTGAGAGGAGCCCGCGCCATGCTCTGCTCTGGAGTAGCCCAGCCACCCCCTCCCTTCGTGTCATTTGTGGCATAATTAAAGCCAGGCAGGAGACCGCCAGCTTTGCTTCTAAAAAAGCTGGCGCAGCTGAAACCTGGAGCGTAAAACAAAGCCGAGCAAGGGAAAAGCGAAGGACCCCTGAGCATGTGCAGAGCATCCTTATTTCAAACTGCTGGATGCTCGTGGCAAAAGCCAGCTCCTCTCCCGCTCGCTCCCCCCCATCAGCCACCTGCCATTCAGACGGGAGGACTCCAAACAAGCATGCGCCTTGGCACGCCTCCTTTGAAGAGCAGCCGCTCCTCTTCATACCCCTTAAACTGAGCAGATACGCTGCCCTCTTTCCTTGTCGCGTGCCGCCCTTGGCGTGGATGCATCTATTCCTTTTTGACCCCCGCCTAGGGAAGATCTGGGGGGGGGTGAGAAGAGACCACCCTCTAAAATGCGGGGATTCCTAGCTCTCCGGGGTTCCCAAGGACACCCAGGTGACTGCGGCAGGAAGGAACCCGCAGCCATAGTCCCCTCCCCCTCGCTTCTGTTCTCCTGCTTTGGCAGTAAAAGCTCAGAACCTTTTAACAAAAGCCATTACTGAATGCAAGAGAATATCCAGTGCAGTTCATTTGCATCGCTGCCTAATAAGCAAGAAGAAAATTTGCAGCAGCCTGAAAAGGAGGGGAGGGAGGAGGAGGGGGGGGCGGCGGCAACATCTGTGTCTGGCCACGTCTTCTCAGACTCAGCGAGGCAGCAGAAACTGCAGCCTGCCTCCTCCCCTCCTTTCCCCTCCCTCTCTCTGCCTGGGCACGGAGCTGCACCCGGACTCTTGGCCGCTGTTCTTCGCTCTGGCATCGATCGCCTTTAATTCATCTAGGGATGGGGAAGGGAAGGGAGAGGGAGGGAGCCGGCGGAGCGGGCCGCGGGGGCGGGAGGAAGGCTAGAGCGCAGCGAGAACAAGGTAGATACTGTATTTTGGTTCATGCCCTTATATGGTGATGAGCAGGGCGCCCTGCAGACTAGCTGCACCATATAAGGAAGCGGCGCGAGAGACTCGGGTGAGCTGTTGCCCGCTGATTGGTACGCGGTATCTCGGCAACCAGACTTCAGTGGTGGAAACGGGCCTGCCATTCCCCCTCCCCTGCTCGGTTTGTCCCTCGCTCGTTTTTCCACTCTCGCTCCCCCCCCCCCTTGCAAAGGCGAACGCGGAAAAACGGAGGGGGGGGGAGAGAAGCGGGGATTACTGGTAGACCCTCGCGCATGAAAAAAAAAGGGCGTGCTGTTCAAAGGGCCTCATCAGGGGCCAATTTGGCCCCGAAGGGACAATGTTTCTCTCCCTCCCACCCACCAGCTCAGTCTCTCTCCCCCCTCCCCCGTCCTTGTAGATCTCCGGCCTGGAAATCGGGACCAGAGCAATAATGATAGATTAGCTGCGCAGCAGAGGAGGATCTGCTGGACTGACTGGGTAGACGTGTGTGTGTGTGTGTGTGTGTGTGTGTGTGTGTGTAAGTAAAAGAAGGTGGGAGATGGCCGATGAAATGGAATGGTAACAGCAATAGGTGTGCCTGATTGATGGGCGTGTATCTCAGAATGAGAGGTGGCTGTATGGATAGTATGCTCGATGGAGAGCATAGGAAAAATGCCCGAAGTAGAGCATACCTCCATTGATTGAGAAAGAGCGGAATGCACATAGTGACAGGGTATTGGGGGAGGCCGAAGGAAGCGGATGGGGGCGGCCATAAGCAAGAGAAGTCTCCTTGTTTAGAGACCTTGTGCAATTTCACGCGGTGAACCACAACATCCTCAGCGAGTATCCTCAGCACAGCAATGAGAGCTGCAGATGATTCAAGGCCGGATGCGGGAATGTTTGAGCACCTCCTGAGGCATTGCCATATTCCAAGCTTAAAGGGGTCACCACCTTAGAAAAGTGAATCGGGTCCAGAAGAGGTCAATCTCCCAAAATACTTGCAGGCAGTGGGTTCCAAAGGGCGAGGCTTCACCCTTCGTCCTGATTTCCAAGAGATCAGCTGGGCCCCATGTTCCCCTGCCCCCCGCCCGCTGGCTGTAACCGTAGGCAGGCGATCATTCATCCGAGTCTTAGATTCTGTTCCGTGGAATCTCAGGAAGCTGAGGGTATCGGCCCAATGGAATGCCTTCAACCCGGACGCGTTTAACCTCTCTTTCCTGGGGCAGGAAAAACGGGGGAGTGTGAAAATGCGAAGGCCGTTCCCTTGGCAAGCATCGCGGGCCGTCTCTACCAGCCTTGAGATAAACTAGCAGACAATTTGATCTAGGAGGACCCGAAAGACGGGAAATAAAGGAGGACGAAAATCACGGAGGCCCTGAGTCCTTTCTCTGAAAAGGAAGCAATGGCGACGGCGCCTTACAGAACCGCGAACGGGAGCTGAAGCAGATCGACATGGTGTTCAAGCTGCAAGCCTTAAATCCTTTCTTTCAATGAACGGATCTTACTTTCGTGTCATTTTTTTAAGTACGACTGCACAGCTGCCAATACACAGGAAACGAGACCGGCTGGAAAGAAAAGGACGAAAAGCAGCGTTCTGAAAATAAAATTATAAAAAAACCCTGCGTTTAAACACGAACAGTGCAAAACCTTCGACTGAAGGAACGCTGTACATCTTCAGCGGGCCTCTATTGCCAATTCGATAAAGCTCCCTCCACCTGGTGACCCCCCAAATACGAGGGACCTACACCTCCCATAAACGGCAAACGGCAAACGGGAATTATAAGCACTATATTGTAAGGCATCCCAACCACGGGCTGGAGAAGGTGCATTTTTATTCGGGCTCCAGCTCTGCTTGCTGTGGTCCGAAAGGAGCTAGAAGAGAGATTCTGTGTGGGCGGAGATGCAGCAGAGGGAAAACCAGTTTTACAAGGTGAAGCCAAGAGGCAAGAGGATACGTCCTGGTACAATAAACATGCGGGGATTAATCTAAGGCAACTCTTTGTAAAGGCAGCCATGGATGAAACCAGTTCCTTTTTCTGGAATCTCATACCGGAAGAAGAGATCCAGAACTGGCTGTTAAAAGAGCAGTGAGGGTTCTGGGGGTACGCTGGGGGCTCCTGGTTGCCCAATTGCTGGCCAAGGGTTGCTAATTAACCAATCTTTCACTTATATTCAAGCACATTGAGACCAGAGACCCCTATTCCTTAGCCCCATGGATTTGCCCTTTGCGAGCTTAGTCCTTGCTCCCCTTTATCTGGGGGCAGCCACCCTTCCAATGAGAGAGGTTGAAAAGGAAGAAAAGGCTGTTAATGCCCTCTGTGCCGAGAGCGTGCTTGGCCTGTTCACTTCCTCTTCCATTCACGATATAGATCATGGCTGAAAGCGGTTTGCCTCTCAGGCATCATGACAACCTCTTTTAATCTTTGCCCCGAGGACTACTGGGGCTCAGAAGGAGTCGGCCTTGCCAGCTGGGAAGCCTTGAAGCCCTAAGGTGCTGGAAACTGAAGCTCCCCATCCCCCTACCCGTTGCTCGGCCTTCTACATCTACTCAAAGTCCCCTTGGAAGTCTACCAGTTTGAGGCCTTGGCCTTGGAAAGCAGGTGCAGCACGGACCCCATTTCAGTGGTTCCCAAAAGAGAACAGCACGAGAAATAGGGATCCTTCCGAGTCTTGGATGAAATAGGAACAGTGTCAGGAGCTGAGAGATTTCTCAAAGGCATTCTCTGTCCAGATCGCCATGAAAGACGCCTGAAAAAAACGGGCAGAGACAACTACCCCTCTGATTAGGATTTCTCTTTGGTGAGAAAAGCCTGCAGTATTTCTTATGGTAAGCAAGTGGTCGCAAAAGGATGGTGCGGGGATAGCAAGCTTAAAACCACCAATCCATCCGCTTTGCCCCACTGCCCTGGCCCAATCCTAGCGTTCCACTGCAAGCCGCCTTTCTGGGGTTATGGGCATCTTTGCACATGTGATTCAGAGATGTGAAGGTTGGGAAATGCTGAGTTTTAGGTCTTAACAACTAGGGGAAGGTCCTAGATGGGAAACTCTCTTCCCCTCCCCATTCCCGACAAAAAATAGCTTTTCAGCATTGCAGTATTCCCAGCCCTATCTTCAAAGTGCAGGGTGCAAGAAAGTAGGCACTGCTGAAGAGAATTAAAAGGAGAAAATCCCGACATTTCTGAGTAGTTCGCTAACGCCCATCAAAAGCCAAAAAGCTATCCGCCTCAGCTACAGATCTATCCCATTTTCTTAAGTACTGGGAGTTGGAAAGGTGGAGAAATAGCTAGTAAGAGACGAGAAGGAATCTGATCTTTCTAGGATCTCAGAAATGAGAAATAATGGGCGATAACAATAGGAAGGTCAACCTGAAGGTTAGATCCGATGTAATGCTAATGCTGAACCACAGCAACTAAAGCACCTCACAGGGCAGACAGGATGTCACAATGTCTGATGTGCCGAAATAAGCACCGGATCGTCCTGCAAATATGTTCCGACTTTTCTTGTGTCGTTATTCCTCCTCTTCCCCAAAACAGGCAAAAAGGCTCCCGTCTCTCCTTCAAATGTCCCTACTGGAAACTCTCGGAACCAGCCGGAACTGTGATTCTCTGAGACCATTGGACAGCTAAAGGGCACCATCTTTCTTGATTATGTGCCGGCGCTGGGTCAAAGCTGCCATCCTACCCACATCCTTTGATGAGAGACACCCTGCTTAGCTGGATGTGGCCATACGTGCACCGGAAGGCTGCTATTACTGTTACTGTGCCCCCCCTCCCCCATAGCTCGGCCTGCCACCGAAAGATTCGGCATAGGCGCGTTCTCGCACAAGGCTGAGCCTCAACAGGAAAAGCACATTGCAACCATTGTGGGCTGCGCAACCTCAGCCTATGTGGTTGGTTCATGGCTTCATGTGTCAGAGCAAGTTCGATTATTAAGCAAAGGAATTTCAGTAAGATTAATTTTACCCGGAGGGGACATGTTGCGCGTGCCGAGCAGACCTGTTCGAGAGCGACTAAGAAAGGAAGAAACATCTGTCGGCTGGATAATCTAAATTACTCCAGCATTAGCGCATTGGCTGAAGCATGGCCTCCAACCTCAGCACACAAATGCCCCCTGTGATTTTATTTGGCAGCTTTACTTAGTAAGCTAGTTCGTCCTCCCGCCCCAAAGTGCTCCAGTTAAGTTGCAGGAGCCAGCCTTTTTGGTTCCCTCGCAGCTGCCCTGTCCGTAAATCCACCCCTGCCAATGAGATGTAGGATCCCCCTACCCATCCCGTCTTCCCAAGCGCTTCCTTATACGGTTGGCAAACCATCGCTGGCCTTAGACATCAGCGTTTTTAGTCGAGCTGAACGCACGTCTCTCGAAGTCTGCCTTCCACCCACCCCTGCAATGACGTGGTCTTCCTCTTGACCTGTTTAATCCTGGGTGAAATACCCCCTAAAATGGCTTTGATTTCTATGTGTGTATCTCTCTATATATACCACACACACGCACATCTCAAGCCAGTCAAACTGTGGCTCTGGCAACTTTCGTAGCTGGTTAGAATTCCTCAGATATCGGTAGAAACAGAAATGCAGCCTTATTGTATCCTTCCCGATCAAGTCCTGGAATTACTGAATGGTCAAATCTATACTTCCATCATCAAGCAGCGATGGAGTAAGCCACCATCTCTTCATCTTGTAATTGTGAGCGACCCCAATCTAAGATCGTTCCCACCATTATTGGAGTATATTTCAACTCAGCTCTCCATCTCGACTTCAAGTCGCAGTATTAAAAGCGAGGGTCCATATCTCCAAATCTGAATGAGATCGGCTTGAGTTTTGCTCTGGCAACTTGGGAGAGAAGGCAGGGACCCCCAGCCTGCCTCTTTTTTTTAGGGATAGGAGATAAGATCCGAGTCGGATTGGATAGCTATGCTTTTAACTTTCTTTGATCCAGCTACACGCCTCCTTCCCTGAGGATTTCCCCCAAACAGAGCATTGTACAAGTCAGGACCTCAGGGGGTTCGGGACCCCAAAAATCTTTCCCAAATCGGCGCTGCAGACAATGGTGTCGCGACGCCCATAATGGAACTCAGAACCCCTCATATGGAAGGGGGAGTGTTTACTGACCGTCGCCAGTAAAACGCACTGGCGTTAGTAGAAGCAAGACACTGGCACATACAGCGTCCATACATTCAGGAGAAGGGTGGCTAACTGGCTCCGGTTCCACCCATCTCTATTTTAGACAGATAATAATTTGAGCCAAGGCACCCCTCCCCCCCCCCGGCATCCCAGACTCCCCCATAATAACACTAAAAAGGAAATCTTATTGGACCCAGGTGACTTTTGAGGAATCCCCACTTCAGGTTCGGGGTGATTATCCTGCAATGGGGGAGGGGGGGTCCCACCAGACCCAATAAGGAAGCAAGTCGGTACAACTGAAAATTTCAACCTAGTCACTTCGCGTTTCTTGAATCTTTAGAAGTGGCCAGCCCGAAAGGAAAGCCCTTGCCAACCCCCAGGTCCGGGATCAAAATTTGGTCTGGCTGGGAATCTGGCGGAATCTAGGGGAAAGAGGAAGCGAAAGCGCTCTTCTGCCACGATCGCGCTTCTGGAAAAAAAAAAGCAACCGGGCTGGAAGCGCGAAGGCAGCCATTTTCCATTGGCGAGCTGCCTTTGGGATGGGATCGCCTCGGGAACCGAGACCGAAGCGGCAAAGGCAGCGGGAATCCGGCGAGGCTGCAGCCGGAAGGCGGGAGACTCCTGTCGCCGCCGAGGACCGCGTGCCTGCCTGGGGCTGAGGCGGCGCCGAAAGAACTGCCTTCTGCTTGGCTGCCAGCCCACCCTTGTCCCGCCATTTTGTCCTTCGCAGTTTTCCTGCAAGCGGAGGGAGAAGGCGGAAGGTGCCCGTCAAATGCGTGGCTGTTTGCGCAGCCGAGGAGCGAGGCGTTTTGCTCCCCGAACAGGGAACGGGGCCCGAGAGAACATGGAACCAAAGGCGAGCCTCCCCAGCTCGGGTTTGGGTTCAGATGCGGGGCTTCATTCGAGGGTTTTTGCGCAGCGAAGGAAATGGGGAAGGCAACCCGGACCACTCGGCTTCTTGGTCCCCGAGCTTCCAAAACCGACTTCTTCCGCCTCACATAGATGCACAAGTAGTGCCCTTATTTCGGGGAATAACCGTGAAGCCTGCCGCTCCCAAAACAATCAGCCCCACCAGAAATGGGTCTGGAGAGCCTGCCTGTTAGCCACCCTCGCCGAGAAGAGGGGCTGGTCGTCCCCGTCCCTCCTCGTGTATTTCCTCTCAGAAGGTCCCTTTCAAGCTCCAGGGCCTCCATCCCCTCGCCCACTTCGCTTTTGGCTATCCTCGGAACCAACAAGAAATGGTTCGGCCTGGGAGGACAAACTATGGGGCCACCCAGTGCCCTCCAGTGAAAGTGCCATCCTCCCAACCCCTGGGATCTGCTCCGGCGGATTGTCAGCTTAATCTCGATAGAACTGCAATTGAGTGGGACAATTTGGCTTTCAGAGGGGAAACTAGCGGCATCCTGACCGGACTGCAGTGGCTCATTACACTAACTATTATGATTCGCCATACAGTCAGAAATTAAGACTGGATTTGGCATTTGGTCCACCTGTCGAATCTTTCCCAAGGCCCTGGGAGAGGCAGATGATGTTTGATGGCATTGTCCAATGCTGATGATATTGAAGTGGTACTTCAGTTGCTTATTGTTATTTCTGCTTCTTCTTTTCAATCACTGAAGGCCTGGATATGCATTCAGATAACTTAGATGCTCATTTTATTCTGTTTCTTTTTGCAGCAAATACAGCATGTTTCCCAGTGAGAAGGTCTGTTGTCTGAATAAAAGCTTTTTGCGAGGCCTTTAAATCCAGAATCTAAAATTGTCCCTAATGCAACCCTCCGTGCATTGGAGAGCTGAAATAATGGCAGCCTATTTTACTTTTAGCCAGGAAGGTAGTGGACACTAGCTCCTCCATGATTCCAAGTGATGTCTCTGTTATCACACCAAAGCCCCATAACCATTATGGAAAATGGGACTTGAGAGAAAAAGAGAGGGGCAAAAGGAACCATTTGGAGAGCACCTCTGGGTTAATCAAGGCGAGAATAAGATAGTGTTTCCAAATAAAGAAGCAAATTGTAACACCACTCAGCCATCTTTCCGGGGAATGGAAGCCTGGCTTCATAACTGGTGTATTGGCAAGCAAGAATTTGGGTGAGCTATATATAAATCACTAGACTGAAATGGCCTGGCAGGTGAACTCTCCCAGGTTTGTCCTTCCTTGTATCTCCAACCGTCCAACGACTTTTCTAGCAGAGCCATGCAAGCATTCATTGTACCTGCACAACGTACGTTATTTGTGCCACCTGGGTTGTCTTAGAAAGGCCACCAGTTCGGCAGAAGTTTTCTCTGCCGCCTCTCCTCCAAGCGTTACAAGGCAGCTGAGAAATAAACCTGGGTATTCCACGGGGAACGGCCGAAGCCAGTTGGCTCTCCCTCGCCCTGCTGGTTCTGAAATGGCCACATATAGATATTTTTTCAAGAAGGGGCGCTTCGCCTCCAGGGTGAGGGGATGCGCAACCAAGCTAAGCATTCCTCTGCAAAAGGGAAGACTCTTTAGGCGCCGAAGCTTTCGGAGATGGTATTCGCAAAATTAAATCGGAAGCTTCTAGAGCAGATGGACTTACCTGTTTTTTTGGGGGGGGGGGGGGTGGGGACGCGCAGGACGTTCATTTTTTACTGAGAGAGTGCTAAGAAGGAAAAAAGGGCGTTTGCGTTGCTGCATTGCAGGGTATTGCCAGCCTAAAGAAAACCGCAAGGAGGGACTTGTTGCTGTTGCAATGCAGGTGCAGGAGCCTTTGTATAGCTGGCCTGCGACCGAAGCTTGACCAGCTCGGCTTTTCGGACCTCCAGCTTCCTCACCTGTCGTCACCCACTCTTTCCCTTCTCCTGTCTGTGCCCTTTAGCCCAAGCCATTAGGAGCATCCATAGGCGTTCAGCCCCCGGGTGAGACAAGGAGGGGTCCACTCAACAACACCCAGCCGAAGCCTCAGACCAAGACAATTGGGCTGGGACAATTCCACCCCGATTCTAAAAACCTGGACTCTTAATCATGGGGTGGGAGTGGGTGGGGTGGTCCTCTTTCAGTCCCAGAGCTCCGGGATCACCGAGGAAGTTCTAGCTTTCACGCGCCCATAGACCCGGGGAAGAGACAAGGACTTAAAGCTTGAGACATTGAAAAGAAGCCGTTCCGAAGAGCTTCTACAGTCTGCCATTTCTTGATAAACCCGGCTGGAGCTTGAAATCATGGCTCCCTGCGGGCTGTCTGTCCCCTGCGAGTGTTAGCTGTGGTCACCCAGCCACTGTGGTCCACCCCTTACTGGGGCAAACAGGGTTACGACTGGCGGAGACTGTGACCAGGAATGCTGTGGTTGTCTTTGTTTCCCAGGTGGGCTTCTTGAACCTTCCACGTTCCGAAGGGGATTGTGCTTCAAGTAAACCTCCTAGGAAGAGTCCCCGGGTTTCCCATTCAGAAAACAGAGAGCGAAGTGGTCATTTGGCCCCGGGAGGAAACTGCCCCGTTTT
Source organism: Thamnophis elegans (assembly GCF_009769535.1). Classification (NCBI taxonomy): domain Eukaryota; kingdom Metazoa; phylum Chordata; class Lepidosauria; order Squamata; family Natricidae; genus Thamnophis; species Thamnophis elegans. Next base: position 47,276,479 of record NC_045542.1, on the reverse strand, counting down.
CCCACTCTAGTTTCATAGGTTTCAACTTTGTAAGGCAGAAGACCCTGGTCGGGACCAAAGGTACTTAGTGATCTCCTCGGAATTAGCCAGGATCTGAACCTGGTGCTTCCCTGTCTTCACCCAGATTCGAGAATGAAATGTAGCTAAATAAACACAACGGACTAGAAACTTGTCACTCAACTTTGAAAGGCTTATTTTTGGAGAAACCGAGAGGGCGAGATAAACTCGGCAACATCATGCTACTTCCTCGGAAGTAAGTCCCTTAGGGTGCACGCAGTACATTCACTGCACGCCTCTGGAACCAAACGTGGCGCCCCCAAGTCTGTAGGTCCATCACTTTGGTGCCATTCTGCCAGCGATGAAATCCTGAAATGCTCGCTATGTGACAACCAACTGCAGTCAATGTACTACAGTCGGTCGGTTGGATTTCCGACAAGAAGAGCCAGGAAGGAAGGGCGCGCTTGGAAAGGTCCCGCTTCTTGCCCGGATCGCCTGCCTACTAATTCGGAGGAGGCTTTATTTTTCTCTCCCCAAGCAAGGAGAAGCTCAGTAGCACTGGATCTACCGCCAAGCTAACGAGAGGGCGAGCCAGTCCCCCACGTGACCTGCTTGGGATTAGTCCCCAAATTCGCCAGAAGCCGCCCTGTCTTTCCACGGCGTTGAGCCAGCCACAAAGTTGCTTTGTTCAAGGCTAGATCTGGGTAGATTTGTGGGTGATCTGCTCAGGTTCTGTATGCAGGACATACCTAACCTGCATTTCAATTTGTCAGAGTTTGTAATAGATCCCAGCTTTTGGGGGAGCTTTTCCTTAAGGAAGGTCCCGGTCCCCGTCCCCCCCCCCGGCGCCACGCTCATGGGGGTCTCGGGGATCACCGGCTGGGAGCTGGAGACCTGATGATCGCCGCTTGGTCCCCGCTTCGGGGTATTCTGAATGCGACTCCGCGGGCCCTCTGAGCATGCACAGAGCGCACGGTCGGCTCCAAAGTGCGCTCTCCGTTGGCCAAGCCAAGTATCAAGTTCTTGTCCCACTGCGCTTCACTTTAGCAGGGGCGCGAAGCGAGATTCCTGCGGCAGCAGCGAATTTGGCAGAGTGAAACCTTCCATTTTGCAAAACTCGGCTCAGCCCTCCCCTCCGGGAGGCTTCGTGCCCCCCCCCAAAGGGTGGGGATCCCATTTGCAGTCCTAATGCCCTTTGCCTGGCCTGAAACTGAGACCACTCACCCCTGGGTGGTTTACGGCTCGTCCGGCGCCGGAGTGATCGCTCCCTGGTCGCTTTCCCGGCGCCTGTTTGTCAGCCCACCGCGTTCCACTATTTGGATTAGACTGCATCCCACGAGCTGGGCCGCAATGGTACACACAGTACCTTTCAACCCGGGGGCCTCCAGATGTTGGGACCAATTTCCACAATTCCTAACCAAGATGAATAGCTGGGACTTTTAAGGTGAAGGACAACCAACCGGCAGTGGGACAAGGCTTTTATTATTGTTATTGTTATTTAGTTATCCAACTGAATTGAAGGGTGCTTGAAGACCAGACATTCATAGAATGAGAAAAATACAAGTTCTTGCAGGAGGTAAAACTTGAGTTAGAATTACTGGCTATAACCTTACTTTTATTTTTAATTTTTAATTTTTAAAAAAAGGCCCTATAGACATCTTCTTCTGAATGGTGTGGCCCAGAGTTTCTGTCTCTTGGCTCAGTTTTCTTTTAAGATAATTCCCTAACAATAAGTAAGCTGTTTGACTTTTCAAGTAAAGGCAGGGAGTATTCTACCTGATTTTAATGAAGAGCAATGGTTTGAATTTAGGCAAAGTTCTCTAGCTAAGGCTAAGAGAAATCTGATCTACATAAATCAATTATTTTGAATGATTGAGATCCCTGTATAGCTCTGAATCTAAGTGAAGATTTGGAGAATATGAATTTAGCAATAATATACACTATGACTTAAGTGTATATGACTTAAATATACACTATGCCTTCTCACTGCCTTTTTAGTACTGGCTAGGGATAATCTACCTACAGTTTCAGAGTTGGAGAATCAAAGTATGTCAGAAGGAATTGAATTCCTAGCAGAAATTTGAGGCAAGGTTTCTGAAAGATTTGTTATGAATCTGGCTGTACTACTATTTTCCTCTCTTTCTTTCAAGACTGCTAATAGACAGCTAATAAAGAGAAGGAATAACTAAACAAAACTCACTTTTCATCAGCTTTATCTGTAGGCCCGTTCAGGAAATGGTCATCTTCTGGAAAGAAAACCTATCAGAGATCTTTCAGTTGTTCTGAGTATATTCAGGGATCAAATTGGTTACATTCATTCTTGTGGGTCATTGACTTTTACCTAAACAGTTCTACAGCCCCCAAACACCCCATCATTATCTACCATATCCACCCATAATTAGGCACCTGTGCCACAGATATACTCCACAATAAGATGATCTTAACTAAATTCTTAACCGGTAATGTATGAAATGGCCATCATTGGAATTACCTGTTTTGTGGGATCAGATAATTATTAAGACATATCTGTCCCCATAAACACCATTCTTATGTTTAAATATCAAAATGCACATTGAAAAATTGTACTATACATTAATACATTTAATCTTCCATATCCATAGTACACTTCTGTAAACCTCATCTTACTGTTTGCAAGAGAGATTCACTAAAGGCAGGATTTGGGGGCAAAAGTCCAACATTGCAGAATTTATCTCAGATCATTAACTCTAGAGTCTAAAAATAACTAGATGTTCTATTAATTTAGAAGTATTTCTTCAATATTCCTTTGCAAGGTGTGTTTGAAGCAATACACAGACACACACACACATTTTGTAAACACTGAAAGCAAGTATGTATTAAACCCTTTGTGAATTATACTGGAACAACTGTCTTAATCACAAAGACAAATATCTCATCTTATAAAGTATATAAGTATATGAGATATTTCCCAAAATAATAGACATTTTTGACAGATATCTTTATATAATCAGCATGTAATAGTGTTTCCACCCAAAATACACTTTGCCATTAATCAAGACTTTAACAGCATATCTAATTTAAGTATTTAGGCAAATATTAATATTTGGGAATCTACTTTTTAAAAAACCTAGAACGTAGAGCTCCAGTATGTGAGACCAGTGCAAAAGACATGGCTAAGGCATTAATTTTGAGTACCAGAGCAGTCCACTCCTGCTCTCCCTTTTATTCAGTCTAACTTGAGCAGTATGAAGGTGGAGAAATCATTTGGTGGTTCAACAATCAGGTGTCAGAAATTTTTGTTAATTTACTGCAGATCAACCAGACAGGTCTCAAGTGATCCTGATCTATTTTCTGTTCAGCCTTGGCCTGGAGAAAGATTTCAGGTACAAGGCAATTGATTACCAAAATAATACCCAACAAAAAGTATTTCAGACATGATTATTGATTTATAGTTGGTCAATTAATAATTCACCCAATGGCCATCTTGGGCCACTGCTAATCTCTTGATCTCAGTTCCTTACTTGTAAAATGAAGGGTGTAATTACCTGTGGTGTAAGACACATCATCATCATCATCATCACATGATACATAATGCAAGAGTGCCTGGTATCTTGCTGTCCCAATTTAGCCTTTCATTAGATGCCCCTATTGACAGCCAGCTCTGCAAAGCTCTGTGAAATTAGGTTTGAATGAGAGGTCATGCTCTTGCCTTTCAGTGTCATATAGGGATCCTCCATACTATTCAGATCTAGTTCCAGTGCCTTTCTTATCAGTTAAGTAACCCCACCCCCCAAAAGTACTCCTGGTTTTTATTTTACATTTTGGATTAATCTCATTGCCAGTAGTTGCAGAATATTGAAAAAAAGTGTTTCTTCTATATGTCAAATCCCTTCCACGCCTCACATGAATTCAAGCCACATGAAGAGGCCAAACTTCCTTTTTCTCTCTTAAAACACACTGAGTCACTTCTGGCTAACACACCCAGCCCAGCTTAACTTTCCTTCAAAGTGGGACAAGATACAGGGCGTGTCTATTAAAAGCAATTCTTTTTTGTATCAGTGGCATCCATGTGTTGTCGATTTTAGCCTCATTCCCGAGAATACATGATCGTTCTACTGTCATATGTATATATGGTTGCATGAACAATTTTATTTATTATTTGTTGAAAATTTTAATTAGTGATGCAGGATTTCTGTACAATTATAAAATATTCTTTAATGCATATGACCCATGTACCTGAAGTGATAAGCAAATTCCCAGAATGAGATGAGATCAGATAATTATTGAATGATACTGGATTGTTCATTTGGAGACAAATCCAATGCATACATGATCCAAAAGATATGGTATAAATCAGCAGATTTATATCAAGTCATGCTTTATGTCTGGTGACTTTTTGGTGATGTTTCAGCTTCTGGCCTCATGTAAGACAGTATCAGAGGAACCAATTTCTATATTAAGAAGAAGAAAGCAGTTAGCAAGGCATGATAAACCAATCTTTATCCATGTCTAAAAAGAAAGGTTTCCTGTAGGGCTTAAATTCTAGGAAATTAAATTATAGGAAATTTATATATAACAATAAACATTACACAATGCTAAAAGAAGTTCTAGTGAGTTCCATGGAACAAAAGTGGATATACGATTACTTGCCATGGTACAAAGGAAAGATGTTAATAATTAAAAACATTGATTATATTTTTTAATACTGTCTCTTTCTTTGTGAGATTCCAGTTAACATAAATGGTATACTCTAGGGTAGTTTTTGATTTAAACATTATAAACCAACCAACCAATTGACCAATGCAAAATGTTCATAATACAATGTGATAGATCAGCCTTTAGCATTAATTTCATTTACAATAATAGGCCTCATAGGCGCAATGTAGGCCCCATGAGCATTGTTAAGAAATTAAAATGGTGAGTGGTTGCACTCAAGGTTTTGATTGAAAGCAACCTGAAAATCCCCCCCCCCCTCCACCAATGGCTAACCTGGCATAATTAACCATTTGAAAAGCTAGAGGGTATGCGCAAGGGCGTGCAATAATAATATTTGCCTTTAGGTGAACTACTTTAGTTGAATGTTTACCCCTACCATGGTCACCATTTAGTGGCTTCCATTTTCTGTTGGAACCCCTCGCATGCTATCAAAATGCTTCCTTCGGCAGGAAATGATATTGTTATTTCTTTCCTTTCCTTCCCCTTCCTGTTAAAGGTGATCCAGACTGTTTCCCCAACAGGTATAAAGAAAAAGAATCAATAGATAAAGTCCCAGTGACTGGCTACTTTTGCTATTATAAGCTGCTCAAGGGCAGCTCATTGAAGGCCCCAAGGCCAGCCTGAGATCTTCCCTATCAGATCATTAGATCAGCTGCCTCAGAGAAAACCAAGATTGGAAGAGGCCAAGGTGCCAGTTCAAGGCCAGTCCTGGCATTGCAGGAAGGAAAACGAAGTCAACACGCTGCCCAGACTGAGTTGCTAAGTAAATTAGTAATGAGAAAGACTAGACTGTAAGAAGCTTGTAAGGGCTGGGCTGGTGAAGGAGAGCTTGCATTATTTTTAGACAGACTGTAGTTGTTCTTTGAACACAAACATCTATTCAGCTGGCAGCCCAGACGGTGCTATACGCCCCAATGGATTATTGCAGGGTATTTCAACTTTGGCAACTTGAAGATGTATGGACTTCAACTCCCAGAATTCCTAGCATGCTGGCTAGGGAATTCTGGGAGTTGAAGTCAGCACGTCCTCAAGTTGCCAAGATTGAGAAACACAGGCTTCTTGGGAAAAGCTTCCATTATGATGTCCTACTTTCCTTCCAAATATAACACTGATGCCCTACTTTCTTTCTAAGTATTCTCACTTGCTTCTCTTGCCTTCCTGTTTCAGGAGACTCCGGCAGAGCTGCACTGAGATACATAGCTTTTTGGGGGGTGGGTTGGGGTGGCGGAGAGATTTGTCTGTTTTTTAAAAGTACACATTCAAAGGACATCTTTTAAATACTTGAAATAGATGTGATTTTCAGAGTGTTATTTATTTATTATTGAAAGGAAGTAAGATGATTTTCCCAGGAAGATGATGCATTCAGGAGAGTAGCTAAAGTGGTCCCTTATTTGTTGGCAAAAACCTGCAGTGTTAAAGAGATGTGTAAGCAAAACAAAAACAAAAAAAACCAACCATCCTATAGTGCTCTGTTGTAAAAGGATTGTATAGTGACTGCTTGTTATCTAACCATTAAAGCTACAATATCTATTGGTGAATCTACTTATTTATCTACCTACCTACCTACCTACCTACCTACCTACCTACCTACCTACCTACCTACCCATCTCTATCCATCTATCCTGCTTACTCCTTCTAACTCCTGGAGGTTTACATAAATACAAATTCAAGATCCAATACTTTTTGTTCACTTGTTACATTTGTTTGTGTTGCTCACAGACTCTTGAAGCTCCACTGGTGGGGATTTAAGCATCTCCAAGCACTTTGCGCAATTTGTGTTTAAAGCACTTTAGAGCATGAAGGGACAGAGCCATGAGCCAAGAGCCTATAAATTTCTTTAATGGACTTTGGCCTCAGTACTTGCTAGTGCAATTGAAAGGGTCGAGTTCTGAAAAAGTAAGAAAGGGGCTGGAGCTGTCTTTCAGACACACAAATAAGGAGGAAAATGAAGAGGAAAAGAGGCAGAATATGAGAAGGGTCTCTACCTCTACTTGCCATCACTCAAGCTTCCCTTGATGGAGGAACACCAGAAGGATGGGAGAGCTCTTAAGATTCTTAGCATTGGAGCTATAGGGAGGTCCCTGGGTACTTGCCAAGGGTTAGCTGATAGACAGCCAAAGTTATTCAGGTCTTTCACTTCCCCAAATCAATTCCACCTGTTCAATGAGAGGGAGTTGATAGGGAGATAATAAATAGAGAGGCAAGGTTTATCCGGGTATTTGACTTCCCCAGGTCATTCCAGCCTCTTCAGCCAGTCACCAATCAGGTAGATGGGCCATAGAGAGTGTAATGTACTGCGCATCCTTGAGATGATAGAGCTGAGCGAACAGTATTTCCCAATGCCGCAGCCAAAATGCCCAGTGCACTGTTCATATTAGTAATGGGGCAGATGTGCCCGCCTGATCTCTCCCACCCCCATTTCTGCTGTCTGCAGCCTTGGGGAAAGAGCTTGACAGTGATAAATTGCCCTCATTTTACACCTCTGCTTGCTTTCCATCTATCTCCAGCATCATAACGCCTAAGCAGCTTTCTAATGGCTGCCATTAGGTTTTAATTAAAAGAACTTGCCTCCTGGCATTGCCGCCTCCTTTTCATGTCCCATGACAACCTACATCTTCATAAAATGACATCCACTCTCTCTTGTTGTTTTTAATGTTTTCTGAGCAAGATAGGGAAGAGTTTTTTAATGTAAAAAATTGATCCAGTGCAGATTATTAGCTCAAAATCCTATATTACCTTTAAAGCCCACATTTTCTCCAGGATCTCAAGAGGGGCTCAAGATTGAATCATAGAGTTGGAAGGAACCTCGGAAGTCTTCTTGTCCAAATCCTTGCTCAAGGCAGGGGCCTTATGCCACCCCATAGGAGCCCCTCTTCTAATTTCCACCACAACAACCCTGTGAGGTGCATTGTGCTGAGAGATCTGAATCTCCCACACACATATACTACAAAACCTTATCTCACTTCTGTACTACATCCTATACTGAATATGGGATCTGATCAGAGAAAACCTTCTGATTCTCCCATGTATATTGCTCAGCTGTTTGGGGAAGGGAGGCATATGTATCCCCTTTTTTATTTGACAGCTGCCTTTCTGTGTACCCAAAATGGGAACAATTCTGCACAATAGCTTAAGGAATGTGGTGCAGTGTTGTTGTTTTAAATTCCTTATGAATGTATTAGTAAAATGTGTTACCTGCTTTTCATTATCGCGGTGTTCCCAGTGGGATTAAGGATAGTCTATACTTGGCTACATTCTAGTTGGTAGAAGCCAGATTCCATTATGAGTATACAAAATAATAACAACAAAAAAGAGGATAGAAGAAATGAAATGTTCTATAATCAGTTTTCACACTATGTGAAACTATGCACAAAGAAAATCCCCAAAGTATGTTGTGTGTCTATTTGCTGCACAAATGCAACACACCATGTGCTCACGGGCACACATACGCACACGCACACACACTTTCTGCTGACTGAATAGTTTTAGCCCTTTCCAATCATACATAACCAGCATTACAAAATTCCAGCACCACTAAATATAAAGTGTTATGGGTCGTTACAGTTCATTTAGTGACCGTTCAAAATTACAACAGAAACTGGAAAAGTGACATAACAATTTTTCACACTTATGACCGTTGCCGCATCTCTATAGTCAAATTCAGATGCATGATGACTGGTTCATATATATGACGATTGCAATGTCCCAGGGTCATGTGATCACCTTTTGCAACCTTCTAACAAGCAAAATCAATGCGGAAGCCGGATTCACTTTACAGCCGTGTCACTAACTAAACAACTGCACTGATTCACTGAACAAGTGTGGCAAGAAATGTCGTAAAATGGGCCAGTTCGCTTATCAAACACTTCGTAACATAATTTGTGGGCTCAATTGTGATCTAGGACTACCTGTATTATCATTATCAGTTATCATCCGATATCGTTATATTGGAGATCTTAACTTGTGTTTAGCAGCTGCCTTCTATGTCTACTATTGAGGCACATGATAAAAAAGCAGAAAAACATTATGCAAGTCCTACTAAATCAGCACGAGCAGCCAAAACGTTCAAATATCATAAACTACAATTCACTGCATTTCATGTTCTTTTGTTGGGTACTGTGTGGCAAAACAATATTTAAAATATTTCTTTGCCGTATTTGTAGCTGAAAAGAATCAGAATTCAAAAACGGGGGAAAAAATGAAACCTTTACTTTCTCACTTTAAAGATCTTTTAAAGATGTTTTTCTTCTTAAAAAAAAAATCAAAGGAGAATGCATATTATCTTCATTCATTATGTATCTATATCTTGGCTAATGAAACAGACTCAAGACAATTCGCCAGATGAAAAAAATTCAAAATCAAACCCCAAAGAAAAAAAATATATACTTCTCTCCAACACTCCGCAAGACTCTCAAACATGTGACAAAAACTATATGAGAATAAAAGCTAGGAGAAAAATCAGGAGAAAAAACCAGAAGTAAAACCCTCAGTTAAAAGGCAGCCTGGCACCATCACTGATGTCTAAATGTCCATATGTCTATCTCTGAGGGAGAGGGGTGGTTAAGAAATACAAGATATAAAAAAATAAAATGCTTCTGGGAAGAGAACTCTTTACAGCCTTCCAAAAAGCCAATAACGGGATGGGTCCGGCTGTTATCTAAATTAGACACACCCATCTGGTTCTGGCTCCTCTCCTAACTTGGTTGACTTTGTGGACTCTTATCCTGGATTTTACCTAGCAGGAACATTAGACTAACTTTTTTTCCACAGCTGTTACAGTGTGGGTTGCTGATAGTAGAATCATGACTCTAGAATAGGCATCCGCAGGGACATAGCCAGAGATAGCATAGAGCTGACTGGTGCAGACTTGCTTCAAGAGATCATGATTTCTCTTTTTCATCTTGGGGCCACACGAAGAATGTAATAATCAATGGCAAGACCCAAACCAGATGGCTGGATAGCATCTCCAGGGTCAGGGGGAAAGGTGATCTATCGCATTGAGGTCACCAGTAAGAAAGATGGCCTGTCAAACTTGCGGCCCATGGGTCAAATGGTCATGACACTGGCCACGCCCATCCCTGGTTTTAGCGAAAGGGGGGGAAAGTCACGATACATCACATGAGGACAATGTGATACTGCGAGTCTGACACGCCTGGCCTATAGGCTGTTACTGCATGGGGTGTGAATGCTAACATCTCTCTATTAAGGAAGATCTCTAAGGGTGAGGTGAGTTTCATAATATCTCTGAAGATAAGTGAGAACCCAAGCCATTGAGGGCATTTTAGATAAGCACCTAAACTGGGCCTGAGAAGCTACTAGTAGCAGTTCAGTGCCAACAAAATGTGGCCACAGCAGTTGCGTGTCCACAGATCAACAGAAGTTTCTAAATATTTTCAAGGCAGACCTGTGTAGAGTGCATATACAGTAGTAGTCTAATTGTATGCTGATAAAGGCATGAGTTGCTAATCCCAATCCATTCACAACTGGTAGTGCAGGATAAGCAGATACAATATACACAACTGTCCCAGAAGTTGTCAGTGAAATATAATGTTTATGATTCTCAAATGTAGGCCTTGGAGTTACTCTACATTCTTTCTTGATATAATGAAAAATGCGTAAGAGGCTTGATGAATCAATCATATTGCTTTTCAAACTGTACAAAGATTACAATGTCTAAACATCTTGCTTAATTCTCACATTACAAAAAGTAATTCCTTGCAGCTGCGAATTATCAAGTACTAGATAATCCATAACCCATTGGGTGATTCTTCTTTCGACATGGAATATATAGGCCGCCACCATTTCCCTCATAACTCTCAGGACAGCCCTGGCAAAGTGCCCTCCCCCTCCCTCTCCTTTTTATTCGTAGAAGGGGTTGAGTGAGACTTGGTACTCAGATGGATCATTGTTGCAGAGATCATATTAATCAAGATTTAAAAGTTTTCTTTAAAAATCTTGATTGGATTGTTTCCTCCAGAGATGTTCAGTCCCTTTAGTTCTATACTATTGTACTTTTTGGAGATATTGAAATGTTCTTTTAGGTGGAAGAGCAAGAGAAACATATATGTCCATGTGCATGAATTTGTTTGTGGAATTTTCTGAATCACCAGAACTGTAGCCAATTCCTTCTACAGTCAAATTGTTCCTCTTTCTTATTGCTAGGGCCCAGCTCCTCAGAATTTCAGTTTCATTTTCTCCACTCCACCAGACATATATTGGATTTTTAAAATACATACTACTTACATAAAGGCTGCTGCTAGGAACAGGTATAAGGAAAGAGAGAGGAGGGCAACCAGCAGCAAGTGGGTAGACTCAGTTACAATGGTGATGGGAGTACCTTGAGAGAGCTGAAAGAACCAGATCATGGAGAAAAAACTACAGAGTGTAATCACTAAGAGTCGCAATGGCCTGATGGCACATAATCAATCAATCACTGGTCTAATAGTCAAGGACCAATTATTCAACATTCACTTCGAATAGATACTGAAGATGTTTGTCAACATAATCAAAATACCGGATGGCTGAAATAAATCACAGGAATGCTGGCCAGTCTGGTGATATCATTAAAATTCTGCATTAAGATCTTTAAAAACTCAGCAGTAGAGACATAATCTGGAATTCACTGAACTCTCATTTAAATAGATTCAGGATACTGGTTTTTACACATCTGGTGCAGATGAATTAATTCTCAATTACATGAAGAGCTTCTTGAGTTATCAGTTGAATTGAATGACTCCATAATCTAAAACAGGGGTGTCAAACTTGCAGTGTCACATTGTTGTCACGTGACATATCGCTACAGGGGTGGGCCGCGGCAGCTTGTGACACATTCAGCCACAGGCGTGAGTTTGACACACCTGATCTAAAATATGGGCCAAGAGATTGTTTTGTACAATTCATCATTTTGTCAATCACAGCTTCACGGAAGAAAAACACAGAAGAAAATCACAGCTTCACGGAAAAATCATGGAAGAAACAACAAGGTGGCTGAGAATTATAGGAATTGTACCAATCCTATAATCTCAGCCAACCAAACTCTTCAGAAGAGTTTAAATGTAATGGCAGAGTTAATGTTGTACCAATGGTGTTCCCATTATATTATATTTATAAAGTTAAAAGTTTTGATTATTTTAAGATGCATGCTATTCTTGACTGTTTTGGAGCTGCATTTTTCATTTTAATGTTTATTCATTCACCTCTCTGTGACTTGTAAATCTTAAATGGTCCTCCAGAATTGCTGTGGCAATATAAAACCTGTGTCACTACTGTTTCAGTCTATACAGCAGTGTTGGGTGATGTCATAAATTATTAGGGAAATGTCCAGAATGGGAACTCTTCCCCATCTATATGGTAGGAAGTTACAAGGGCACTGAAAACGGTGACTTAGGGCCATTTTTAACACTTATGATAGTGCAGCATCCCCATGGTCACTTGATCAGATTTAGACACTTGGCAACTTGCATGTATTTATGATGGTTTGCAGTGTCCTGGGTCCTGTGATCCTCTTCTGTGATCTTCTGACAAGCAAAGTCAATGGGGAAGCCAAATTTGCTTATCAACCATGTTACTAACTTAACAACTGCAGGGATTCACTTAACAAGTGTGGCAGAAAGGTCATAAAATGGGGCAAAACTCACTTAACAAATGTCTCACCTAGCAACAGAAATTTTGGGCCTCAATTATGGTTGTAAGTATACAGTATATATGTCTCTCTATATAGACATCTTATTTTTTCTCTCTCATTCGATAGCAAAAGTCTGGACAGTGTGTGACTCCACAAATGATGTTGACTTGCAACTCCACTCCCTCCTCCCTTTCTGGCCATCTTATTTTGAACATCTGTAAACTACAATCCAGCAATATTTGAATATCTATCTAATTCTCCCAGAAAACCCCATTTACATATAAAATAAAATAAATATGATAAAAAGATAATTATAACAAATACATATATCTTGTGCTGTCCTGAACCTGCCCTCTGGAACTGTCTCCCCAGCTATATATCACTGGTCCAATGCTGCAGGCCTTCAGAAAGACAATGAAGAAGAGACAGCTGTGAAGGGCCTCTGTTCATCTTGGATATCTGATCCAGAGTGGAGCAAATGCAGCCGGCCCTGGGCTTCCCAGTGTGTTGACATGTCCATTCAAACACATAGAGACACAATGTATATTTGCTCCCTCTTTTCATACCCTCAGATATGCACATGTATGCACTACACAGGGGTATCACATGTGGTTAGACCTGCTCAGATGGGTAAACACACACACAAAAGCAACAAATGTGCATAATCCTGATTAGTTCCTAGGAAGAGAGTGTACATGCACACATGTAGACAGACAGACAGACAGACAGACAGATAGATATCCCCTTAGTTTTTCATTAAAAACAGATGTCTTTTGTTGATAATGTAGTGGAAAAGTGTTCCAGAATTGATGCTTTATCTACTTTGATTTGTTTTATGAAAAGAAAATCCAATTGTTTACACACACGGTCACACCCTCTCATTTTTAAAAGATTAATGATGCTGTTTTGCATATTAAGTCATAACTGAAAACACAGTTTCTAGTCTCTGATGAACATGATACATAATTGTAGTAGAATTAGAGATGTAAGGATTCAATCGGTTGGATTTTAGGTGCCAAATGATGACAAAGAGAAATTTAGAAAAATATTGACCAATTGTCACTCTTTTCATATGAGAATTGATGCTTGTTGGGGAATGGAGTAGCTTTCCCACAACCCTGATAGAATTCAGGCAAGGGAATTATTTAATCAAGGAAAGCAACCAAAGTATTTTTTTTAACTTGAAGAACAGTTTGGTGCTGATAGTTTCATGGAGACAAAGGAATAGAATTTTTAAAGAATGTTTATAGTCATAAATAATATTGGCTGATAGGTTAAGATTTTACATGCTTTTTATTCACAGTGACTAATGTGGGTTTTACCCAAAAGGCAATTAGGAGGTAGCACAAGAATTGTATTGGATATAATATAATATTTACAACAACATAATGAGAAGGAAGCAGAGCTGATTTTTCTGGATGCAGAGAAAGCCTTTGATAATTTGAATTGGTCCTATATGGACTTCAGGGAAAATTTTATTCAAGGGGTTAAGTCAATATATATAAGAGGGATGACATGGTGGCTCAATGGTTAAGATGCTGGGCTTGTTGGCTGAAAAGCAGGCAGCCCAGGTTTGAGATCCAAGTGCCACATGACAGGGTGAGCTCCCATCATCATCCCAGCTCTTGCTACCTTAGTAGTTCAAAAGCATACAGATGCGAAAAGATAAATAGATACCACTTTGATGGGATGGTAATAGCACTTTGTGATGTCATCCTGGCCACATGACCATGGAAATGTCTTTGGACAGCGTTGGATCAATGGCCTTGAAACAGAGATGAGCACTGTCTCCTAAAGTCAGCAATTTGTAGTGGAATAAAATCTGCAGGGATTCCTTTATCTTTTTTATACATCTCAAAAGGCACATATTATTCTTAATGGTGATTTAACTAATCTTGCGGTACAGAAAAGGACACAACAGGAATGTCTTTGTCACCTTTGTTTTTTATTTTAGTTTTGGAAATGTTGAATAGAGATATACACCAGGATGATGAAATTAAGAGTTTGAAAATTTAAAAAGAGGCTTACCAATTGAGGGCTTTTGACAATGACTTAGCTTTGATTTTATAAGAGCTTCAGAATGATATTGAAAATTTAGTAAAGATATTGAAGAATTTTGGTACATTAGTTTTAAAATAAACAAACAAAAAACAAAGATGTTTGCTTAAAAATGAGTAGACAACAAGAGATTTTCAGGAAGAAGACTGGTTTTGAAATTGAACAAAAAGTACTTGAGAGGATCAGTTTGGCTAACATCAATTGCATGTTTTTTCAGAATAATTATGTTAAGGTATGGGATGGTATTAAAAATACTTATGAGGTGGCACAAATTATAATTGTCAATGTTGGGTAGACTTTATTGTAATTAAAAGACTGTTTCATCTGGGATGCCATTTTTATTTCAAACCATACAGATATTAATGACTGATGTACCTTTTAAACAATGGCAAACAGATATTTCTAAGTTTAATGTAAAACAAAAATTAATTAAATTGTTGCAAGGTGCTAATGAAAGAGATGAGCTAGGATTACCTGACTTAAAAGTGTACTTTAGTCATTGTCACCAGATATGGATGAAAGATTGGATAATCAGAGAAATAAGAGCTTATTGGAGTTAGAAGGACATGATTTGAGATTTTGGTGGCATGTTTCAGTTATGGTGCAACAAAGTAAGATTAATATAGATTTTTTTTAAAAAATTATTAGGCATGCCTTATTGACAGTTTGGAACAGGTATAAAGCAAGATTGTCTCCAAAAATTCCTCTGTTGTTGTGACTCAAGCAGGTTTTTTTTTAGAAGAGAAATTATAGTTACACTGACTTGGCTGCCCTATGTTGATGTATTGACTTTCTGAAGTAGAACCTATATTAAAAACAAGAGAAGTGTTGGAAATGGGAAGTCATCATTGCCAGTGGTTTGCTTATGCTTAGTTGACAGAAGATTTAAATTGGATTAAAAGAATTATGATTTTGTGGATGAGAAAACTGACTTTGACTTGAGTTGTGTATTAATAATAGGCAATGTTATTTATATTGGTGGACTGATGGTCAAATAATATGCTTCAATCAAGCTGAACCTACTCTCACGTCCACAAAAGATTTGGAGTCAGAAAGACATATGTGTCATTGGTTTACATATTTATAACTGAAAGAAAGGCTTAAATTAGACAAAAAATCTTACAGGTTTGACTTTGTCAAAAATGTGTTTGAAAGTGGTAAGGTGTGGGAATGATGAGCATAATATTGTTGAGGTTTTATAAATTGTTATCGAAAATGAATTTGGAGAATGAATATGTGAGCATTGCATGATTCAATGGGCAATAATTTTGGTTATAATATAATGCTTGAACAATGGGAAAACCTGTGGTCCAAGGGTTTAAAATTTATATTAAATTACAATAGAAAGTATTTTTATAAAATGATGTACTGTAATTATTTACCACCCAATAAATTGTCAAAGATGTAGAAATATATTTCAAATGTATGTTGGAAATGTAAATATAAAAAGAAGGAACTGTTTACCATCCTTGATGGACTTGTAGCAAAGCAAAGAAATACAGGGGTAACTTTTATATTTAAGGCAGAAGATTCTTAAAATGAATATAAACTTTAAACCAGAGATGTTTCTTTGAGGTTTAATGGACAAAGAACTTGAAAAAAGCACCTTGCTGTTATATATGTTGACGTAGCAAAAAGCTTTAAACGCAAAAAATGGAAAAAATACTCTAATTCCCATAAAGGGTGAATGAGTGGAAAAACTGATGGAACTAGTAGAGGTGGCTAAATTCACTCTTGTTGATCAAAGAAAAGAACTTACCCAACTTTATTTCTCCTTAGAAACAATTTCTGGATTTTGTGCTTGAGATGGGGGGAAAAATGAAACTTTAATTTGTGTTTTGATGATTAGATACCGTAGATTTATTGTTATAGAAATGGTCAAGTACATAGTTGACCGTAGTTCAATTGTTGAATTTCTAATAAGTTGTAATATGTACGGGCTCAACTCATTAAAAATTGAAGATTTATTGTTATTATTTTATTCTACTATGCTAAAAAGGGTCCGAAGTCAATGCTTTTCTTCTTCTTTCCCTGCACTTTTTTCTTTCCCCGTTTCCCCTCCACTCTTTTCCCACTACTTTTATTTTATTGGTATTTTATACTTCGATAAGTTTAATAAAATTAGAATGTAAAAAGCACATTATTGCTAAGCTGTATAAATGTTTATTGAAAATGAATATGGAAGATGAATGCATTGATGATTTGTGAGGTAAATTGATTTCCCCCCCTTTGGAATGCAGTGTAAAGCTTGATCAGTAGAAGAATATGGGAGTAACGGATTGAAATTACACTTAATTATAATTTGAACGAGAATTTTTATAAGATGATGTACTGTTTGCTTTTCGTTTAGAAAGCTTCTTCAGTTTGAGAAGCTTTCCTGGATGAGAAGAGAAATATTTTCAAGAAAAACAAAAAGAAAAAAGTCCAGCTGTCTTTTGGAAAAAGCCACTTTGGGACAACCATGACCTGGATGATTGAGAAATCTCCATAAACAATCTAACAGAATATACTGTTGGAAATATATTAGACAAAACATTGTACATAGACATTGTAAAGACGGATGTTTTACATATTGCTTTAATTCTTTTAAGCACCTTGGGAAATTATCACAAGCTTTCCATGTATGTACAGGTAAATATTTTTATTTGTTCATCTCAGTTTAATATTGATATTATTAGCTGATTAAATGGTTTTAGCTTACAGTGATGAATAAATGCTATTATTCTTCATTCCATTATTATCATTCCAATACTGATGTCCTATATGTTGTTGAAGGGATTCTCGTATTAATACTTGCCAGTTTTCCAAAAGCAGATTGATAGGATATTGAGAAAATTGTGTGGAATGGCCAGACATTCCTCACAGCTCTCATGCATTAAACTTCCTACATTTGCAGCTTTATCACTTAAAGTATACTCTGGCTTTCATCTTTGTATGGAAATATGTAGGTTTTCTGAAGAAGCTCTATGGACGCAGTGAGAAAGTACTATCTAACCATTTTGATATATGGACAAAGGTTTTGTCCTGGTCGAAAAACAATTCTATTTTCTGCATTAAAGTCTGTGAGATATATTTGGATGTTGTTTTGAGGGAAGTTTAATCCCCCTTGGTGTGAAAAATGAAGAATGGGGGATAATAATCTTGGCTTCAAATTGCTGATGAACCGTTCTGTTTTTGAGTTAACAGGGAAATTGTGGTATTAGTGCTTTAGGTCAGGTCACTGCTAAGCAGCCTGTCGAAGCATTTCCAGTAAGAATTTGGATTGTCCAAGTCTGTGGAAGGCACTACATACAGTTAAACTGCAGTGTTTCTCAACCTTGGCTACTGAAGATGTCTGGACTTCAACTCCCAGAATTCCCCAGCCAGCGAATGCTGGCTGGGGAATCTGAGAGTTGAAGTCCAGACATCTTCAAGTAGCCAGGTTGAGAAACACTGAGTTAAAGCATATTTTGGTCATACAGTTTGGACTAAATGTATTATCAGTGTCTGAATTTCCTAAATTATTTTTATTTGAAGAATATGAGATGTTTCCAAACCTATGGTTGAATTCTACAAACAACTGAAAGATACACAGCTAGTCCTCCACTAACAATAGTCATTTAGTGACCGTTCAAAATTACAATGGCACTGACAAAAGTGATTTATGACAGTTTTTCACACTTACGACCATGAAGTGTCCCAATGGTCACATGATCAAAATTCAGGTGCTTGGCAACTGACTAGTATTATGATGGTTGCAGTGTCAGGGGGTCATATGATCCCTTTTGCCACCTTCTGACAAGCAAAATCAATGGAGAAGGCAGAATCACTTAACAACTGTGTTACTAATTTAACAAGTGCAGTGATTCACTTAATAAGCGTGGCAAGAAAGGTCGTAAAATGGGACAAATTTACTTAAACAACTGTCTTACTTACAAACAGAAAATTGTCGTTCAATTGTGGCCATAAATTGAGGACTACCTGTAATAAAAATAGATTTTGGTAATTTACTAAAAAAATTGAATAAAAAATTAAGATAATTTGTTTAAAAATAAATTGCTCAATATTTTAAGGGAAATATGCAACTGTTGTTGTTTAGATGCATTTAATTCAACAAATATTCTTTTTCCATTTTTTTGGATACCTCAAAGGAAATTTAAAATTGGATGGCAACTTCAATTTGTGGTAAAATGGTGAAGGAGGTATTATTTCATTCATTTGGAGCTTGCCCTACTAGTACTTAACATTTATACACTTGTTAATATGATGGTCAGAAGAAGAATAAGGTTTAAAGATGTTGAACTAAATAGCCCAAATTTCTAACACTGATATAAGATGAATACTGAATTTATCACGCATGGATTGTAACATAAAGTATTGGTTTATTTTGATAGAAAGATTCTACTATGCTGGATTATAAATGCTGGATTGTTAATATTGTATATATTCACTTTCTATCTAGGAATTTGTTTTACATCAACATGCAAGAAAAGCAATCCACTATCTTTTTATGTGGTCGATGTTTGTTTTGTTGTTTGAAAAGTGAAGTGTTTTCTTGTATCTATGTATTCTATGATGTATCATTTTTTTCTTCTCCTGTATTTTTGTTATATTTAATTCTTTATTTCTGCCTTGCTCTTTTCTGTATACTACACTTTTCCTGGTGCCTTCAAGCCACTCTCAACTCCTGGTGATTGTATGGAGTAATCCCTGCAGTTTCCTTGGCAAGATCTTAGCAGTGGCTTGTCATTGTCTCCTTCCTAGAGCTGAGAGAACTGTACATACCCAAAATCACCCAGCCAACATGAACTAGAACCCGAGGCCTCTCAGTTTTTAGCCTGGTGCCACTACATCAAATTGACTCTCTGTATGCTTATTTTTTAAAGTCTCGAGAGAGAGCAAAAAACAGTTTAAAAAGAATATACCCCAACAGGGAAATGATTCAATGGAAATTAAAACATGGTTTTAGAAATAGACGAAGAGAGTTAACCAAAGAGCCTGCCCTGCAACAATGAATGGAATTAAGCTAGAAGCGTTGAAATTATTCATATGACACCAAACGAGGAAATGCTGAAGAATAACTCACAGATGTGCATGCAAAAATAGTCATATGTTGAGGAGCAGAATTGAAATGTTGGGCTACAAATGTTGATGCCCAAGAAAACCTAATAACAGGGAAGTCCATAAATGTCTATAGTTTAGGCATTTAAACTTCAGGGAATATAGGCATTTTCATAATTTTAAGAAGAATTATACGAAAATAAATGGAATAACTGGAGAAATGTTGAAATATAGTTATGGTTTACTTACAGAGTGTGTGTGAAAACTCCACACACCTTACACAATTGAAATTATAACATGATTGCTATTCTCCTATATAAAGGGTTGATAGCAAGTATGAATGCAAAGACAGCAAAATGACTGGGTTTCTTAAGGGTGTTTGAGAGGTGTTCTGCAGAATTAAGACTGAAAGAATACATGCGATAATAATGGGCAACTTCAGGCGGTGCATTGTGAGTTTATGCTGAGGAAGGGCACATTCATTGAGTTTAGCACATCATTGAGAACAATATTCAATACTGAGAATTGTTCTTGCTGTTTGTCTTGCTGTGTGTAGTGGTGGCTATTTTTGTGCTTGCCTAGAATCACTGATTAAGTCTGAGGGGAAGGAATGGATTCCATGCTCAAAGGAGAACTAAAACCTGGATCTTTCTGCTCCTAGTATAGCACCATAAACACTCTACCACATTGGCTCTCAATGTTAAGCAGGGAGTTCCCTGAACTGTTTTATGCATTAATGGATAACTCTATAAGTAACACATGTGATTGTGTTAGATGTTGGAGTTGTGGCTGGATGGGCTTAATGAGATCCTCCAAAGAGAAGATTAGAAGTTTAAAGAACAAAAAGCTGCATACATAGCAACAAATTGATGTAGTAGAAGCAATTATGTTTAGCTAAAATAGAAAGATATGTTGGTGAATGAAGTTGGTCTAAATATGATTTAGGTGTGCATTTTTTCGTATCTTATGACTTAATTTATTTGCTTTTAACTTCTTACTTTTTGCATAATATCACTGATTGTAAAAAGCAAGTAATTGAAGCATATATCTGTGCCTACATAAAAGGGTGTATATCCAAAATACCTTGTTGTTGTTAAATTGCTAAGTTGTGTCTTTCTGGACCATAGCATGCCAAGTCCTCCTGCTCTCCACTGTCTCCTGCAGTTTTTTTTAAGTTCATGTTGATTGCAACCATGTCATGTTAATTGACATTATCAACCATCTCATCATCTGCTGCCTCATTCTCCTTTTTCCTTCAATATAATCAGTTTTAAAATACTTAGTTTAACCATACATAGGAAAATTGCATTTATTGGCCAAGACCAAGCAAGCAGACATATCATTCCTACACCATTTTAGAAAGTTGAATGAAGTTCTGTCTTTCAGATTTGTGCATTTCACATTGAGTTGCCTTAGTGCAATTCTACTAAAAATAAATGGTTCTGACAGTGGAGCCATCAAGATTAAAAAGAGTTATTTGCGGTAGGGCTACTAGGCTGCAAAACTCTGAATGACAGGAAAAAGCAGCCAAGAATTAATATTTTCGATTGTAAATTTATTTTTCAGTCCAAATCTGAGAAGCTAGTTTATGTGGTTTGGTTTTATCATCCCCACGGTTTCATCCACAAGTTCTTCCTGCCAGCTTCAGATTATTGCAATTATGCTGCCATATTGAAAAGCATTTAATAATCCAGATACCTTGGGGAAATTGTTAAACTAAAGAAGCAAAACAATGTTATTTATACTAGTCTTATTTGTATAATTTTAACTACGATCTGATGTAAAGTAATGTAATTTGTCTTGGATACACTTGGATGATATGCTGAACCATATGTAAGCAACAACAGTTTAACATACCCTGTTTCCCTGAAAATAAGACCTCCCCGGATAATAAGCCCAATCGGGCTTTTGAGCCCATGTGCTAAAATAAGCTCCTCCCCTGAAAAAAGCCCTCCCTGAAAATACTGCAACACAGCAGCAGCCATGAGGTGATCATGCTTGATGCTTCCTACATGTCAAAAATAATAAGACCTCCCCGAAAATAAGCCCAAGTGCTGTCTATTTTCAGGGCAACATGGTAGCATATTGAGAACTCAGCCAGTGTCATAGATTATTGTTTTATTTATTAAATAATGTGCCACCCATCTCACAATCGAGGTGACTGAGGGACTTTTAATTATGGTTTAGTGTTACTACAGTGTATAAAACTAGAAAAACATGTTGAAAAACCACTGATATGGCAATGATGGATAAGGCACCTAGCTAAAGACCAGGATACTGTGAATTCTAGTCCTGCCAAAGGCATGAAAGCCAGCTGGGCCAGTCACTTTTTCTCAGCCCAAGCCACCCTCACAGGGTTGTTGCTATGGGGAAAATAGGAGGAGGAAGGAGTATTAGGTATGTTTGCTGCCTTAAGTTGTTTAGAAAAAGTGAGTTATAGTTAAAGTGAGATATAGTTAAAGTGAGATATAAATAGTTAAAGTGAGATATCAATATCAATAACTAACCAGAAAACAAGCTATGAACCTAAAGTAAGATGACTGATTGCTGTGCACTTCAGTTCCACCATGAGAAAATGTTTCTCTCCACCTCTTTTCTTTTATGAAGGTATTTTTTTAAAGAGGCAACTCTAAATGATAGCTGACAATTGATAAAAACATAATAAGCAAGGTTAAAAATAAGCACATTCATGACTATTTAAAAAAAACAACCCCAAAACATTAGATTTTGGATGCTAAAATGCCTATTCTGAAAAAAAGAATTCCAAGATTCTGTCAAAACGTTGTTTCAGAAATATTTGTAAGGGAAAATATGTTTGGACAGATAATCCCTTATTTTCACTTGGGAAGCAGAGAGAATGTGCCAGAAATGCAAGCCAGAGGAATGCCCTTGGCATCTCCTTCCATTTACATCACACAGCTGGGAGAAGGGAGAAATTGCCTCACCAGATCACAGAGTCTAATAAACTGTACAAACAGCTGCCCCAGAGCTGATTCCCCCTTCCCACTTAATGTATTACACAAAATGGTCCCTCTTAACTCTTAATGACAATTTAGTGTTACAACTTCAGAGCTGATTCTTAGTCATAATGTACTTAGTTATGACTTACTGAATAAGAAACAATCAAATGCGTCCTGTAGAAATCCTGAGCAAATCCTACAAGCCACATACGGTTTTAGTGCAATTTGTACCCCTCCTGGACATTTCAGTGTGGGAATAATGAGCTAACATGCTTTTATATGGGCTGTATTCATATATTGGACTACATTGTGTTTACTTGGATCATACTTGCAGGACTAAGCTATGAATGTCTGGCTGCAATGTATTAAATCATAAGTCACAGCTAACAAACCAACAGAGAGGCATTCATGTTACAAGCACAATGTAAAATCAATCCCATTATAGTTTAGCACAGTATGTCAATCCAATCATTCATTCCATTTGTTATCTGGACAGCTTGGAACAACGTATAGGAGGAAATATGTCTTTCTTTGTGTTTATGTTATAGGCAGAAGATGGAATCTGAGGAGCAGCTTCTTGTACTGAATCTTCTATTTTCTGTGCACTCATGTTGCCATCTGTATCCGACTACTTTAGTATACAGAGTTCAAACGTAAACCAAGTGGCTCTCCTTCGGTGCCAGTTAGAATGCCTGATTTTAGTGCTTTAGGATTTCCCACAAGTCCCTACTGCAGAGGTCAACATCAAGCAACTCAGACTTAAGAAAATGCATTTGAGACTTCAGTAGCTATTGATCTCCTCTCCTCTTATCTTACAGTATTGTCACAATTTGGGCCTAGACAATGCTAAAACTAAGCAGGTTATAGGATAATAGTGTTGGGTGGGGGTCTGGCTGCTTGTTTTAGGCTACTCTAAATTCCAATATGAATTCTGTAAGTAAAAGTACTTATTTATTTGTATTTTTTAAACCCCAGAATGGTATACATTGCACATTCGCTTATTTCCCCCACAATTTCTTGCACAGGCAGGTTGGCTTGTGAGAAAGCGAGAACGGCCTAAAGTAATCTAGAAGCTTCCATAATGAAAGGTGATCTCAACTGGTTTCCTCAGTCTTTTGAACAATTTGACCATTGTACTACACTGGTCCCATCAGAGATCCCGTGGAGCTGAACTTCTGAGACTTCATAGGGCTTAATTGATGTTCTTGAAATTGTCCTGGGGCTCATACGAGGGACTCTGTCTTATCGTGGAATGTTATTTGAACTTCTCAGTCTAGTTTACAGCCCTAGGATTTTGTCTGATGGCCTTTTATCTAAATATTAATGAGATATTTACTTCTGAGACAATTAGTATTGTTTTTGTTGTTAGTTGCGAAGTCGTATCTGACCCATCACGACCAATTAGTGCATTGGTTTAAATTATCTAACAGATCTAAATTGACATTAAATGAGATGGATAAGCTGTTGAATTTAATCTTTGCTCTAAGCATAATGAAGATCTTCAATGTTGTCTAACTCTCCAATGCAGCTTGTGACCAAACCATAACTCGATTTAAAGCCCTTATCTACTGTACTTTCCATTTGCTGCATTCATTTCACAGGAAGTGGCCAGCTGCAGGGGTATGAGTACAACTACTTCTGTTCAGTCACTGGTCTCCAGCTGCCAGCAAGCAAATCTGAATAGCAAACATCATACACTAAAAATATAGTTTCTTTCTTTGCTATTGACCAGCGGATGAGCCCCATCCGTTTTGCCTACTTCCTATCTCAGTTGCACCTGAAGCTGCCTGTCAGTTACTTGTACTTCTTTGGTGCAAGAAATGCTTACAGGAAATGGCGTTCATCGAAACACACCACAAACCTCTGCCAAATACTCAGGGCTTTTTCGGCTTCTCTGTTCAGATCAGTCAGGGGTTAAGTGATATGCAGAAGGGAGTATGCAAGCACTTGGATGAGCTCAAAACAAGTTGCAATTAAGCTGTTTTTTTAATATACAAGCAATAATGCACTTTGCACAAATGCTAACACCAATGATAAATGTAATTAGGGGTGCCAGAGAAACAGGAAGATTCATCTCATAACCACTGACATATTTCTGATACAGGAAGTGTGGCACAATGCAGGAGCTGTGAGGGGCATATTCCATTTCATGGTTTGGTATTTTTTCAGTTTTGAAAAATATGTTTTGCACTTGACAATACTATAGCAATTAAATCCAAGAACTTCGTCTATCTACAATTCAGTAACCTATTTGACTCTTGAGTGTTTTTTCCCTTGATGTTTTTTTTTAAGTGAAGGATCAGTAGACAAGAACCTGTTTGGTTTCTTTAAAAAAAAAACACCTTAGCTTGAAACTCAGAAACCAGAATTCTCTCTCAAGTTGGGCATAAATAAACTCATGAGAAACAGATGAAGTAGGGGATGAGAATGCAGCCAATTTTGTTTTGAAAAATAAAAGGGGTTTTTCCTCTTTAATTTCTCTCTACCTTTAATTAGGAATAAATGTAATAAACCAATTTAAGGGAAACAAGGACATAATTTAAATTTTAAAATATTAAATTTTTCCCTTGAGTTCCCCCAAATTCTTAAAATTTTAATTGGGAATACAACTTGTTTTTTACAGACCATAACCCAACACACACTTACTGAAGGAAATGCGATTCAGGTAATGGCACTTGTTTCTGTATAGATATATGCTGCCATACTATTGCTTATCACTGGTTTATATTTAACAAGAAATTTGGCTCAGGAAGAAAGGTTTGATTTAAAAAAATGAAATATATTTACATGTAGGAGAGAGAGAGAACCCCCCCCCCCAAAAATTGGGAGTTGCTTTTGAGTAGTTGTGTTAAGCCAAATCAGGCCATTCATCGGTCAGATTACTGCCGCTGTGTTGGTTTTTATCCTTCCAACATTTTTTGAAAGAGACTCTGTTCAACTTCCAACTGTTGTTCAATGTTGTGACACGATTAAAGTCCTCCGCTCTTTCTCAGAGAGGTGCTAGCATGAGTCAGACACACATAATCTAACCAAAGGTGTGTTTCTTGGAAAGCATGTCCTGCCTTCAATTCATTTTGCTTCCAAGAAAGGATTGATTCCCGCCCCGCCCACACTAGCTGGCATATTGATTGCCCAATTGGGAATTAGCATGAATTCCTTCACATTCTTATTTGCTTTGCAGCAATGGGGGTGGCTGCCTTAAATAGTATTATCTACCCGCAGGGCAAGTTAAACAGGGACCTGCATTCACAAAGACTGTCTCCCCCACAGAACCCAGTATCTTCAACAAAGTGTTTCAATCTTGATTATTATTTAGATTCAGATCTGGTGTATCCTAGAGCTTAGGCCCAACTTTCAAGGAATTCCTCCACACTCCTTAGTTCAGAGATAAAACACATGGTTAGCAAGCACAAAGTCCCAAGCAGCCTTCCCTGCTGGTACTGACAATGCTAAATTAGAGAAACCAACTTGCTGAGGTACAGGCTAGCACCTTCCATTCTGCTGATCAGGACTTATCCTGGAGACATCTGGTAGGAGAGTTTCTTTTCAGTTATTTTGATTTCTCAGAGACAAGAGATATATTACTTTGGGGTTATGAAACATCCTCTGAACCAGAGGTTTCAGTTACCACAGCTCGACCGCATTCTTTGAGGAAGACTGTTATTTGGCTTTCTCAATAACCTATCAGCAAATAAGCTGCTGCTGCTACCCACTAACGGTGCCATGTTCTTTATCTCTGCATGACATGCAAAGAGAGGCAAAAGCAAAGACATTGTTTACTTAATGGTGAGCAGCATCCTGTCACTGTAGTTGGAAAACTAGTTAGAATGATTTGGTAAATGCTTCTGATGTAAAATTCACCTTCCTGTACACACCCCAACCTAACAGGTCAGAGCACCCACCGCGTTCAATATAAATCATTCTTACGGCTTAGACATCACAGGCAGTGGAGAAAGAAGCCTCTTGTGCTATCATTTCATCTCAATGATTCATTATATTAGCTTTCTTAAGAAATTAACTTCTTAAGATACCAATGTTTTCTATTACATATAGAACACCATGGCCAAGATAATAACATGTTCCAGGCCATTATGTACTAACCACTTGGGTGATAATAAATGTGCATGGCTCCTCCTTTTTTCCTGCACTATTTCAGAAAGCATTCCAGAACAAAGCTGCTTATCTATCATTTGGGAGCCCAACGTTGTGGCACCACAAGGTTATTTCCCGAGCCTCTCTTGCCTGCATCTGAAAAGCAAGTAACCAGGTTGGACCTCAGGATCCCCAGTGTTTCAATAAAAGGACTCCACACCACCTATCATTTTTTGAAAGGTTTATAGACCTTTGTAATGACTGCATGACACAGAGTTTGCCTTCCTCCTCCCTCTGGTTTCTGAAGGCACCAAGGTGCCTGTCAGAGGCTGAGTCCCTCCTGCTTCACAGCTAGCCTTTGCCATCCCGGCCTAGGCCAGCTGCAGAACATCAAATGCACTTTCCACATATTACCATTTAATATTTACATTCAAGCAATTCATAATAATTGGAAGCTTATAGTTTTAGACATTTCTAGTAGCAGCAATTTCTATAATAGCTTTAGATTATTGGGGGCGGAAGAGGGGTTTGCACACTGAGATAGAAAAATGTGTGTATGTGTGTATGTATACATATATATGTATATATATACACACACACATACATATATACATACATACACACACACACCCCAACTCTGTGTGTGTGTGTGTGTATATATATATATGAATGATGGTCCTGCAGTTTTACAAAAAACAAGGAGCAAGGAAATCAAAAAGAGAAGTGGCTTTTAAAAAGGGAAGGAAAGAAAATATTCTGATATAGCTTTTTATATATATAATATATATGTATTTAATATAATTATATATATATATAGGGCAATCTAGGGAACTCCATAAATCTAGGCTTTTTATATTTCATTATATAAATACCTACAAATAAATATAATTGCATGACCCACCTGGGAGGCCTGCCTTCAGTTCAAACAATACATTTTTTAGCAACACCACATACAAACGGGAGCATGAACCACTGAACAAGTTAGCACTGTTAAAATATAATACTATAGAACTCTTCTCCCGTGAGTTAACTGGGGAGCCGGCACCCCTCGATGCATCCTGATGCCTGAGATTCTGGCAGGCCAAGAGCGCCTTGCAGGAAGTCCTGAAGGCCGAGGGGAAGCCTTGCACCCGACCCTCCCTTCTTCCAGGCAGCGAAGTGTGTTTGATCTCCAGAGGACCTGCTCTTTGCTGCTGCTCCGCAGTGCCAAAGAGTTTCTCTGGGTAGAGCGGTATCTTAGGGGAGGAGCCAGGCTGCCTAGGGAGAGAGACAGGAGGAAGAGCTTGCCCCTAAGCTCCTCACACTGTCACATATTCCTTAAAGGTCACTGTCAGGCAGTTTGCAGTCACATCCGTAATTATTATATTCCCAAAAAAGGCTTGAACTCTTGCACGGGCTCCTCTTCCTCCTCCACTTCAAAGTGCTCCACCTGCTTTTCTGGCTCTGGACCCGATGGTTCTGGTGACACCGGCATAATCTCCGGCTTCACTTGCACCAAGCCAAGCTCTCTGTCCCCCCGAGTCTTGACGCAACGCAAGTCTATGGGCTCATCTAAGTCAGAGTCCAACAGGATGACCTCAGGCTGAGAGGTGGGAAAGGCCAAGGCCGGGGACTCAAGTTTTTTCCGGGGCAGGAGAGTTCAGGCAGGTGGGGGCACTGATGCTCCGGGAAGTGAGGCGCTTCTTGCCACTCTCCTTGTCTCCATGGGGCTCAGAAAGGCAGCGTTTCCGGGAGCCACCATAACTAGGTGAAAGGCCTCAGCCCTGGGGTAGGGGAAGTCTGCTCCTGCTGGTTGGGATCCAGGGTCCAGGCAACCAGGTTGGGCTTGGTGGTCAGCTGCAGAGGCTGCTGTTCAGGAACAGGAAGTTCTTGGCTGGAGGCCGCTGTCTTGGAAGGACTGCTCCCTGTTTCAGAAGGAAGCTGACTGATCTCTGTGCCAGCTTTCCCTCTGAGAGCATTATTCAGCCACCTCTCCTCCCCGGGCTTTTTCCAGGACTCTTGCCTCTCCTCAGACTCTCTCTTAGTAGTCCTCTCCTCGGCCACCCGCTTTTTGGGGGCCTCTCCAGACTTAATCTTTACTGCCTGCATGCCATTCTCCATGTATTTGCTCATGACAATCACAATGCGTCCATTCTTATTTTTGTTCTTCACGATTTTCATTTTGCCACCAATGCCATTGCTGGTGACGGCCTCCCGGGGAGATGGTGTTGGTGGCCCTGTACCACTGGAGAGGTTCTTCTCTGCCCCGTTCTTTCCTTCAGCCCCAGTCAAACTCTTGATGGGATTCAGCAAACCCTTTGTGGAGCCATGGGACCACTTGTCTGATTGGGACATTAAGGGGCTTTTGCTGTGCTCCAAGCAGGCCTGTCCTTGCTGTGGCTCCTTGTTGTTAGGCGGGTAGTGAGGCTCATACATCTTGGGGTCCGGCTGATAGTGGTGGTGCTTTTTGCTGTTCAGCTGATAGTAGTACTTCCTTTGCTGTGCGACTGGTGTTTGATGCTGCTCTCCTTGTTGTTGGGCTGATACTGATGGTGCTTCTTGCTGTTGAGTTCGTACTGATGCTGCTGGCTTTTGCCTGAGCTGCTGAGATCCAGCTTGGGCCTGTTCTCCACGGCTGGGTCCTGCAGGCCACTGAGGATATTAGAGCGACGTGCAAAGGATGGCAGCTGTAAGTGGGGAGGAAAAAATATATTAGGAATTTCAGAAAAGCTTCTGGAACTCATCAGAGCAAGCAGCTCAGAAGACCTTACAAAGTCATGATAAAGGGATGCTCTTTCTGTAACCTTCCCCTGACAGAGCTATACAGGAGAAGAGAAGAAATAAGGCATTTTTTTCACCCAATCACTCCTTTAAGCACAAAGGCAAAACACTACATAAGCAGCAAATGTGGTAAGCCAAGGAAAAGCAGCAGCCAGGAATTACAGATGAACAAACATCCTACCCATTGCAGCTGCATGCCTTTTCTCTGGCCAGTTGTTCCTTGGCCCTTTGCTTTGCTTACATCCCAACTAGCCTCATCCTTCCTAACTGCTAGGATTTTTTTAGGGAAGGCAAGCCAGTAAGTTGTAGCCAACTGCCTTCATTCTGCTGCTTCCCAGAAACTTTTTAATCTGGAAGACACAGTAATGGACTTTCAGGATTCGGCCCAAGCCTGACCAATATTGTGCCATGTTAAGAGTTTGCACTGGCCTTGAGGCCTTCTGAAGCTGCTGTTATGTGAAGTGTGCTGGTTGCAAAAGACAAAGAATGGGTAGAACAGGGCTTCCTAAGGCATTTATAGCTAACAAGGAAAGTGTGCACATGGGTCTCTGAGAACATGATGAAATCAAGATGAAATTCTCTCCCTTGGGATAGGCACTAGAAAAGGAAGGGAATATTAATTAATTGAAGCAAAACAAACTAGTCACCAACAAAGCCTCTCTTTAAAAAGAAAGAAAGAAAAGAAAGGGAAAAAACACAAAACAGGTCAGCAAGATTCCACCTTCAGGAGTCAATTACTTTCACTTTTAGTATAGATCATTTCTTTTTACTCCAATGAAAGAAAAGCAGGACAATTAATTACCTGAACTACCAGTGGCTTTGGTTTTGGTCCTCGCTTGCGGTATCCCATAAGTTGCTCTTGCCTCTCCCTGAAGAAAGATTTAAAAAATCAACAAAGATACAATTAGAAATGTTTGACCTCAGAAGCATATATATATGTATATGTATATATATACGGACCACTATCATGCTAGTTTAATACAGACAGATAATGAAAGTGACAATCCTAAGCAGACTTCCCGGGAATAAGTGTCACTGAATCACTGTGTCTTTTTAAGGAGAGACACATGGGACCGCCTGAGTGTTTAGAACAGAACAGCAGGAAGAGACTACAGGAAACACGAGGAAACACTGAAAGGTCACAGGAATTAATACCAGTCAGTAAGCATGGTTCCCTCAAGGGCCTGTGCTATAGAGAGCAATGACATCCAGAAATAAGCAGGAAGGGAGGGGCAATTATATATTTTCATACAGTGCATATTAAATGGGCAGATCAGAAAGTGGAAAAGCCAGGATTTGGGTGGGGGGGTGGGGGAGATTATGACATGCATCAAGACACAGGAATGAGCTACAATAAAGGCATGCACACTCCAAATATAAATCACCAAGACCAAAAAAAAGAGTCTTTTTTAAGATCTATGAAGTCTGAAAATTTATCCTTCCCACAGTGCCCAGAATGTCACCAGTGCTGCTCAGACTTCCAAAAGAGCCAGTTTAGATTTCAGCTATTTTCATTTCCTGTAAACCATTCATCTATCTGCTCAAATTTCAACTGAGCTGAAATCAGAAACTTCTTCTGAAGGCCTTAGTTGCATATAGATTTATAAACTGGCTACTATTTTGTTAAAAATTTGAATCCGAACCTGCAAGCAAACTCTTGAGTTTACCAATACTGCTGCTTTACAAATATCCCCAAAAGTAATATCTCACCATGTTCTATGAAGCTTCTGCAGATATGCTCTCAGCCAAACAACCTGCTTTTATTTGAAAGCAAAGGAGCAGCTTCAGATGTGCAAGCCAGTCCTTCAAATCTCCTAGAAACACACAGCTGCTTCCAGCCAAATAAAACTATTTAGAATATGAAAAACTATTCTTCACTTCCATTGCTTTGCCCCCTTCACTCTTTGTCACAGGAGGCATTCCTCCAATTCCAAATCTGTATTTTGGTGGTTCTCCCATTCAAGAACAAACCAGCACTTACTTTTAGTCAGTGAAGTGGGATCACATTAAGCACTCAAGCATGCCATATTAAAAAAGCAGGCAAGGCTCCAAAGGCAAATCCAGATTTTTGTACAAACAGCAATACACAGTCGATTGCAGGAAACAGCAAACCAGATAAGCTTCAGGCCAGAAGAAGAACAGGCTGCAGTGCTGTAGGAACTATCAGCAACATGCATTCAACTTCCCACCCAGGCACTGCCAGGGCGGCTGCAGTAGGCGCTGCACTGGATGCTAATCACCTCATTAGGATTCACATAAGGTGCTTCTCCACACCGCAACCTCAGAGGCCGCCCATTCGCTGACAAGGCAAAGGGTGGGGATTCTGGTGGTCCCCCCTTCGCAAACGAACCAAATTATCGATGTCTCCCCAACCAGGTGCTGCCTTTGCTCACAGGGACTGGCCAGAGCGCCACTAACGAAGAAGGGCGGGAGACGAAGCCATGCAAGGGGTGCAGGTTCTCCTTACCCCCTGCAACTTAGATACCCCCACACTGAATCCTTTGCAAGACCTAGAGGAATAAGGTCAGGACAAAGCCTCCAAGCAGGATAGGGGCTCCAGCAAAGGGCATTTTAGGAGCTGGGGAAAAAGGCAAGAGGCAAGAAGACCTTAGCAGCCTCTTCCTCAAGGCCTGAAGATGACATTTGCCTCGAAGTCAAGATCCTGCAGGAAATCAGGCCTGCGCAGCCAGGGACAGGGCGGGTGTGTATGTGTGCAGCCCAGCCCTTCAACCTTCACGATGCTCCTCCTAGATTTCCCCAGGCCCAGCCCGGTACGCATGCATTTTGCGAGCTGGGGGGGGGGCTCTTTCGTGGGCACTTTTGCGGTGGCGATTCTACCCCGGGAGGCTTGGCCAAAACTGCCAAGCGCAGAAGCAGCAGAGCTCAGGCGCACACCCCGCCGCCTCTCCCTTCCGTCACGTGCAGGCACCACAAGCCCAGCAACCAGCTTAAGCCAGGCAACTTCACGCTTGCAAAGGAAGTCCCGCCACGCAGCCAAGCAGGGGTTAAAAAAAAAAAAAACGAAGTTCCGTAACATGCAGCGCGACTTGCACAAGGCTGCCACGCTCCTGCCGACCTGCCCTGCACAGACCGAAACAGGGAGGGGGGGGTTTCTTCCACCGTGCGGGCTCCTTCGTGTCGTCGTCCCTTCCCACCCGCGCTGCAGGAGACTTCCTTCTCCTCCGAAGAAGCCCGATCGGGGCAGACTTCCCCCGCGTCAGCAACCCCCCAAGCTCCCCACGGCCGAGGCAAACTCACCTGTTTTGGAAAGCGATTAGCAGCCTGGGATCCAGGATATTTTCCTCCGGCTCCCACGTGTTATATCTTGCAAAAAAATAAATAAATGAAAACATGGCATTATTGGTCTATTTTAAAACGTGAACAATAGCTGAAAACGATGCATGCAGCAGTATTTGGGAAAGGGGTCCTTATTCTCAGATATCCCGCCCTCTGTGCGGTGGGGCCATTTTAGAAGCTGTCTGCAATAGCCATCGCCCTCCCCCCCCCTTTTCCTCCCGTTTTCTAGGACCTGTTTCAAACTGCGCATTCAGGACTGGCGCTAACCGAGGAGGGGGATGGGTTGGTTGGCGGGCGGGAGGGTTAGGGTTATGCCGATCTGTTTATTTAGTGCAGTTATTATTCCAGAGGAATTCCATGCATATTATAGAGAAAGGGGTTCAAAGCCCCGCCGATCCCCTCAGGGAGCTGGTCAAAAAGACTCCCAGGCTTATCCTTCCCTCCGCTATTTCTAAATCTGACTGCCCCATCTCTTCCGCCCCCTCCCCATCCGGACAGGCTCCTCATTTCAGACGTCAACCCCCTCCCCTCCCCGACCCGCTCCATATCCCTCAGTACATTTGCAGCTCCTTCGATCCGGCAAAAGTAGCCCAAGCGGAGCATTTTGCTCAGGTTAAACGTGCAGCTTCACTGCCAGCACGGCAGCAACCTGGTGACAGGGATCGCCTTTCGCCGCCCTCTTCATCCCGAGCAGATTCAAGGATTTGAAGCATGGGTGGGCTTTTTTTTTGCGTTTTTTTTTTTTTTAAATGGGTTTCTCCTCCCCTCTCTCCCCCCTCCCCTCCCGATCTCCGGGGCTGCTCGGTTCTGCAATATGGAGCCTGCTTTCCAAGGGAAAGGAGCCATTTTCTGCAACTGCTGCACATCAGTCCGCCTTGCCTTCTTCCCCCTGAAGCTGCTGGCTCTGCACCCCCCCGGTCCTCTTTCTATTCTGCCGCCTCCCCCAATTAACGAGCCCTCCCTTTTTAACCCATGCATAAAAAACGAAAGCACTTTTGAGGTTCCTGGAGCATGGCAGAATATCCGCGGGGGCTGAGTCCGACACCGGAGCCCGCTTTTAAGGACACCCGAGTCCTTAATAGTGCCCCGATTCCCTTCCCCGGGACTTACTTAGAGGACCATCCCCTCCATTTGACGAGATATTCCGCTCGGCCCTGCAAGAGAAGGGATAAAAGATGTCAGGATCCGGAGAGATCTCTGGAAGGCTTCCCTCAAACCTCCCTTCGGCTCTTCTCCAGTTTCCACCCTTGAAGCTTCCAAGAGGTCGCTCACCTTCCGCATTCGCTGCTTTTCGATGCTTTCCACCGCGAAGACGTGCTCCCCCACCGCCGGCAGCTCCATTTTTCTAGAATTGTTCTCAAGGGGAGGGGGGATGTGGGACGCTATCCGGAGGAGGGGAACCGGGGCTGGCGTCCTGCAGACAGGCGGCTCTTGCTCGCCACTCACTTCGCCTTTCCAGACGACTGAGCTGCAGCCTTTCGCAGCGGCGCAACTCATGCAAATCCTGCTGGGGACGTCAGAGGAGGCGGGGACCTCGCTGCCTGTCAAAGAGGGAGGCGGCTCGACGATTGGCTCGCCGGCTTTCGAGGGCTGGTAAAAGGGAAAAGGGAGAGGACTTGAGGGAGGAGGGGCCGAGGAGTGGTTTTGCCTCCCCCTCCCTTTTGCAGCCGAGTGTGTGTGTGTGTGTGTGTGTGTGTGTGTGTGTGTGTGTTAGCAAAGATTTGGCTGCTCCGTTGCTCAGCAAACTACCGTCGCTCGGTCCCCTCCCCGCCCGTAAGGTTTCGAAGTGTTTCCACGCGGGCAGTGCCAGGATTCAATACAGTCCCGATGTAATAACAGCGGCAGGGCCATGGAGACCGACCAACCTTCTGTCTGATCCTACCAGAAAGTCCTACTGATGCAGCCCAGAACTCCTGATTTTCAACGCCGGGGACCAACCCGGAGGAAGAAAAAGTTAAGTGAAGGATTAAGCACCTACTTCAGGGGTGCTTCGGTGTGACGCTATCAGCAAAGAAGATCATCCCGGGAGTCCCCCCAAAACACCTAATTAATGTTCTTATTTCTATGTTTACTTTCCCTTCCCACGGAGTCTTTCTGCCATGCGAGAAGAGTTTGGGGGTGACTAAGGGTGATGAGTTTTTGGGATTGGAAGGTCTGGTGATTTAAGAGGGTGGTCCCGGGATAGATTTCTGACTTTGGGGGGGCTAACTTGTGTAGGCTTTCTGACCCTTTCCCTTCCCTTTTGAGAGTCAACAGTTTCCTCGAATTCGCGGCGGGATTAATTTAAATCTCTTAATCCGGATTAATATCCAGTCGATGCATAAAATAATTCGTCTATCTGCGATCTCCTTCAAAAGAGGCCTCTGGACTTTCATTTCCCCGAACATCAGGAATATCTCTTCGATTATCGCACCTGATTAGTGCAGCTCGGCCACTTTAACTGACGCCGCGTGCACCGGGCGGAGGGGGGGGGAGAAGTCGAAAGAGAGGGGTGTGACGAGCTCTAGGAAGTAGAGTAGAAGGTGAGCGGGAGAAGCTGGAAAGGCGGAGAACGGGCAGGATGCCAAGGCGGCAGAGATGAGCGCCTGCGTTGACGCAAGGGTTGCATTATCAATCCTCGGGTCTCGATCCTACGGAAGACGCAGCAATGCAACGCGTAGGAGAAAGATAACTGCCTGAGTTGAGTCTAAAGAGACCATGGAAGCCAATCAGCTGTTGATTGGGGGGGGGGAGGCACACTATGAGAAACGGAAAACAGGAATCTGGGATGGGGGGAGGGGAATACCACCTATTTCCCCCAAAATCGGCATAGATTTTAGGAGCGAATCAAAATAAATTGTTTGGTGAAGAGCCGAAATTGTCAACCCGGGAGATAAGCAAAGAATGGGGGAAGAATCTTCAGAGTACTGCTACAACTGATAGCAAAACGGAGGTGCCAGGTAAAAGCTCCATCTCTAGGCTGGCAGTGGGAAAACGGAGGGTCCAAGAAATGCCCTTTTCTATCCGGAATAACTTTAGAGAATAATGTCGGTTAATGGGGGTGCTTTATGGCAGAAACCCATATAATTGTATGGAAGATTGAGTCAGTCCTGTGGGCAATGCGAACAGGAATCTACCGTAGCTGTTTATTTCACACAGACTCAGCCAACACACCACAAAAGAAGCACGCACTCCATATTGCATTGATTCTGGAAAGGGCGCAGGGCAATTCTTTTCCAAGATCGGAATGCGACGTGTCAACGAGAGTTGCAGAACAGCTTCGGGTCTGCGATCAGATGGAATCCACACAGAGTCCAGAAAGCGCATTAATCTAAATAAAGGGGCGGATTTCAATAGTAAGGGAATGGACCTTTCCATACCACCTGAAAAACAGAACCCGCGGACATTAAAGTGCTGGATTACTGAATCCGGGATGATCTCGCTCCAAGGGACCCCTAATCTGCATTTATGTTAGGAAAAGGAGTCGCCGGGAAGCTGGCGTCTGGAGTGGAGGGCGGGGACGCCCGCTGCTTTTCCAATACATTCAGCCATTGGAAAAATAACTGGGTTTCGATCGTTCGTCATTAGCTGTTAAGCACCTTTGGCTTCAAAACACAAGAAGATGGGGCGTTTAAAATGGTGAATTCACTCTTCATTTCCCCCTTTTCTATACATATATTTCTCCGTGCGAATGGCTGGATATTTTTTTAAAAATTCTAGTTCCTCGGCAGTGCGCCCCCTACCGTCGTCTAGTACAATTCAATACCGTTCGGCTATCTGAAAACTTAATTTAACTGGGGGGGGGGGGGGGGAAATGTCAAAAAACAAAACAAAACCGAGAATCAGAAAGTTTAGTAGGAACAGAACGAGTAGAGAACTTATATAAGATGTCTTCCTGTGCCCTTGAAAAAAATATAGAGAATGAGAATTTGGGCTGCCCAAGATTGTAATAGTCAATCATCTCAAATCAGCCTAGATTTCTCCCCCGTCCCGTCCCGTCTCATTCTCAAGGCGGACGGGGCTGAGTTTACGTGGGGCTGCGCCTTTCTCTCTCCAGCGTTCGTCCGCAATACCTTCCAACATAGATGCGTCTCAAATCTGAGGGACTTGGCACATTTTAAGATTCTGAGTGCTACCCAGCGGTGAGTATGCTTCAAGTGGGGTGGAGGGAGGGGGCTGATGAAGTCTTCAAGTCAGCCCCCTGGGAGCCCGCCCATTTGAGCTCTGGGAGGCTTGTGCGTGAGTAGCTCTAGCCCTGCGATCTTTAGGATACGTTGTTAATGCGTGAAGATTTCTCCCACTGTTTATAGATACCGTTTGCAAGTATGACTGAAGCCAACGTCATAGATCTTTTCTTTCTTCGGGCGGATCGGCCTGATTTCGTCAGCTGTCGGCAAAAGGAAAGGTAGACGTGGAACATCCTTAGCGCAGCTTGAAATCGGGGGGAAGAGTTTGCCAGGTAATCTAATGGCTTTGGAGCTGATGATTGCAAACTAGAGAAAGGGCGCGCTGAATTCCCCCTCGCTTCCAAATAGCCCAAACAAAATGAAATGGCAAATGACACACCTTTAAAACGGCTACATGTGGCTCCTTCATCATCTCTTCCCCCAAATCTTTCTTTTAACTGATTCGTCCCAAGTGGAGTAATTTAGGTAGGGTAAAGATCCCCCCTCCCGGTGTCCAGTAGAAGCCCCAACTTCTGCCGGCATGCTGAGATGGATTCGCTGTTCCGTCACTAACATCCGACGTGACTTAATCTTATACGCAACCCTCCAAAAGTTGGAGGGAATTAAGTTTGCCGAAACCAAGTGTTTGCCAGCTGATAGGAAGCACTGAGGAAGGCAGCTGAAAAGATGTAATAATTTAATGTACCAAAGGAAAAATAGCTGCCTGTGTTGGAAAAATACACCCCCCCCCTCTTCCCATCGCATGGTAACAAGGCACCAAAAGATTCCTCTGTCTCAGCCTCTTCCACACCGAGAACCGAATCTGCCTTCTTTCCTTCCATGCGCGCCTCATCTGCAGTCGGATCGCCCAGCAACAAGAACTTTAGCAAGGGACCGATCGATAACTTCCTGAGTTCACGTCAGTCTCTTATATCAGTCAGTTTTCTGCCGAGGAAGCGTTTTGGTCCAGGGTTCCGGCAAATAGGTTCTCTTAGTCCTGATCTTTTCTCCTGGTTTCTGTTTGCATTGCTGCTGAGAAACGTAGGCTTTAGGGATCCTAATACGAATCATATTATTCTCACCACTGCGTTAAATCGGCTTCCACGCTGGATTTCTGCTCTTTGTTTGTAGGACTCTGCCTCAATTATTTCCTGGACCATAGCCTCTTTTTTTAAAAACCAACATTTAAGGGAATAGCAGAATCTCAGCTAGAAATCCAGATACCAAAGGAAAAAGGTAGCCGGTGATTATGGGCTAACATGGGCAGAGTGTACGTGTAATAATTCTCCGCCTAGAGAAGTAGAGGGATTAGGAGCTGTTAGTTCCAACTACCTCGTTCAGACATACGCGCCGAATTGGGTTTGCACGTTTTGTGGCTATCAGCAAATAGACACCTGGTCCTTATGCAGAAATAAGCTCTGAGTTTAATGGAACTTCTTTCCAAGGAATAATCCTTAGGAGAGCGGATCATAAATGGACACACATGTACCCACCCTAAGCTCCCCCTAACCCTTTCTAAAGCGAAATCTCTATTTATTGAAGCTTGTCGACCGAACCAAGCTTCCAATTCAGAAATATCGATCAACTGCTCTGTTTAAAAGGAAGCTGTTCACACCCCGAACTGAGCTGCTGTGAATATCTGAATGCAAATTCCATTACTATTGCAAAGAACTTTGCAGTGGGCGAAAGAAACAATTCGGCAGGAGTCTTCATTAGACTGGTCATTAGATCGCCTCTGATTCTGGGATATCTAGGAACCTCGATTTTGCCTGGAAGCAGCAGGCAACCGGCTTGGCAGCTTGTTGGGGGTTCGGTCGCTTGTTGAATGGGGATTTCGCTGGATGCTCCAAATGTGACACCTCAGAATACATTGCTGGTCGCTCCCAGGCCATACGGAACAGGTCGGATAGGGAGACATGAATGGCAAGGAATCCCCGACATAACAACTCGACTGAACCCTGTTTCCACGAGGACCGGCTTGGAGAAGTGATCTATAAGAGTCTGGGCAGGAAAGATGGAAACGGTGCTTAAACGACGCTTGCATTTAATGCAACCCGAAAAAAGTTCGTCCCCTTCAACCGGATTCCCAAGGCGGCTGCTTTTCCCTCAGACTCAGCAGTAAGAAGCGAGGCCTAATCCCGGTCTCGAAGCGTCCCAGGCTTTTCCTTGAATGCCGCAATCCCAGGATCCCCGCCAACATTCCAGCGACGCAAGAAACGGCGCCGGCGCCGGCTCTTCTTCCCGGCCGGGAACTGCCGGTCTGCCGGGAGCGAAGGGGTTAAGCTTTCCCGCATGCAAATGAGGCCGGAGTTGGCAGCCACGTGCGTCGCTCGCGAGGGAGGAAAGCCAGCGCCGATCGTTCCCTGCAGTCCCGGTCTCGACCGCCGTCCGCTGGGACAGCGAGTGGCTCGACAACGGCCTGGCTGAGCGGCGGGGGAACGTGCCAATCCGTTCCCCGCCCGGAGCCGAAGGCGGGATTGCAAGCGGGGCAGAAAAGGCCGCGGATAGTTATTGAGGAAACGCGCGGGAAGCTGCCGGGCCTCGCTAGCCGAAAGCAGTTTTGGTGACTTGTTAAAAAAGAGAAAACCGCTATGGAATGGGTGGGTGGCTGGGTGGGATCCCGCCATTTAATGGGGAGGTTTACGTTGCAAGGTCACTATCTGATTGCAGGGTTATGGGATGCTTTGAGGAAAAGACAGGCTTGATCAAATGTATAATTGGATTTTTCTAGCTTTCTGGCTCCTTTCTCTCAAATGGAAGGCACTTCTGCGAAGGCCATTCATAACATTCAGGAAGACTTGCATGATGATTAGGCTGAGCCAGCTCTAAGGCGCTTTCTTTATTAATTTAATGGCTCATCCAACAACTGCTGATTCAATAAGTATTGATCACATACATTGAGTTTCCCGGACGGTGGCTCCTCCAGTATTCATAGTGCTTCATCTCCCTAATTTATCTTCTTCATGGCTTGGGCATCAATGATGGTGCCACTTTAGACTGCACTAGTGAGACCACACTGGGAAATACTGCATTGAGTTCTGGTCTCCATGCTACAAAAAAAGAAAAAAAGAAAAAAAAAAGAGCTAAAATCTTAGAAGAGTACAGGGAAGAGAAACTGAGCTAATAGGGGTCTGAAGGCTAAACCACACAATGTATGGTTGAAGGAAGTAGGCAGTCTAACAAAGAGTAGGACTAAGGATGATATAGCAGTCTTCTAGTACTTGAGGGCCTCTCACAGAGAAGGAGAGGTGGACCTATTCTGCAAAGCACCAGAGGGCAGGACAAGAAGTTATGGGTGGGAGTAATGGCTTGAGGAGACAATTGAACAACCAATAGAATTAAAACCAGAACTATTTTATTAGGAATAATTACAGGGCATTATGAGAAAAAAATCATTACACGTCATAACTGTAGCTAGAGTTATCTACACACAAAATTGGGAGAATAAAAATATACCATCAGAGGAAAATGTGATAAGAAAAGAGTTACAGTGCTCTGAGATGGATAGATTTACAAAAGAAAGAAAAGATAAAGGAGAATTGGAATATTTCTTGGTATGGAATATATGGTATAAATGGTTAGAGGAAAGATGTAAAGATTAGGAAAGCATCAAGGGAAGAAAGATTAAGGAATTAGAAAATGCAGAGCCACATAAATAGATATGATATAAAATGTAAGATGTCTTGTATATAAATTAATACATTAGTAGATTAATAGATATAAAAGAAGTATATGTACACATGTATGGATATAAGATTATATAAATTAGTACATTAGATTAATATGTATAAAAGAAATATATGTACACATGTATGGATATAAAGGGAAAATGGTATAATGGAAGTATACCAATGTGGAAATGTTGCAAAGATGACAATGGTGTTGTAAAACTGGAAAAAAACTGTTCAATAAAAATATTTTTAAAAAGAATATTGGGAGAGCATTAAAAAGACAGCCAGCCTTGAATTAAGAAATTTCCTCACAATGAGAACAATTGCAGAATGCCTTACCACCAGAAATTGTGAGGGCTCCATAATTGGAGGTTTTCAATAAGAGATGAGACAACCATTTGTCCAGAATGGTATAAAGTTTCCTGCCAAGCAGGAATGAGACTAGAAGCTCCTTTCCAGCTCTGTTAATCTTATATTCTAAGTTCTAATATATTCAACCCAGAGTTTCCTTAACGTCCTGTTAGCGATATGGCAGGTAAATCCCATTGTCTGACAACAATGTCTGTAACAAACCCCA
The DNA here is from genome assembly GCF_009769535.1 of Thamnophis elegans. Classification (NCBI taxonomy): domain Eukaryota; kingdom Metazoa; phylum Chordata; class Lepidosauria; order Squamata; family Natricidae; genus Thamnophis; species Thamnophis elegans. The sequence continues at coordinate 47,235,563 of NC_045542.1, read as the reverse complement.
GTGATGTCAGAATGGTTACAGATGTATGATGATGTCATCAAATTCCGTAGTTATGTGTGTCCTGTTTGATGCTAGTACATAAGTTGTGGCATTTTTGTGATGTCATCCTATGTTGTCATCCTGTCCCCACTCGTGGTTGCCCATACTGGCTAATTACTTAACGGGGAGACTATCTCCTCACACATCCCAAATACACCCCTGATCGCTCCCTATAAAAGTCACCTGACATTAGAATGCTGAGGTGTTAGGTGGGAAGATTCTGCCTGCTTAAACAGAAAAAAGTAGTTATTTTCCAGAATGGGATTGGCGTAAAGTCGTGGCTTGAAGAAAATAAGCATTGTAATCAACCATCCCACAAGCAATAGTCACTGCAGGTCATTTTTCCCAGTAACTGATACTCAAAGACATATTACCTTCAATGCTGGAAGTTTACACAAGTAGTCCCCTAGTTATGACCACAATTGAGCCCAAAATTTCTGTTTTTAAACAAGGCAGTTGTTAAGTGAGTTTTGCCCCATTTTACGACCTTTTTGCCAGAGTTGTTAAGCGAATCACTGTAGTTGTTAAGTGAGTCATGCCATCATTAAGCAAATCTTGCTTCCCCTATTGACTTTGTTTGTTGAAAGCCAGCTGGAAAGGTTGCAAATGGTGATCACATGACCAGCTGTCATAAATACATGCCAGTTGCCAAGCATCCAGATTTTGATCATGTGACAGTGGAAATGCTGTAATGGTTGTAAGTGTGAAAAATTGTCATAAGTCACTTTTTTTAGTGCCATTGTTATTCAAACAGTCATTTAATCAATGGTTTTAAGTTAAGGACTGTCTGCATGTGTATTGTGTAGTTATGATATGCTGTCTCCATTTTCTCAAAGCTATTGGGAAGCCAAGATCCATTCCATATATCTTGTAGCAAGAATCGCATAAGCTTACAAAAAGTAGTATGGATCAATCAGACAGTCACAGAAATGTGTTGCTTCTCTAAGCCTGGAATAACAATTACAATTACTTGGTGATACTAGAGAACACTTATAATTATACAAAACAGTTACTGCATTAACTTTTGTCTGTGTTTTGTGACACATCAAAACAAGCCAAGCAAAACAATCTACACACACACACAAACACACACACACACACGTACCCACCCATCCCCCCAAAATTAATTGGAGCAAATTCAATAACCATGCAACTAGTTGCATTAGTTTTAAAAGTCCCAAAGTAGTAATCGTTATTACTCTGTTATGGCAACAGCAAGTACAATGAGTTGTGGCAAATGTATTATTGTGTAAGTAGAATATATGATGTATCCATGACCAGTAATAACATAGAACAATAATATTAATTATATGTAGATATGTGTGTGTGTATTTGCAGTTTATATTTCAAAAATGTTTTGGACTTCCCTTTTAGTTACCTCTTTTACTATCAAATGTTAATGAAGGTTGAAGATATCCCATTATTCATAGTTGGCATCTTTTAAACATCTTCCTGCAGTAATGACAATGATAGTGACAGACCTAGAATTACCAGGGGAGGGATGTATGGAAGAAGCTATCCACTGATACTGACAAGCGTGAAGGCATTGCATGGAGACTGGCGGAAACAGAGAAATGATGAAAAGATAAGGGCAGCAGAGTTGGGCTTCATGTACCATGTCCTGCCTTGAGTCAATTAGCAAACACATCATCGCACAAAGCAATGGGTCTTCCAAATGGGTGGGGAAGACTGAGGGATATTAGTATCCATTAAAAAAAAAAAGCTTATATTTCCGTCCATTAAAAATGCAATCCTCTCAGTGGAAGACCCTGCTGAAACAACTGGAGGAAATGGACAGGTATTACAACAAGCCATCGCTCCTGCCCCCCCATTCCCCCATCTTACATTAATTTGGAAAGTAGGCTTGTTTAGTTGTGCATGTATTTGGGGTATGCTTTTGAAAAGGGAGAATGTAATGGAATAAAATGTTGCCAAATTTTTGGGTATGTGTGTGTTTTAAGTGAAGGCATGTTTTCAATTTAAATTAATAAATTGAAATAGGATTCCGAAGAATGAAAATTCAAGGACAAATGAATATGAGTTAAACCAGTGTTTTAAGAACAAAATTGTTAGCATAAATTGCAGTAAATGTGAGCAATAAGAACTAAGACTGTAGTGGTGGGACAACTTGGTGGCAGGACAGCTGCAAAAGATCCCAGGCTTAAGTCCAACATTTTTGGATGACTTGGGAAAAAACAAAACAAAACCCAAACCAACATTTTCCAGAGAGGGATTATAAATTTGTATTGACCAATTGAACTAGATAGATCCCTGGTCTCTTAGGCTATATTCTTTTGTCACTTTTAGAACATTGCATTATTTTGATTATTAGAAATCACATTCTTGGTGCATTAAAATCCATTGGTGAGGAAATGGCTTCCTTTGTAACTCAGCACTATTCATCAACACTTTATAACAAAATGATGCTAACAACCTTACTTAATCTAAAACTATGTTACAATAGCAGAGCAGAAAAGCAGATAAAACATTCTTGAAAACAATAGAAAATCTTTTGCCAATCTAAATTGATAAAGCTGAGACTGCTTAAAATGACCTGAATATTTCAGTAATATGGATGTTCTTTTAAGTATTTTGGATCCAAATAATTTATGGATGCTAAAGTCCAATAGCAGTAACGGGACCTGTGCTTAGAAAAATATTATATTCTATAATAGCTTAAGCTCCTAGGCCACATTCAAGGGCAACCTTGAAGCACATTATTAGAGAAAGAGGGGCGGAATAGGAATTGACAGTGGAGATAGCAGATTTTATATTGGCAAAGGTTTTGCTAACTCATGAATCGGCAGATAATATTTCAACTCACCCGAGAGAAAAGGCCATATATGTGTTTGAATAATGTACTGGATTGGAAGATGAGAGTTCTAATGCTATTTAACCTATGGAAGCCAACTGTGACTCTGAGCTAGTAAGTCCTTTTCAATCAAAGGAAGAAGGCCATGGCAAAGCCAATTTGGAAAACACTGCCAAGAAAACTGTGTGGACTTGCCAAGTAGTCAGTCAAGACTGATTCGAAGGATGAAACAAACTTTCTTACATGTACATCTACATATAGAAACCATTCTATAATGCAATAGCTTAATGCCAAAAAAATGGATGTTTAATGCATTAAGGCAATGGAGGAGGGAAGCATTATATATTAATTTCATGGTCTAATTTTTCATAGTATGAGCAACATACAGATATGTGCGTGCTCCCGGGTTTATGGTGGATCAGATGGGCACGGTTGCAAAGCATAATTTGGATTCTTTGCCTGAGGCATAAGATAAGTTGGGCTGGGTCAGATCCCATTCAAAAGTAATGCAGGGATATTCATTAGATTCTATGGAAGAGTGATACTCTGTAAAATAATAAGGGTTTTAAAAATAAATCACTTGCACCCAACAATCTGATGCTGTCAGACAAAATTCTAATTAAAAAAAGTGTATGTGTGTGTGTATGCGCACGCATGTATATGCATGCATTTGTTAATAAATCACCAAATCAAGTGGATGAAAGAGAATTGAGTAGAAAAGAAAGGACTGCCACTGAATGATTTTTCAGTATTAGACAGGGCAACCCCCTTTCCCTGAGAGTGAACAAGAACAGAGATCTGAGTCTGCAGTTGGAAGAGGTGGGTGGAGATCATCATTTGTGGACACCTCGGACTTTCCGCTGAACAAAGACTCTGCCTCTGCACTGTCACAGATCTGAACCAATAAAAACCAAACTGATATTACAATTTTGATTTCCCAGAGGGCCTGAAGGGGCTTAATGTAAGAATTATTATCCATTGTGAACAGAGGCTGATATAGAGGACCCACAGGATATGGCAGGGCCGGTTTCTTAAAAGAAAAGGATCAGTGCTTTCTTTAAGCAATGCTAATTTTTCTACCGACATGTTTCTGCTAAGAATTTGTTAAACTCCTTCTGACACAAGAGAAATTCTTAAATTTCTTTATAATCTAGAAAAATACATATGCATGTATACCTAGCATATGCTCTAAGCCATATCTAGGTGCACAGATATTGGTATATTTGCAGGTGTGTGTGTGTATACAGGTAAAATGAAATTGTACACAAGGGCCTTTCTGCAGGATCCACCTTAGTCCTCTGAATTTTAAATTCATGATCGCATCTCACAAAACTCACAATTTCCTCTTTGGTGGCAATGCTCACCAAAATGCCAATTAATCACTGATATATCATCATCATTATCATCATTCTAGACATTGTCTATTCACTGTAGGATGAAGGCCTCTTCTGCATGTTACACACACGCAGACGCACACACACACACACACAAATTCTTTGTGCTTCAGAAGAAATATTCTTTTTCAGGTAAAAATACAAGGGAGAACTAGCCATGTACAAAAGCAGAGGATGCATCTCAGCATTCACTAAGAGAATCATTCCATTCCATAAGGAGTCCAAATGGCTAAAAAGCCAGTGTTGTATGACATATAGATTTTGGCAGGACTTTCATCTGCCTTCTTTTCCCAGAGTTATTGCACTTAATTTGACAGTACTGTAATGATTACAATCAGGCTTATAATGTGTCTTTGGCTTCATCGTATCTGAGAGTTTCATGAACTTTTGCTTTGTGATATCCATCTCCTGAAAAATATGCCATTTTTACAAGAAACCACAGGAAAGCCACATTCACTAGAACAATGCTTTTATTTATCTTAATAACTAAGAGTTATTATATTAAGAGAGCCAGTTTGGTCTAATGGTTAGCATTAGGCTAGAAAGCATTAGGCTAGAAAGCAGGAGACTGTGAGTTCAAGTTCTATCTTAGCCATGAAAGCCAGTTGGGTGATTTTAGGCTGATCATTCTCATTCAACCCAACCCAGTACACCACACAGGGAAAATAGGAGAAAGTTGTATTGGATATGTGTGTGCCCACCTTGAGTTATTTGTAAAAATAATAAAGATGGGAATAAACAAAAAAAAAACCAAATAAATAAATACCTTCCTGTAAATAATATGATACATAAGGATTATAAATTAGACACAATCCTTGATTCAGACAGTCATAAAATTATGTAATGCATAACTGTTGTATTGTCTTAACCAAGAGCCTTCTAAATCTTTCTTCTTTAACAATGGTGGGTAGATATGTGACTATTGCCTCATAAATTAGCTACGCTTCTTGTGCACTTACAAAAAAAAGTAGTTATAGGCACGCTAGAACTGATTTTGGAGTAAGCATGGGTAGAATTATATAATTAGAAAACAATGCTAGACAATCCTGGGCATGTTTATTTTTTCCAGGAAACGACTTCAGTGATTTTTTCACTCATGGAAGTATGTACAGGATTCTACTTCTTCCCATTTCCTTAAGATCTGGAGAGGTCTGGCTGAGAGCAAATGCAATCATGGTTTTCTAGTTGTGTACAAAACAAATCAGATCAAACCAATCTGATCTTTTTTTGATAGTGTAACCTCTTCAGCTGACCATAGGAATGCAGGCAACATATGAATTGTGGCTTCAGCAAAGCTTTTGCCAAAATCTCCCAAGAGATTTTAGTTGAGAAAACAATAAAATGTGGGCTGGATTATGTTACCAGTAGATGAATACTGAGTTCTTTGAATCATTATATCCAACATGCGTACATCAATAGCTGCCTATCAGGCTTTAAGGAAGTGTCAACGGGCATAATGCAGAATTTAGTGCTAGAACCCACACTGTTCAACATATTTATCAATGGCTTAGACAAGAGATAGATGACATAAAAATAGTGGAGCAGGTGGATAGCAAATACCTTAGACCAGAGTTTCTAGATTCAGGAGGGTCTTGACCATTCACAAAGCGGTACAGGACACATCCACCCACCGCTGTGCGTGTGCGCATGTACGTGCACACACATGCACACTTTCTTTTTAATTAGAATTTTTGTCTGACAGCATCAAGATTGTTGGGTGTGAGTGATTTATTTTTTTAAAATCCTTATTATTTTACAGCATATCACCCTTCCTTAGATTCTAATGAATCTACATTACTTTGAATGGGATCTGACCCAGCCCAACATATCTTATGCCTCAGGCAAAGAATCCAAATTATGCTTGTAAACTGTTCCAAGTAAAGTTGGCTTCTCGCAATTGACTGGTTTTGTCAATTCTGATAGTGTTCAAATGGTGCTCTGGATGTTTTGGCATGGCATCGAAGGTGCTTATTACTATTTATTATTAGCTTTAATAATTACTATACTTACCAGAGCCATGGTGGTGCAATGGTTAGAATGCAGTATTGCAGACAAACTCTGCCTACAGCCTTGAGTTTGATCCTGACCGGCTCAAAGTTGACTCAGCCTTCCATTCTTCTGAGGTGGGTAAAATGAAGATCCAGATTGTTGGGGGCAATAGACTGACTCTGTAAACCACTTAGAGAGGGCTGTCAAAGCACTATGAAGCTGTATTTAAGTCTAAGTGCTAATGCTACTATTATTATTGCCTTTGTTTCTTTTTGCTTGTTATGATTATGATTCGGAATTTGAATTCATAAGCTGCCCAACTCCAGTGGACAACCTGGAACAATTGCAGTAGCCAGTAAAAAGGACTTTAATTGAGACATGCAGAGTATTACACTTTCAGATCTTCTAGGCTGTGTATTAGACTGTGTACCAGTAGTAGACTGTGCTCTGCTGTGCAGAGTGTGTATGTGCCGATTGTCTTCTGGCCCATGAAGAAACTTTAACCTTAAGCTTAAATCTGGCTTTTTCAGAGAATAAAATTTCACTGTACTTCTGAGTAGTGTTTTCAGCAAAAGTAGAAAAAGGATGAGACTATAACCTAGTAGCTTAAGATCTTTCCTTGTATCTTAAGACCCCCTGATTTATTTTCCTGATTTGCCTTTTTTAAATTGTAAGCACAGCATTTATATACATTGCTCCACTGTCTTTGGAGTAGGGGGTAGGGCAAAAGAGATGTGACTATTGTGCCTTAGGAAAGACAAAATGAAGGCATGGAGCATTTCTTTTCTTAGTGATCTTTGAAGGGCCGGACTTCAATTCACATCATAACAGCTTCTTGGTCAGTTACTGAGTTGATGGGAATTGTAGTAACTCTGCTGGAGGACATTAGATTGGGGAAGACTGTTACAGTTTCTCATACAAGAGGCAATTTCTAGCATTTTCTTTGGGCCAAGTCTAAAAATGCAGGGGCCACCAAGTTCTTTGTAATCCTGACAGCCCTGGGTGTGTGTGGGGTGTGTGTGTCTTCTCCCGACAGTAAATCCACCTTTATTCTAATTGGTTGGCATGCATAGAAATGCCAGCTATCTAAACATATGGAGGAAATCTGAAACATAAGCATTGTGAAGAATGAATGAGCTGGATTATTTTGCCTATTGCTGGCAAGATCCTGAGGATATTTGATTGCTTAGGGAAATTATCTGACCTTTTACATTCCAAATATCAAAAGGTAACATTTGTTTTCCATACATTTGGCTTCCACTTTGCTTCGTGTATTTGTCTTCATCAACTCTCCTTGGACATGTGCTTTTCCATCTGTTTCCTATATCCAGGGGAAGAGCCCTGCAAAACCTTGACTCTTAATCAATACAATCATTAGGACTGTGCTGCAGGTGAGCTTCCCACATGTCTGGCTTGGTATTCTGTCTAGACTTTCTGGGAAATCATCTCTAAAGAGACAAGGACAGTAGCTACCAACTGCCAGCACTGCTTCTTCAGTCTGAAGCCCACCACTACTGTACCTCCTTCTGTGGGCAGGCAATTAAACAAGAGCGGAGTGTATCTTAGGGCTGCAGGACTGATGGGAGTGACACAATATTGTTCAGGGGTTCCCCAATCCTCACCCAGATCAGGAGCAGGTATGGTGAAAAGGCTTTTTTCCTGATAGCACCTTTGCAATGTTACGTAACAGCCTGGCAAGTTTTTAGGTTTTGAGCTTATTACAAACATCCTATCTAAAGTGGGCATCTCATCTGGATTGTTCATTCCAGGTACAGATATGCCTTCAAATTCAGTCACTTTGCTTTTATAGCTGTCTGTCAGACAGCTGAACACTGGCCAACAATAAGCTCAGACGATTGTTCAGCTAAAGTATTAGATTTGTCTTCATGGGCAGCTCCAAGCATACGTAAGTTCCACATGTAAATAAAGTGATTTATTGTGGCGTAAGCTTTGAGAGATGAGATGTTGGTTAATTAATAAATTGATAAAATAGTTGATAAGATGAAGGAAGGGAGACCCACAGTAGGACCAAACAATCACAATATATTTAGATGTATAACTTATATCTAAACCTAAATATCTAAAGCTGTGTCCTAAATGTCACAAATTGCACCTTTTGTATTCCATGTCTATCTGGCTTATGTATATTTCCTCTCTATATATTTAAAGGTAAAGGTTCCCTCACACATACATGCTAGCCATTCCCGACTCTAGGGGGCAGCGCTCATCTCCGTTTCAAAGCTGAAGAGCCAGCGCTGTCCGAAGATGTCTCCGTGGTCATGTAGCCAGCATGACTGAACGCCGAAGGTGCACAGAACGCTGTTAACTTCCCACCAAAGTGGTCCCTGTTTTTTCTACTTGCATTTTTTAATGTGCTTTCGAACTGCTAGGTTGGCAGAAGCTGGGACAAGTAACGGGAGCTCACCCCATTACACGGCACTAGGGATTCGAACCGCCGAACTGGCGACCTTTCTATATCTATTTAGAGGTAGGTAAATACGCTAGATAGCTGAGAACCATTCTTTCATGGTTGGAATTCTGCTGGATCATTCTAGTCGAGAACATACAGATATGCTGTAGCAAACATGTCAGCCTTTCAGGTATGGCACATCCCTTTTGTGAGGTTTGCTGCATTGGATGAAAAGAGCTGCTCCGTATGTAGAAATCAGTCTCCGTCAATCAGCGGCTGGTCAGCTCCTTCAGGAAGGCACCATTTGAGAGCTTTCCTTTTAAGGGACCACTAGGTTTTGTCTCTTTCTGAAGCGAGGTCCTTTCGCCCTGAAATCTTTGCAGCCATCAAGCCTTGAGTTTGGTCAGGGAGGTGAAGGAGCAAGTTGTGTTTCGAAGGAAACAATAATTGCAAGTCTGAAGCGCTTGTTCAATACTCTATTGACAGGTTTGCCTTGGCAACACAGAGCAGGGATTCTTTGTGTGCCTCTTACTTTCTGGCATCCCATTGATTTTCATTTCCAAGCTTTTTCTGCCTTTCTTTAAACAACATTCCACCTGCTGATTGTTCTCTTTCTTTTCTTCCCCACATGGGGTACGCAACCGCCCTGCCTCCCTGCCCCAAAAATGGTTTATCGGCTCTATTTTTACACAGGTTTTTTTTTTGTCATGTTGGTTCTAAATCCAGTGTTCTCGTTTGTAAATCATGGCTTATCGCTTACCTAACATGTAACCTGTGTGGTTAACATTGTCATACAAACACACAAACATACATGCAGCATGCTACTGGCTTTCAGAAAAGAAATAAGCAATAGAGAGGGAGTAACAGAAAAGGAATCACGGCTAATAGCATACACTATATCCTTGCATACCTATCTGTCTTTGCAAACTGACCTTGCTTCTACTACATCCACATATTGCTTTATATCAATGTTTCTCAAATTAAGATGTATGGATTTCAACTCCCAGAATTCCTCTGGGTTGCTGAAGTATTCTGGGAGCTGAAGTCTACATATCTTAAAGTTGCCTGGTTTGCAATACACTGCTTTAGACACTGGCTATTGTTCTTTCTATTGCTGACATCTCTCTTTTGGAGCATATCATCAACATCATCTAACCAGGAAACTATAATAAGGGTAACACATATTTGGTTTTACATATCCTAACAGCAGCATTTTTGTATATGCACAATGTTGGAAAAACCCAGAAACTCCTGCAGATGATATTATAATAAAAAAAAATTCTGGATTGTGCAGAGATGGATAGGCTAACCCTAAAAATTAAAGGAAAAGAAGATTCGGATTATTTTACAACATGGGAATTATTTTACAATTGGTTAAATGATAGATATTGAGGTTAGAGGAATGGAATTAGGTGAAATGTGGTCTACATGAGAAAGAAAAACAGATGAGTAAATATTTTGATGGTTGAATAATCAATACTGTAATGGAAGATAGCATACGTTGTAAAGATGATTGGTATTATCACATAATTGTTTATACATTATTGCATATTTGCTTATAAATACATGATTATAATGACGATGATGTTTGTATGTTCACATCTTGGACACCTAGATAACACTACTCAACATTGAAATGGAATGTATGATATAAAACAATACACAATATGTTTGTAAAAAAACATCCTCTAACCAGGCTTTCTTGGTCTAGTAGTCATCTGAACTTCATCAGAATAGATCCTGTAGCACTTTTACAGCGTTGTTTAGTTGCCACATTCCAGGGCTGGAGATCAGTCTCTGTTCTCAAAACAGAGTATCTTGCAACAGATTCTCCTTGCCCTTCTTCTGTTCAGTCTATGCATAAGATGCTTTCTAAAGTCTGAAAGCCTTAACTTTGAAGAACTGGGGTGGGGAGGTGGAAGGATAGAAGTAGTTCTGGATCTAAGCAAGCCTTTCTCAGCCTTTTGCCATGCCTCTAAGCATGGGAGGATACACACACATACCCAACCCACCCAGAAAAGCAGGCTGGCATCTAATAGAACTTTAGGTTTATCTGAACACCTGAAATCTTCATACTCCAAGGAGACTTTTGAGTTCTTGATTGTGGGCTTTCATAGACTGAATCTTGTTTATGGTGCTGGGTCTGTTTTTTTCAGTAACAATGATGGTAAAAGAGTTTGCAATAAGCAGTTCAAGACAATATCTAAGTTCCACTTCACCACATATGTTTTAAATGGGTTTGCATTTTATTACACTTTTAGACTACTCCATAGCCAAAGAGTTCTAGGCATCCTACTATAAAACATGATGAATACATGAGAGTTGTAAAACTATTCTCAAGGTTTATAAATTCAAAGTCAAGTCAACAGCAGGGAATTAATAAATAAATGGTGCTGAAAAGACTAAAGTGTTGGTACCAACAAAACCTGTTGGAGACAGTCTCCAAAGGCTGTGTGTCACCTCATTTGTTAAATATCCTGAGGAAAAACATAATCCAGTCACAAAGCATACAGTCCTTGACTTACAACAGTTCATTTAGTGACCATTCAAAGTTACAACAGCATGGAAAAAGTGATTTATGATCATTTTTCACACTTACGATTGTTGCATCATCCCCATGGTCAGGTGATCAAAATTCGGATGCTTGGGCAAGCAGTTCATATTTATGATGGTTGTAACATCCCGGGGTCATGTGATCCCCTTTTGCGACCTTCTGAAGAGCAAAGTCAATGGGGAAGCCAGATTCACTTAACAACCGTGTTACCCACTTAACAAATGCAATGATTCACTTAACCACCATGGCAAGTAAAGTCGTAGAATGGGGCAAACTCACTTAACAAATGTTTCACTTAGCAACATAAATATTGGGCTCAATTGAGGTCATAACTTGAGGACTTCCTGCATTTTTCTGCAACTGTCATAAATATGAACCACTTGCCAAGTGTCTGAATTTTAATCACGTGACTGGCAGGATGATACAATAATCGTAAATGTGAAGAACAGTCATAAGTCACTTTTTTCAGCCCCAGTCTAGTTTTGAATGGTCACGAAATGAATGGTTTCAAGTTGAGGACCACCTGTATCTTTAAAATAAACTTGTCCCTTGTATAGTGTAAACTGGGTGCTTAAATCTCCTAGGACTTCAAATATGACCTTAAGAATTAAGAGATTAACTAAGAGAAAAATCTTTCTGGCATTCTTGTTTGAACTGGCTGTAAAAGCTCTCCTCTGCTTCCTGCATAATTCCAACACCCATCCAGGGACAACCTAGCACAGTGATGGCTAACCTTTTTGTCCTTGCGGGCCAAAAGTGCCCACATGCTTGTGCCCACACCCATAATGCAATGAGCATGTACCCCCTGCGCATGCGTCCCCTTACCTGCACATCCCCCACCCCTGCTCCATTTTTGGCCTAGCAGGCCTCTCTGAAGCCTCCTAGAACCAAAAATGAGCTGGGGGGATGCGCTGGAGCCCCCATGGCTCATTTTGGGCCCAGAAGGCTTCCCTAAAACCTACTGGGACCAAAAATGGGGCACGGGGGGAGTGCCATCCCTTGCACCCCCCACGCATGCACATGAGACTCACACACACCCGTGCATGCATGCACATCTTCCACATGCACCCTGCTCCCCACGATTGTGCAGCAGAGACCTGACAATCAGCTTGCCGGTGGGAGGTGCGCGTACATGCGTGCTGGAGCTGAGGTGGGGTGACGGTTTGCGTGCCCACAGAGAGGGCTCCGTGTGCCACCTGTGGCATGCATGCCAGTGGTGGGATTCAAATAATTTAACAACAGGTTCTCTGCCCTAATTGCCATCTGGGTAGGTGGGGCTCGGCGGTCATGTGACTGGGTGGCGTGGCCAACTCAAGGTCACTCAGGTCGATGGACACTTCGCCTTAGCTGTTACAATGTAATAAGGGTTAACCGGAGAAGAAGTTTCTGTAAGCAGGTCAATAAAGATTAGGCTAGAAACAACACCAGAATGTTTCCTTCCTGCCTTCCTTACAGGATTAGCTCTGTAAAGTGGGAAAAAACAAAAGGAGATTTCTTCCTACAACCGGTTCTCTGAAGTACTTAGAAAGTTACCAACCAGTTCTCCTGAATAGGTGCGAACTGGCTGAATCCCACCACTGATGCATGCCATAGGTTCGCCATCACAGACCTAGGATATGATTTGGTCATTGTACCTGCCAAAATGATATTTAAGACAATTGTTGATCCCTCTCATAGCATACTTTCACTGAGCCAAACAATCCACCCTGTAGAGTATTGTGAAATGATTGGAGGGGGGGGGGAGTTTCCCATTGATGCAGGAGAGAAATTACTCTGAAACTGCAGCTAGAGATGGCATTTTCTCAAGGAAAGTTGCTTAAGAAAGCGAGAAAGTCAATCTCTTGGCAACTGAGAAAATGCACTGTGCCTGTGATTAATCATTTCTTGTTTCTTTTTTCAGACCTAGCACCCTTCCCAATTTATAGTAAGGGTTTGGAGAAATCCAAACTCTTACTATAGATTGTAATGAAACGGAGGCATTTGAAATAACATAAACAAGAAACAAGCAGCCTGTTTCTCCATACCTGGATAGGTAATACATTCTAAAGCTAAACGCTGCACCTTTTCTTATCTATGTTTAGCCTCTGTTGTGAAGAGATGCTAACAATGAATATGCTGGAGGGGCAGGGCAGGCATGCCTAGTTTGTTTCTTAGATAAATAAGAAAGCTATCTAGTTGTTTATTTCTAGTTGTTTATGCTGATTCTGTAAACCGCTTAGAGAGGGATGTAAAAGCACTATGAAGCAGTATATAAGACTAAGTCAGTGGTTCTCAACCTTCCCAATGCCGTGACTCTTTAATACAGTTCCTCATATTGTAGTGACCAACCATAAAATTGGTGCCTAGGTTTCTAAGATCATCGAAAATATGTGTTTTCCGATGGTCTTAGGCGACCCCTGTGAAAGGGTCGTTCGACCCCCAAAGGGGTCCCGACCCACAGGTTGAGAACCACTGGTCTAAGTGCTACTGCTAACTGCTATTTATTTCTTATTTCTGAAAAATGAAAGTGAAACAATGTCCTTGCACTTCCTTCCCCCAAAATAAGGAGATAAAAGCTGGGAAAATGTTACTCTTCCATGTGCCTGACAGTGTTTTCAATTTTTCCAACTCTAACCTAGTGATTTTATTCTTAGGATTGAATAATATCCATTTCCTAATTCATCTGTTCCAACCTCTAGATTCAGTAAACCGCCTAGACGCTGTTGTTTAATAGGGTCAAGTCTGATGCAAAAGCCAATAATGGTTCTTCTGCTCCTTTAATATTTGCGCTGGGAGTCAGAATTTCAGCATGAGAAGTTAAGCTGAAATTCTGCTTATCGTACAATTATGAAAGGGGCAGCCATCCCAACCTCATTTTCACACAGTCAACCTACCTCCTAAATCTGACTTGTAGTCAAGCGTAAGGAAGAGATGGGGCACATGTTATTTTGTGCCGAAAGGGGCAGAGATATTTGTACCACTTCAATGAGACCATTGGGACCGTTTCATTTTATTTTGTGTGCAAGCGAAGCGCTGAGGTCAAGGTGAGGAAGCCAAGAGAAAATTAAGTCTTGAGCATCACATATTACATGCCACTTAAGAGGATGCTTTGCTAACAGAGGGGTATAACTGAAGGATTTCCTCCTTGAAGAACAGGCCAGCACATGCGTGGATTGCAACAGAAGGAAGAAGGGCTGATGACAGCAGCAACAAGGAGCCCATCAGCTGCTCAGTGAATTGTGAAACACGTAGATATTTGACACAATTTTACAGCTGTGCTTCCTTCCTACACCTCTCTCTCTCTCTCTCTCCCTCTCCCTCTCTCTTTCCCTCTCTCAATTCTTTAACCTTCAAACACAAAAGGCTCTGAAAATATTACATATTTTGTGGATATCTAGAATGCAAATCCTAGAAAGATCCACATTTTCTGGTGGCTCAAACCTTATGCATATCTTCCCAGAAGGGTGCCCATCTCATACTGACATAGGATCAGCAGCAATAATTAATAAAGCTGTGGTAAGCAGTTTAAAAAAAACCAGTTGCAGCAAATTACTCTACCAAATTATGAATTTCGTGTGTGAAAATCTGTGCTTAGATATATTCATGGGTCTTCCTTCCCCTTCACCCAAAAACCAGAAAAGTAGGAGAGTACTTGTACCTCAAGGTTGGAATGAGGGGTTCTTGGAGCATTCTGAGCTTAGTTGTTTTCTTGCAGCTGTTTAATTATACAAACTAGGTAACATCGTGAGAATGCAGTGGCTCAGTGGTTAAGATGCTGAGCTTGTCGATCAGAAAAGTTGGCAATTTGGTGGTTTGAATCCCTAACGTCGCGTAACGGAGTGAGCTCCCATTACTTGTCCCAGCTTCTGCCAACCTAGAAGTCTGAAAGCATGTAAAAATGCAAGTAGAAAAATAGGGACCACCTTTGGTGGGAAGGTAGCGTTCCGTGTGCCTTCGGTGCCGGCCACATGACCACGGAGACGTCTTTGGACAGTGCTGGCTCTTCGGTTTTGAAATGGAGATGAACACCGCCCCCTAGAGTTGGGAATGACTAGCACATATGTGCAAGGGGAGCCTTTACCTTTAGGTAACATCACATTAGCACTGATGATGTTGCCTAGTTTGGGTAATAAGCCTTGGTGGTGCAGTGGTTAGAATGCAGTATTGCAGGCTAACTCTGCCCACAGGTAGCAGTTCAATCCTCACCAGGCTCAAGGTTGACGCAGCCTTCCATCCTTCTGAGGCAGATAAAATGAGGATCCAGATTGTTGGGGGCAATGTGCTGACTCTGTAAACCACTTAGAGAAGGCTAAAAAGCACTACGTGGGATATAAGTCTAAGTACTATTGGGTAATGAAATGTTTGCAAGAAAACAACCAACCTCAGAGATCACCAAGGACCCCTCAAAAGCAGGAGAAGAAGGGAGAGTCAATCTGCAGCTTCATCCTCTGTGCTTTCTTCACTTGGCCACATAAAGCAAAATGCTCTAACATGGTTTTCTTCTGATCATGATGTTAGGCAGTCCTTATATTTTATCTTCCCACCAATTTCAGACTCTCTAAAAGCTCACTGTCAGTTCGAGCCTCTTGGGGTGGATTCCAGTTAGTTGATTTCCTTTGGAGATTCTCTGCAGCCTGATTATAATGATTCCTCTCTATGCCAGGCTAGGGACAAATAAAGAAATTAGATGTCCAAATGTGTCTTGAGTTACATATCATACCTTGTTTCTACAAATTAATGCTTTTAAATGAGTTAAGCTATTATATATCTACAACATCTGGAGGGCATTATTGATATTGGCTGGGGTGGACTTGTAGTAGTCAAGTTATAGAAAATTAAACTAGGATACACATTTATGATCTATTTGTTGCATCAGTACCCCACCTTTTCTACACAAGCTCAGAGTAGATTCCTAATTTTATTCCCCCAGCAAGCTTTGGCTGGGAATTAGGCTAGTATAAAATTATCAGTGTTCTCTGTGATGAAATGGGGAGTTGAACCTGAACTCCCAAATCCAGGTTAACACCTTGTCTACTAAATGCCACCAACCAGTCAGAGCTGAAGAAGCTTCTTGGATGAGAAGTGAAATGTCTTCAAAGAAAAACAACTCCAGTTGCCTCTTGAAAAAAGCACCTTGGAGTTTTCTCAATAGTGTTGGCTGTTTGTGAGAAGATAGGGCACTAATTCTTCCTATGAACTGCCTAGATATCTGGTGTCCTATGAAAATACGACTTTGCAATATTTTTTTCAATAGTCTCTAGGTGGCTGCCATAACCTATATTCATTTCAGGGGATTAATAGTGCAGAGCTTTGAGCAACAGGAGATTTAATCCACTGGCTGTAAAATAGCATGTATGGTGTAAAAATAGCATGATATAGTGATACTTTGCAGGGTTGAGTAATTATTGGACCCTGAGGGCGACACTAAATGTTGAGGCAGGCTCTTGGGGGCCATAACACTATGTACACACATATAAGAAACATGGAGACACATAATTGTAGATATGCAAATACAATTTCCCTACCCATCCACCACCCCAAAATCATTGCACATATATTACACACAGACAGACCTCCCATGTGAGAGTAAGAATAAAACTTTGACCATTCAGTCATTTGTCTTGCACTGGATGCCACTTTTAAGACAATGGCATGTTCTTGCAGTGCTATCAATCTGCCTTGATTAGCAAAAGCCTTTCGGCCAAATCTTAGGTTATGTATATTCTTTTCACTGGCTTGGCTCCAGAGGGAGGGGGAGAGAGGGAGAGGGAGGGAGAAAGAGAGAGAGGGAGAGAGAGAGAGGGAGGGAGGGAGAAAGAGAGAGAGGGGGAAGGGAGAAAGAGAGGAAGAGAGGGAGGGAGGGAGAAAGAGGGAGAGGGAGAGGGAGGGAGAAAGTGAGAGAGGGAGAGGGAGGGAGGGAGAAAGAGAGAGGGAGAGGAAGGGAGGGAGAAAGAGAGAGAGGAAGAGAGAGGGAGGGAGAAAGAGAGAGGAAGAGAGAGAGGGAGGGAGGAGAGAGAACGAGCACCAGGTTGTCCTCACTACCTTGGAAGGGAGATGCCAGTGGAGCCGCACAAGCTCACAGCCTGTTCCTCCAAGCAGCTTCGGCCCACCCACCCAGTTCCCCCTGCAGATTCTGCTCCCCCTTCTAGTGCACTTCACCAGCCCTGCCCTGGCAGGCTGAAAGAAATGCCAGCACACAGCCGTTTGTGAGACGATGTCACCAGCCCAGTGGCCACCCTGCAGCTTTTATCCTCTCAGCAGATTACACAGAGGCCTTTATGTTTGGGAAAGATTTAGTGGACAAGCTGGGAAGCCTTCCTCCATGTGCTGTATGCACGTCCTCGTTGCTCGGGTGTTCTCTGCCATAAAGCTGCTTAGCTCAACCTCCAGGGCCACTCCAGTAAACCTATTACCAGATGATTTGTGTGGAGGGTGGGGGCTCTTTTCCACCGGCAAGGCAGCCCCACAATTGTCTGACTTAACTCCTTCTCTCCTCACCCCAAGCAGAATGGCCTCTCATTGGGCAGTGGGGATAACGCAACGGTGGGCCACGGAAGGTGAAAAGGTGAGGGTGTAGGCGTGCCACACAGGCGTCACCCACCTGCTCCACAAGCCGGACACTTGGTTGTTCACCTTCCAGTGTCACAGGGGTGACTGTTCAGGCCGGCTGTCCCTGTGCAGGGAAATCCAGCAATGAGTGAGTTAATCACCATCATGCATACTGTACCTCAACCAATTAAATCTATTTGCTTGCAGTGACTGAAAAGAGGCAGAAAGAAAATGTGGGGGGGGGGAGGTGGAGCACAGATCCAGCCAGCACATCTGGAAGGAGGGCAGCTCGACGCTTAGATAAAGATCTCCAAGCAAAGAATTTTAACTGAGTAATAGCCCATTTGCTTGTCCGCCTTTGGCACACCTGTTTCACCATGGAGCACAAGGCTACACATTTGTTGATTAAATGGAGCAAATGTGTGTAATGATTCTTCTGCCCTATTTAACCATCAGCGAAGACATCATTCATTACACAAGATGTTTCCCATATGGGCACATTAACCTATATGAATAGCATTTCTGCCAAATACAAGAGAAAGGGGAAGTGGGTGGGATTTCTCTGACCAGATCCCAGTTCTGTGTCAATGCGCCACCTCTTCTTCCCTGCAGGCAGATGGACGAGGGCTCCCCTATTCATGCCAAGCAGCTGACTTGGCTTTCTCTTTGACCCCCCCCCCCCACTTTAGACACTGAAATGGGATCCTCCCTATTTAGCAGTCAGCTGACTTTTCTCTTCCTTCCAGTACCCTGCCCTCCAAGGCCCAGGAACCTTTTGGAGTTACATCACATCTGGTTGCTATAGATACAGGAATGATGTCAGACACAAAGGTGGGGGATAAGCTGCAGGATTCCTACTGAATAAATCTTCTTATCAGTATCGCAAGGACCAATCAGGCAGAGGCTTACAGCTAAAAACAGGCAAGCCGGAGTGATTTTTTGGGGGGGGGAGTGGAGTGGTTTCTCCAATTCCGGGGAAGGTTCTCACTTTTTATAAATATACTACAGATTTCCTGTACATTTACATTAGACCTGCTGCAGCAGTAGATTAAAAAAAAGACTAAAAAGGAATCAAATCACACCTTTCTCTTTCTCTTTTCTCCCCTCTTTTCCAGTTCAGAAAAATCACACAAAACCATTTGGGTTACTGTATTTTTCCCAACCATCTAAGCCAGCATTTGCTGGCTGGGGAATTCTGGGAGTTGAAGTCCAGACATCTTCAAGTTGCTAAGGTTGAGAAACACTGATCTAAGCTTTTCCTGAAAACGCCAGCTGTCATAAACTGGACGGACAGGGAAGCATGCCATTTCCCGGGCTAATTTTGTATATTGCCTTTCTGGTTGCCTCTGGTTTCATACCACTGTGTGCAAGATATTTGGGCAAGGGGGGAAAGTGCAACCGGGATTTCCAACAACCCTGAGAAGATCCCTCTCTTGCTATAGGTTGCCTTTCTGTCCTATAGGAGCAGAGGTGGCATTCAGCAGGTTCTGACCAGTTCTGGAGAACCGGTAGCAGAAGTTTTGAGTAGTTCGGAGAACCGGTAAAGACCACCTCTGACTTGCCCCACCCCCCATCTATTCTCTGCCTCCCAAGTCCCAGCTGATCAGTAGGAAATGGGGATTTTGCAGTAAACTTCCCCTGGAGTGGGGAGAGAATTGGGATTTTACAGTATCTTTCCCCTGCCACGCCACCAAGCCATGCCCACAGAACTGGTAGTAAATTTTTTTGAATCCCACCACTGTGTAGGAGCAATGAATGGACAGCTGGTGGAAGAAGACAAGGCTCAGAAATCTCCCTTGAATTCTCAGCATGTTTATACTTAGTATGCTGGTTCACTATCATGAATTTCTTCAGATCTTTGTTTTAATGTTCTGTAATGCCTACACAAGAGGGCTTCAGTCATATTGATCCAGCTATCTTCCATTCTTTTTGACTCTGCCCAGTTCTGGTAAGTAGGTAGATGTTTCAGCCTGTATTCCCCACCATTTTCAGATGATGCTGGCCTATCGTACTTTTAAAAACAGCAGGTTTTGTTTTTTTTAGAAATTAATATATTAATTATATATTTATATATTTCCCTTTCATAATTTTTGCTGAACCCAAGCAGGTCTTCTGTATAAAATTTTTTGGCACTGACTCTGAATGAGTTAACAGATTAAAAAATAAAAGAGGATCAGCTTCTCTTACTGCTTAAATAATTGCAACAAACACTTCCTGAAATTTCTTTTTTTAGCTAGCTCTTTAAAGTATGGGAGTTTCATCATCTTTTTATACCCAGGTGTTGTAATGGCGAAACAACTAGCTGTTCCCTAAATGTTGTACCATTCACTGCATTTGGCTCAGAAATAATTACACGTTAAATTAATGCTTGGCAACCTGCCAGATGAGGGAATATTCTGCACCCCAAAAGCATGATTTCTCACTCCCATAAATATCATGTGTATTAATCAACCTTGATTGCTGCCACTGATTGCTATGACATGGACTCCCCAGAACTACTACATTTCAACAACATACATGGTTTAACAAGAGTCATCAGAACAACATTTCTGAAGAGCCATTACACAACCAATTTTGTCAGTTTATTATCTGCCTTTACATTCCTTCTCCAAAGTAACTTCCTGCAAGTATAAAGCAAGAATTCAACATTTTACAGAAATTCATGTTTTAAGATTGCAATACTAGTATTAAAACTGTTATTAAACTAAGCACTAAAATTATTAAAGCTGACCAAAACCCCCTTATAGGGGATGGGGGGGGGTTAAAATTAATTAAACAAACAGAAAGAAAGGGATACCTAATAACAAATTCAGTCTCCATTGCTTTAGAAATCATAACAAAGCAGAAATGTTTCAACAACCATCAGGAAGATGGTTGTAGAACCAATCCTCTGATTTCCATTCAAAAGGTACTCAGCTAGATGATTCAAGCAACGAAAAATCCTTTTAATTCCTTTGACATCAGTCGCAAAGGCAGAAGCCTCTGCTAAATGTCCTACTGAGTTCAATGGGGATTTTTACAAAGTTAGACTCAAGCTTCATCTTTATGGGCATCTATACATAAATGGAACAAAGACTTCTGAATTAACACAAGATAGGAAACCCCCCCCCCCCACTCATAGCCATTTATCAAAGTTAAAATTGCTTGATGGAATGTGATTGTACATTACATTCTATCCTGTCCATTATCATCACAAAACTGGAATTTCAATTTCTTGGCTTAGAACTCTTAGAACTATCTACTCTTCTACAGCATTATCATCTCATTCCTTAACAGAGATAACTTTGCTATCGGTATCCATGTTTTTCTATTACCTAACTTAGATTATTTACTGCAAGGTGTGGGACGCTCTTGTATCTGTTTGGAAATTGCAACTAGTTCAGAATGTGGCAGAAAAATGACTAACTGCAAGATGCCAATCAGAGCATATTTCATTGTTTTTAAAAAGTGCATACATTTTAAAATGTTGTTTTTGACTCCCACAGCCTGACACTGTTCTAAAGCCCGCTTGTTTTTACTATGGTTGACTGCTTTATTGTTTGTATTGTTTTATTCTTATTTTTTTAAATATGATTGCGGTCCATTCTGAGTCATAGCCACTAAAATGAATGAATGATTAGGCTTGGGGTAAGGACATTTTAATACATGATCCCCATCCAATTATTATTGTTATTACTAATTCACCTTTCAACTATATTGATTGGCCGGATTTATATCCTTTATATCTTTTCTCCAGGAATTTAGGGAGGGGGTCTATGTAGCAATCCTTTTTTCCTCTGCAGGGACCCTTTGGTGTAGGTTAAGAGACAGTGACTGACCGAAAGTCATCTCACATCTTAACCACTCCACCATACCAGCCGTATGAATCATAAGATCTGCTTCTTTCTCCTGACCTTGTTTTGTGCTTGAATAACGTTTCTGGTAGATATGATCTATTGTGCACAGTTTTATGGAATCTATGAGAAATCAGCCTGAAGGAATCAATCAATCAGTCAATCAAGCGTTCAGCCTTGGTCAATGTGTCTTCAGGCCCAAAGGAATGTGAACAGAATGTTCAGTGTTTCTTTTCCTTTGGCGAGAAACTCCTCGCATCCTTAATGGCATTTAAATGGCAAACCGAAAGAAAAAGAGGAACTAAGTTTATTCTGGTAATGAGTGTTTCCTGAAAAGGTATTCTTGCAAAATCCAACTGATTTGAGAATAATGTTAGCATGTGGCGTAATAATTCATAACCTGCCAGTTCACAGTTGCCATCAATTTCAACATATAGACAATAAAATCTTACAGTTGCCTACTCAAAGCAAGTTCCATTGAGTCAATGTGGCTCACTCTAAATTTATTCTATGTGCTTACTTGGGAACAAACCAAGTATATGTGAGTGTGTGTGTGTGTGTGTGTATGATGTTTCTAGACAGCCCATCTCCCTAATTTTACCTACTTTTGAATAAAGATATAATACAATTATAATACAATAGCAGAGTTGGAAGGGACCTTGGAGGTCTTCTAGTCCAACCCCCTGCCTAGGCAGGAAACCCTATACCGTTTCAGACAAATGGCTATCCAACATCTTCTTAAAGACTTCCAGTGTTGGGGCATTCACAATTTCTGGAGGCACATTGTTCCACTAATTAATTGTTCTGTCAGGAAATTTCTCCTCAGTTCTAAGTTGCTTCTCTCCTTGATTACTTTCCACCCATTGTTTCTTGTTCTACCCTCAGGTGCCTTGGAGAATAGTTTGATTCCCTCTTCTTTGCAGCAACCCATGAGATATTGGAACACTGCTATCATGTCTCCCCTGGTCCTTCTTTTCATTAAACTAGACATACCCAGTTCCTGCAACCGTTCTTCATATGTTTTAGCCTGCAGTCCCCTAATCATCTTTGTTGCTCTTCTCTGCACTCTTTCTAGAGTCTCCACATCTTTTCTACATCGTGGTGACCAAAACTGAATGCAGTATTCCAAGCGTGGCCGTACCAAGGCATTATAAAGTGGTATTAACATTTCACGTGATCTTGATTCTATCCCTCTCTTTATGCAGCCTAGAACTGTGTTGGCTTTTTTGGCAGCTGCTGCACACTGCTGGCTCATATTTAAATGGTTGTCCACTAGGACTCCAAGATCCCTCTCACAGTTACTACTATTGAGCAAGGTACCACCTATACTGTACCTGTGGATTTTGTTTTTCTTGCCTAAATGTAGAACCTTACTTTTGTCACCACTGAATTTCATTTTGTTAGATAGTGCCCAATGTTCAAGTTTGTCAAGATCCTTCTGTATCTTGAGCCTGACTTCTGGAGTGTTGGCTATTCCTGCCAGCTTGGTGTCATCTGCAAATTTGATGAGCTCCCCATTTATTCCCTCATCCAAATCATTGATGAAGATGTTGAAGAGTACTGATGCAGTTCCATTGAGGACTACACGTTGAGTGCGGTTGGTCAGCCAGTTGCAAATCTATCTGGTGGTGATGCTGTCTATGATGTAATAGATTCAGACAATAAAAGAAAAACCAGGCAAAGTTGATACAATTTTCCTGTTTCCACAATTTGAAGAACTGAGCTTGTTCAGCTTTGCATCACTGGTTAAAAACTAAATTTTTCTGAAATTTGTAGCAAAGTCTTTCCCGGGACCACCTAAAGGATTAATCCTTTCCATATGTCTAGATTACATTGGTGTTTCCCAGTGCTGCTGCTTGGGTTGTGCAAAAGGCTGTGATATGTGGGTTGTGAAAGTCCCGATGACCATTAGATGGCAACAATGAGATGTGCTCTTTGCTTCCAGCAAATAGTGGCAATTTTTTTTTTCTACAGCTGTAGCATTACAAAGAAATTAAGAGCATAGCACCTCTGGCCTTGGCAGCACTAACACTGAACGTAATCTATTCTAGAGTGTATCAGCCTAATCATAATTATTCACAGCTTTGATACCATGTTCCTTTAATTTAGTGGGTGAGTGTATTGAAGAGCAGTTGAGGCTCAATCTATTTGTCCTGTGGAGCAGATTGCTCAACTCTGCTAGGCATTGGCATGCATCCAAGTGTTCAGCTGACCTACTCTTTCAAGTATGTAGAAGCCAGACCAGGCAGTTTCTCTAAACTTACTAAAATGCAGTGGTGAAATTCAATTTTTTTTTACTACCGGTTCTGTGGGCGTGGCTTGGTGGGTATGGTGTGGCTTGGTGGATATGGCAGGGGAAGGAGACTGTAAAATCCCCATTCCCACCCCACTCCAAGGGAAGGATACTGCAAAATCTCAATTTCCCACCCCACTCTGGGGCCAGCCAGAGGTGGCATTTGCCAGTTCTCCAAACTACTCAAAATTTCCACTACCTGTTCTCCAGAACCTGTTCGAACCTGCTGGATTTCCCTCCTGCTAAAATGGCAATAATATCATTCTCCTTTCTTCCCTCCCTTCCTCCCCCTCTCTCTCCCCCTCCCCTCTCTCTCCCTCCCTTTCGCTCTCCCTTGTATTGCCAAGCAAGTTCTGATCTGCCAACACTATTTTCCCAAATAAAGTGTACTTGTAATGTCAAAAAATGCTGCTGGCTCACATATGCTGTTATGCACATAAACCTTCCACATGTATTAATTCAGGTTGGCAACAGATTTCTACCACATCACCAAAAATGCTTTTCTCAACACATATTTTGTTTCTGAGCATGTTTCCTGTAAACACGTCCTCCTGAATACATTATTAATCATACTCCATTAATTTGGTGGATTCTTCTATGGATGATTGTTATCCATTTTGGATTTGAGTCACGGAGATACAGAAAATAGCATCTGTATTAAAAAGCTAAATAAGCCAATATCATCCCCTCTTTCCAAAGCTGGTCTCAAAATTCCTTTCTAACTTTCAGAAGCTTGTGCAAAAGAATAGAAAAGAGAAAAAAAAAGCTTCAGTTCATCCAGTGTAAATCACTGAGATGAAGCAGTCCTGAAGGACAGTGTTTCCCAAACTTTTTTTTCTTTTTGCTCTTGGCTCCCTCCCAACCTTGTTTTTCTCCTCTGCCCAGGTCCCATTCTTTCTGCATGGGACAGAAACTGGTACATTTCCTGGCATCAACCAGACAGTATTTGCAGTCTTTATATGGTCCCTTTGATACATGCCCTGGTTTCTTGCTACATATTTTTCACCTCTGAGCCCCTTGGAATATCCCAGGGCTCCTAAGTGGGAATATGGCCTCCTGGTTGGAAACCTCTTATTTAGAGGACACTTTGCACTTTTGTGCAAAGGCACACTTTTTTCATGAAAAAAATCACGAGGCACACCACCATTAGAAAATGTTAAAAAAATTTAACTCTGTGCCTATATTGACTATATATAAAGTAATTTTCCCACGGCACACCTTATACTATGTCACGGCACACTAGTGTGCCGCGGCACAGTGGTTGAAAAACACTGACTTAGAGGACCTTTAGAGCATTTACAGCAGGGTTGGTTCTCCTGTCAAATGCCTTAGAGATACAGGTAGTCCTCGATGTACGACAGTTCATTTACTGGCCAGTCAAAGTTACAACGGCACTGGGGAAAAAAAGGGACCCATGGCCAATTTTTACACTTATGACTGTTGCAGCATCCTCATGGTCACATGATCAAAATTCAGATGCTTGGACAAGAGATGAGTTAAGGGAAAATGGCTAGGAAAGGAGGAAGGGAAAGGAGAGATGCGTTAGTAGAAAATGAAATATGTTAATACAGCTAATGATATATAGCTAAATAAAATAACATTGTTAATTGGGGATAACCGATTAAGTAAAATGCTTGTTATATTAAAATTGCATTTGATGATATATGCTACATATAGAAATTAGAATAACAAGTGGAAAATGAAATGATAAATTTGGTGTATCTTTCTGAAAGGGCGAAATATGATATAATTCAGACATGTTCAGAAAAAATTAAATGTAAGATGGAAATATGGGTAGAAAATAATGGAGCTGACATTGGAATGGTAATTGATGCAAAACAAATTATGTATAAGAGAGAATGCAAAAGGGGGGGGGGAAAATCCGGGCAACACTTTGTAAAAAGAATTTAAAATTTGTAACAAAAAAAAAATTATCGCAAAAAAAAAAAAATTCAGATGCTTGGCAAGTGCTTCCTATTTATGGCGGTTGCAGTGTCCTGGGGTCATGGGATCACCTTATCTGATGTTCTGACAAGCAAAGTCAATGGGGAATCCACATTCACTTAACAACCATGTTGCTAACTTAACAAATGCAATGATTCACTTAACCCAGTGTTTCTCAACCTTGGCAACTTGAAGATGTCTGGACTTCAACTCCCAGAATTCCCCAGCCAGCAAATGCGAATGCTGGCTGGGGAATTCTGGGAGTTGAAGTCCAGACATCTTCAAGTTACCAAGGTTGAGAAACACTGACTTAACCACTGTGGCAAGAAAAGCAGTAAAATGGGCCAAAGTCACTTAACAAATGTTTCACTTAGCAACATAACTTTTGGGCTCAATTGTGGCCATAACTTGAGGACTACCTGTATCTTCATTCTGCCCCCCCCCCCCCAAATGACTGAAAGTCTATACTCCAACCTATTTCTATCTGGGGCTTTTCAGTACTGTGCAACCCTCAGCCTTCAGTAGGGCTTCTTCCTTTAATTGCAGGGGATGGGCAAAAATCATGAATAGCAATTAACAAATATCGATATAAATAGATATCTTAGTACTAAGATTAATTAGGATTGGGGGATTAATTCTCCTGGCCCAATTATATGAGGAGGGGGAAGCTGCATCTGTCATTGGATGCAGTCAAGCAGTGGCTGGATCTGTCACAGATGCCTTAAACAGGATTCCCGTAAGGAACAGAGGTTTGGACTCAGGGTTTTAAATCTGCCCTTCCAGAGCTATGTTTTATGATGCTAAGGCTGAATTGTGACACATGTTTCAGGAGGATTACAGGGACAATTATGCTTATTGAATAATCTTGTGTTTCTAGGACCAAGCACAGACTGAGGACATCTAGTGTCATTCAGAAGTAACTACACCTGTGTGACAGCCCGGCTGGATTGATGCTGGTACCTTGAGGTTGGAATCAGTTGAAAAGAGCTGGAATCTATAAGGGTTCCTAGATGGAAGAAATGCCTAATACCAGGCATGTCTTTCTTATGAAGGCAGACATTGCCTTTGCTAACTTTTTAAATGTGAGCTCAAACTGACCACCCATGAATGAGGTTTAGAAGCATGTCTGGTTCTCATTGTATTTTTGAAAGTAGTGTAATGAAGAGTTCATCTATACAGTGCTGTATTTTGTACAGCGGCAGGAACAGAACATGGAATGCAATATTTTTTTGGCACCTGGAGTTCCTGAAGCCAACATGTGGTAGTCCTTATCCACAGCCAGTAAACTCAATAGCAGCTTTTCTCAACATGAGACACAACAATGGCTGTGCCCAGCTGAGGATTCTTTAAAGAGAAACTTTTTCAAACATAAATTGTGCTAAAGAAACCTACAACAGTGTCCCTGAGCCAAGGAGGAGCTTTGATGCCACTGGTCTTCCTTTCTTTTCCTCTTTTCCTTGTTCATTCCTTCTTTTGTTCCTCCCTTCCTTCTTTTCCCTGTTACTAATTTATTCCAAGAGAAGAGTGCAAGAAGCAATCTTCCCTTATACGCTGCATGGAGGCTCAAAAAAAAACAAAAAAATCCCAACCCACATGTTGTTTCATTAATAAAAGAAACAAGGAAATGTATCAAACAATTCCCAAAGCTTGAAAATGGATGTTTCATGGAAGAATGGTCATGTGGCTGCCAGTCTATAATAGCACACTTAATTGGTTACTGAATGAATGAACCCATTGTCAGAGTTCAGACAATATACTAAATTTTAAATTAACCACACTGGCTGGGTTCATCCAACATACCGAGGAAGCCCAAAAAACTTAATCAAGGTTGACACTGACCGAGTTTAGCATATGCAAATACAATCACTAGCTCTATAAATGACCTGAAGATAAAATGTTAGGTGACTACAACCAGAGAATTAATCTTAAGCTTATATTCCCTCTCAGCCATGATGTTTACTCTGTGAACAGAGCTCTTATAAGGATAACACAGGAAATGTACATTCATTCATTTCCATCTTTCCATCCAACCAGCACAATCAAGAAGGGTGACAATTGTGTAAAAAGATACAAAGCGAAATAAAACATTAAGACATAATTTAAATACTGAAAAAAATACATATCAAAAGCCATCCTAACTTTATTCAAAGAGCCTAGCTGGCTTCCTGAAATCTAAGAAAAACAAATGGAATTAAAAGAGGAATGTGTAGGAAAATAAATATGTCTTGTTAGACATCTACAGAATTTAAAGGAGGTTGGAGTCCTTTCTTAAAATTACTGCCAACCTTATGAGCCAAAAATCAGAAGAAAGAAGTGTGTTTTCTAATCACTGATGGAACGACTTCCCTATCCTATTGAATAAATGAAAACCTAAGGGCCAACTGGATGCCTTGGTGATTAACTGGCACCAAAATCAAACCTTCTATTCAACTTTAGTTAAGCTTATTTAGAAATAAGTTCCACTAAGTTTTGCATGACTTACAGCCCAACTGTACCAAAGTCTTCTTGGATACAATGCTCATGGTCATCAATGGAGTTTACCTGTGAGCCTATGAAGTCTAAATAAGTATTCCCAAACTTGTACCCAGGATGCTGAATATGATTTTAAAAAGCTTCTTTAAATAGAGAAGTGGAATAAAAGTTGCTTCACTTTATTTTGCCAATTTTTTTGGGGGTGGGGGGAAGGCTATATTTGAATACTTAAGAAGCAAAAGAGGATTTCTTTAAAAATAAAAGCTGATAGCTCCAGTGTAACCCAAATACAACTGGTGGTTCGACTAAGTTAGTTCCTGGCTAATTGCTGTCTTCTGGCATCTAATAAAGAGCTGTCATTCTCCAACCCATTTGCTCATGTAGGAACAAATTATAGGTTGGCATACCTATCTCCTCTGCCAGCTCAGCCTCTACAGATTCTGCTGAGGATTACTATGGCTGATTCATCTTGTTCCTGGGCTTTTGCTTACGCACCATGGGGCATTGTTGACTGCCGTGCCTGAATAGCCTGCCTGCTAAATTAAGCCCTTCTACAATGGCTTGTTGATTCTCCCATTACATTTCCATAGGCCTTGACTTGACAAAAGGACTGTTTTAAAGGGCAAGAACATGGTGATTCAGCAAAAAAGAGTGCCTTAGCTATTCTCTGAACAAGCCCTGAGTCACCTACACAAGACAAGAAGAACCACGATGTCCCTGGTGGGGTTTGTGCTTGCATAAAAGGTGGAAGGGGCAGGAATGGGGTAGCTGAAGCCTGAGTGGTCTTTGGTGAAGGTAGCACCATACAAAAAAGGGACAGCTAATTTATTCTTTCTGAATCCAGAGACAGTGATATTCAAGGTTGTTATGATCAGGTGTTCACCAGACCCA
Organism: Thamnophis elegans; assembly: GCF_009769535.1. NCBI lineage: Eukaryota > Metazoa > Chordata > Lepidosauria > Squamata > Natricidae > Thamnophis > Thamnophis elegans. Next base: position 47,206,404 of record NC_045542.1, on the reverse strand, counting down.
TGGCTAAGTAGAGGTCCCTCTGCCAGGTAGAGCTTGAGAGGATCTTCTGGTCAAGCTTTGGAGGCCATTCATATTCCTCATTGACCGAGTGCTGCAAAATGAGACTCAAGGGCCATATAACACATACCTTTTGGGGAAGAAAAAAAAATCCTTTTTAAAAAAATTTTCTTTATACAATCATCTTTGCAACGCATTTTACATCTTTTACATATCCATTGTGTTTCCTTTGTCTGTACATACACACATACACACATACACACAAACACACACAAACGTTTTCGTAGATTTTCACAGGTGCAGGTATGCTGGTCTTGTTGTATTCGGGTCTTTTCTCGTGTAGATTGGTGCTGATTGGTGTTGGCTGTGGGTCTGTTGTTGTTTTGTGTTGTAACGGCCTGGGTGGTGGGTGGCGCTTGTTTGTTTACCAGGGCTGGTTTCCAGATGTCTGGTAGGCGGGCGGTATCGTCACGTTTATTCAAGTTGTGGGGGTGTTTCTCTATTTCGATAGCTTCCATAATTATTTTCTTGTTGAAGTGTTCAGTTTTGGAGATTAACCTGGTTCCTTCAAAATTAATTTCATGTCCTGCAGCTTTAAGGTGCTGGAAAAGGGAGCTACAGGACATGAAATTAATTTTGAAGGAACCAAATTAATCTCCAAAACTGAACACTTAGTTTCTTGATCTTTCTTCTTCTCTTTATTGCTTTCCTCCTTTTTTTTCTAATTGGCTGGAGGAAAGATGAAAAAAAATATTCCTATTATTCTGCTCTAATATTTGGCTCAGCTAACTGCTATCATATATTGTAATTCCAAGATGTCACCGCATGTAATGCCAGGGCTTAAAATATTGTTACTGTGATATCAAGCCACATTTTAATTGTATAAACACAATGGTAATGTGTCACTTTCTGCTATGCATTCCTGTGACGGTCCTCTCAAAGCAGGACATAGACTCACTAGGGATTGTTTGGGCCAATGGCAGCTTCTGCAGCCTCAGGAAGAATACTGGAGTGAAGATTTGTAAGAAGACACAACAAAAGATAGTTCTCAAAACAAGACACGGTTTTCATAACAAAAGACAAACAAGAGATGGTTCCCATGTGAACTGAATGATGTATCAAGAGATGTCAGAGGATTATCATGCTGGAACTGGCCAAACCTTGCTGGAATTTTAAAAGTGGATGAGAACAGCTTTGTTCCTTTGAACAAAGTACTTTACATAGTACTTTGAACTATCACATAGAATAGTGATGGTGAATCTTTTTGGCACTGAGTGCTCAAAACAGAACATGCATGCATGTGTGCGTGCCGGAGCACCGGAAATGGAAGACCAGCTGGGCGGTGTGCATGTGCATGCCAGCCAGCTGGTCTTTGTGCATGCCGGAGAGCCAGAAACACAAAGACTAGCTGGCTAGCGCATATGCGGGCACCGGCTAACTGGTTTTCGCACATGCCAAAGAGCAGCTGCCTATAGCGCATGCCTACCGAGAGGGCTCTGCGTGCCACCTCTGGCACACGTGCCATAGGTTCACTATCATGGACATAGAATAAGGACAAGTTACAGGGAGGAAGGTCTTCTTGGTTCTTCTGAAAGTTCAATCAAGTGGGAAGCTACAAGTTGAGTTGAAATTGGGATTGGGAATGTCTGGTGGAGTGAAGGTTTTAGTTCAGTGAATAATAGCTTTAAAACCAGTTTAAATGTCTCTTGTGAGCATGGATTTACAACAGTTTATTCAGTCACCATTCGAAGTTACAATGGCACTGAAAAAAGTGACTTATGAACATTTTTCACGCTTACAACCATTGTGGCATCCCCATGGTCATGTGATCAAAATTTAGACACTTGGCACTGACTCGTATTTAGTGTCCCAGGATCATGTGACCCCCTTTTGACACCTTCTGACAAGCAAAGTCAATGGGGAAGCCAGATTCACTTAACAACTGTGTCACTAACTTAAATAGCAATAGCAATAGCAGTTAGACTTATATACCGCTTCATAGGGCTTTCAACCCTCTCTAAGCGGTTTACAGAGTCAGCATATCGCCCCTACAGTCTGGGTCCTCATTTTACCCACCTTGGAAGGATGAAAGGCTGAGTCAACCTTGAGCCGATGAGATTTGAACCGCCGAACTGCAGCTTAGCAGTCAGCTGAAGTGGCTGCAGTACTGCACTCTAACCACTGTGCCACCTCGGCTCCTTAAAAACTGCAGTGATTCACTTAACAACTCTGGCAAGTCAGGTAGCAAAATGGGGCAAAATTCACTTAACAGATGTCTCACTTAGCAACAACAATTTGGGCTCAAATGTGGTTGAGGAACTACCTGTACTAAAGGATTGTAAAGGTTCTCAACAACTCTCCCAGGGCAATTCCAGAAAAAAAAGTTACATATTAAGAATATTAGCAATAATGAAGAAGGATGCATCTCCTTAGAAGTAGGTTAGGAGGCTTAACTTGATCTGGCCCATTTGGGGGCAAGTTGCATGTTACACTTAATAAGGTCAGGTACAGATCTGCATGAAGCTTCTGCCATCACATCGTCTTTGTGTATTGTGTCTGTGTGTGCGTGTATGTCCGTGTGTGTGTGTGATTCAGAAAAATAAAATAAGAGTAGAAGCAGGATGAAGGAAAACTATATTTTCCCCAGACTGACCAACCATAGTCAAGCCCTAGTACATTTTATAGGTTTTTCTTTGAAATGTTTGAAATATTAAAAACGGTTTAGTTAGACCCGAGGAATTAGACAGAATTTTGGCACCGTGGATTCAGCCACTTGTGTTTTAAATCCTTGCCCCTCCTCATTGGTCAAGGTGTCTAGGGAGGGGATATTTGGGTAAATCCATAGATAGTAATTGCTTACTTGAGATTCCTGTTAGCTCTGAAAGAGGCAGCAATCTGCTCTCTCCTTGAGGAACCCTTGCTGGATTCTACAGATTGGGATAATTTCTGTCCAGTCTCCAACCTTCCCTTCTTAGGAAGGATTGTTGATAAATCTGTTGGCCTATTATCTCCCATGGATCCCAGAGGAAACAAATTATCTGGAGCCCTTCCAGTCAGGTTTCAGGTTGGAATAGAGTACTGAAAATTTGGGTTGTGCTTGTGAACACCAGTGAGATTTCATCCTTGATTTTCAGCAGGTTGCACTGCCTCATTCCAATTCAATGATCAATCTGGGCGTCCTCCTGGACTCACAGGTCTTGCTGGAAAAGCAAGTGACAATTTGGGCTGGGGGCCACTTTGCGTAACTTTGTCTTATGTGCCAATTTAGCATGTTCCTGAATTGGGGGCCCTGGCCACGATCACTCACCCCTTAGTCACCTTGTTTAATGACTGCAGTTTCATTTAAACTTACAATGGATGTTTTGGTTAATGATAATCAAAAAAAGGTAAAATCAGGTTGTCCATCTTATGACCATCATGACTTATGACTGTAATGGGCAGGCTCCATTACAGTTGTAAGTTGAGGACTATCTAAACTGCCACAGTTTGGACCAAACCAGGATAACCAACACATGTGAAGCGGTGTTGAATGCCATTCCTGATGCATCTTCTATAGAGCATTATAAAAAGACCCAGAAGCAAAAGGGCTCCAGAATTAGCATGTTTTATAATTCCACGAGAAGCCCAAATCCCGAATTAAGGGCACCAAACTATACTATCTAGGTGAAGGAAATAATCCTTGGGCATATTCATTCACTCGTGTTATTATTGTGACTCCTTTCTGAAGATTCAGTGCAGTGAATTATAGTAGATTGCTTACACTTTGTGCTTTAGGAATATTCATTTTCTTTCTCCAATAGGCTTCACATGAATTACTTTACCTTAAGCAGTCTTCCCCAATGTGGTGCCCTCCAGAATCCGCAACAAATTATGACTATTAGGTTGATGGAAAACGTATGGACGAATAGATCTGGTAACAGCACAAATGGCCAAGACTCACAGCAACAACAGTTTTATACTTCACAGAATCGCTCCCATTCCTCTTTCTTGCTTGGTGAGACATAAATGTCCTTCCTGTTTTGTTCCAAATCAATTTATATTTATTGCCCAAATCACCCAAGAACAATTATTCAAATACAAAAAAGTTTGGCAAACATATCCAGGTATGATTAATTTTCTTTCCCCATGGCAGGAGGTTGGGATGACACAAACCTCTCCCTACACTTTTATTAATTAAATGATACCTGTCATTAGGAGCAGATATGGTCTACCTCATAGTGTCTCATAACAGAAAACATAGGTGGATGTGTAGCAGGAGGGCTGATCTAAAGAGATTGACAGCTACTAAGGACAGGGTTGATTACAATAACAGAGCTCCAGCTGAGGAAATAGCCAATTAAATGGCAGAAATAATCAAGATTGTGAATGCCTCCTGGGGAGGCTAAATGTATAAATGGGGAGCAGGAGAATTAGGATAAAACAGGATGGGGTTGTGATTGACATCAGAAACCCTATATCTGTATCAACATATAGCAATCATTTAGTTTCTAAAAGCTTTACCTGGAAGTAAAGGTGTGAAAATACCACTATCTAAAAAATGGAATTGATAGAATTTTTTCCTGATTGATATTCTGATTAATAGTCTCCTGAGTGATGAAATTGTCTGTATACACGTGAATCTATTAGCATACCTTCCATGAATTAAGTGAGATGAATATCTGTGGAATAGAATATTTCTGGATTGCACAGTGAACATGTTCTCTTGGTGGAATGATGTAATCTTTGACTTGTAAGTTGACATTCATCCTTCAACCACAAGGTACACAACCCAGCAGCATTAGCATTGCTGCTGTATGATTAAAAGGATTGGCAAGAAAATTTTCAACATACCATATCTCATAACCTATCCCTTTTCCTTTGTAAGAACATACTTCTATACATTTTCTTATCACTTATCTTTAGACGAATCAAAGCTCCATATTGCTTCCATGAATATCAAATTCAGCTTCTGTATATTGTTTCCTGCAACTTAACACTAATATGAAATTTCCATAGAAAGAAAGTACTACCTAGAGGAGTTCATGCTTTTATAAAATCAACAGAATTTCTAGAAATGCTGTTAGACTTTCTGTAGAAACGTCATTTCTACATCATCATTTAATAGGATCTTAAAAGCAGTAAGGCTGCTTCATTCCATTCCAAAAGAAATTAAACCAGCTATATGATTGTTCTTTACCTAAATACAGAAAAACAGGGCCTACCTGCATTTGGGGGGGAAAAACACCCAAAGTGATATACGTTGTCCTACAAGGAAGATAAATGTAAAACAATTAAAAATCCAGAGTTTTATATTATCTAACGCTATCACCTAGTTCTTACTGAAATGTAGAACCATATTATCATTTTTCTTGCCAAGGCTGTTATCCTGTTAAAATTAAAAACACGATCACAAAGACATAATAAAGAGTAAAAATCAATTGAGTAGAAGCCAACATTTTTTAAAAAAAGAGCCATCAAATTCAGCCAGCGAAGACAACCAAAACAAACAGATTTCAGTTACTGTCCAAGTGTCTTCAGAGTGAGACCAAACAGAGCTCTTCCTGTGGAGTTAATGTTTTAATTGAAACACCTTCCCCTTCAGGCATTTCAACCAACCATGCCTCAGATGGACTTGCTGGACTCCCCAAAATGGACTTTCAGTCTGTAAATTGGTCAAGGTCACACTGAAAAAGGTACCCTGTTGAAGACCATGCATGATTTCTTCATGGCTTTGTACAAGCTTCATCACCAACAATTGCATATCCTAGATATCCTGATTGCCCATCCACACAAAAAACTATTTTCATACTGAAAATCTCTTCTGAATGGGCCCAACTCTGAGCTTCCTATCTGCTTCATGGGATTACTCTATGAGCCTTGCAAAGCTTGTTCTGGAACACTCTTACAAACAGATGAATTCAAGTGCTATTCACCAGTGCTTTGAGCCAGGAACATAAAATTTGAAGCCCCCACTAATGATCCCTACGTATTTTGCTACAGGCATAATTGAAGCAAATGATGCTACAGAGTCACGTGCAAAAGGCACGTTAAAGACCAAGATTGGTGGGCTCTCCTTCAAAATGGTCAAACTGAAATGATGAGTGAACCATTGCAGTTCTATCCAAGCAAAACCTGTGACAGGAAATGGGAGCAAATTCTACTTCAATGCTGGTACTCTTAAGGACCACTTAAAACTGTCTCAAGTATGGGCTATGTGGCTCCGTGTGGAAGCACAGCAGATAAAAGAGAGCTCTGGGGCATATTTGTTTTGCAGTTGGATGCAAGCGAGAAAGCCTCTTGGTGAAAGGCACTGAAGTGAAACAGAAGGAAATCATTGCCTGTTTTTAAAAAACTGAATGAATTCTGTGTGCCTTTCTGCTGTTTTCAAAACTGCTTAGTCTCCATATATTTTTGGCTGCTTGATTATACATATAATTAGACCTGGCAATATGATATGCATAGGCATAGAATAGAAACAAATACACATCAATTCAGAAATGCTTTGGGCCAATAAATCAATTGTGCCAACTTTTTTTGTTTTGTTTTGAGGATCCTGGGAGGCTTTGCTCTCTCTCTTTTCTGGCAATTCTCTCTCACACACAGAAGGAATTCTGGGACTGGTAATTCCTAACAACCATAGCACTCCTGGAAGCAGTTAACATCTCCAATTTTATTCATATATTCTTTGTTCTACAATAACCCAGACACACCTGTTGGTTATTCTGAGCCAGGTTGGTGTAGTGATTAAGGGGCTGGCCTATAAACCAGGAGACTGTGAATTCTAGTCCCACTTTAGGCATGAAAATGTAGGTGACAGGCTGAGCCCGATGGAGGGGTCAAACATGTCATCAATCATGAGTCCCAGCACACCCACAAGAGATCTATGTCCAGTCCACCTTGAATTCCTTTCTCTACTTAACTCCTGCTAAATTCCCTTGACCATTGGTAGTTTGGATTCTTGTAGAGAATTTAAGCTTGCAATAAATCTTTATATTCATTTGAACTGGCTGAATCTCCTGATTTCCCCTGGCGTTTGGGTGTTGGGAAAAGCATAACCAGGCAGGGAGGAGAACTCAAGCAGGGGATTAGCCTTGTCTAAGGTTGCAACCGGAAGAGATTCAGGACTGACCCTCCCAAATTCCATAGAACCTTATCTATCTGTTCCCAAGAGAAGGTAAGCAATCTGGAGAGATTCCTGTATTATAGGCACAATACAACAAAATAGCTTGGATTCTACATTTTTATTTTTTATTTTATTTAGTTAGTCAAACATGTACGAGATAACAGGTATAAGTATAAACATGGACATGAACACAGGAAATGGGTACAAATAAATGGGGACAATAGGACAGAGGTGGTAGGCACACTGGTGCGCTTATGCACACCCCCTTTATGGACCTCTTAGGAATGGAGTGAGGTCTACGGTAGACAGTTTAAGGTTATGGGGGTTTGAGGATTTAACAACAGAGTTGGGTAGTGCATTCCAGGCGTTGACCACTCTGTTGTGAAGTCGTATTTTCTGCAATCAAGTTTGGAGCGGTTTACTTTTAGTTTGATCTATTGTTTGTATCTATTGTATACATGTGTGGATCTGGTTGTTTGCATCTGACACTGCATGACTTTGGGTTGGTCACTCTCTCCCAGCAGTACTAATCTCTCAGGGATATTCTCACATGGAAAATAAGGGAGAAAGGAGTTTTGCCACCTTGCATTATTTTTCTAAAAAAATAATAAGGGCAGGATAAAAATCTAATAAATAAATGTCATTTCTAATTGGCCCCAGAAAGCCTTAATACAGTATACATGCATGCATATTGGGAATTTGAACACATTATGGGAAAGCTCAGCTCTTGGGAAAAGGCTCTAATGCTGAAAAAAATAGAGGAAAAGGATGACCAGCAACACGATGAATGGACTAGTTGTAGTAGCGATGAGTGCCCTACAGGGAGAATTTAAAGATCAGGCCAGGGATAGATCTTCATGGAGAAAATCTATGGCCACTAGGAGTTGATGGCATAAAATCAATCATATTGGGAACAGAATAGTAGCTAAGGCTAACTCCCCCAGGTCTTCATGTACTTAGACCTGATCTCCCTAAGTGTATTATATTGTTTATTTAATATATTTTTCTACTGCCTTTAAAGTAAAATATTCCATCGTAACTATGTGAAAACAGTTTAGAAAACAGGAAACCCTCAGATGCACAAACACCAGTTAATCCATGATATACAACAGGAGTAGCATAAATTAAAAGTGGACTGAAATATACAGAGGTTTAAGGTCTGAAAGTAATAGGGAGGGAGTATATTTCCAGGAGGACTGTATTCTACAAATGAGGGTTGCCCTGCAGAGAAAGGGTGGTTGTTTGTTCTGAATCCAACTTTGATAAGCTCTGTCCTTATCAACAGGCCCAGGGACAGAGCTTCTAGGGCTGATTGAAGGATTCGGATGGTTTCCTACAGAGGCAGAGAGAGTCCTTCAAATAACTTGGTCCCAAGCCATTTAAAATGTATGGCTAACTGGCAACATTTGAAACAGAATCGGAAAACGTACCAGCAAGCAGATGTGATTGTTCAGACCTAGAAACAACCAGATGGCAATTAGCTTTCAAAACTGAAGCCACTAACAGGAACTGTAGCAACCGTTACAGAAACAGTGCCGCATCCATTACAACAGAAGTCAAGGCAGCAGTTGCTTCTTTCAGAAAACTGGAACAGGTGAAAATTTTAATCTGGGATCCCTTGTGGGTCAAAGGATAGATTTCAAGGAGTCTGAATATGGATGAGGGGAGAAAAATAGACCTATTTTTATTCACATTTAGCTGAAATTTAGCTTTTCGTTCAATAATGTATGTGGGCAACAAAGCAATTTTTTAACTTCTAGATTCCATAACCAGATTCCAAGGGAGGGTATTATCTTGTTAATGGCTTCATAGATTAATAGAAAGACACTTACATTACTTTATTACTATAGGTTAGGCTATAGTATTTTGGTATCAGCCTAATTGACTTTGTTTGTAATGTGGTCTATATAACTATGTATTTTATTTTACTCACTTAAATACATTTTTATGAGAAGGTGTCTGTATGTTTCACCAGGTTCTCAAAGTGGTTGAAAGCACAGAAAGGTTAGGTATCTCTGGTCAAGAGACAACATTCTGTAGTTTCCAGACAATTTTCAAAAGACAGACTCACATGGAAAATCTCACAATCTACTTTCAATATACAGCTAGTCCTTGACTTATAACAGTTCACTTAGTGACTTGCCATTGTGTGCCAAAAGCGCCGTGCCCACACCCATAATGTAATACCCACACATGCCCTGCCCCCTGTGCGCCCCACCCCCTACACGTGCCTGTGTGACACACACACCCCGCCTATTTTTGGCTTCAAGGTTGGTGCAGGAGGCTTTCCAGCCGCAAGCATGATTCTATCAGAATTTTCAGATCTGAGCTGCGGAAGTCCAGGCAAGCACTAGAGGCAGTAAAGAGAAACAGAAAATTTTCATTCTTTCCTGCTATCTACTGTTCATCTGTATTTTCATGGCCCAGAGCTACCGTAGTAGTCCTTCCTTAAAAGCTCAATATTTGACACATCACTTGGCACATCACTGGGCAAGAAGTAGGCCTGATGACACCTGCCATCTGGAAATCAAACAACATTCTTTAGCTACAGAGGGGAATGCAGCATTGTTCAAGATGGGTTGAAACCTAAGCATTCTATCAACAATCAAAGGCATCCTGTCTTTCCTAGATACTCTTTGTTCTATTAGGCCTCATGTACTTGATTGCTGAGCACATCATACCTAACAACTCCTTCCTGGATATTGTAGATATTATTCCTTATCTAACTCAAGAATTATACAGTACAATGCTGTCTTGGCTCCATATTGAAGAGAGGTGATAGAGCTCACCACCCAGTCAGTGCTGAATTTCACAGAATGAATTTCACTTGCTACCATTACCAATTCATATCAAGCTCATTCAACCAACCAACCAACCAACCAACCAACCAACCAACCAACCAACCAACCAACATCTGAATTCTCTATGTAAAAAAATCCAAACTCTGTAAATGCAAAACGTAACTTGAATAAATTATGAAAAGCATTAATTTTCTCCATTTCAGGTTTCTAGGCTTTATATATACCTATATATACATATACTCTGTTGGAAAGTGGAATAACAATACAGAAAATGCAGCCATTTACAGGTTGCTCTTTAAAAGGACTATGTTTAATTGAGCTGAAGGTCAGACACAGATTCTATTGTGAATGCTATAAACAGGGAGTTCCAAGGCTTTTGAGTATATACGGTTTTGTCCTTTCATTGCTGGCTATCTAAAGTAAACTTGCCTACGTCTGTTAGCAAAAAGGATTCTGATGTCCTCCCCCAACCCATTTCTTAATCCTGTACCTGTCTTCATTGAAGCCTTTTGTTTCAGACCAGTTTGTAGAAGTATTGTATAAAGTGATTATGGGAGAGAAATGAATGTTTTTTTTTAAAAAAATAATCAGACTTGCTAAAATGAAATGCTTTGTCTTGAATAGAAAAGATAAAGCACAAAGTTATGCAGTGTTTATTAACATTTTCTGGTATGTTTTACTAAGAAAAATTTCCCAGTTTGTTATTTGCCCTTTTAATATAATAACAGTTCTTTTAGAGGACAGTCATGGTTTAGCTATACTAATACGATTTCTAGATTTTATGACAATTCCGCATAAATTTTTTATGCTATGACCAAATTAAATATAACGTCCTCAACTGGGGTGCCTTATGTAAAGCCCAAATGTTAATATGGATTCTGCACCTTTTCTTCTGTGGAAACTTCATGATAACAACATTTTGTAAGGTTATTGTAAAAAAACAGGTGCAATTTTCTGTTCTTGTGAAATATGAGAAAATACAAAAATTATAGTAAAATGTTTTTCAGCATGTGCTCTGGAGACGTTTGTGGTATTGCAGATCATTCCTGATATAAATACAAAAACAATTACCATAAAATAGCTCAAGGAGCAGACCTTATTGACATTTTCACTTGAAACTTCACAGGTTTTCTTATGGGGTTTCAGTAATTTAGTTTTTAATCAAATTTTATTTTATTTTACAATCATTCCAATGCCATCTAAGGAAGCCCACTTATGAAATGGTTATTCACACTTGCCGCATTGTTGACCCCCTGGCATATGCAGTGAACTTCCAAAGCTTCTGAAGATGTTAAACAGATAAAGAGAATTGGCTCGATTGTACAATTGGGGCTAACATGGGGCTAACCTATTTTTAAAAATAATGATGTTGCAATATTGGAAAATTATCTCATCTCTTGCATATTTTTTGAGTTATTAAAAGTTAGTAAGAAACGTGGTGGTGCAGTGGTTAGAGTGCAGTACTGCAGGCTACTTCTGCTGACTGCCAACTGCCAGCAGTTTGGCAGTTCGATTCTCACTGGCTCAAGATTCACTCAGCCTTCCATCCTTCTGAGGTTTGTAAAATAAAGACCCAGATCGTTGGGGGACAATATGCTGACTCTGTAAAGCACCTAGAGTGGGCTGCAAAGCATTGTGCAGCAGTATATAAGTCTTATTGCTATTAACTTGACAACCCTGGCCCTCAGAACCAATATTGTCCACCCACAGTGTAATGTACTGAATTGTCTTTATTTATTGTCACACTTAAAAACTTTTTTTTTACAAATGAGTCAGGCAATCCAATAATGTATGTAGATTTGTAATATCAACATGCTTAATTTATCACACAGTAATGGCTTTGACTCATTGCATCTTTTTTTCCCCTTGAAAAATGGTAACTTAATAGAATCATTCTGCTGACTGGTTTCATTTTCAAAATGAATAGTATTCCCATGCAGGAAACTGAATATGCCTACATTAAAACAAATATGCCATGGCACTTATTTCCTTTATAGTCTGCTTTATTTGGATGGTAAGTTACACTATTTGTTTTCTAAGCTGATGCAGTATAATAGAAAGTGAATAGAGTTAAGAAATGGGTGGGGGGCGTGGCACCAGCCAAACATGTGCTTGGTTATACTCTAAATTCCTAAATTCCCATCTTGTAATAGAGATAAAAGTCAAAATTATCACAGTAATTTTGATACAGTATTTGAAATCATGTTGGCATTGAATTGCCCATTTGTTACATGTCAGAGCTATTTGAAAGTTACAAATACAAAAAAAAAAAAAGATTTTGTAATCAGTTGCTTTTTTTCAAGGTTACAATGTGCAATCTTGGGAAGCCTGCAGATGTTCAGGATACCAAGTAGACTAAAAAAGAGCCATGAAGATTAAACAATGGACTAATAATGCTGAAATATGTCTCACCCAATTTTCAAATTTATGTTCGAGATTGTTTGTAAGATAGCCATGGGCAGCCGGAACCTATGAATCGGTATGCTTCACAGAATAGTGTGGTAGGCTTCAATAGCACAAGGAGAGTAGAAATGAGGCAGATTTGGCCTGGGTCCCAGAGTCCAAGGAAGTCTTAGGTGGTTGCCAAGGTTTCCAAACACTACTGGGAGAAAGAGAGAGGGAGGGAGGGAGAGGGAGAGGGAGAGGGAGAAGAAGAGACAGAGACAGACAGAAATAGAAAGACAGATCCATGGGAATTCTGACTCGAGAAGCCTAGGGTATTTATGGCTATCAGAACTATACAGAGAAAAGTTCTATTACTTCTTAACAACAGAAACAAGGAATTATATTCTTTTCATTCTTTAAAAAGTGACAAATGAACATTAGACATTATTCTTTCTGACTATTCAACTAAAGGAAAATGTTGGTATCATCTTGTCTAGAACTTGACACCCTGAGATGGGCTATTGATGTAAAATAAGGCTACTGATGTCTACACTGCAAAAACCTAAATTGATGACTAGGTGATGGCAAAGAGGAATAGGAAACCACAATTTTTTTGCTTCCATCTGGTGATTGCCTGGATTGTGTCAACTGAAATATAGTCGCTTTGGTGTAAGAGGGATGGAAAGGCATCGTCTTACAGCCATGTTGTAATGTCAGCCGGATTGGCAGGAAAACATGCCAGCATAAAATCAGCTGCCTGGATTGTGAAGCTATATTGAAACATAGTAATGAAGCCAGTGATTGATGCTGTCTTTTCTATTTTAATACTGATGACTTGGGTTTTCTCAAATACATTTTATTTTCTACCAACTGCTGGTAGTTGTTGTTGTTTTCAGAAAAGGAACTACCAATCTTACTGCCCAGTGGGACAGGATTGAACTCTATGAAACATCTTCTTTTTCTTTAAATTTCTTTTTAAAATGCAATGGAAACAAATTTGTATCATACTTGTGATTGAGGCAAACAGTGGAAGACTGCTTGTACCAACATCACTTGTGAATATTAACTTCCTATCTGCTAAAAAAAAAAGAGGGAAGAGAGAACTGGGGAAAGTGGGCAAAAAGGGGATCCTTTTATTTTTGTATGAAACAGCACACAGAACTTTATCTTTATTTGGATATATTGTTTGTTTGACTGAGCAAGGGATTTGGGTTGTTGCAAAAGGAGAAGGGGTATTAGCAGAATTGTATACCTGGAGCATTGCAGAGTTTGACTTTCTTAGGAGTTCACCTGGGAATGAGAACAACAATTTAATCCCTACTGTGATAAAAAATGTTATGCAGTAAAGTTGGATTGAAAGGCAACATTGAAAGTGTAAACTTATATTTGATATTTGTTAATTCAGTACTGCATTGCTCAAGCAGAAAGAGAGTAAGTTCAAAGAGCTCAAGCAGAAAGAGAGTAAGGTGTACAACAACTGTAGTATATCAGGAAGAAAATCAATTGTGCAACATAATTTTCCCTCCACACACCTAACCCAACCAGCCACTTAGTGGCTTTATCAATTGTTCTGGAAGATTAGGATCACACTAACAAAGTCAAGAGTCTTTGTTTGGGACTACATAGACCATGTGTCCCCTGGATCCCTGCACAAGGACAATATTGGCAAGTGCTTCATGACATTATAGTCCCTCATATTCATTGCAAGGAAGAAAAAAAATCTGTATTGAAGGAGAAAAACAATAGCAAAAGAAACAGCATCCTAAAGCACAAGCCCCATAGGAGACATAAGGTAACCTCGAGAAGAAAGTGGCATGACAGGAAGATATTAAAGTAGCTGCAGGCACGCCTCTGGAATCCAGGACACAAAGCTGGCATAGCATGTCCTGAGAAATGTGGCAACAGGCACCATAACTCTCCCACATAATTTATATAAAGATGCAAACAGATATCTCAAATGATGCTTGTTTAGAGCATGGAAGGACTACCATATCTGGACTACAAATAATTGTATGGACACTAGATGGAGGCAAAAAGTTGGTTTCCTATATCACCAGGCTGCCATCTGCTGGGCACTCAGACTCGTGCCTTGTGACCTCTAGACTGGACTACTGCAACGTGCTCTACATGGGGCAGCCCTTGAAGAGCATTTGGAGACTTCAGCTTGTCCAGAATGCAGCCGCGCGAGCGATTGTGGGTGCACCTCGGTTCACCCACGTAACACCTATCCTCCGCGAGCTGCACTGGCTGCCTATCGGTCTTCGGATACGCTTCAAGGCGCTAGTCGTCACTTATAAAGCCCTTCGTGGTATTGGACCTGGGTACTTGAGAGACCGCCTGCTGCCAATTACCTCCAATAGACCGATTAGATCCCACAGATTAGGCCTCCTCCGAATTCCATCCGCCGGCCAATGCCGACTGGTGACCACCCGGAGGAGAGCCTTCTCTGTGGCTGCTCCGACCCTCTGGAACGAGCTCCCCGTGGAGATTCGAACCCTCACCACCCTCCAGGCCTTCCGCAAAGCCCTTAAAACCTGGCTATTCTGACAGGCCTGGGGCTAAAGAGCTTTTGCCCCCCCCTCGAATGGTATGGTTGTTGTGTGCTTTTAAATTGTGTATTGTTTTGTTCGTCTTTTTTATTCTTTATTTGTACCCCTTCCCTTGACTTGGATTGTGAGCCGCCCTGAGTCCCCTTCGGGGAAAAGGGCGGCATATAAATGAAATAAATTCAAATTCAATTCAATTCAATTTTGACACTCAAAATGAAATTGCTTTGCAATTGTCTCCACATCCCCACCCCATTTGAATCAACTGTTAATCCTATGTGCTTATTGGAGGAATGTCTGCAAGCAACTTGACCTGAGTGAGTTGATTGTCAGATGTAACTTGCAACAAGCTTTAGGGAGGGCTGTACCCCGGTTCTTGGACCTGGCATAAGTTCTGTAACGGATGGTATGACTTTTTAGCACCTCTAAAATGCTGGATCTATTCCTTGGGAACTGAATGGATGGGGCTGAGCGAATGCCTTGTTTAGACTGGATTATAATATTCACAAAGGGCTTTTTATCCTAGGGTTATATTATTTTAAATTGCACCTCCCTAACCTCACAAAGAATTTGGTTTTGCTGTTTGTCTTGCAACCTAACTCCCTTCATGACCCAGTTAAATATGTTGTGTGGACCCAGCAATATTGTTGTCAATTATCACAGCAAGATTCATCTCACTGTTAAAGACTACATGCATGAAGAGAGGGGGGAGGGAGAGAGAGAGAGAGAGAGAAAGAAAGGGAGAGGGGAAAGGGGAGAGGAAGAGAGAGCACTTTTATAATGGAAGAAAAAAGATTGTCTCCTCCCTGCCTGGTGCTGTCCAGATAGTGGGCTATCTTTAGTGGCTGTTCAAAGGAAGGGTGAGAATAGTAATTGCAACTCATTCATGTGTCATCTGGCAACTAGGACACATGATGTCCAATATGTATATTAACACAAGATTTTTTTTAAAAATGTGGGAAATACCTTTTGGCAGTGGATGAGAGGTGTACCGTGTATTGACTGATAAAAACACAAGGATAGATTCCAGCTGGAACATCCTGAAGGTTTATGCCAGAGTGTCTCTTTCTTTCTAGGCATAGGAAGCCTGCAAGCTGCATACGAGGGGAATCACCTCATCCTTCCTCTGCTGTTGCTCGGCAACTGCTATCTGACACATTCTACTGCCTCAACAGAGGCATCATAGCTCAGACCCACCAATATTCTTATTCTCTTTAGTTTCATTTAACTCTTTTTTTTTCTAGCCATGCTGATGGCCAGAGCTGGATATAGCAAATCCCAGTTTAAACTCTGGGTTATGCAGATACATATTTAGCTTCCTTAGCCTGAACTTTTAAAAGTTGGTTAACCCAGGGGTCAGCAGAGCAACCAACCAACTTTATATTCTAGACTGAACCTTCTAGCAATAATCTCCTCAATAGGTGGAAAAGCTTATTAGCCCTTCCTTACAAAATGAAGTATGGGTAGCCCTTGACCTACAACCATTTGTATAATGTTTGTCTGAAGTAAAAATGGCACTGAAAATAAGTGACTTTATGACATTTTTCACACTTATGATCCCGACTCCCCTTGTGGCATCCCTGTGGTCATGTGATCAAAATTAGGATGCTTCACAACTGGCATGTATTTAGGAGAGTTGCAATATCCGGGGTCCCGTGATCACCTTTTGCAACCTTCCGACAAGCAAAGTCAACGGGGAAGCCATATTCATTTAACAACCATGCTAACTAACAACACTACAGTGGTTCGCTTAACAACTGTGGCAAGATAAATGGTAAAAAGGGGCAAAATTCCCTCTACAACTGTCTTGCTTAAGTACGGAAATTTGGGGCTCAATTTTGGCAGGAGTACCCCTGTAAGATACTCCTACTTCTGCTGTACAAGGCTGTGGACCTTTGTCCCCAATTCTCCTCCCCTGGCAGCCACGCCACTGCCCTGAGTTTCTATGTGATGAGACTGAGAGATAAGGAAGAGCGCCTGACATGCTTAATGTCATGCTCTTGTCTACTTCTACCATGCCCTCTTTGATTCTGCCTGTCAGCTAAGTGGAACAAACCTTCTCAGAAGGGTCACCTACTTTCCTTATGGATGTCTTGCTCCAAAACCCCTCTTCCTCGGCTCTAGCTCCATCAGGGTGGAGATGAATTTTGCTAGAGTAGCATAAACCCAGTGTCCCTCTCCTCCAACCCCTCCACGCCTGCACTTCAGGAGCTCCTGGTATGGACACGACTGACTCCTGTAGCACCTGTAAGGCCGCTCTGCCTCTTGCATCATCGAGCCAGAGTCCCAGGAGCCCACAAAGCCTCCCACACCCCTGGCTGGCTTGCCACATAATTTTCCCTCCACACATATAACAAAACCAGCTACTTAGTGGCTTTATCAATTGTTCCGGAACATCAGGATCACACTAATAAAGTCAAGCGTCTGGGACTACATAGTCTATGTTATCCCCTGGGTCCCTGCACAAGGACCATATTGGCAATTACTTTGTGACATCACTAGCCTCTCATATTCCTTGCAAGGAAGAGGGGGAAAATCTGTATTGAAGGAGAAAAGCAGTAGCAAAATACCGCAGCCATCCTGAGGCGCAAGCTTCCTAGGACAGGGGTCTCCAAGCTTGGGAACTTTAAGCCTGGTGGACTTCAGCTCCCAGAATTCCCAAGCTGTCTGGGGGATTCTGGGAGTTGAAGTCCTCCAGGCTTAAAGTTGCCAAGATTGGAGACCCCTGTCCTAGGAGACATAAGGCAACCTAGAGAAGAAAGTGGGATAACTGGAAGATATTGAAGTAAATTGCAGGCACAAAGGCTATGGATTTTTGTCCCCAACTCTCCTCCCCTGGCACTGCCCTTTCTGATGATGAGACGGAGGGATAAGGAAGAGGGCCTGACATGCTTAATGTCATGCTCTTGTCTTCTTCTACCATCTGACTTTGACTAGCAAGTCAGCGGATCAAAGGAAACCCGCTCAAAACGGGGTGGCCATCTTTCCTTATAGGTGCCTTGCTCCAAATCCCCCCCCCTCTTCCTCGGCTCCAGCTCCATCAGGGTGGAGATGAATTTCGGTAGAGTAGCATAAACTCGGCCCCCACTTCCCTGCATCCCCGCGCTTCAGGAGCTCCTGGCGTGGACCCGACCGCCTCCCGGAGCACCTGTAAGGCCGCTCAGCCTGTTGCGTCATCGGGCCAGAGTCCTGGGAGTCCCTCAAAGACTTCTCCACCCCCGGCTGGCTTGCTGCCAAGCTCTCCCTTCCTCGCTCCCCATTCCCAAGCCTGGCAATTAGTGGGAGAAGCAGGTTGGAGAGCTTGCTCGGAACACGCAGCTCCCTTCTTGCCATAGCCAGGCTAACTGCTGCCTCGGAACTCCCCTAGCAACCAAATGTCTCCCGGGGCTCCCGGACGCTTCTCGGAGCGCAGCTCAGTTTGGCACAACACGTTCTGGAGGGGGGCGGGGGGCGGAGGAAAAGCTTTTGGCGCCCTCCTCCCCCTCTTTTAGGAAGTCCGCGGAGGGTTGCATTGCCTCATCCGCCAGGCACGGCAGAGCGCACTGGACGAGGCCTGAGCCCTCGGTGGGAAAGACAGACGCCCGTCAGCCAGCAGCCGTTTCTTCTGAGCCCCCTTCGTCCGAAATCATATACGTCTCTAACCATAAATGCATGGCTGGTTCGCTTTTACTAATAGGGGATGTATAAGACGTGAAGGTCCCGCGCCTTTCTAGCGAAAGAAAAAAAAGAGGCGGGAAGGATCCTCAATAGTGAAGCGATTAAGGATTTTGGGCGGCAGGGCTCAAAATAGGGCAGGGCAGGGCAACAGTGGCATCTCTAAGCATTAAGTTCAAGTGAAAACCCTACTTTTAGTAGCTCCTATCGCCCTACTGGCTTTTAGATTGATATTAAAAGGGCATCAAAAACGATAAGGAAATGTGACTTGGTCTTCTGTCTGTAGGTGAAATAATTAAGGTGTGCTATATGAAATGATAGTTGCTGGGTAGAATGCAGTCTGTGAGATTTTAAAGCAGTATAAGGAACCTATGATAAAGTCTTTACCACCTATCATCCTTCGTTTCCCCCCTAATATATGCATTCGTTTTTATAATAAATAGAAGACAAATGTAAGCAAGGGGAACGACGGTCTTTTCAGAAGGATGCATAAAGTATCCCAAATTGTACTAACGTTAAATATAATCCATGTCACCTTATGAATGCTGTTCAGTACAGTACATCCTTGCTTTTTTATGTATTTTTGGTTCCCCAGAATAATTGATTATAAATAAATCAACTGTTGAAAAAAAAAAACTACCAATAGGTGTGTTCAGAATGAGAAGGGACAAATATTGTATTTGAATCCATACTGGCTGGTGCTCAAATATTTATTAAAATATACAAAATATTTTTTTGCAAAAAATATATAGCCTTGGTGGGAGAAAATAATCTTTAAAATCCATATTAGTTCCAGAATAAATAAATAATAGGGCTTGCTTCTCACAAGGAAAACAAGTCATTGTGGTTTATAATCCATAGTTTGTATGGCATGAACTCAAATCAATTATGACTTACTCAATAAGCCACCATGGTGAAAAAAACCCTGGCATAGAACAGTATGCGAATTCAATCAGATCTAAATCCCACATTTTCTAGGTCAAATATTAAGTTGGAGCTTTCATTTTAATACTTGGAAAATGTGCTTTCATGAGAGCTGGATTTATCAGAAACATTCAGTGCACAATTAAACACAGGTTGGTTTATATTCTATAACTTCCAAAAGCAAAACCATGTCTTGTAAGTGTTAACAAGAAAAGCTGAAATTGGGACATTGCTTTGTATAAATTATGATTCATGAAAAGCTAGTTATTAATATTGAGAGGTATTAAAATATTTTCTCTCCGTTTCAAGCCTGAATCACAAACCACTTCCGAAGCATTTTGGTTGTTCCTATAGCCAAGAACAGGATAAAACAAAGCTCACAACAGAAATGATTTTAAAAATGAGATTCTCAGAGTTATCTCCATGTCCTAATTCAGTCTTTCTACTCTCATGATAGAATCATCACTTCATGGAACATAGAAACCTTATCAAAGAGAATCACGGCAAGGACACAATCTCTGCAATGAATTGTAGATCTTGCATCAGCTGAAATAGCTCTGTGTACTGCCGCAGAAGCGCTAATGCTATCAGCATTCAGACTCGAAGTCTGGGATGTATTGTGAGTGTTTGTGTCACCTGCTGACAGCCCAGACTCTCCAAGGCTGCCCTCGCTTACTGTGATTAGTATGCAATGATCATGAAGTCCCAGTGGGAGCCATTAGTTACCTCTCCACAAGAACAGAGATGTTTCTCTATTAACGTCAAAACATGGCTCCTCTGCTCCCCATGTCACTGGAAAGACCTGAAAGATATTGCAACAGCAATTGGAAAGGGAATTAAATCAACATTCCCAAGGAACCCTGCAGCCATCGAGCCGTTGCCAGTGGCAGTTCAGGAGGCCGCCTCAAAGTCCTCTTCCACAAAACGGACCGCTTTTGCTTCAAATCGGGATAAAGAGGTCACAAACCGTGACCCTCTGACAAACCAGAAAAGATCGAAGAACTGGTTATGCTCGGCTCTGAGCCAAGACAATTAAGGGTAGGGATGTGATGACAGCCTCCACATATTTGAGGGACTATCATAAACAGGATGGAATGCTTGCTTAGAGAGGGTAGGACATGTCAGTAGGCCAGTCTGGCATCTGTTTTTGAAACTCCTACTATTTTAACCCGACTGAAACAGTTTGATGCAATTCTGGGTGGAGCATTTTTAATGAATTCCATTTTCCATCATTGGACTCTGGTGGCCATAGCCGCCTATACTCATTGCTCTCCAAGTAGTAGGATTGGTGGATCTCGATCTGCTGTCTTGGGAATATCCCATAACAGTGCCTGGGAATTTAAAAGCCACTTTTTGATGCTCAGAATTCCAAACAGGAAGCCAAGAATTAAGACCTACTAGGGCGAGTCTTAGCAATTGGTCCTACTAAGCACTGATAATTGTCCAATTATGTCCGGTCCTGGTGCTAACCTTAATCAACGTAATAGAAAATGGAAGGTTGCACGTGCATGTGATGTATATCATCGCTTAAAGAGGAACAACATGGAAGACAGTCATGTCCATTCTGCATGCAGAACAGAACGTTATTGATTTGACAGTGTTGTAATTAGATCGGTCTGGACTCTGGACCTAACCCTGTTCAAATATGGTCTGCCATATCTATTTTTCAGACATGTTCCCATGACACTGTTTTCATCTGGTCCCCAGCCCATGAGAGAAACTGGTTTAAGTACATTCTTAGCTGTTCTGTTATTAAAGCAGCACAGTATTTCCTCCTATATTCAGTGCTGTCCAAAGGGCAGCCTAATGTAGAAAATCTATTAGGTTTCCCCCCCCCCCCCCCACTGATTAGCTTGGAGGGAAATCAGATAATTGCAGTGACTTACAACAGTGGCAGGATAGGGATGGGCATCAGGAACAGCAATTTTCATGTCAAAATAGTTTTCCGCTGATTGGAGGATGGGTGGCTACTACTTCATCATAGCAATGGAAATATGCACTGAAAGCTTTGTGGTCATCTGGATTTCCTTTGAAGCTGTGCATTTTAAAAAGGTAAAATGTCTTGGCCTAAACCTGGCCAGAAAGCCAGAGAATCATATTCAACTGAGAATGAAATGCTTCTGTTTGATGAAGGGGTCAGTTGGGATTTTGGAAGCGTGTCCAAGGATTGTATAAATCCCTGTTTAGGGTTCTTATGTATCTAGGAGAACATTCAGATGCAAGCCTCATTATTCTCTATATGTGAGTTGCACTTATGGGTAGAAACTCAAGAAAAGGTGCTTGTATATACTCGTAAAATAAACATATAAATATACAGCTGAAATATTTATGTGATATTGGTGAGCAGATAGTTTTTTAAAAGGAGGGAGTAAGAATGCCCACTCATCTCTGTCCTGAATAGAAGCCTGGAATAAATGTTCAGTTCTGAGGAGCTTCCAGGTGTGAGATTACACTATTTATGAACGAACAGTTGTATATCCATTAACATCATTTTGTGTCCAGTCATATTTACACTTAAAGGATACCACCAGCACTTTCTTACAGATATTTAGATTGCCTGAATACATCTGCAAGGTATTTTCCACTGAGATTGGATTCAAGAGATTCAGTGTGAAAAGCACTGTGAAAAGAGCCTCCCAAATTCAAAATAAATATCTGTGAAAATAGAAAAATGAGAAACCACCTTTCAGTGCAGTGGTGTGAATATTGCATGGGGTGTTTTTTTAAAAAAAGGTTGGAGAAAATAGCTAGAAGGACTTTACATTTCTGTGATCCACCTTACAAAGCATGCTTATTGAAAGATGCATAAAAAAAACGAGGGACAATGAACAATTTCATAAGTTACTTCACCCAGCTTTGTTCTTTGAGACAAAACACTGGGGGAACTATTATTAGCCATGAAATCACTTACTGATGCAATATATGTTTCCCTAAGGAATGAACACATTTGGCTAAATTATAGGAGGAAAGAATACCATCAAGATAAAATGGAATGAGTCTACTTTTTTCTTAAAAGAGGATTTCAAAACACAATCTACCCACTCACCTCCCCCCCCCCAGTAACATTAACTTCTGTGTTTAGAGGTTACAAAGGGGGATAGAGAGAAGGAAGTATGGAGACAGGAAATCCACACTGTAAAATTCTGGAGGAAACAATATAAAAATGTTAAATGTGTGTACAATATATGCAATAATACTGGTCATGAACAAAAGCAAAAGCTTTTTTTTATTACTGGAACATACAGAAGCACTTATTATGATAAACAGCCTTGTGGAATATTTATTTATTTGTATTGCACCTTTATGATTTTTACAAATAACCAAAGGCAGTGAATATATTCAACATACCTTCTTCCTCCTGTTTTCCCCACAACCACCCTGTGAGGTGAGCTGGGCTGAGAGAGAGAGAGAATGACTGGCCTAAGGTCACTCAGCTGGTTTTCGTGGCTAAGGGGGAACTAGAACTCACAATTTCTGTTTTTTTAACCTGATGTCCTAACCACTAGACCAACCTATAAATTATAGTTTGAAAGCATTTCTGCTATATGGCTTGAGTTCTTGCTTCTTTGTAATCTATTGCTAGGAGTTTCCAATGCACAAAAATAAGTATCTATTTTTAGCCCTTCTCTAATCATCATCTACTTGTGCTTTGCTTATTTGCACCATAGTCAATAGAGGCAACCACAGTGTCTGGGCCGTACACATTCCAGAACTAAGACAAGCATAAAAATGAAATGAAATTCCTTCCACCATCATTTGCAATATTACAAAGTCTTCTTCCTTGATTTGCATGAAAATTACATGCACTTATGTGCTAAAACCTAGATCCAGTAGAGAGGTGGGTTGCTCCCAGTTCGGCCCAGATCGAGCGACCCGGTAGTAGCGGCAGCAGGAGGCTCTGCCCAACTGCCCAGATGCTTCTGCGCATACACATGTGCGCCAATCCGTACCGGTAGTAAAACAATTTGGCAACACATCACTGATCCAGTGTCTTCCTTTGGTGGGTGTCCCTTTAATTCTACCAGTCACATGGCTGCTCTTAGCTACCAGTGTGATAAATCTTATCTTTTTCATGTCTAAAGCCCAGACTTGGTCATTAACCCGTTGCCACTAAATCTTGTGCATCATTTCTGTGAACATTGAGTAATACCAGGTTATTTTCTGTTATACCAAAAGGAATATATAGTGGGTTCTAACATCACTCATCAAGAGTGATACGGAGGAAGGAAGTCAAGAAATGTTCTGTAACACCCAAGTCCTCTTTCAGCTCAGTGATTCTATAATCCTATCCAGGTGAATCTATAGAGAAGAATTTTAAAAACATCAGAAGGGCAGGTGTGACCATCTGTCCCTTTTGATACACATAAAAGGGAGTGTGGTTTCAATTGCATGAACACAATTGCCATCTTAACACAATTTAACAGAATAATAGAGTTAGAAGGGACCTTGGAGATCTTCCAATTTTTAAAATCACCTTTTCTCCTTCTATCATAGATGCCTCTGATTCTGTCATTGTGATCTGTTGCTTCATGTGAGTGTGTGGACTAAATTACATACTGTGATTGCATATTTGGTTTTCCTTGCAAGAATATTTTTGCTGCTCTCAAAGCATTCCCTGGGTGGGAAGGTGATGGGATACAACACTGGAGGTTTTTAAGAAGAGTTTAGACAACTATTTGTCTGAAATGACATAAGTTTTCCTGTTTGAGCAGGCAGTTGGACTAGAAGACCTCCAAGGTCCAGTTCCATTATTCTGTTCCATTTCTTAACCCCCCCCCCCCAAACCAATCCATAAAATATCCCTATTGCAGTGGTTCCCAAACCAGCTCTGCTGGCTGGAGAATTCTGGGAGTTGAAGTCCACAAGTCTTAAAGTTGCCAAGTTTGGGAACCACTGCCCTATTGTATTGCTTCATACGACTATTTGATTGTGGCTTGTGAAATAAAGCATGCTAATGCTTTATTTCCATAATGGTTTAGCCTAGTTCTCTATATCATCAGCCAAGAATGCCTTATCCTACTTAGTATATATGTCAAGCTATAATGTCACATCTGACAATACCATAAAGTTTGTTGCCAGGAATAAAGTGGATAAGTAGAATTGATTATTACATTGTTGACAACTCATGTTTTATTTTAATGAAGCATTTCCTTTACTCCCATTTTACTCATAATCAAATTAAAACTAAGGTTTTAATAACTCCCCTTTAGTAGCTCCCCGCATTTTCATGGTGCCTGGGAAACCTGGAAGTAATTTAGAGAAAGACAGGTATTTTTAATATTCAGGTGGCCCAGTCATAGCCTGAACATGGGAAGCAATGTGCACGATTGCATTGTTCAGCCTAGACCTCTGCCCCTCCCTGAGGGGTTTACAGAATACAAAAAGAGAGAGAGAGAGAGAGAGAGAGAGAGAGAGAGAGAGAATATGTGGGTACCCACTTGGATAAGAGTTGATGGCTTATTTTAAAAGGTCTACATAGCTCTCATGGAGTCCAGGAGACTAAGGAACGGAATCCCAGTTCCTTCCCCCTCACAGGAACGCATAGGGGAATTTCCCCTTAATCCCAATTAACTGCAATGAAACCATAAACGGAAGAGTGCTTTGAAGTTTTATTGATTTGTGGCCACACAGTGTCCTTTCTCGGAAGATGACAAAAGGGCAAACAGGCACTTTTTATAAAGTTGGTTGCATACATCATCCACATCCTTTCCTGTCTACCTTATTTGGAAAAAGCAGAAGTTGCCAAGCAGTAACCGTCTGATTAGCAAAAACAACCCTCCAACTTTGCCCTTGTAACAGGCACGGTTCCTAGCGATCGCTGAAAGAAAGCTGAGTGCACATTATTGTGATTCTCCTCTTTTCCAGCACATTGTTGTACACCTTATCTGCTTCCATGTGGCTTCAAGCAAAACCTTCTTCTAAAATGCTCTTTACATACCACCTTGTTCTGCACAGGTAGTCCTCGACTTAACAACAGTTTGTTTAGTGACTGTTCAACATTACAACAGCACTGAAAAAAGTGACCGACAACTGTTTTTCATACTTACGACCGTTGCAGCACCCCCATGGTCACGTGATCAAACTTTAGACGCTTGGCAACTGACGCTTGGCGGTTGCGGTGTCCTGGAGTCGTGGCAACCTACTGACAAGCAAAGTCAATGGAGCATCCAGGGGTGGGTTGCTTCTGGCATTACTGCTGGTTCGGTGCACGCAAAAATTTTGCACCGCGTGCATGAGCATTTGCACATAAATAGGTCTGCGCATGCGCAAAACATTTAAAAATGGGGGGGAAATGAAAATTGTCCTGGGCATGCACAGAACCCAAAATCAAGATGGCGCCACCGTAGGAGAACCGGTTCGGGGGTGTGGCAGGCCTGGGTCACTGCCAGTTCCAGTGACCCAGGTCACCAAACTATTACCGGTTTGCCCGAACCGGTCCAAACAGGTAGGAACCCACCTCTGGGGCAACCAGATTCACTTAACAACCTGTGTTACTAACTTAACAATTGCAGTGATTCATTTAACAAATGTGGTGAGACATTTTTTTAAAAAATGGGGCAACATTCACTTAACAAATATCTCACATAGCAGCAGAAATTTTGGGCTCAATTGTGATTATAATTCAAGGGCTACCTGTATGCACTGCTATAGCTGCTCATATCATTCTCGTATCCAGGAAGGAGCCTTCGGAATAAGATTTTGGTCACCAAAGTAGAAGAGTAAACACCTGCCCATGTAATCCTATGCATAGTTATCCACAAGCTAACCCCATATAGTCAATGTTTGCTCCCAGATCAAGCGTGCATAGATTTGACCTCTGGTTGCTAGCTTCTGAACTACTTTGGATAGTCTGAACATACAGCAAGACGAGAATCTCTCCTGTCTGAGTCTTTCTTCCCATGTAGACTAATTCTCTCTCATTCAAAACAGGGCATGCGTATGCACTCAGAAACAGAAGCATGCTGCATCTCATCCAGCCCCTCTTTTATATCCTGGCTTTTCATCATCCTGCAGATAAATTACAGTCAGCTAAAATGGGCTCTTTTGTTTCCTTGAAGAAATGCTTTTACTAAGGGTGTGACAGGCATAAGTTCATCAGACAGTTTCTTCATTTTGGTGACAGAAAAAAGGTGTAGTTAACTACTGTGTCTTTTTTTTGGAGGGGCAGGTAGATGAAACACAAGAGAATTCAGTGCAAAAAGGAAAAAGAATTCTCAGAGAGTCTTTCATTCACTCATGAAATTTTATGGGGGAGGCAAACACTGCCATCTACCATTGATGAGCAGCTTATATTTTACCCACCATCTCTGCAAAATAAAATACAGAATAGATCACTGCACATTTTGTTCTGTGGTCTTAAAAACCTTCCTTCTGTAAGTATTTCTGGTTTGCTGTTAAATAACTGGCCTCTGGGCAACGCATGAAAGTATTATCTACACCAAATATTAGGAATGCCCCCAGCTGCTAAGCTGTAAAGGCAACACACAAGGAAATCTAAACCCATTTTATTAAAATTGTCCCTGGCAGCACAAAGAGAATACCACCACAGAGAGACTTATTCAGGAAGCAATGTATCAAAACTCCTTTATCAAGGTGATTTTGTGTAAAAAAAAAATGAGTTGCTCATAATTGTTTAAGCAAAACACTTCCCTTACAGCACCAACAAAAACATTCAAATAATGAAACCATATTGTTAGCAATAAAGGAAATGAATACATGAAAAAGCTGTAGTACCATGCTTTAACAACAACCCCAAATGTTGTGTTGAGGGATGGGGTAGCTGAAAAGTGCCCCCAACCCCATTTTCTTTCCCTGGTCTCCACCCAGGACAAAGAAACAGGTTGCACCTGAATTCTGAGCTGTTGGCTCATGTCTGTAAATTGCTTAAGCGAGTTATTAATAGCTTTTAATAAATTAAATTGTTGTGGGAGTAATTTACATTCCTTTAGAAAGATGTCCACAACTTAGTCATGGCTCTCTTGGAAGTCATGCAAGAGTGATTATCAATGGGTAGAGAAGTTCCCAAGGTTCGTTACTTTCAGGAAAGTTCTCCCAAGTTCAAGGCAGGCTTGGAAAAATAAGAAGAAATGTATTATGTCTTTTTCAATTGGGTTTACTTTCATTTCTAAATCCTTACGGTTACTTTGGAGCAACCATTTATAAACATTTGGAATGTTTTTAAATTGAGAGAGCCATGTACAATTGGTAATGCAAGCCCTTCTTGACCTACAATCATTTGTTTAGTGACTATTTAAATTTACAACAGCACTGAAAAGAGTGCCCTATATCTGGCTTTCAGATGACTCTTGCAGCCTCCCCAAAATCACATGATCAAAATTCACGTGTTTGGCTACTGGCAACTATTTATGATAGTTGCTGTGTCCCAGGGTCATGTGATCACCTTTTGCGATCTTCTGGCAAGCAAAGTCAACGGCAAAGTCAGATTCACTTTACAGTTGTGTTATTAACTTAATAGCCGTAGTAATTCACTTAACAACTCTGGCAAGAAAGATTGTTAAAAATGGGACAAAAGTGACTGCTTAAGGATGAACAGTCCATAACTACAGCACAGGAGGCCAGATTCTGTCCAGCAACACTTGGGATTCATTGCAAGCATGTGTCTTCGCCACCATAGCGATGTTATGTAACAATTGTGGCAAACTCTTCGCACTGTTTAGTCACTTCTCTTTTAGCATTGAACCTACAACGGGCCACAGTTTAGGGATTGCAACTATCTTATAGCTAGAGTGGATAATTGACACTGGATTTTATTATAGATTTTAGTTGCTTTTTATTATTTTATACTAGACATTTTAAGTGTATATATACTGAATGCTTTTATTTGTTCTGGTTACTGGTCTAAAACTGTAATAATAAATTGTTGTTATTCATTTAACAACTGTCTTGCTTAGCAACAGAAATTTGGGGATCAATTGTGATTGTATGTCGAGGACTACCTGTAATACCCTTAATAATACTCATGTGACTAGATACTAATCATAAAATACATTGTTCTGTGCCAGGTTCTCAGTCTGTTTAAGATGAACAGCATCTCACCAAAAGGGAGGGGCAGAGTCTATGATCTCCAAAGGTGTCCAGCGTGTCTCATCGTTGGCTGGGTGAGCTGACATTGCAAGTGGCCAGTGTAGCAAATCTAAAAGGACCCCAGGCTTTCCCCCCACCCCCACATTATGCAAAGAAAACCCCTGCTGGCTGAACGTTCAGATGTAAAAGATAAATTGCTCATGAATGCTTCCGAGGTGACCTGCATCATTTACATTAAATTGAATTTTTCCCCCTCCTGAGATTATTAATACTTAAAGGAGATCTAATATTAGTAGTAATAAGGCTAAAATGGCAAGGTATAAGTTAACTTTATGTAATAAACAAATCATCAAGATGCTGTTCTTTATTTCAGGGTCATCCAAAGCACATTTTTAAAGATTTGCTCTCACATTCTCTTCTCAGCTTTATGGCCAGTGGTAATTTTAATCTATTTTCTGAATGAGGTCATATTTTACAAGCAGTTACAAGGCTTCTCTAGTCACTTATCTAGGTTGGGAGCAAAAATGACACAATAGGATTCATTTCTGGGTAAATGTGTAGGATTGTGCTCAGAGCAATAAATTTCAAAGGAATGACTGACAACAATTTTAGAAAGGACAACGGCATCCTTTTTAGTTTAATACAATTGTCAAGCAAGTGGACATAGCAACCACCCAATTCAGCAACAAGAATGCAGTTTGATGGTGTGTGTGTGTGTGTGTGTGTGTGTGTGTGTGTTTGCTGCTTGCACGTTACAACCAAGACAGTGGTAATCACTTCAGTAAGGAGATAATTATTTTAATAAAACTTATTAGTAGGGATGCACCCCACAGAGGCATCTGGGGAGAAACAAAATACAGCAGATTGTAAAAAGAAAAAAAATAGAGAGGAATTTGTCTTTGCTTAATCCTATTCATCTTCTGCTTCAAAGAAGGATTTATTTCTAAAAGAGAGGTCCTGAGGTTCAAACATGCCTGGAACTCAAGTTTCTTTGACCTGGAGGACAGTCTCTTAGGTCCAAACATATGGCAGAGAGCTATAATTTTGTCAGAGGGAAAGAGAAGATCGCCTGTATACAGTATTTCTGCAGTCTTACTTTTTAAATTGCAGATCCCGGCATTAAGAAGTCCACGGGTTACACTCACATTCTGAGTATACAGAGGAAATGCAAAGCATTTCTAAAATAGCTCTTCAATTGCAACATTTAAGCCTAAGAATAGGGGCAGGCATGTATCACATTCGTTTTACCTATTTTGGTCATTTTCCAGTTTTTAATATTTTATAATTCATCTTTAAGGAACACAATCTAAACAAGATGTATTAGATTTCATTTGGCTTTTTTGTTGGCATACGTTTTTGCAACCCTATGCTGAATTCTTACTGATTTGAATGGGACCAATTTTGAATAAATACAGTTAAGAAAAGCCATTGCATAGAAAATTTCATATGGTTGGGAGGCAACTAAAGGCTGAATCTCACAACAGATTTTATATGTACTCGTAGTAGGGATCCTCTACATCTGAATTCCCCATGGATCCAAAGTGTGTGTGTGTGTGTGTGTGTGTGTGTGTGTGTGTGTGAGAGAGAGAGAGAGAGAGTACATTTATATATGTATGTTTATGGTCAAGTCATGGGTATTATATTGCTTGAATTTTTTTAAAGTTAAAGAAAAATGGTAACTGAAGGAGTAGTTACATAAATGTGACATATTGGATTCATATAATTTGCATAATTTCTGTTGATTTGTTCTTTTATCCCTTTTCAACATATATTCATATAAGAAATAAAGAGATATAGATACATATATTTTTTGTATATGAATATGTAAAGTTTCACACAAAAATCAGATGACCGTGTTTAATTATAACCATCTATCCACCATCTTACATTGGTAAGCAACCTTTTCATAAATCACAAGTACGATAGCGGGGCTGTCAAACTTGCCGCCCATGGGCTGGATGTGTCACACATTGGCCACACCCACACTTGGTTTAGTGAAGGGGAGAAAAGTCCTGATACATCACATGACGCTGCCATGACGATGTGCGTTTGTCACCCCTGTACTGTAGTGGTCTACTGCTGGTTTGGACCGGTTCAGACGAACCGGTAGTTCTGACCGGTGGGTGGCCACCCACTCACCCCGGCGCTATTTTGTCCTATATCACCGTGTTTTTGGAGCGATGCACAGGTATGCGCTCACACTTCCTGTGCTGTGTGAACCGGTTGTTATATTATGTGATGCCCACCTCTGCCCCTGTACTATAGGGTGAGGTGGTAAAGTCAGATTAGGGGAAAACAGGCTTTGCTCTGATGGAAGGAATTTCCTGGTTTGTTTTCTGGTTGGGAGCCGTCACCAATGCTAGAAGAAAAATTACGCAGGAGCCAGCTGCCTGAAAGTAAGGATCTTTAATTGGGGGGGAAAAAACAGGATGGCAGAGACGCAGCTCAAACATTTCTGGTTCTGCAGACAAATTGTACAGGTATCTGTTTCCTTTTTATACAGGTTTTTCCTTTTGAAGCTTTTTGATATGGATTGCAAAGGTTTCTTTATTTTTAGTGATAGTTCTGATTTGGGTTTTCCTGTGCCTCCATTTTGGTTCTAATTTTGTAATAATTATGGTTATATCTCCTTAAAGCTTACAACATCTCCATAAATGAGCCAGTGGCTTCATGAATGAGCATTGGGAAGCCGATAAATCTATGCATTCATAAAAACACCCATAATAGAAAATAAAGTAAGCCTTCCTGAATTCCTAGTAAACATGGATGGGATTGCAGTTCATCACCTTTTGCCTTTGCTCTGGCAGGACAGGCTCGGCTTCTCAAACTACTTTTTAAAAGTTAACCAAGGTAAATTCCTGGTACACCAAGGGATTTCATATCAAAACAAAATACAAAGCTGCCTGCAGGCTGAAGCGGTAAAACTTGTTTCATGACAACCCTTGTAAAATATTTCTCTATTCAAAGTAATAAGCAGCCAAGTGAGAACAGCTGCCATGGGTAGGTCAGAAAGCATGTTACAGTTGTAGAATAGTAGGGGAAGTAGGATTGCAGTATTTGGGACAGGTTCCTCCTGAAACAGAAACTCCTTTAAAAACATATTAGAAAGCTTTCAGCTGTCTCAAGAGTCAGCTGTAAAAGCCAAGGATCCTATCTTAAAAGAATTCGCAGCTTTTGATCTATATATTGTATTCACCTAACACTACTGGGAATAATTTGACTATGGATTACTCCTTGAATCTTTAGGTTTCTGATAGCACACACTGCACCATAAATTAATAAATCTATGTGAAACCCCAAGGAGCTATCCATTTTTTTACAAAAAATTATTCGATGGTCCCTTCTGAAGCAGATTTGTGAAGCAATTCCTTGTTTGTTTTTAAATTTCTAATAGCAGAGAAGTTCCTACCTGAGACAAAAGCCTCCTCCAGCTATTGAAACTGCTAATGAAGTTTTTCTTTCTTTCTGGGCAACATGAAACATTTCAATTAGCAGAATCACATCTCCCAACTGAAGCTAAGAATGTGGGCCCCACATCAAGGTAAAATGTTGCCATATTGCTTATCTCTATAAACCATCTTCATATACTTAATTTTTATAGTAGGCTAACAGTAGGCTATTTATAATTCAGTATTTTCTAAATCCACTGTCACAGACTGTATCTTATTAGTACATCTAACCTGCCTTCTGTAGGTTATCAAACACAAAGCCATTTCTTCACCACAGTTAGGGTAGTATATGTGACAGGATGAACCATTTGGGTAAT
The DNA here is from genome assembly GCF_009769535.1 of Thamnophis elegans. NCBI lineage: Eukaryota > Metazoa > Chordata > Lepidosauria > Squamata > Natricidae > Thamnophis > Thamnophis elegans. The sequence goes on along the minus strand of NC_045542.1, from coordinate 47,174,184 downwards.
CAAGGATTAGAAAAGCTCTTACAAATAAGTAATTAAATGTAATGCACCAAAATGAACTTTCATTACATAAACCCACACATCACCACTAGTAATAACTACTTGGAGGGATCTGCCAGCATTAAAACAGTAGGGTAGAAATCTAGACATAAATCTATATACATAAAAGCCAAGTACCACTCACTCATCACAAAATCTCCAGAACTGTAAAGCCTATAAACTTGAAATTTGACATGTATGTTCCTCTTGGCTTCTAGGTGCTCGCTAAGAAAGGATTTTTTAAAATAACCATCAGATCATTAGTATTTCATATACAGTAATTAACACGCTCTGATGCTAAGGAGTTCTACTCCCCCTCCCCACCTGAAAAGAACTCTTTTCCAACTGCCAGTTGCCTTATAGTAACACCCTCTGATGCTAAGGAGTTAGACATTTCACTCCCCCTCCCCACCTGAAAAGAACTCTGTTCTAACTGCCAGTTGTTATCTCAGTTTAAACTGGCAAATATTCCACTCCTTCACTCAGGAGCAGTCTGGGGCTCCTTACAGTACTAAACATCGGTACTTCACCGAAATGTCTACGCCTTCTACCTATGGAATTGCTTCGGGACTCAAGGCAGTGGGAGTGATATTTCCTTATGTGTTTCAATCATTAACCACCACTGAGCCAACGGATTGAACCAGAGTGAACCGGATTTCTCCTGCATTGCCTGATCACATAGTTTCATCACAAATCATGGATATCCAGCTAGTACATTATATTCCTAATATTAAACATTTTTTTCTTTGATAGTGCATTTTTGGTACTTTCTGGCTTTTCCTCTTTGCAACAGTGACACTGTTATGAAAACAGAAAAATAATAATAAGACAGATGAAATAAAACAACCATTTTTTGCATCTTTAATCCGAAGTTTGTACCTCACATTGCAATGCTTGGTCGTACTGCTATCAGTCCAAATCAAATCTCAAATCTGAGAAAGCTGTCAACTCCAGTATTAAATATCACAGAAATGTTTTTTAAAACAAACAAAAACTTTTTGTCACACTAAATGGTAAGTTATAACTGCTTTTTCAAAAATACTTTGGACAAATAAATGGTGTCAGTGAAAAGTCCTATAAAATAAGGAGCTATATTTTAGCTCCTATAGTTGTTGTTCTTTACGTAGTGCTAAATCACAGAAAAATTTTCTAAAGCATCTCTAATAGTTCTCTCCAGATATGCTAGGCTCAGGCTTTGAGGATTCTCAGCATGTCAGATTAGCACCAGGTTCCCATTTAAGAACATCTGTAAGACACCATGTTGCTGTAGTTCTGACTCCATTAGGCCTTAGCACTTCTAAAGCTAGACTCTTCTTTAGAGTGATTTAACAGAATAACAGAGTTGGAAGGGACCTTGGAGTTCTTCTAGTCCAATCCCCTGCTCAAACAGGAAACCTTATACCATTTCAGATAAATGGTTGTCCAATCTCTTCTTAAAAACTTCTGGAGGCAAAACATTCCACCGATTAATTGTTCTAATGGTCAGGAAAATTCTCCTTATTTCTGGGTTGGTTCTCACCTTGATTCATTTCTATCCATTGCTTTTATCTTGTCTTCAGGTGCTTTGGAGAATGGATTAATTCCTTTTTCTTTGTGGTAGCCCCTTAGATATTGGAACACTGCTATACCTATACCTAACTCCTACAACCGTTCTTCATATGTTTTAGCCTCCAGTCTCCTAATCATCTTTGTTGCTCTTCTTTGCATTCTTTCTGGAGTTTCAACATAATTTTTATATGATGGTGACCAAAACTGAATGCAATATTCCAAATGTGGTCTTCCCAAGGCATTATAAAGATTTCAGAAGATGCTGATTTTGCATACATAAATTATTTATCAGAGATTCAAGCGGAACAAGTCAATGAAGGCAGAATCTCTGAAAACCCCTATTCATGCCATCACATATCAACTACCATTACTGCCAAATACCAAACAGTGGCAGAGCAGGGGGAGGAAGGACCAATTGTTACTCAATCAACCACCTCTTTGGCCCCAGCTGGTGCCTACATATGTTTTAAATGCAGCCTTGTTTGGGCTAATTATCAGGGATAGTGGAAGTTGTTGGCTAAGACATCTGGAACAATTGAGATTGGGCCTCCTCTGACATCATATTAGTTCCTTGTTCAAATTGTGTAACAACTAAACTTGTTTCTTTGAGTGACAGGCCTTTGGAGCAACAGTTTGTTTCAAAGAGAATAATGGTTTTATGATTAAGTTGGACTCCATAAAAAAGCCTGTATCAGCATAGCTGATAAGTGCATCAAATAAAAATAAAATAAAACAACATAAACAAACCCACCTAAGGATTCCTTCTAGTTTGAAATCTTTATTGTTATGGAGATTCATAATTTGAAAGAAGTATGTTTTGTAGATTTTATGCAACCAATCTTCAATTCAGTTGAACATCTTGAATTAAAATTAAAATGTAGTCTAAGTATTGCTCACAAGGTCATTGATTTAATTTAGACTTCTAGGAATATATTGTTCAAGATATCCAATGTCAGAACAAAGTATTTTAAGATTTCTGCATTGCTCATAGAAATTCCCACTGCTCTCTTATGCTGCCTCACTGAGGCAGGTGAGGATTGAGCAAAGAAGGCCTGAATTGTACAGTTCACTGTGTTTATACATCCAGCAGAATCACACAAGGCCTGAAGATCATTCCAGCTGCCCAACAGTCACCTTTATTGTGCAACAACTATATAGGAAGATGCTGGTGGTAGATGATCATGTGAGAGATAACGAAAAGGCCTCAGTTCATCTTATACAGTAAGCCATTCCTGTATTTTGCCAAGAAAACCACAAGATAAGAGATAAGATACATTAATTTCCAACATAGTGCTGGATTATGCATTCCTCAGGCTTGATGGCATTCAGCATGCTATTGAGGAAGAGGTGATCATCTTTTGAAGTACTACGGTGATAATATTTATATGTGGCTGGACTAAAGCCTTCCAGACATTTAGTTCTGGAGAAAACCACGTAGGAAAAGAAAATCTGAAGTTGTGAAGAGAGAATTACAATGAATAATATTTCTTCATCAGTGTGTTCTTCAAACAGCATCACTCTATATGGACATCATCAGAGACAGCAAGTAGAAATCAAATGGACTATGTTCTTGGTCCAAGGAGTTGGAAAGCTCACTTTTAACATCAAAGATACGGTTAGGAGCTAATTACGAAACAAATCATTAACTAATCATAGTGGTGGAAAGTCAAGCTAAAGCAGAAGAACAAAACCAATCAATCCAAACATTGTCATTCCATATGATGTTGAGTTAAGCTCTACTTATTTTAAAAATTATCAGGAATCCCTGAAAATCCTCATCAATAGAACATTAGAGGAACACTGAAATAAAATAATTTCTTTTTGTTAGGGATGAATGTGAAAAAAGAGATTGCAAAGACTAAGAAATAGAGGAAACCAAACTGAATGTCAAAAGATGATGAAAATTATGAGGAGAGAAGAATGTGGGAAAGGATGGAATAAAAGAGAAGATGATAAACAGAAGATGACAAGGTAATGTAGATGGACTCAATTACAGCAACAATAGATTGCAGATCTCTACTTGTAGTTGCTACAAGTTGACAACTTGATGGCACATAATGAAGTCAAATGCAGGAATGACAGATCTTCTGTACTGATTTTATACTGATTACAACAGCAATCTATTACACATAATGTTCAGGTACTGTTTTGATTCAATAAAGATCTTCTTATGTGCGCCCATATGGCTACACTCAGATGACAAACATGTCAAAGCATCTGGTAGAGAGTAGATAACGTTGATTAATTGCTTCAAAGTTGTACAACATCTGATGACACCAGTCCCAACATCTAGTTGGTATTTGGCCATCTGCTAATGACATAGTTACTGAAGGCTGACAACAGGGAAAGTAGATACCATTCTAGTACCCATAACCCACTTCAACTAATTTTGGTGATAGCCATTTTTCTACTAAGTGCTTCTCTGGAAGTTTCAGAAGAACTTATGCAAGAATATTATCAAATCCCCTCTGAATAGAGAAATGAATGAAGCAAGAGAGGTTAGGAAGATTAAGTATTGCAATAGCCAAGAGTTAGGGAGAAGCAGTGAGCAGTTCTTATTCCAGTGCAAATTACTGAATCCCACTTCTCCATGTCTGGAGGTAAGTCTTGAATTATATTTCTTTCCTGCAGCCCCAATTAAGTTTTTATTTCATACAGAAAAGGTCAAAAAACATATTTTCTTTGTGGGTGGAACACCAAGACATCACTTTACACTCATAATGGTATCATAATGTAAGCACATACTAATAGTCTGATATTTCAGGGTATGTTGATTCATTGCCTTAAGACTGTTCAGTTCAGTGGGTATTTTCTTGTCATTACAATTTGGCAGATTTCCTCTACTCATTAGGGGCACCTGTTGCTGGAGCACAATTTCTTAGAGATTTGTAGTTGTGTATAAAAGCTGTGTATAGAAGGGCCTTAAAAAGTTAATAGGTTGCACCATAGAAATGCAAGTCAGATACTAGTAGTAGACAACTTACAACAATTTGCTTCATGACCGTTTTAAGTTATAACAGCATTGAAAAAAAATGACCTATGACTGTTTTTCATGCTGTTGCAGCCTCCCCATAGTCACATGATCAAAATTTGGACACTTGGCAACTGACTGATATTTATGATGATCACAATGACCCTGGGTCATGTAGTCAACTTTTGTGACAAGCAAAGTCAATGGGGAAGTCAGATTCACTTAACAGACGTGTTGCTAACTTAACAACTGCAGTGATTCACTTAAGAAGTGTGGCAAGAAAGATCATAAAATGGAGTAAAATTTGCTTAACAGCTGCCTAGCTTAGAACATAAATTTTGGGCTCAATAGTGGTTGTACCTGTACCTTGGTGGCGCAGTGGTTAGAATGCAGTACTGCGGACTGCTTCTGTTACCTGCCTGCTGCCTGAAATTTGGCAGTTCAAATCTCACCAGGCTCAAGATTGACTCAGCCTTCCATCCTTCTGAAATGGGTAAAATGAGGACTCAGATTGTTGGGGACAATATGATGACTCTGTAAAGTGCTTAGAGTAGGCTGTAAAGCACTGTGAAGTGGTATATAAGTTTAAATGCTATCGCTATTTATCCATGCTCTCTTTTGCTTCTGTACTTTGACATGACTGAACTATATCCCTCTACAACAGAAGCAAGCATCCTCCCTCACTAGTGAACAGCAAATGAGCTGCGAGCTCAGACTCCTCAACTGGTTTTCAGTTAGTAAGAAGTAAACATTTCTCAGAGCCCCAGAATCAAGACTTAGGGGGCTGCGGGCTCTCTATCAGATCGGTTACAGGCTGAACTTGCTTTAGCATGTTTCCTTTCATCTTGGTTACATGATGCACATTTATTTAAAATATTTATAAGCCTCCTTCAAGACTAAATTCTAACAAGCTTTAAAAGCACAGGACAAGATAAAGCAATGAAAAATAATCAATAATTAAAAACAAATAGTAGCAGAGATGCAGTTATGTAGGAAGCTGAACAGTGGAGTCACGGGGCAGCTTGAAAGCCTATAAGGACAGGGTTGGTGGGCATCAGAAGCACAATCCACAAGTGGCTAAGAAGGCTTTATTTTGTGTGCCTGCCTTCCTAATTGCTCCTCCAGCCCCCTGACGCTGATCTCAAAGGGCTGTCAAGCTGGCATTGATCAAGACTATCTTTCAAACAAGTTGGACTCAAACAATTTAGGTCAGTTGGGTCAGAGGTGAGAAAAATCTGACCCTCCAGATGTTGGACAGCAGCTCCCATGATCTCTAAACATTTGTTTTGCTAACTAAGGGTGACAGCAACTGGAGATCAACACTGCCCCAAAGGGCCACATTGCCTATCCATGATGTTTTGGGCTTAGAAACATACTAGAAGCCAGAATAGCCAGTACAACAGAGATGTCATATGTGCAGCCTTTTAAAAAAAATACCTAGCCTCTTTAAAACTAATACATCCAAATATATTATATAATCTAGCTTGGTGTTTTTAGAGCTTGGACAACTATATCTACACCTGCCCTCTTCAGATAAGGTTGCAATTAGTGTATTAGCCTATTCTAGGTTAATAACTCCTAGCTATCTTAGTCACTTGATGTTTTGCAGTCAGCATTGTGTCCAGGAGAACTCAGAAACCAAATACTTGAATCGCCTTGCAAAGACTTGTAAGTCACCCTTCAGTTTGGCAGAATTTCCCTCCCACTTTGTATGACCTGCCAATTTGTCTATCCTCATCCAGCTTGAGGATTCTACCATCTACCTAAAATCAGTGCTAACATCTAGTACTAGTGGGAATAGTGTAATACAAATGTATGTTGCCACATTTGATAAAGCTGCACTAATTTGTTACTAATTTGCTACTACAATTCAAAGTGTCATAATGTGGAAATCCGATACAGCAGCAACTTTTCCACCCAGTAACAATCTACTTTTTAAATTAAACGGTTTTGCTAAAATCGTTCATGGAGACAAGGGTTTCTACATGATGTAAAACAATCTACAAATTACATTTGCATCACACTTTAACCTTGATTAATTTTAATCATGGTTGGAGGAGTCTGTAGACTGATCTGCAAAACTCAGCCTTTTTTATTTGGTGTATTTGAAGCCAGAAAAAGGGTCAAATCAGTTCAGTGTGTTGTGTGAAAACAAGCAGTGTCACAACAAATGGGTTACCACAAGATGAACTATATTTTGAACCCCAAGACACAGGTATTTGAATTCTATTTAAAAATTTTCACTTTGTTTTTTCGGTAGCAACTTAAGATTTTTTTTCTTGCAAATATTTTTAAGATTTTTTTTTCCGATTCAACCATCTCTGATTCTCAGAGACTGCCCAGACAATTTCCTGCAGTTTTCTTGGCAAGGTTTTCAGAAGTGATGTGTGATTGTCTCCTTCTTAGGACTGAGAGAAAGTAACTGCCCCAAGGTTACACCCCCCTCCCTCAGCTGGCTTTGTACCTAAAGCAGGACTAGAATTCACAGTCTCCCAATTTCTAGCCTGATGCCTTAATTATTATACCAGATGGGATCTCTTCCTGTCAGTCTCTCTTTATGTTTAGTTCTTTTTTAAAAAAATGAAAGCAAATTTGTTATAAAACACTGGAACTACTTTTATATTATGCTGTTGTGTAATTACCTTATTGTTGTGGTTAATGTAGAAATTTAGAGGCTATGGAAAAGTAATGATAGACTGAAGACAGTTCTGTAAAAAGTGGAACTGACTATTGCAGTAGAATGAAAAATCCGTTTAGTAGACCAACTGTTCAATAATTCCTCTCTGGATAAGGAGAGGACATGAGATTGCCCACAAGTACTCCTCATGAAGAGGCCGCAAGACAGCATTCTCCTGAAGGTTCAGAATTATGGGAGATGAGCGAATAACCATTTACTCAAAATTTGAATGGTGTAATGGAATGTGGGAATGACCTTGAGGAATGAAGGAAAAAGATAATGCCTAGAAAACAATCAGACAAGACAGAGAGGGCCCTCCAGTAGCTAGACAGTAAGAGAGAAAAATTTAGAAAGGCCTTATCCTAATGAATCAAGATGTGGGAAGTTTAGTACTTTTGTACTTTCAGACTTTCAAGATTCTGTTAATGTAGCCTTATAGTAATATGGACTATTTAGTCATATTTCCTGTCTGGTTTACTAGAAGGGCTGACAGTGCCTTTGAAAGGATACTAGGTTCACATATTTCCTTTTCTAACCACTTACAGTAATTTCTTGTTAATGGCTTTTCAGCTGTTATGAACTTTGGGGTCAACAGGTTTAATGCCACCAGGTGAGTTTCCTTCAAACTTTTCTTCCTTAGCAAAATACATTTTATTACAAGTTTAAGAACTTAAGAATAGAGCCCAGTAAATGGAAGGAAAGTTGGTTTATTTGACCAAGGTTACAAGAGATATGTTATCTGTGGTAGCCCTTAATAGACTTTGCTGCTATTAGGACTGAAATAACAAGGCTTTAGGGATTTTTTGCTTGATAACAGGTGGGATATGGAATAAAGAAAGATATCTGTTATTTTAAGTGAAGGTGATAAGTTACTAAAATTGTTTCTACTTGTGATGAAAGGAAAAGTCACTTTTTAATGTATTCCCCCTCTTGCTATTGTATATTCTTATTTTTTTCTTTCTCTTCTATTTATTTTCATATTTTTCTTTTCTGAATCTTTTACTTTTATTGCTTTTAGCTTGTATTAGTGTTTTGTTGTTGGAATAATGCTTTTAATAAAATTACTCTACAAAAAAGAAAATCTAAAAATTTAGCATTGAAAGTTTATTGTTGTTTTGCATATGTAAAACATATGTATGTGTCAATAATGGCTGTTTTTCACCAGTTTCTAAAACGTTCGGGGATATATTTATGAAGAATGTTAGATAAATTTTGTAAAGTTTTCCTGATCAAGAGCGTGTGGGATGGTTTTTTTTCCCTGTTGATGCTGCAAGCCTTGATCGGTGGGGGTAAAAGGTTGGAACAGCCCCTTTATTCCTTTCATCATTTTTTTTTTTGGGGGGGGGGCAACTTTTATTTCTTTCCCAAAATGTTAACTGTGATGCAGGGACAAAGAACTCTCCTTGAAGAGACCTTTTTCAAAGCACGTATGAAATTAAATGCAGCTCACCAACCACTGCTCTAGGCCATTGGTCTTTACCAGGTAGGTCAGAAATAAGTAGGTTTTGATCTGACCTTTAGGTGGCTGTATCTATCAGTGTCACAACGAATTAAGTGAGCTGCCCACATGCTGCTCCTTTTTTTTTTTTTTTGCTATCAGTTAGCTGAAAAACAACTAGAGAATGGCTACATCTAAGTGGAAATAAAGTAAATCTCCTGTATATCAAGCTTGACTTCTGAGGTATACAGTACGTGGACGCATCCATGTTGCTTCTTGATATCAGCATGGAAATAGTTTGGTTTCTTCCTGCATCGGTTCAAATACACCGTGCATGTGCATTCGCCTCCTGCTGGCCAGATGGTTTTCGGTCTCTGCCATACATGTGCAGGGGGTGGGGCACATGTGGGAGATGCATGTCCATGCGTAGGGGCTGGGGCACATGTGTGAGCATCCCCCACACACGTGGGGGGGTTGCATGCACATGAGGGGGGGGTCATGTATGCATGTGGGGGCGGAGGAAGCAGGAGGGGGGTCACACGTGCATTGCATTATGGGTGTGCACGCTTTCCGCATGCGACAACACAAAGGTTAGCCATCACTGATCTACACTTATAAAACCTGTGAGGTGACATTGATTTCCAAAAAGTAATTCTTTACTGACAAAGAATGTAGTGTAATGACTTATGACTTGCTTGCTAATCGTATGATTCTAGAATTCCAAGATTTTCTCACCAAGTTACATTTGCTGAAAATTCCTCCTCCTCCTCCCCCCCTCCTCCTCCTCCCCCTCCTCCTCCCCTTTACATGGTAGGAATTATATTGCATTCCTTTGAACCTATTCATCCTAGAAATCTGCAAAAATTGGTAGTGCTGAAATCGAGCAACATGTTGAACTCTGAAAGTAGAAGATTTCTATTTTGGGATTAAGTATTACTGGTTAAAGCAATAGACTTTAAAAAAAAAAATCAAAGGCTTAATATGGGCTGCAAAATCCTCTGCTGCTGAACATGATATCTGAGAAACTGATGAAAAATTCTAGACTCTGGTCCGGGAAATCAGAAAAATGATGTTCATGTCTTTGTGTGCAGTGAAAGCATCTTTATTGCCTATTTGTTAAATATGGTTTTCCTTTTCTGCCAGATATATTTCTATTTCTGGGACCATTCAGAATTTCCCACTGCTAAAGGGCAACATTTATATTTTAAAAATGACACATTTTCCCCCTGGGTAATTGAAATTATGTAGAATCCAGTTGTGTGAAAGACTTTGACAATAGATATTATACACTCTATTGCCAAAAGTATTCGCTCACCCATCCACATAATCAGACTCAGTTGTGAGCGAATACTTTTGGCAATATAGTATAGATAGATAGATAGATAGATAGATAGATAGATAGATGGATGGATGGATGGATGGATGGATGGATGGATGGATGGATGGACGGATAGAGGTAGAGACAGAGACAGAGACAGAGACATATGTATGGATAGATAGATGGCTGGCTGGCTGGCTGGCTGGCTGGATGGATGGATGGATGGATGGATGGATGGATAGAGGTAGATATAGAGATAGAGACAGAGACATATGTATGTATGTATGTATGTATGTATGTATGTATGTATAGATAGATAGATAGATAGATAGATAGATAGATAGATAGATAGATAGATAGATAGAGGGCTGGCTGGCTGGATGGATAGATAGAGACAGAGACAGAGACATAGACAGAGACATAGACATATGTATAGATAGATACATAGATAGATGGATGGATGGATGGATGGATGGATGGATGGATAGAGGTAGAGGTAGAGATAGAGACAGAGACAGAGACATATATATGGATAGATGGATGGATGGATGGATGGATGGATGGATGGATAGATAGAGGTAGAGATAGAGACAGAGACAGAGACATATGTATGGATAGATACATGGATGGATGGAGGGATGGATGGATGGATGGATAGATAGAGACAGAGACAGAGACAGAGACAGAGACAGAGACAGAGACATATGTATGGATAGATAGATAGATAGATGGATGGATGGATGGATGGATGGATGGATGGATGGATAGAGGTAGAGACAGACACAGAGACAGAGACATATGTATGGATAAATAGATGGATGGATGGATGGATGGATGGATGGATGGATGGATAGATAGAGACAGACAGAGACAGAGATATATGGATGGATAGATGATAAGATAGATATAGATATAGATTATAAAGACCCGTTTTCAGTGACAGTGTTCTACTCTGGCACATGTATTCCACATTTTAAAAGATGAGCGTGATTGAAAAGTGCTACACTTCTCATTCTAAATCTTTCTCCTATCCCATCCATTGCATCACTTTACCATGATGTTAGACTATCATGTGACCTCAAGAAAAAAATGCACATAAAATATAGCAATAATACACTTTGCTTGAACTTATGTTTGTAGCCAGCAGCAATGACAAAAGCATTTTTTCCCTTGTAAAACCATTAGAAGCCATTTGAGTTAAGGAGGAAGACACTTGGCATGTGGTACCTCCAAATTAGCTGTCTCCAGCTGTTTGCCTAAAATAGAGGCTGGTTGTCTTTTAGATTTTTGATGAGGAGTGGATGAGTGGGTGAAACACACCAGTATTGAGGTTAAAGCCTTCTCTTTCAATAACTGAAATACAGATATTTGAAATACAGGTAGTGCACATTACATATGCTAGATGGGAATGTCAGGGCAGTTCTTCCAAGAAATGCAAGAGAAACTAAATGGCCACCTCTTTGACTCAGGGATGAAATCCAGCAGGTTCTGACAGTTTCTGGAGAACCTGTAGTGGAAATTTTGATTAGTCCAGAGAACTGGCCAATACCACCTCTGGCTGGCCCTGCCCCCATCTATTCCCTGCCTCCTGAGTCCCAGCTGATCGGGAGGAAATGGGGATTTTGCAGTAACCCTGCCACGCACACCAAACCATGCCATGCCCACCAAGCCACGCCACCAGAACCAGTAGTAAAAAAATCTGAATTTCACCACTGCTTTGACTTTTAAGGGTCATTCATGTCTCTGAATGTTGCTTTGTGGAGACACTACCCTTGACTTCCCCAGAACAGCCTTGTAAGTAGATGGAGTCTTGGGGGCTTGATTAGTTTGCTTAGTTAGTAAAGAGCCCTTATAAAGCTCATGTAAAAAGCACAAGCTGGGCAGTTTGGGGCCATTTGGTATATGCCCCAGTTCTTATGCATGACCTTGCTGTTATTAAAGAAAATATAACCCACCTAAAAATGAGGAGTGACGTTGCGATGACCCTTCAAATTGTGGTGATTGCAAAGTCCTTTTTTCAGAGGATTTGTCTTTTCCTTGTTGAAGAGGTCTCCATAATGAAAGCAGGCATTTAACAGCGCACTGGGCCCATGCTAAGACAGCAGGTTCATTTGGGGAGCATTGGGTTACCATCTGCCAGCAACATTCTGTTCCACTGTTTTACCTTTCCAGCACAAGGAAATCATATTCTCAGCTGCTCCTGGGAGGCTATTGGTAAATGGTTTCAGATTCTGTGGGGTAAACGCCCACCTGCGTCCTTCCTAACCAGAGGTTAAAGGATGGATTGGTACAAAGCCAAAGTTTCAGCTATTCTTCCCTTATATGTGCTGCTTTCTGCAATAAGAACAAATGCCGGTTCTTAATTTCAAAGCAGATAATAAAATTTCTGCATGCCGAAAGAGAGGTAAGATTGGCAACAGGGTAAATAAATCACGGAGCATTTTCAGGGGGCAAGAATTTAAAAGCTGCCATAGATTACTGCTCACGGCCAAAAGAGAAGTGAGTTTGGGTTTGTGGCTGTGTTCATACATACAGATGAGCCTATTTCTAGGAAATGGGGGTGGGGTGGGCAGAACGATTCACCACATCCCTATAGGAAGACTGGCAGACAAGCAGCAATCTGGGATTAAAAAAATGCCTTGTCTCAGCAGCTTGGCCACTCCCCAGATGACCCATCCATAACAAACCCATCCCAACAAAATGCTGAAATGGATTCGGACACATCTGTAACAATGGCAATTACAACTGTACTTAATTGGGACAAAGTTTGTCCTTTATAGCAGTTGGGCTTTATGATTGAGGCCATACTTCTCATACTATTTGAATAACTGAACCATACATTTTTATGGCTTTCAACTCTGACGTTTGTTCATAAAGATGCATTCCAAAATATACAAGGACATTATATTGACAATTAATAGCCTAACAGGGAGGGGAGATCAGTTCAGCATTAGAGGAAGCTCTCCTGGCCATTCTTCTTCCTGAGGCTGGAAGAAGAGATGCTGGATGGAAAGAGGAGCCTTGGAGAACCAGGGACTTCATAACCCATGATGGCCACCGATATCCTGCAGAAGGAAGGATTCCCTTAGAGCAAGTCAGGAATATTCATTTTTCATAGCTGACATTATTGTAGGAAATGCAATAAAGTAGTAGAATTTAAGCATGATAGGGAGGGATCCTACCCTTTAATAGTGTCATCATAACAACAATGGTCAGCTGGGTTTTAGTATAAATAACCAACCAAACCTAAATGGGTACCTGTTTGCAAACAGAAGGGAAAATACATTCATTGTAAACTGATAAGCAGGATAGTTTCCAGTTCCAGAAACATTAACCAAGGCAAGGGCAGTAGATTGGTATCATCTCAGAGCTCAACCTATTCACATTTGCTGCAGTTTTAACCAACATTTTGGTAAATACGAATACATTCCTAAACATACCTTATTGTTAGAAAGTACACCCCATTTAGCTAACAGGATTTCTGTGTATACAGATGAACAAACTGAACTAGTTCAGCCCTTCAGAAAGTCTCATTACAAGTTCCATAGCACTGATATATATTTGGGAAGCACTCTGCTCTGGTATGCACATAATCACATACTAAGGGACAATTAAGGCAATTGTTGGCATAATAACATGGCCTGTGATGTGCATGGCAGGATCTCTCACTTTTTTCGGTTGACACACTAATTGTTTATACAGTGTTCCCATCCCTCTGGCATTTTATACTGATACAAGAATTGTGAGGGATGTTTCCTTTTCTTCTGGGTCTAGATCAAACTTTAAATTGCCAGAATGAAACAATCTTCTTGGCTTTGTCGTTGGCCAAAATTAAGTCACTATTGGTACATTTCTGGTAGCAGCTGACATACTAGCTGATGGGCCAGACTTGTGTCTCTCCACATTCACACAGTGTGTTGTCATGTGCTAAGAGCCCACTTGAGCATATTGGTTTTATAGTTAGGCATTCTCAATTTATTCAAGATCCTCCAAGTAGTATAAGGGAGGTCAGACCCTTCAACCATATCCTCCTTTAATGTTATTCCTTGTCTCCTTCCTCCATCTTTTAATTCAATTTTGTTCTTGTGTACCTTCAAGAATGTTTGTGCTTCTCATGAAGATTTTCCTAGAGTTGGCAGGCTTTGGGCATATATCCATTCAGAGGACATCAAGGAGCCTTCTCTTTCTTAGTTCTCTCGGCATCTGCTGCTACTTCTCTCCTGATCTTAGATGGGGCAATGCCAGGGAGAGGATATATTTTCTCAGTTGGTGTAGGTTTGAGACTATCTGTCACTAAGCGTATGGAGGGATGATTGAACACAATCTATTCTAAATAAACAATAAGGTATGTTTAGGAATGTACTCTTACTGACAGAACTGATACTTAAATTTGTGGAGTAATTGTTAAGCACTATGGTTAAGCACCAATCATATACAAACATCTACCTAACAAAGAAACTGGGGGGGGGGATCCCCTTTCAACTCCAGAATAATCTCCTGCACAGTATTTTTTCCTAGAATATAATTTTTCTCAAAAATCTGTCCCATCGTTGGTACCATCTTCTGTGGAAAAGGTTGTCTGGTGAAATACATTTGCATGAGCCCATTAGCAACATTTCCTTTTTAAGAGTAACAGTGCACATTTATAGAACAATCCTAACACAGTCTCTTATGTTGTTTAAACATTGGCAATGGCAGCTATCTATCTTTTTAAAAATGCAATAATAATAATAATAATAAATTAAATAAATATTATTTAATAAATAATAAATAATAATAAAACAGCAAAATCATAGATCAGCTAATCAGAAGATATAGATTGGATACAAGAAACATCAATGAAGCTGTAGAGATTGTAAAACAGCAGATAACAGCAACAGCTAGAAAAATTGAAAGATATTGAATTGAATTGAATTTATTATATTTCTATGCTGCCCTTTTCCCCGAAGGGGACTCGAATATGAGGCACGAATCATCCAATATAAACAAAATCAGCAATTTCGATCAGACCAACGGCATTTTTATCAAAGTCTTAATGTGAATGGTGACACCAAAAGTGAAAAACCAGAAAAGCAGGCCACAGTTGAATTCTGGAAAGAATTGTGGGAAAATGCAAAGGACTACAATAAGGAAACAAAGTGGATACATGACTTTGAGAAAAGCATTGGCAACAAACAAATGCAAGTATTAGAAATAACAACTGAGATGGTCAAAAATCGAGTAAAAAAGGTAAAGAATTGGACATCACCTAGAAAGGACCAATTACATGGTTTCTGGCTCAAATATCTGTCCAGTTTACATGCAATATTGGCCAGGCAACTGAATGACATTTTACAAAAGGGCCAAATTGATGAATGGTTGATAACTGGAAAAACATACTTGATTCAGAAAGATGCAACTAAAGGAACAACACCTGAAAACTACAGACCAATAACATGCTTGCCAACAACCTTCAAATTACTCACAGGCATTATTGCAGATAACATGATGGATTATTTGGAAACAAACAATATCTTGCCAGTAGAGCAAAAAGGCAACAAAAGAAGGAGCAGGGGCACAAAAGATCAGCTCCTAATTGATAAAATGATATTAGAAAATTGTAAGAACAGAAAAACGAACTTGAATATGGTCTGGATTGATTACAAAAAGACATTTGACTTTTCACTGCCACATAGTTGGATCATAAAATGCTTAGAAACAACTGGCATTAGCAAAAATATTACATCCTTTACTGAAAAGGCGATGAAACAATGGAGAACTGAGTTGGCAGTAGGGAATGAGATCTACGGAATGGTTAATATCAAGCGAGGAATTTTCCAGGGTGATTCACTTTCACCTCTTCTCTTCATCATCGCAATGATCCCACTATCAGTAATCTTGAAAAAAATGAAATTAGACTACCAAACAGCCAAAGAAGCTGAAAAAATTTCGCATTTACTATATATGGATGATTTGAAACTCTATGGAACGTCAGAAATAGAAATCCAATCATTGACAAACACAGTCCGAATATTCAGCACCGATATTTCAATGCAGTTTGGCATGGAAAAATGCGCCACTGTATCCATAAAAAGGGGCAAAATCACTGCATGTGAGGGAATTGAAATGCCCAATGGCCAACTAATTAAATGCAATGAAAATGAAGCCTACAAATACTTAGGCATTCTGCAGTTGGATAACATCAAGCATGGAGAAGTAAAAACTATTGTCAGGCGAGAGTACACCAACAGAGTTAGGAAAATTTTTAAATCTAAATTGAATGGTGGAAATACAATCAAGGCCATAAATACCTGGGCAATACCAGTTATAAGATACACAGCTGGTATAGTTAACTGGACACAAGCTGATTTGGACATTTTGAACCGAAAAACCAGGAAACTAATGACAATGCACTACAGTTTACATCCACGTGGTGATACTGATACCCCAAAAATCAGGTGGCAGAGGATTATTACAAGTGAAGCAAACAGTTGAAGAAGAAAAACATGCACTGGCTGATTATTTAAAAGAAAGTCAAGAATATCTATTAATCGAAGTAAAGAACAAAAATCTACTGAAGGCCCAACAGACGAAACAAGAATACAGAAAAGATGTGATAAAATCAAGAATGGAGAGTTGGCAGAACAAAGCACTGCATGGCCAATTTCTGGAAAAAATAAAAGATAAAGTGGACAGTGAACAAACTTGGTTATGGTTAACAACAGGTACATTAAAGAAAGAAACAGAGTCACTAATCCTGGCTGCGCAAGAACAAGCTATCCACACAAATGCCATTAGGCCAAAATCGAAAAATCTTCTGATGATGCCAAATGCAGACTTTGCAAAGAAGCTGATGAAACTGTTGATCACATACTCAGCTGCTGTAAAAAAATCGCGCAGATTGATTATAAATTGCGGCACAATTCAGTAGCACAAATGATCCATTGGAATTTGTGCAAAAATTATAATATTAAAACAGCAACAAACTGGTGGGAACATCAGCCTGAAAAAGTCACCGAAAATCAGATGGTCAAGATCTTGTGGGATTTCCGTATACAAACCAACAAAATACTGGCGCATAATACACCAGACATCACACTGGTTGAGAAAAGTAAGGTCACAATCATAGACACTGCAATACCAGGTGATAGCAGGGTCGCTGAGAAGGAACATGAAAAAATCGCAAAATACCAGGACTTAAAAATCGAAATTCAACAACTATGGCACAAACCAGCAGTGGTAATTCCAGTGGTAATTGTATATTTTAAGAAGGTACTTGGTTAATACCTAGGATGCTGGCAGCAACCCATATCAACCATTAGCACCAGTCAATAGTATTTGTGATGCATTTTTGAATGCTCAGTTTCATGTTTAATGAATGAAGTATAGTAAGTAAGTAAGTAAGTAAGTAAGTAAATAAATAATTAATACTATGATATGGGGTCAGCTCAACTGTGGCCAGTAGCCAGAAGGATGTTTGTGCTGGAATTACACCATAGTGTGGGGGGAGGGGGGCAACAATCAAAATCTTTACATCCTGTGGACTTCAGCTCCCAGAATTCCTGAGCCAGCATGGCAGGTTCAGGAATTCAGGAAGTTGAAGTCCACAGGTTGTAAACTTGCCATAGTTGCCTACTCCGCCATAGCATAATCACCCCTGAGCAGTAGAGCTTGCAGACAGTAGGTGGTGCTGTGTTCCTGTGACCTCCAGGAGATGTGAAGGAGGCCAACCCATAATATATTCCCTACCCAAAGCAAGGGAAGCTGCTCCTTCCGAACTGTCTCTCTCACAACCATCTCCAGCATGGCAGGGCTGAACTGAAATTAAAACAGCTCTTTCCCTCCTGACCTTGAAATCTGAAGAGCTTCCCCCTCCTCTCCCCCTCTCCCTCCCTCCCCACATCTGTTTATATATGCAAACACAACCCCTTTGCTCCGATGACAAAGGCAGGCTTGAATTTCTGTGAAGGAAGGAGAAGCTACAGGCAAACTGCTTTCAGATACACCAGGAATGATTGGGATCCAGGCCTTCTCTCGCTTGTCCCTGGTGACAAAGAATGGCTTCAGTTGAAAATTCAGGAACTGAGAAACAGATCCTGAAATAGTGATACAGTAGAGAGGTTTCCTTGCCAAAAAAATAAAATCTCACTCTGGTGGAGCTTCTGGGCCCTATCTCCTCTCACAGGACTCCCAAATCCCCAAGGAACACTTTAGAACAAGGGTCCCCAACCTCCGGTCGATGGCCTTGTGCCAGGCCTCAGCCTCTTTGGAAGTGGGCTGTGGAAGTAGTAGGTGAGCGCATGCGAACCAGAAAGGTTGGAGACCGTTGCTTTAGAAAACTCAACTTTATTGTTTGCACCAAGAGCGCCTTCATGTTGTTTCTTGACCACGACATGGAAGTGGTTCATAGTTCCCTTTTCAACTTCGTTCTCCTAGCTTGCAATGGTGGGATTTCCTGGTGGTCTCCCCTCCAGGTGCTAATCAGGTCTTAGCTTGCTTAGCCTTTTCAAGGTCAGCCAATGTATGATGCCACCTGCTATGGTTTCTCATAGCGTGTATTATTTCTCTGGCCAGCTTTCTTTTAGAGCAGGTGTTGAGCATTGACAAAAAACCTGGATGTGGACAAGAGGGCAGGACATTAAAGCACCAATGGTTATCTGTTCTCCAAGATTAGATCTGCTAATCCCCATTGATGGGGATGGTTGTGGGAAAGGGTCTTCAAGACGTAAGCAGCAACTGAAAAAATTGAAAACAGGGTAGCATCAAGGACAAGCTACCTCAGCTTTGTTCCTGTTATAAGTGCAAAATGCAACTAATTCAGGTTTTCACAGAGTATTTAGCCTAGGACAGAGTCTAGAATGATGCAACACCTTCTGCATGCAGGAGTAAGAGGGAAGGCCCAGACCGCCAAAACCTGCATTCCAGTTTTCTACCTTCAATTAGGTAAAATAGCAATAGCAATAGCAGTTAGACTTATATACCGCTTCATAGGACTTTCAGCCCTCTCTAAGCGGTTTACAGAGTCAGCATATTGCCCGCAACAACAATCCGGGTCCTCATTTTACCCACCTTGGAAGGATGGAAGGCTGAGTCAACCCTGAGCCGGTGAGATTTGAACAGCCGAACTGCAGAACTGCAGTCAGCTGAAGTAGCCTGCAGTGCTGCATTTAACCACTGCGCCACCTCGGTAAAAGATGCTGCAGAGTTGTCCAGGATGCAATTTAAGCTCCTGTGTTTGGTTCTGCTTCAGTTCAATAAATGTGCAGCGATTGATCTGGGATGCAAAACATAGTGTTTCATGTATGAGAATTAGGATAGGAATTCATTTGCAAAATGGGGCAAAGAAAGCCAAGGATCCCTAAACCCATTGCAGCCAACTTTCACTCCATGGCCTATATAGGAAGCAAGACAAAAAGTAATCTCTGTGTTCTTAATAAATACAAGATTTTATTCAAATTTATTTATACAATCGGAAACATGTGCAAATGAAGATGCCACTAAACCAATGTTAAAGAGGAAAAAGGCTTAATAAAGAATTACATTGATTAACTTTAATTGATTTAAATAAAACTAGAGGAATAAAAATTACCAGCTTTCAACAAATTTAAAAGTTGCCATTTGTATATTGACCAGAATAGAACTCATCACAAAGCATAAGCTGGCCTTCAGTTTGACGCCAACCAAATACTGTACATCCCAGGCTGAAACTGAACTCATTGAAGAGGGAAGGTTGTGCTGTACAAATCCCAAATAACTGAGCTTCCCAGATGTACAATTTATTTTACAGGCTCCTTCTAATTCTTGTAGAGACAGTTAAGTATACACATGCAAGTCTTTTATTTCCTTCTAAAGTGGCAACCGGGAATTCTTCTGGTCCAAGTCTGATTAAGAAGTTTCAATAACGTTCCAAGTTCTGCTCTAGTCAGGGGGGGGGGGGGAGGGAAGAATCCTGGTTTTTGTTTCCCAGTGAAAGTAACTCCTTGGTCTGCTGTGGGCTATTCTCTTCCCTGCAATACAGCCTCAAATTCAGCCTGTAAGTATAGCCCTATCAGTCTGCCACTGGGATTTCAATCTTTAAAATATATACAGAAGCCAGGCAAAACACTCAAATTCTGATTTGCAGCAGTCATGTCCAATTATACTGTATTGCAAAGCTTTTTAAATTTATCTTGTCTATTTTTAATTTATTTAATTTATATGCTGCCCATCTCACTCAGAAAAGCTTAGCAAACTGTTAGAAACTACTCTTGTAATACAGCCCAGTTTCTGCTGCAATTTGATGACAATAAATTGTGTTCGTTATAAAATGTCCATGCTGTGTTTTTTTTTTTTAATGCAATTTCTGGACAAAACACTGAATAACATTTTATAGCCCAGCCACCAGATTCCTTTCAACTAGATTTGGAAATATTTATCTTCTTCCAAAGGAGAGATAATCCAACCTATCTGAAAACTAAAAATGACTTTTTTTTTTTTAACGGGTGAAATTATCAGCACTTGGCAATTCCCATTTCCATATAAAGTAACAGGCTGCCTTTGGCTGAGGCAGGGAGGTGTTGTAAATCTTGCTGTTTTTGTTAGGGTTATGAAGGGGACAGCTGTGGCTTTTAACAAAGGCATTACTTAATATCTCTGAAGACACCTCACACTTTGCAACCTGTGTGAAGAGCCTGGCAGCTCATTTAGTGCAAGGCCTACATTTCAAAGCAACAGGTCACGAGAGCTGGGTGGAGCTTCTCTCTTACAAGTTTTAATAAATTTAAAAATAAACAATTTTAAAATAATAACCCAAATAGCTGCCTTTGCTCACCCCTCTAACTTGTGGATTTCCCCTAGGCCCAGATCCAAGTGTCCTCTTTGGGACAGATGTAGCAAGAAGAGCTTCACTGCCTTGCTATTTGATGAAGAGACAAATTCTAATGGCTGAAAAATGTATATTGGCAATAATAGCGGGTACTATCTTTTTAGCTTGGCCTTCCTTCCTCTTTTATTTTTAAACAGTTTGTTAATTGTTTTCTTCTATACTGGTCTTTGACCTAAATAACTTTTGAACTGAACTAAGTGACTGAAATAATCCTCACGTTATTCAGGGAGGCGTTAATTTCACCACCTCGGTATTTCAGGATGATCCTACCACTTGCAGTAAAGTAGTTTTTTTAAATTGTTATTTTAACTAGGAAACAGTTAAATCAACAGCAGTAAAACTGGAGGAGGCCAGCTAAATGTAGGCTACTGGTTTGAAAGGAGAACGCAATGGGTCTGAAATTTGTAGCCTTCTTTCTCTGACCCCCAAAGAAGTTCTTAATGAAGCTAAATGCCTCAAAGGGATTCTTCTCATTGGGATACCGAGAAGCACTTTTTCCAGTTTGTTTTACTTGAGAAGTTTCAATCAAACAGACCATCTTGTATGAGGTGTTATTTTGCATAATTTACATTCACAGTGAAGTTGTTGATTCTCACTTTCCTGTTCGGTGTGTCTATGGAGAAAAAACTAAAGGCTTTTAAAAATACAGTGACCAAGGTTTACACACACACTGAAATGTTTCCTTTCGGAACCCCAAAGTTTGTATTTTTATTGTTTTTTGGCAGACTATACTCCAGGTGGTCATCATGGCTTCACATAAAGCCAGTGAGTGGTGCATTTTGGTTAAAGCAGTATCTGCATGCATAGGTGTGTGGGTGCACCTGGGCAAAGGGGCAAGGTTGACCCTGCCCCTTTACCTACCATCAGGGTTGCTGGTTGTGGATTCATTTTCTAAAGCAGTCACCATTCCCTTCTTGACGAGGGGGGCAGGGAACCCTGGGTCACTTTTGACCCCGATTTGCCAGCTCAGCCTCTCTCTCCATTTGTTCCAAACTACAAAGCACCTCCATTGTCCATTCAACCCGCTTCCTAGTATGATGCACATCAAAATCCAGCTCTGATCACAAAGCAGGAAGCTCTTCCATTCTGTATCATTCCTGTTCTCCTCCCATGACCAGCTTTATTTTTGGATCAGAAGAGAAACCTGTTTCGTTCACTTTTTTTTTTTTTTTTTTTGCTTGCCAGGCCCTGATTGTGCTGAGTTTTCTGTGCCCACCGCTTTGCAGTCCTCATGTAGCTGATATATGATCCTGAACAGTCTCATTTCCGGAAAGCAAAGACCTCTCGTTTTTTAAGTCCCCTTCTGCAATCATTTCCTGACTTGGGAGATGGCTCATCCACCATGCCTCCATACGGGCAGCTATCTGAGTCAGGGTGATTTCCAGTACATTCCACGGCGGGGATGTAGCCGCTGTCCCACATGCCTGTTCCGCAGAGTTTGCACAGGTCGTGCAGACTGCAGGGGATCCGGGGTAGCAGGCGGAACTGATAGAGCAAACTCCTAGCCTGGAAGAGAGAGACAGTAGGATATGTTTAGGTCCACTGAAGACAGCTATCTGGATTGGCTGAGCTTGTCTAAACCATGCCCATGGTAAGTTATAATGAAGGCTGATCACACATAAGACACCAGGGGTGAAGTGCTCTGAAGTCTGCTACTGGTTTGCTTCGCGCGCACAGGCACGCTTTGCGCCCATGCCCATTGCAGGTGCCACTGTGCAGTGCTGAAAAATGATTAAGAAGCCTTTTCTGAGTCTGCAAAGATACGTAGAACAGCGAGGGGGAGGGAACAGCTATGCCGCGCAATTTAGATTCGCTAGGATTTCCTGCTTTCTAGAGAATATAAATCATGCAGCACAGCTGATTGTTGCACAGCTGATCATCAGAACGACGGGCAAACCAGTAGCATTTTTTACTACCAGTCCGGGCAAACCAGTCCCAATCGGTAGCATTTCACTCGATAGACACCCCCAAAACCCTCTCACATTGGACCCAATGTTGCATGCGCTCCTTTAAAGTCCATAAAACTCTTCCCAGAAGTTTTCGCTTGAACCCTGGGCATTGGTTTACCTTCCTGAGTATGAGCTCCCCATTCATGTGCATGGTGAGGTTCCCAAAGTGTAGCAGCATCTGGTCCGTAGCCAGTTGCTGCTCAATGACATCATCCCCATAGATCACCACAATAGCCACACAGATGAAGAGATGGAAATAGTCCGTCTGCAGCGAAAGTAACCAAGAAGACAGTTAGCACCAACAATGCTTTGAAGGGGTTTCTTGGGCTAAGAGAAAGCACCCCAAAAATGGCAACAGAATAAAAGGCAATTAATGGTGATCATGAATTATATGACAAGATGGAAGAGAAACATTATTGCTATTTTAATATAGCAGAAACCTTAAAGACAAAAGTAGGCGTTTCATGTAATGCAGAACTTGTGGGGTGTTATGGCTTGAATTTCAGACTATGAATACAGTAGATTAATCCACAGCTTTCATTTGCATTTCAGTTTTTTTTCCTCACCTAGACAGCAGACTATTTTCTTTAAGGAAATAAGTGGGGGGGGAACACCCCAGAGGAAAACAAATGTTTTGGAGTCTGTAATCTCCAGCACAGGCACCATGGGCAGATTGGCACTGTTTCCATCAGGGATACGTATCAGTGAGTGGATGCTCTATAGTCCAATAATTTTTAACCTCAAGGATGCCCAGAGCAAAGGATGAGTAAAACATTAGCTCAAATCCTGGGACCACATGAAGGAAGGTTATACACTGGCTTTCTTTGAGCTGCTGCCTTCCGTCTAACTGGGGATCAAGGGAGATCATGTCCATCCAGGTGAAGGACATCATTAGAGAAAACTAACTGCTCACACACTAACCTCAGCCCCACTGAATTCAAGCTGAATCTTCAGCTGAGATTGCAGGTACCCAATTGTGCTGGAGATTGCATTAGGAAAGATCAGGCCTGAAAGACAGTCATCAATGGCTAAGGGAAACCGAAGACTGCCATTCTGTGACACTGCTAACAACGAGTAGGATGTTATACATGCCCATCCTGCTTTGATTGCAGCGTCTCTGAAATATAGCCACTATTAGGACACATGAAGGTTGCAATGCTGCCCCCTGCTGTCAGATGAAGGAGTCAATACCGGTTGCCTCCAGAGCGGGAGTAGGCAACTACAGCTCCTTTACAAGCAGTGGACTTCAATTCCCAGAATTCCTGAGCCAGCTGGGAATTGGAAAACCACAGGTCACAAAGGGGGCGTAGTTGCCCACCCCTACTCAGAGGCAACACACAGATCCATTTCATAATAGCCAAGCAACTGGAATGAGCTCCCACAGGGATTTTTAGAGAGTGCTATCAAAAGTATGGGAAATCTTACTTCAATGAGAGGTGTTTTGTTTGGGGGGGGGGGGGAGGAGGCTAAAGCTGATAAATCAAGCTATAAAGCTTGGTGCCCAAGATTAGTAAAACAATAATAATGATGTACTTGAATAGAATACAAATGTGACCACAGTTTTATTAGATTTCTTTTATCCTGCCTTTATTACTTTATAAATAACTTAAGGTGGTAAACATACATAATATTCCTTTTTCTTCTTATTTCCCCCAAAACAGCCACCCTGTGAGGTGGGTTGGGCTGAGAGAGAATGACTGGCCCAAAAATCACCCAACCAGCTTTCATGGCTAAGGCGGAACTAGAACTCACTGCCTCCTATGAAATCAATGCAGGATTTA
Organism: Thamnophis elegans; assembly: GCF_009769535.1. Taxonomy (NCBI): domain Eukaryota; kingdom Metazoa; phylum Chordata; class Lepidosauria; order Squamata; family Natricidae; genus Thamnophis; species Thamnophis elegans. Next base: position 47,149,623 of record NC_045542.1, on the reverse strand, counting down.
AGAGTCAGATTTATTTTTTAAATCCTAGCAGTCTTTAGGGCTGGCCCCATACTTAAGAACTTTGGCATTTAACATGATACGCTTTATTAATGTATGATCAAAGCTCTGATCTTTCCCTTCTGAATTAGGTTTGGCTGAAGGATTCGGTTTGTCTTGGGTAACACGTTATTCCCACAGACGTCTAGATCAGGCAGCTAAGAGGAAGCGAAGCCAGAGCCGGAGCCAAGAAGAGCAACCTTCCTGGCTGCTGCTCTGTGCTAATTTGAGGCAAGCTTGCTCCAGGCATTTTCTCCCCCCTTCACCGCCCCCCCTCCTTGGACCACCACCAGAGAGCAACTATTTGGCAGAGAGAAATGAGAGTTAGCAGCATATGGTGAATGTGGTTTGGTGGCAGCCTCCGTTTACAGGACAAGATCAGGTCCGACACAAACCATACGCTTGTTTTCCTGCTGTTGGGACCTGGGGCTAACCTCACAAGAGACACTGTGGAGGTAGGGTAGGCCTGGCGCTCTCTCTCTCTCTCTCTCTCTCTCTCTCTCTCTCTCAAGAGAGATTGCACAGAGCAGGCATCAGCGTTTACGCTTGGGAGGGGCAGGGCAGCCAAACTGCAGAGGCAACTGCACAGCAGGCAGAAGGCCTGTCAGGTTGATGGGTGGCCACAGCAACAAGAGAGGCCCAGAAGCTTCAGAATGAATCATCAAGAGGGAAATTTACATCTGTTTGTGTAATGTCACAGGAGACAAAGGGGGCAGGGGACACGGAAAGGAAGGCCCGAAGATCACTCAGAGGAGTCCGGGAAGCCTGTTTGGCTTCCCATCAAGACTGGGACAGGGAGCTGGAAAGCAGGGACCGCCACGGGCAGCAGAATGCAGGGCCCAGAGCAAGCTGCTCCCAGGCCTCACCTGATAATGAGCCCAGCAGGCTTCCCACATGCGCAGGGCTTCAGCGTCCGGAAACTCTCGCTTAAAGCAGAGGAGGATCCAGCGGTGACAGAAAAGCATCTGAAGGCCGTCCTCCCCAAGGGAAGCCAGGTGCTGGTAAAAGCGTACGTGCATCAATCGCAGCAGTTCTCGCAGGTACATCTGCAAAGAGACAATGGTGGTCGGCTCAGTCACAGCCAGGGAAGAAGAGAAAGAGGGACAGCCACAGCTGCGCCTTCTGGTTTTCCTACATTCCCTCTTCATACCCTCCTGGATCAACAGAAGCTCACAGGCCTACCCAGAGCTGGCTGCATTGATTGTTGGACCCACCAATTAAAAAAAAAAACTTGCTGATAACAGAAGGGCTAGATCTGGGCAAGAAGCCCTGGGAGCTGCCAGGAAGTGGATCTTTCTGCGTTGCCGAGGCCTCTTGCGAGCATAACCTCCCCGTTTCTGCTTTCCTGACAGAACTCCTCACACCCTTCCGTTTTTCTTGTGGGATACTCAAGGTCTTTGGCAGCCCCGGGTATAGATCCCATGCTTTGGATTTCTTGGGGAATGACAGGGAAGGGAATGAAGAGGAAACAGAGAAGGCCCCCAGCTCCAAGCCTCACCAGCTGCTTTTCCATATCCTCATCCCGAGGGGAGCTGATAAAGATCGTGTTCTGCATCAAACCAACAAAGCACCAGAAAGTATCCGATTCATCCAGAACCTCAGCAAGGATGGGGGCCACGAGGTCAGACATTCCCTGGGAATAGCCAATGGCCGGGTTGTACACTGCATAGTTCAGCAAGATCCGCCTAAGACGAGGACAATTTTTTAAAAAAAAGAAAAAAAAACCAGAAAGGGAGATTAGGGATAATGGAAGTCAGAGAGTTCCGTTCTTCTCTTCCCAAGGAACCATTGGCCAGAAGTTTCTTTTAAAACAAAGGAAAATGGGGAGAAAAGGACAACCATGACACAGAAAGTACATAATTTCCAGGAGAACATGAACCCCTGAGCTACCGAGAGGCCTGAGACAAAGCATTCTCTCTGTGTTTTAATCCCCCACCTGCAGTATTTTATTTATTTGTACTGGGCATAACTCACATCTTCCTGGATTGCTGTCCAGCAGCCTTTCCCAACCTAGTGCCCTTCTGTTAACTGGTCTACAGCCCACTTAATTCCCCGCCAGAACGTATTTGGAACCTACTAGCTATGAATTCAGAGGCAGGCAAGCCATATTTGGAAGGCTCCAGAATGTGAAAGACTGTTTAAAGAGACAAAGCATGCGAAACATTTGAAACTGCTTTACACTGAGTAAGATTAGCCACTTTAAGAGAAAAGGCCTGTAACTTTCTCCATTGGCCTGGAAATCCTTTGAAGGGTTTTGTCTAAGCAAGGATGAATTTGGACTGACCAATAAAGTGCACTTGGTGTACTGTTTGGTATTAATTGGAAAAAATGATCACCTCATAGTCTCCACATTGGGGTTGTTCTCTCCTCGGAAAAACTGGTTACTGCGGTCAGTCCTCACCACGTCTTTGTCAACAGTGAACTGCACATTCCTCCAGAAGGCCTTTTGCTCATCTGGTGCCAGGGAGAGCCTGTGGAACACAGGAGTTATTGCACACCTATGGTAGAGCTTTGCTGTGGGTGAGATTCGATTGGAAAGAGATGCTTTGGAATGCTTGGGAGTGCGTATCCATCACCTGCTGCTACTCATTACTCCGTGTGTTTCTTTTAAGCCGCTGCAAAGGGTTTCCAATGCAGCTATGCCACCCTAGAAAGTTCTTGAATGAGCTGCAGATGGGATAATGTTAGAATTCAAAAGCACTCTCTTCCCGATACAAAGAACTGCACAGCCCTAATATGTCCTTTCAGGGCACACAAGAGCAAACCAAACACAGCATACAAAATGATAAGTAGTCTGTTAAAAAAAAAAAAAGCAGTTATACACAGTTTTGCATCAGCTTAAAATTGGCAAACAACATCCTCAAATTTAAACTCATCTGATTGTTGGCGGTGGAATTATCACTACCCTGGCTCCTTTTGCAGGAGGCTACAAAAATCAAAAACAGCCAAAACAGCCTTCTTTTCAATTGCACCTAAATGTGCTTCTGATTATGATGAAGGGACCAAAGCAGTGGTGGGATTTGAATTTTTTTACTACTGGTTCTGTGGGCGTGGCTTGGTGGGCGTGGCAGGGGAAGGATACTGTAAAATCCCCATTTCCTCCCGATCAGCTGGGACTTGGGAGGCAGAGAATAGATGGGGTAGGGCCAGTCAGAGGTGGTATTTGCCGGTTCTCCGAATTACTCAAAATCTCCGTTACTGGTTCTCCAGAACTGGTCAGAACCTGCTAAATACCACCTCTGGACCAAGGGAAAAGCTTTGCCTGAAGATGTTGAACCTATGCAGTTCTAAAGGGAAGAACCAAGTCCCAAGATACAATCCAATAATCTGAAAAATGGACCACGTAATAAGGGCAGGACATGTGTTCTACAACTCACCCTCATCAATAACCGATTCTATATTTGCAGGGTTCTATATTTGCTGAAATTTCCAAACACTTTTCAAAGGCAGACCCATAAACAGTCCGCTACTATAACCCAAATATGACAGGGGTGCAAGTCAAAGTGCTAGTTTTCATTGTGTAATACATTCCTGGTCGGGGTCAGTGGTGAATTCACCATATGCAAATAAAAAAGCTTGAATTTTCACAGTGTGTGTCACCCGTCTAAATCTGATTCCCCATTCTTCCTTCCAATTGACCACAAAGTTCAGGTTCTTCTTTTCAGCCCCTTCTAAAAAATATGTTCAGATACCTTGGAACTTGATAGAAAGTAGAGACACACTGGCTGTCATCAGAGATTATTATCAAGCCCTAAAACTCTGGATGATCTTTGCCAGCAGTTATTGGTATGTGTAAATACAGTCAGCCCTATAGATTTAACTGTTTTGTCTGGATATTTATGATTTGGCATGTGTGAAACCAGTTGTGATTTATTCAACAAACCATATTTAAAGAAATGATGGCTCAATATGCCCGATGAATCAGGTCTGTGAAGTACTTCACTTGGAATTCTGTCGCAGACAAATCTCCTTCTCTCCATCATAATGGTACTGGGTATTCCCTACTCCTGTTTCTAATAACAGAGATGCTTTGGTCTTTAGTTATGAGAGAATCAGTTTGGTATAATGGTCAAGGTGCTGGCCTAGAAACCAGGAGACTGGGAGTTCTAGGCCTGCCTTAGGCATAATAGGCAACAAGGGTGACTTTGGATCAGTCCTTCATCTCAGTCCAACGCACCATACAGGGTTGCGGAGAAAACAGATGTAATTCCTTGAGGAATTTTGTATATATCTATGTATTGTACATATGTGTTGGTAGCCCTCAACTTGCAACGAAATTAGATTCCCGGTTGTTGCTACAGTCTGTGATTGCTAATTTGGTTCTAAGTACAATCCTATTCTTTCAAATTGGTGTCCCCCCGCCGAAAATTGGCTAAAATCTTTGCAGATTATGGTTATTTGTTTGCAAGACTCTGCAACTGGATGTAAAGGTGAGAAATGTGGCCATGACACTGTGTGTGTGGTGGTGGTGGGGGCACAACATTTTATGACAGTCAGAAGTGTTTTACTATAAAGCATCCATTATTGGCCTATCATAATTTCGGAAAGTCAAGAACTATATGTGTGTCTGTAAATATAAATATATAAATGAAAGGTAGTATAGAAAGATGATGAGGACGAGCATGAGGATAAGAGGATGGGAGGAGAGCAGGGCAAGGTAATTTTACAACAGTCTCCTGAGCCATTAGCCATCTCTTCCCAGCCACCTTTTCTGTTGGATCTGAAAATATTCCTCCCTCTTTGCAATACGGAGAGCCTCCCTCTCTTCCGAAGTGGATTCATAGCTATAGTAGCGCAACAAGAAGGGCCAAACTTCACCACGGATTGAGACATCGATCCCGCCAAAGAAAATAGCCTAGGGAGGGAAGAAGAATGAGAACCTCGTTCAGAGAAAAATGTCAGCATTTCTGAAATGGGAGCTCTTTTTACTCTGCCTGACAAGAGCTCCCTTGATTCAGGAGCCCACAATCTGCATATGCTGGGAGGGAAAGCAGAGCCCTCCCATTTCCCAGGGGAGATACAAATCAAGCTCATTTCAATGTCAATAAGTCCCCTGGAGGGCCCGTACAATTAACGCATCATTCTCACGTCACAGCTTAATCCCCAATCTTGGAAACGGTACACTTGGACCCAGCCTTGCACAGATATTCCACCACCTCCTATTTATTCCAAGCCAGGCAGTTTTCTGAGCACTTTCTTGGGGCCTGAGGAGAGAGGCACAAGCACCAGTGGCAATAGGCGCAGATCCTCCTAGCTTATAGAGCAGCAGTGACCAACAAGGGCTTCGCAGCAATCTGACTTAGGAAGGAGGCTGTGTGTGTGTGTGTGTGTGTGTTTGCTTGTGTGTGTGTGTGTTCTGCTGCGCTTAGCTAGTACAGCTCCTCCCCTTTTGCCAGGATAGGCCCAAAACAGGGACAATGGGCAGAATTCCTTAAACGGCGGAGTCTGGCAGAGGGAGGCTCTCTGTTGAAACCTGCAGAGCAAAACATGGCACCGTTGAGTCTCTTCTCACCTTCCTCAGCTTGTACTCTTCTTCGACTTGTCCAGCCTTGTTTAAATGACGGAGCCACCCAGAGACATCTAAGCGCTTGTACGCGTTTTCCTCCGGGTGGGTCTCGGAGGAGGGGAGCTTGGGCCGGCGAATGGAGAACTGCATGCAGGTCTTCATGTCGGTGAGCTGCTAATTGGAAACAAAAGAGGAAAGAGAAGGCTCGTGTCACGATTGCCTCAGCCTTAGGTCTCCAGCTCATCTTGATACCATTCCTGGAAAAACAACCCACCAGCCAATCTCTGGAAACTGGGGGGAAAGCTGCTGGCTTGAAGGAATCAAGGTTCTGAGTCCCCTTAAAATCGCTCTGTGGTTTGGCTTCCTTTCTCACCCCTCCTTGTCCAAGATCAGAGTTCACCCAGCTTGCAGCCATATCTTGAGCCTGCCCAGGAATGCATGTAATAAATTACATCTGATTGGCCACATACAAAAGCCCTGCTGTTAGGAAAGAGGGAAGCAGCGGTGCCAGGCTCTCTGAGGACGCTTGCCATTCCAGGGCAAAAACTGCAGCTGACATTTAATTTAAAAATCAAAAGGTTGCTCCACACAAATGCAAGCCCCTGTGGCACTATAATGAGAGGAAAGCAGCAGGAGAAATGTGTGTTGGGGGGAGGAGGTAGGGAATTTAGAAGCCCTGTTTCTAACAAGCATCTCCGGTACCTTTAAACACATAATTAAGACCTTTGCAAAGTCTTTGTGCCAATTAAAGGAAGATATGGTAGTGGGTCTTGTCAAAACAGGATTGGAATGGACTGTAAAGAGCCACAGAATGAACAATTTCCAGAAGGGGCAGCTGTGCCATTTTGCTTCAACAATGAGTTTTGTAGCATATTAATGACTAATTTATTATAGTATACGCTTTCATGAAGTACATCCGCTGGCATCAGCATACACCTAATGCTCAAGACCGTGTCAGCGGTGGGAGTTGAGGGACTCCTGGGGACAAAATGGCAAACTGAAGTTTGTGGAGCTGACGCTGCAGTGAATAAAAAACTGGTGAGGAGATCAACTCTTCGTTATTCCTCTCTGGACAAGAAGATAACTTGAGATTGCCCACAAATGCTCTAGATCAGGGGTGAAATCAACTTACCTTCGGTACCGGTTCGCAAATGCGAGCATGCATGTGCATGTGCTTGCTTTGCTCGCACTTGCCACCTCTGCGCATGGGCAGGACCTTCTACCCATGCACAGAGCGTCAAAAACGGGATGTGATGACGTCCAGGCAGGTAGGTGGTGCCTGCTGAGCGCATCTGTAAAGGTAAGTAGAACGGGGGGGGGGGGGGAATCTGCTGTGCCACGTGATTTAGATTAGCTAGAAAGCAGGAAATCTGACGATTCTAGCTAATATAAATCCCTCGTCACAGCTGATCATTGGAAATACCAGTTCGCCTGAACTGGTAGCATTTTTTTTACTACCGGTTGGGGGGGGGGGAACCGGTCCGAACCGGCAGCATTTCACCCCTGCTCTAGATTGTTACAAGACAGCAATCTTCAGTGGGTTTAGAGCTCTGGGAAACAAGGGAATAGCCATCTTGATAAAAGCGGGGTCAGCTTTGAAAGAACTCTGGGTCCACATACTTCCTTTTCTAATCACTTTCTGAAATTGATGGTTAATTGTTTTTCAGCTTTAGGAACTTTTGGACTGACATGTTTTACAGCACTGCGTGAGTTTCCTCCAAAACTTAACAAAAGAATCTCTAAATACAACTTTTAAGGACTGGGAAAAAAATTGGTGGGGGCATAAATACAAAAGGGTGATTAAATCTTTGATTTTATAAAATTTTAGATGTAGATTTTAGAAAGTTAAACAATATTATAAGAGCATCCTTCCTGTGGGAAAACACTTTTGTTTTGAATTCTTTTGTTAAAACTGTAAGATAAGGCTTTAAAAATTGGACACTGTAGAGAACTAGAACAAGCTAAACAATTAAAGAAGAACACTCAAATTTGACTTACAGATAGTCCTCAACCTATCACCATTTGTTTAGTGACCATTCAGTATTTACAGTGGTGCTGAAAAAAGTGACTAACTACTGGTCCTTGCACTTACAAGTGTCATGATGTTCCCATGATCATGATTTAGGCACTTAGCAACCTGCATGTATTTATGACGGTTGCAGAGTTGCTGTGATTGCTATTTCCAACCTTCCCAGCTGGCGTGTGCACCCAGCAGGCAAAGTTAATACAGGAAGCCAGATTCGCTTCATGACCTTGTGATTTGCTTAATAACCATGGAAAAGAAGACAGTAAAATCAGGGTGGTCATGACTCATTCAATGACTGCATTGCTTAGCAACAGAAGTGCCAATCCCAATTGTGATTGTTACTTGAGGACTACCTAAACAAATACAGAAGGAGGCTAAATGTTTTAATATTGGGCTTAGTGAAAGATAGTTTTGAACAATGGACTCAGAAATTAATCTTAATAGTGTTGGTCTCTATAGACAGATTGTATCTAAAAGATGAAATGGGAATAAATTCTCCCTCACAAGATTGAGACTGATTTGAAACTGGATTTAAAAATGACAGACTAAAAGAATGATATGGCAAAATATGTTACACTCGACATGCAAAAGAAAAAAACAATAAACAACCCAAGAGATAAGCCAGGATAATTTTTCTACATTGGATTTATTAAAAAGACATATTAAAGCTGTGAAGAATGTTATATGACGGAATAAAGAAAAATGAAATCATAGTTCTAGGACATTTTGAAGGGCCTGATGATCAAAATGGTTTAAAAAAAAAGAAAGGAGTATAAAGTTGATTTATATGATCCAGGTTAGAAATAGATTATGTTGTTTTCTCTGATAAGCCTTAATGGCCTTTTGCTGACATTGGTATTAAAATGACAAGGCTTTAAGCATTTGGTTATAGATAAGGAGATCCCGGAAGAATATATTGTATTTAAGAAAAAGTGATAAGTTATTAAAATTTTAATTGTATCTTCTTTATATGCTTTTTTTCTTTATTACTGTATTTTTTATTTTATTTTTCTTTCTCTTCTATTTTTCTTTCTATTTATTCTCTTTTTTTCTTTTCTGAATCTTTTTTTATTTTGGGTTTTTTTTTTAGTTTGTATTAGTTTGTTGTCAGTTGTAAATTTTAAAATAAATTACTGTTTATTATATTACTATAAATTACTACTACTACCGGTATACCATTGTGTGCACAGTAAACATGCTGATACATCCTACACAGGAATTCAAATCCCTCCCCCTCTCCCATGTATGCATGTTTTTCATCTCTCCTCACATCAAGCAAAATGGAAAAGACAAATGATTGCTTGTGCTGCTGTGCCCATGTTTATATATAGCCAACCTGTCATGCCCAATCACTGAGAGCAAACGAAACTAGGCTCAAATCTTCAACGTCCAATAAAGCATTATAACTCCCCCACCCCCTCCCTAGCCTTCTTTGGCATGACTGTAAGCATGCTTATAATCCTGCCAGCTTATTCCTGTTATGTAAGGTGTTCTCTTTCTAGCCCAATTTTAGAAGAAATGAGCATTTTGGATGCCTCCATTATATCTAAAATGAAGCCAGGAAGTACTGCTGTTCTTACTTCTACAGTATAAGAAAGAACTAGCTGAGCTTTCTGAGTTTACAAACCCAGCCAACTATCAGCAACAACTATGGGTTAGAAATTATAAATTAACAATATCTACTGCATATAAAGAAAACTTATATAAGATGTTTTATAGATGGCATTTTCCACCGGCAAGATTGACAAAGATGTTTAAAGATAAATCAGCTAAATTCTGAAATGCCATTAGATACCCGGATCTTATTATGCTATATGGTGGACATGTGTCGAAGCCAAAAAATATTGGATAAAAATACATATGTGGTTGGAGAAGATGATACAAGAACATATTGATTTGAAACACAAAATATTTTTGCTGGGGATTTTACCAGAAACCTATAGTAAAGAAAATGTATATTTGATTATTCATGTAATAACAGCAGCCAGGATTGTATTTGCACAACACTGGAAAAGTGAAGAGATTCCTACGGTTGAGAATGTGATCAGGAAAATATTAGAATGTGCAGAAATGAATAGGTTAACCCTTGCAATTAAAGAGAAAGAGCAAACTGAATATTATATATGGGAACTGTTGTGGCCCAGCAGGATCCAGTTGAGCTGCTGATGGACTCGGATAGCGAGGAACCATATGAGTCTGACAGGGAAGATGAGGAGAACCCTGGGCAGGGTTCAGACTCAGAGCAGGGACCAGAGAGGCTGGTTGGCCACCAGGTGGCGCCTGAGGCATGGAGCAGTGGAGAAGATTCAAGGCAGTTTGTCCCTGACTCAAGATTAAGAAGGGCGGAGAAACGGAAGCAGCAGCTCCGAAGGCAATAGCAATAGCAGTAGACTTATATACCGCTTCATAGGCCTTTCAGGCCTCTCTAAGCAGTTTACAGAGAGTCAGCATATTGCCCCCAACAATCTGGGTCCTCATTTTACCCACCTCGGAAGGATGGAAGGCTGAGTCAACCCTGAGCCGGTGAGATTTGAACCGCTGACCTGCTGATCTAGCAGTAGCCTGCAGTGCTGCATTTAACCACTGCGCCACCTTGGCAGACTCAGAGACGATAATTAAGCCCAGGTGGTTGTGGCTTGGCCCCTCCCAAGAGAGTATATAAGTGGAGAAGTTGGGAGGGAACATTTGCAGGACACAACCGTTTGAAACAGTATTGGAATACTCTGTCTGTCTTGTATCTGTGCTTGTTGGATTTTGGGTTGCTGCCAACTATTCTTGCATGTGAGACTTGTCTGGGCCTTCAGCCAAAGGAGTTGATAACTCCGTGATTAAAGAGTGGCAAACAGCCAAGCCTGTGTCTGGGTGATTTGCAGGTCAGAGGGGGGTTCAGAACAGGGAACTATTCTACCGATGGCTAGAGAACAAATATGAAAGTTAGAAATGAAAGTAGAGTAATGAAATATAGAAAATATATTAATAGAATTAAATAACTTAAGAAGAGGATTGTTATAGTATCAAATATGTGATGTATATCAGTATTAGGTCATGAGCAGATAAATAATGAGTATGATTGTAATTTTTAATTGTTATTGCACAAGATATTTGTATCCAGATGACACACTGTTTAATGGAATATGGATTATTTGTACTAAAATAAAATTAAAAAATTATTTTAAAAAAACCCAGCCAATTATCAAGAGGCTGTCAGGAATAAGGAGGGAATCTACTGTCATCAGGTGAATTGGTGGTTTTCCTGCACCCCTCTGCCTGCCTGCTCTAGTCAAACTTACCTGGTCTTTGAGATGCGTCTCTGTGCAATACTTCCATTGCTGAAACACTTCGGAGAGTTTATCCAGGCCACCATGGTGAAAGTGAAAAATCTTATACTGACTCTCCCGGCTAGCAACCACCAGCTGCCCGCTGGTGCAGGCCTCATCACTGAAGGAGAAGGTGCAGAGAGAGATACAACAGAGAGAGTCAGCAAAATATTAGCTAGGTGATTTGTGCTTTGAGACAGATCGTATTCGGTGCAAGTTCCCATTTCTGCAGTGCCCCAACAATATTAAGAGAGGATTTTACTATGTTAACTATGTGCATTTTTTGTAGGCTTAAAAAGACTAAAAAATGTAAACAGCGACGGTAATAGATAGGTAAAAGGACCAAGTGAAAAGGCCATGATAAGAAAGAAGGGTTTGCTAATATAATAGTAAAATTAATCAATCAATATTATTTATCCCAAATGAGCCAAAAGCAAGTGACAAGCATATTCTATTCCTGACAAATAATTTTTAAAAAATTAACAAGTACAATATTTAATAAATACTACATAACAGTCTTTAAACTGAAGTTCATTGATTTGTTATTCAAAGTCTTTTTTCATAGCCATAGTTAAAAATCAGGCTGCTGCCACTGTAATCTTAGGATTTTCATCAGCAAGTAGAATTTTTACATGGTCAGAGGTATTTCTTCCTGGTTTAGATTTTAAAATAGGCCCAATAACTTCCACCTTTCCATTTCTCCCCACCCCGCCATCAGAACTGGAGAAGCTTCTTGGATGAGAAGTGAAACTTTTTCTTCTTCTTCCTCAAAGAGGAAAAAACAGTCCAGTTGTCTTTTGAACAAGAAAAAAAAGCACCTTTGAGACAACTAAGGCCTGACTGAGAATTTCGACAGACATTCGACAGACTTTTACAAAATTCACAATACACTAAAATATGTTCCAAAAACCATTATAGGCAACACATTTAATCTGGCCTTTAAAAGTGCCGCCACAAGTGAATGCTTGAGAAAGAAAGCAGATGCTACTACCTGTCCAGCATAGTCAGAAGCTTGGGTCCAACGTGGTTCCTTCCCATTATCCCCTCCCCCCCAAAAAAATCTATTCCAAGGCCTCTCCTCATTCACCCGCTTGTTTTATCATCATTTCCCTGTGGAATGTGCCAGCAAGGACTGAAACAGCAAATTTCCTTGAGAACTCCAAACCACAATCAAAATGAATTATGGAAATAATCTGACCTTACTTTGCATAATATATTCTGAGCACACACTTTGATTCCCCCCCCTTTGGGGGGGGGTGTTAGACGTTGCTTTTCATTTTCTCCCCTGCAGAGCACACACGGCTCTGATTATGAACCAGCATAGCCAAATTGTAGCATGTGAGGTCTTGAAGAATCAGGGCATGCCACACACTTCTTGGTACCCAACGAAGGGCCTGGCTGGCCTCCATCTGGTAGTACTTACCAGATTGTTTATGGCAATTAACCTGAGCCTTGGTATGCTCAGCAAATCCTACCAACATGGATCTGGGCAAAAGAACTGAGGGACTGGTTTCCAAGGTCAGTTTGCTTCTCCCTTAAACTCCTCCTGGCAAGGCATAAATAATTATCATGCTAGGCAGACCTACAAGCGAGATAACAGGTGGATCTGAAGGATGATTGGATAGAAAATTACTCCTTTTAACCTTAAGCTTTTTTAGGCTAATGGTGGATAAGAAAGAATCTTGTGACAGTGGAATCACTGGATCCTGTGACTCTCCGAATACCCAGCTTTGTTGGGAAGGGAGGCAACATGTTTCTAGCCCTCATGTTTTAACATGTCACCACTGGCAATGGTAACGATACAACCAAATAACAGTAGTCAGAGATCAAGGAAGTGAAAAAATGGAGAAAAATTAGCTTGCTTGATAGTTCCAAACTGTAATTTTCAAGTTTACATAATTATATATATTTTTTCAAATCTGAACTTTATGTGGATGTGCTGTAAAGAACAGCAGAAGAATCCTGTAGTATGAAAAACATCTTCATATTTGTTTCATGAAACTTGCACACCAATATTGTTAATTACCTGAAAATAATAAACAGGTAAAGTTTTCAGTTCACCCCACTTTTAAATGAAAATATTTCACTTTCTCTCTTATAGATTGCATTGGTTCTGTTGTTATGGACCTGTCTTCTTTGTTGGTTTGTTTGCATTTCACACTTTTTAACTGCTCATTTGCTTCAGAGAAGGGCTGGGGGTGGTTTACACGGCTTGCCTGGACCATGTCAACCTTATCTACTCAAACCCACCGTAACTAGAGATCAAAGCAAAATGGGAAAAGGATGACAGAGAAAGAATGAGGGGACAGTGCTATAAATCTATATGAAATATTTAGAGCAAAGACACCACCAAAATCTGTAGACAAGCAAGAAACTAATCCCATGAAGAATTTGGGGGACTTTTGTTCAGAATAACTGGGAGGACATGTTAAGAGAAGCATGGCAAAAAACATCCTAAATTTAAAATAAGGTAAAGGTTAAGGTTCCCCTTGCACATAGGTGCTAGTCCAGAAGTGGGTTGGCAATTTTTTTACTACAGGTTTGGGCACGCTCCTGTGTGTGCTTGTAACGCTTCTGCGCATAAGCGTCCAGGCAGGTAAGATAGAGCAGCAACCCACCTCTGTGCTAGTCGTTCCTGACTCTAGGGGGCGGTGCTCATCTCTATTTCAAAGCCGAAGAACCAGCGCTGTCCGAAGATGTCTCCGTTGTCATGTGGCAGCATGACTAATCACTAAAGTCACACGGAATGCTGTTACCTTCCCACCAAAGGTGGGCCCTATTTTTCTACTTGCATTTTTTACTTGCTTTTGGACTGCTAGGTTGGCAGAAGCTGGGACAAGTAATGAGAGTTCACTCTATTATGTGGTGCTAAGGATTCTCAGTGTCTTAGCCACTGAGCCACCACATCCCTCTAAAATTTAAAAAGGCACAGACTATATATTATTTAGGAAAATGATCAGAAAGTTATTTTCTTGTGCATTCAGACAAATCAGCCATCAATAGAGACATAGAAATAAACAATATTTGCACACAATTTTGCAACCCAGACCAGTCTTATTCAAAATACACAAGAACATAGTATAAATGTGGTCGAAAAGTCAGCAGCTGAGTATAGATAATGTCATCACTCCAAGGAACCGCGACATTGGTTTTGACCCATGTGGCAGCATGAAATCTTTTTAAGCAACATTCTCAAAAAGAAAAGCCAAGAAGAAAGCCATTCTGGTTTTGTTGTGATATCACATGTCACTAGGTAACAGGACAATGCCTGTCATGTCTGGACATAGTCAAATCTTACCTGAAAAAAAGGCGAAGAGATCTCATCTGTCCCAAGTCAACTCTGAAGACCCCACAAATCTGTTCCAAGGCAAATACCTTCTGTTGCTCATCCCATCTGGAGGCCTGGACCTGCCCATTATTCTCCTGGAACTGGGAACTGGGATCAAGGCTTGAACTGGAACTGGTTGAGCGAGTCATGTGGCTTTCACATGGGTCTCTACACCAAATGTAGAAATGGACAAGAAAAAGGAGGCAGTATGAGGCAGATTTGCAAGAAGCAGTGGTACAATTGAAAGGTGAATGGGGGAAATTCAGGTGGACTCCATTTTGCTACAATACCTGTTCTATTATCCTGGCTAGTAACTTCAACCTAAATTCACCCAGGAACATGCATGCATGCAGTTACACACACCTATATATCTACTCACATGAAAAATGCCCCTAGAAATTTGGAAACAAAATTATCCTACCTGAACCATAAAGAAGATTGCCCAGACTGACTTCAAACAATAAAATGACAAAATAGCAACAATGCATGGGATATATATGCAAGAAATACTATTGCCTATAAGGAGGTACTATTAGTGGGACCACAAAATAGACAAAGTAATATAAAATTAAGATGCCAAAGAGCTCTGGGACTTTAGAATTCAACTAAACAAGCATGTGCTGCATAATTCCCCAGACTTAACAACTTTTGATAAGATAAAAAAAGTCTGAACAGTGGATATTGTAGCATCTAGACACAGCAGTATAGAAGTGAAAGAACTGAAAAAAATTGCAAAATACAAAGACCTGCAAATAGAAGTAGAATGACTATGACAAAAGAAAGCGAACATAGTACTAATAGTTGAATGTGCCTTGGGTGCAATCCCCAAATCACTGGAATATCACTTGAGTACTACTGGCATTGACAAAATCACCATTTGTCAATTGTCAAAAGCAGCTTTACTTGGGATCGCAACCGTACTTTTAAGTGAATCAAACAACAATATCTACCTATCCCAGGTCTTTGGGAAGACTTTGATAGGCAAATAAAAATGCCAATTCCAATGTAAACAACTGTCTCTGTGTGACAACCAGAATTGTTTAATATTAACTTTTTTGTGCCCTTATTGTACATCACCCAGTCACATGTTACATGACAGGTAGCTATATAAATTCGTGACCCGTCAAAACCACGTTCCACAAAAGCGCGGTCGACGAAATCGCGTATGTGACGTCATCACAACGCGACGAAAAAGATCGAAAAATTGAAATAAAAATTAAATTACAGCAAGCCGATTCACATAAAGATAAGGGTTAGGTTAAGGGTTAGGGTTAGGGTTAGGTTTAGAGCGTTAGCGTTACGTTTAGCGTTAGGTTAAGGGTTAGCGTTAGGTTTTTCGTTAGGTTAAGGGTTAGGTTTAGGGTTAGGTTTAGGGTTAGGTTAAGGGTTAGGTTTAGGGTTAGGTTTGGGGGGGTTAGGGTAAGGTTTTCGCTTTATTTTTACATTTTTTGATCTTTTTCGTCGCGCTGTGATGACGTCACATACGCGCTTTTGTCGACCGCAATTTTGTCGTCCGCGGTTTTGTGGTGGAACCTATAAATTTAGTAAATAAATGAATTATGCTGAACAGTTCTTAAGCTACTTTCCCAGACAACAACACAGATATACACACCAAGTTGTCACATTGTGTTTATTCCTATTTTTGCATCAGGCAAAATATCTGGAAAATATACCTGCATACTTGCTTATTTAAGCATTTCTTAGCACATTCTCTTCCTATCAAAAGCTTTGTGAAGCACACAAAGAATTCCCGAACAGCCATTATTGTTCAATTGTCTTTATTATGTCAGCAGATGCTAAGCTGCTAGAGAATTTGCATTCACTTTTACCAAGGAATATAGCAGCAACCCTGTTTATGTGTGGCCTGCATTGATTTTCATTGGGTTTCTGAAAGAACACCAACAACTACTGCAACTCACAAATGTCCCACTGTCTCCATGCCTTTTAGAAAGGAAGAGGAAAACAATTTACTTTTCAATGTCTTTCTAGTTTAACTCTATGAAAATCTGGGACATGTCGACCTTTTGAGAAGCCATCTTAAAAATCGGAAAAGCTTCTAGCTTTTGTCTGTCCCTGAAAGATGCAATTCAGGGAATACTTTTGGCTACTCCTTGTGGTAGCAATTTAAAATACCAGAAAGCCAATTTCTTTTGGGGCTACCATATCGTATTTGGGGTACAAGAAATGCTGTTACAGTTATCAAAACAGAAGAGAAGGGGATGAACAAGGAGAAGGGTAAAAAAAATGATTTAAGAACAAAATTCTGCAGCTGTAACTACAAAACAAAGCAGAAAGTTAAGTTTCAGAAATCTATCCATTCCCCTCCCCTGTGAAATGCCAGTCCTTTCCCCCCCAAAAACCAAGAAAACCAGTAGTGCTCTGGGAAATCAGTGAATCTGAAACTGTGACCTCCGGGATCTGGAAAAGGCCAATCTATTTGAGCAATCTGAAAGGGCTCTCTTGCAAAATGATGGTTTGCAAAAGAAGGGAAGGAGAAAATATAAAAGCAGCTCCCTGAAAGGTCAGTTTATGCAATGTTTTCTAATCCGCTTATTGAACAATGCAGGTGCTGAATGCTGAAGAAATCACACACTCAGCATGCCAGTGTGAACCTTCCTAACCTGACAACAATGCTCCCTGAGCAGGGGCCACATGAGGCCATTGGAAGAGCCTTATTTTTAGCATTCCCCAGCACACGGGGTCCCTTAGCC
The DNA here is from genome assembly GCF_009769535.1 of Thamnophis elegans. Lineage (NCBI taxonomy): Eukaryota > Metazoa > Chordata > Lepidosauria > Squamata > Natricidae > Thamnophis > Thamnophis elegans. The sequence continues at coordinate 47,132,699 of NC_045542.1, read as the reverse complement.
ATTCTCCATAGTCAGCTGGAAGACTGCATTGTTCCCAGAGCCCTTGGGAGAAGACCAAGTTCGTCACTGCAGCCTGAAACCAGATTCTGCATACACAGCTCCACAGTACAGCCGCAATATTAGACACAGCAATTGATGCTCAATGTCCCCAAATGCGAGCTCTTCTCATTAAAATCAAGCTAACTTGGACTTTAAGTGACACGCTCTTATTTCTGGCAGACTTCAGGCTCTTGATTTTAGGGGTTACTGATGACGTTGCCCAGTGGTGGGAATCAAACTATTTAACCAGTTCACCTAACTACTCAGAAAATTAACAACTGGTTCTCCCGAAGTGGTGCAAACTGGCTGAATCCAGGGGCAAAATCCAGCAGGTTCTGGAGAACCAGTAGCGGAAATTTTGAGTAGTTCGGAGAATTGGCAAATGCTACCTCTGGCTGGTCCCAGAGTGGGGTAGGAATGGAGATTTTGCAGTATCCTTTCCCTGGAGTGGGGAGGGAATGGAGATTTTGCAGTATCCTTCCTCTACCACGCCCACCAAGCCACACCATGCCCACCAAGCCATGCCCACCAAGCCACGCCCACATAACGGGTAGTAAAAATATTTGAATTTCACCACTGGCTGAATCCCACCACTGACACTTCCCTTATCCCATAACCAGGACAGAACTCATGGCCTTCTGTTCTATAGAAGGAGCTTCCTCTACTCCTAAACCTACCTGAACCTCACAGCACTACGATCAGGTGGACAAAAGCCGAAATCTATCTACATGCTCTACTACTAAAACTCTCGTTGCCATAAGGTTTAAGTGGGTGGAATGGTACGTCATAGGGCTACAATTTTTGAAGGAAGTACAGGTAATCCTAGACTTACAACAGTTCATTTAGTGACTGTTTTTTACAATGGGTCTGAAAAAAGTGACTTGTGACCATTTCCCCACACTTACAACCGCCGCAGCATCCCGATGGTCATGTGATTAAAATTTGTATGCGTGGCAGTTGATTCCTATTAATGGCCGTAGCAGAGTGCCGGGGTCATGTGCACAGCTTTTGTGACCGTCTGACAAGTCAATAGGGAAGCCGGATTTACTTAATAACTGTGTTACTAATTTAACAAGTGCGGCTAGAAAGGTCATACTCACCTAACAAATATCTCACTTAACAATGTAAATTTGGGGCTCAATTGTGGCCATAAGTCGAGGACAGCTTGTATCTCAGTGGGCTAACTTTCACAAGGTGTTCAAAATCTATGACCCATGATTCCCGAGGGAATGAAATATGGGAAAGCTGTGGATTCTTCAGTGCTACTGGCTGCTGAAGTAATGTGATTTTCATTTTCAAAAATTCTTTGACAATTTACCAGCCAGTCTTGCAGTGCTTTGCTCCCTTCCCCACCCAGCAGCTGCCACTTAACTGGAAAGGGAAGGGAAAGGAAAGGAAGGGACTGAGGAACATAATGAGTGACTGACAGGAAGCGAGGGAAATTTCTGATGCTCTCTGCCAGTTTCCCTCAACTCACTGGGGAAGCTGGCAGGAAAATGGAAGTTGCTCCTGTTCCCACTGCTTTTTTGCCCATCTGTGATCATTCTGATACTCTGTTTAGGTAAGGAAATCTCTCTTGAAATGATGACCTGTCACAGGTTGTCTAGATAAATCCAGCATTATACAGTCATTCAAGTACATATGGTGATGCTGCATCATGACTACACTATATCTAAAAACTACTATTTATGTTTAGTCTAAAACAGCATTTTTCTCCCTGCAAAGACCTGGGATAGGCCTCTCGAGCTGCAGATGAATGAAATCCCTCTCTGCTGAAGTTTTGTGAGAAACATTATTGTATGGCATAAAATTCCTTCCTTATATTCCTCAGGCTGGAATAAATGGCCAAGAATTATGGCGCTATGGAGTTGGAAAAGATATAACACTTCTTTCCTGTAGCTGGCATACAATGTCATCTTTACAATAACAGTATTACATAAAAGCAGGCCAGAATACAGGTAGTTCTCGACTTACAAGGATTCGTTTAGTGACTGTTCAAAAGTTACACCAGCACTGAAAAAAGTGACTTATGACCGGTTCTTTATTAGGGGATTCACTAAACAGCCATGGCAAAAAAATGAGACGTGATTCAATTAACAACCACCTTACTTAGCAATGGAAATACTGAAATTCTATTATTGTCAAGCAGATCAATTAAAGATTTCTTGACTGTATTTGAAAATGTGTTAATCTTGGTTAGTTTTACAGGCTCACTTGCATCGCATTACTGTTTCTTCTGGGGAAAAGTAAATAAATAAAATAAGTAAAATAAGTAAAATAAATAAAATAAATAAAATAAATAAAATAAATAAAATAAATAAAATAAATAAAATAAATAAAATAAATAAAATAAATAAAATAAATAAAATAAATAAAATAAATAAAATAAATAAAATAAATAAAATAAATAAAATAAATAATAAAATAAGTAAATAAAATTTAAAATTTAAAAAATAGTAATAAAATAATAATAAAAGCAATTTCTGGCACACAGCTTTGGCAAACTAATGACCATAAGGCCATAAGGAGCTGGCAGTATTTGAATGACGGAACAATGGCAACAATATTAAATGAGGTTCCTGCTATCTGAAAAACCTGCTGACCTATGATTCATAGAAAATGTAAAAATGGGGAAAAAAAGAACAGTACATGCAGTAAGTATCTGCATTCACCTTGCTAATCCAATTAAGTCAGTTGGATTTTATGAAGAATTCAAAATGGCTCTTGAATCATTCAGAAGCTTGCTTACTAGCTAAGGACCCTCTAGAGCAGAGGTCAGGAACGACAGCCCTTTTATGACTTGTGGACTTCAACTCCCAGAATTCATGAGCTAGCATGGCTGGCTCAGGAATCCTGGGAGTTGAAGTCCACAAGTCATAAAAGGGTCATCGAACCTCTGCTCTAGAGATTATCTGTTTGTTTGTTTGTTTGATTGATTGATTGCTATAGCCACTCATAAGTTCACTGGAGTTAGGTAACCAATATATTTAAATAAAAATAAATAAATAACCTTACACAAGTGACTAAATGGCTTATAACCATGATGGCGAACCTAAGGCATGCACCAGCTGATTGCCACACGGGCATGTATGCCAGTAACCAGAATACAAACTGGCTGGTGCAAATGCACGTGCCGGAATCTGGAAGTTCATTTCCCAGCGCGCGCATGCCCACTTGGCAGCTTCTCTTCCAGGGAACATCCCTGACGAGCGCACATGCACGCACTCCCTTTTCAATACTCAATGCCAAAAAGGTTCACCATCACTGGCTTATAAAATTAAAATAGACAAACATACCACATATAACAATGCCCTCCCATGTCACCACTCAGCATCAAAGCTCAGCATGACCCATTTGCTGATATGCACTATTTATATCCACATAATGGAGAACTTGTTCCTATTATGACACACATTCAGAAAAAGACTGCACAATATAGTTCTATGTACACTCGGAATAAAATACTGTGTTTAAATTCTGCCTGGCACCATGTTGGACATTCCTATACCTCACTCTTTTTGACAATGAAAAGGATTTGCTATGGTAATCCAGGTCATGATGCTCTTATTGCTGCTAACTCATTAAAACAAGAGTACACAATTTTCATGTACTCTGCCTATTTGTTCAGCCAAAATAAACATTATGATTGGCCGCAGATCCTATGCAGATCTGCTGCCCTTTCTGGGATTTTGAAAGTGCCACAAACAAAGAAAGGAGAAAAGGAGGAGGAGGAGGAAAATTCTATAACTATAATACCCAGATAATACAGAGATGTTTCAGTGTAATTTTTTTTAAGCAAAACAGTTAAGGAACAAAACTAAAAGAAACCAAGCATACCTATTCAGACCACAAATGCAATCGGAATTTTAATGATTTCAAACATTTCTAATCACTCCAATCAACAAAATAAGATAAACTAAGCTAATTCATCCTTTTCATGACTTATTAACCTTTAGACAAGGGATCCCCTACTCCTGGTCTGCAGACCGCTACTGACCTGTGGCCTGTTAGGAACCGGGCTGCGCGAACAACTGCAAGGAACCCTTCATCTGCACATACATGGGATCTAAGTTGCACGCAACACAGACACACAGACACAGATAGAGAGAGAGAGGGAGGGAGGGAGGGAGAGAATGAGAGGAAAAACTGTCTTCCATGAAACCGGTCCCTGGTGCCAGAAAGATTGGGGACCGCTGCTTTAGACTACTTTTCCAGCTGATCTTTTAGAGCAGGGGTGTCAAACTCAAGGCCCAAGGTCCAAATCCAGCCCATGGGGTGTTTAGGTCTGGCCCGCAGGGCTGCCCTGGAAACAACAAAGGATTGGCCCACAGTGCTTCTGCCAGGGAAAACAGGCTCCCGAGTTCTGTTTTTGGCTGCGACGGCCTCCTGCAACCCTCTGCTAGCGAAAACAGAGCTTGGAAGGGCAGCACATGGCCAATTATGGGATGGAGCATATGGCTTCCGATTTAGAGATGGTTGGACAACCTTTTTGTATGCAAAAACTTTTCAGGAAAACTTTTCTTTTCCTGTAACATTTTCAGCATCTGGGATCCCTAGAAAGAAGAAGAGGGGCAAACAGTGATGTATTGATTTCTATTCCTGTCTCTTCTCCTAACACTAACCAAATGCATGCCTTTCTTCTGAAGAAGCATTGAAGCTCAAGAAGGCCAGCACAGATTAGCCCTCCTCCCTCCTGCGCGCGCGCGCGCACACACACACACACACACACACACACACAGTGACCATTTCCCCCTAGCCAGTGGCACTAAACACTATTTAAGTAGCTAATTAACTTTCTGGGCTAGAAAAGCTTCTGTAATTGCGTTTCTTTCACCTTTATAGCTCCCCTCCCTCAAGGGAGCCAGAGCTGTCCTCTGGCATTTGTTCTGCTCCTTCCTACCACTCAGGCACAACTTCTACCTTGACAGCAGCCTGCCAATCACGGGCCGCAGAGATCGCTGAGGACTAAATTGGGAAGATGCTTGTGATAGACAAATCCGCCTAGCTATGCACAAAGACGGTGCAAAAAGAAAATATGCTTACAAGTAATTTCTACCTTACATTAGAACGTGGCTTCAACAGCCCCCATCAGAGCCAAAGATTTCTCAATTGTTGACTCCTTTTTCTTTTATAAAGTAGATGGCAGAGATGTTCTGTCATCTGCTTAAGACTGTTTATGTTTTGTTTGCACTGGCATCTGCTCCTCATCAAACTAAGGGGGGGGGATGGGCATAGAAAATATAAGTACTTTGATATTTCAAGCCATGAGAGTCATTTTTGGTTCCAAGGTGCTATATTAAGCACTTTGCATCTAACCTTAATCGCTTGATCCAAAACTGCATATGTACACAAGGAGGCATAGACCAGGAACCAGAAGGTTCTCCTTTTGGGGATGACACAAGTGTCATGATCCTTGGTATTCTGACCCTGGTTTAAGCTTTTCAAGGTTCTTGCTTCAAGCACACCTAAACCCACAATAACTGCAGCTCTCCATTTTGGGTGGCACAGATCTTTCATGACAGACTTTAAGAACACGACTAGAGAGTTTAGAATCTCTGTCTTAATTTATGAAAAGAGAGTGCCTACTGCAACTCTGGTCAAGCATAATGACACAGTTGTTCAAAATAAGGAAGGGGAAGGGAGGAGAGGCAAGAGAAGCAGTTGTTGGGGCATCCTAATTTCTCTCTAGATTAAAAAATGAGAGGAGGCAGGGAAACAACACGAAAGAGAAATTTCACAGGGAACCACTTAACCAGGGTGAAGCCCCCCCCCCACATCTATTGGGTTATTTCAATGGTTACACTACACAGAAACCTTTAGCACCTTCTCTGTCCTGACCACCCCCTTCCCAAGATTTTGGACTACATCGCCTATTACCTGCAGTCAAAAAAACCTATGATGCTGGTTTGATATGAGAGGCGCTGTAGTCCAACACATTTGGCTCACCGACTTAAGGACACTCTTCCATATAGAAGAAATTGAATGTAAGCATTTACTTCTATGAGAATATATATCAAGTTACTGCTAAACAAAGCGAGAGGTCCTTATTATTGGATTTTTCAAAAAAAATATGGACAACTTCTACTAATACAACAGAATCCTGAAATGACATTGCACATCTCTCTTCCCTATCTTCTAAAGATACCTTCTTGTGGTCCAGCAGGAACATACACCCAGACGGAAGCAAAGCAGTCAATTTGCTTAATTCATTTTATACACTACATATTTTTGCAATTATTAACAGCTTAAGGGTCCTCTAAACTGAAACATCACCACCCTAACCACAGGTTCCATAATGTACTCAGTGAAAAGCATCTGCTTGCTACAAAACAGAAGCTAAGACTGAAAGTATTGATCTGTTGAGAAATGATCATTTAATCTGTCTTATTCAATCATTCATATGTATGTATGTATGTATGTATGTATGTATGTATGTATGTATGTATGTATATGTATATAATGTATTTAGTGTCACAACCCCTGGTATGCCCAAATATGGGAGGAAGCAGACTGCTTCCATTCTCTGTCTATCGGCTCGTCACAAGAGACCATCACAACAGAAACCCAATATTTTTACTGTTGCCTTTGTTACATTTGTGTTGTATTTGTGCTGATAAATAAATAAAGGGAGACTAGTATAGATCTATTTCAAGCTATTTAGCTCTCATCAGCTAGCCAATAAGGGTATGGCTAGCTGATGAGAGCTAAATAGCTTGAAATAGATCTATACTAGTCTCCCTTTATTTATGTATCAGCACAAATACAACACACACACACACACACACATATCCTAATATAGATGGGATGGAATAGAATAGAGTATATCTTTATTACGGTAACAGACCAACAATAGACATCACTTTTTACAATATATTAAAAAAAATAGTATTGACATTAATAGTGAATAATAACATCCCTGTTAAGAAAATACGATAACTATGTGAGTAAAAATAATACGTTCCAAAAATTGTTAGAGGTATCTTCCATAAATTGGTACAAGTTGACAGCTATAATTCTGTAACCAATTTTTTTCTTGTGGACATTGCAGTAACACAGAATTTTGCCACTGCATGCGTGGTAGACGGGTTTGAGTCCTGGAGGAGAAAGCCTACATAAAAATTATCTGCCCTCCCTGGCAATCTCTCTACTAAGGGGAGAATATATGCTGACGTATAAACTTTGTATAACTCACTGTACACGAATATAGATGCTGCTTTGTGTCAGAGGAAAGAGAGAGGGGGGAGATTGAAAATATTACCTAAACAGGTAAGGTATATTTTGGTAAATCCATAGAAAGGATTTTCTGAACATTTCTGTAGTACAGTTGTTTCATGGCGACAGGTTTAGTCATTTCATACTTATGAATAAACACGCTCACACCGCCCTAAGCAGCTTAACACAGCTAACCATTGAGGGGAAAGCCTGGGCATGAACCTGGCCTTTCTTTTAAAACAAGGCAAGTATTGCAAAAGCCCAATGATATATCTTTATGTTCAGGAGAGAAAGGCGGTTTTTACATTTGTTAATCAATCAGGGGATGTGTATAAACTCCCACCCTCCCCAATCCTAGAGATGGAAAATGTGATTTCTTAGTGCAGCATGAAGACAAATGTTTACCTTCCAGCTGGACAAGTCTGGAAAAGGAGAGCTTTTTTAGTAGTGTTTATTTTATTTTATTTTTTTAAAGAATCAATGGGTCATTTTGCTAGGCTTCCCCCCACCCCCGCTGCCCTTCTCCCCATCCCTCCATGCAAAAGTGAAAGTCAACGCTCATTATGCTAATTACAATCAAGCCATCAGAAACCCAAGTCACTGGAAATCCCTGAAGATCCATTTTGTTTGGAGATGCTTGGCATTTAGCAGCGAATCTCTCAAAAGGTCTTTTGCCTGGCAAATTAAAGCAACGGCACTAAAGCCAATTCTGCGGAGACTCCCATCACTTACTCAGCCAATGCCATCCAAAGAGATGCCATTCCTGTTCAAGCCTACTGGAATAAGACACTCAGTGTTTCCCAAGCAGAAAGAGGAATAAAAATGAGGAATGCAGGATGCTGTTGGTATTTCAAAAGCTGGATTCAGGGAACAAGCCACTTTTTGCTTACAGTACAAGCACTACCAGACTGAGATTCTCTTCTTAACCTCTGAATGTGGATTACGCTTCCTACAATGCCAGTAATTCCAAACATCCCAGGTTAGGTCAGCCTTGCCCAAAGCACTGTTCTTCACCCCCCACCCCCACGCTCCAATATGTATTGCTTACATTTCCCATCATCCTTAATTGCATCTGGAGGATGGCTTATTCTGTCTAAAGATATTGTGGCAATAGGGCAAGAGTGGAGATTTTGAGTCAAATATCCCTTTGGGAATAAGGCAGCAGAGAAATTGAAGGAGATAAATAAATAAGTAGATTCTGCATTGTGAAAGGAGGTTTTTTTAAAATAAAAAAATAAAAAAACGAACTGAAGTAGCACAGAAAATTATGTTACAATTGAAGTTCTTAGAAAACAGCCATTCATCCTGAAAATAGGAATTGAGTCTGAATGATCGGCCAGGATATTTTTGTAAGTCTAATTATTTATTAATTAAGAAAATGTAAAAAGGGCCAAAATATGCATAAGGATACATAAGACAAGGGCACTGATAAATACTGCTATTGGTCAGTACAAGTAAGTCCTCAATTTACAACCACACTAGGGTCAGAAAATTCATTGCTCTGCGGTTGTTAAGTGTGACGTCATGTGACTGCACCTGATTTTTTTGCCATGGTTGTTAAGTGAGGTATGTGACCATGAGTTGCAAACTTCTGCTGACTTCCTCAATGACCTTGCTTGTCAGAAGCCAAATGGGAAGGTCACAAATGACGATCGTGTGCCTGCAGAATGCTGCAACAGTCATAAGTGCAAGTCAGTTGCCAAGTACCTGGATCACAATCATGTCATTATGGACATGTTGTGACAGTTGTAAGTGTGAGGGCCATTTGTAACCAACTTTTTCAGTGATGATATAACTTTGAACAGTCATTCAATGAATTGTTGTTAAACAAGGACTAGCTTTTTTTGGTCCGTAAAGTCATGTTAATAGGAAGATCAGAGAAACTAAAAGAGGCAACAATCTATTGGTAGTAGTTTAGCCATTACAAAGTTGAGACAATGAATTTCATGAGCAGCTGTTGTTCAGTTGCTAAGTCATGTCTGATTCTGCATGACCTCATAGCACGCCAGGCTCCCCTGTCCTCCACTATCTTCTGGAGTTTGACTAACCATCTCACCCTCTGATATTGCCTTCTCCTTTTACCTTCAATCACTCCCAACACCAGCACCTTTTCCAATGAGTCCTCACTTCTCATTAGGTGGCCAAAGTCTTTCAGCTTCGGTATCTGCCCTTCCAAAGAACTCATGAGCAGAAGCAAGGGTAAAGAGGAAGAAGAAATGCCATTGAAAGGACACAAGGATACAAAGGAAATTCCAAGATTATGAGGGGATCATATCATTCAAAGGGAGCAGAGTGATTGAATGAATTTGAGAAGCCATGCAGCTGAGACAAGAAAGCGGTGCTTCCACCCCTATTAGAGGCTTAAAGCCATAATGGAGACAATTTCTTCACCCCACAGATTCCAGATGATAGTTTGACCCAATTTGAATTGTTATTCCAATTTACAAATGGCAGCTTTACAGCAAATTTATATTTCCCACTGCGATGCAGTTCTTTCAGTACTAGGCTGGTCTAAAGTTGTTGCCATTCCAGGCCTGGAGCCGATTTTCTTGATGTGTACATAATCCAAACTTCTCTTTATACTTGTCTTTTCCTCCACCCTTAAGGTGGAATCCTCTACGGGTTTATCCAGGCTTCTTACTGATTTCCTCTGTTAATTGCAGCCCAGCAGGGAAAGGAATAGAAAATACCTCCAGCTTCCCTGTTGTTCAACCAAGGTCAAATATCCTGCCGGGAAGAAGTAGGAGCAAAGGAAAGGCAGAAATGAAACTTAATAGGTAAGTAAATAAAATTCCTCTCCTCTAACCACTTCCAAACCCTGCTGATAGGCATTAATTCTTAAAGATGCTGTTAAATATAATAATTTATTTTTCGTTTTGGCCAGTATCCCCTCAAAGGCCAAGTCTCTAAATGGTTGTGCATCTATCAGGACAACTGCATGAAAAATCAGGCTGATATCCTACAGCTAGTAGTACCAATCACTGCCCCTCAAACCATCAAAAGAACCACCATGCAGCTTCATTCTTTCTGTGGATGCAACGATAGTCCTTCATAAATTGTGTCAGATAACAAGAAGGAAGGACAAATATTTAGCACATGGTTATATTACACCAACAAACACATTTTATTGTCCCCCCCAATGTCTTCTCTTTAAAGTGCACTTAGTTACTCATGTGGTTATTTAGTCTTCAGTGAGCTTCCTGGATTGATCAGTAAAATACCCAGGTAACTGTTTCCTAAGTGATTTCTTGCCACAGCATTTGTAGGTAACCACTAACTAAGCCAGCTGTCTTCATTAATCAACCTCATTGGACCTGCAGAGGCCTGCACAGCAGAGACTGGGACCACTCAAGAGGCTTCCTGAAATTTTGGATAAGATACAGAGAGAGGATATGGGATTTCCATTAGCAGCGAAATTAGCAGACCACTCAAGTTCTTTGCTGCTGTTCCAGAGCAAGTCACTCATAACAGCTCTCTCTATTACTGTGGCTTATACTTTCTGGTTTTTTTTTTTTTAAATGTTAGGCTTAGCAAAGGAGTACGGCCTATTTTGAGAAAGACACCCAGAGCTAGAAGTTCAAAGGGAACAAGGGAAAAAATCCCAGATGGCAGAGCAGAATCTGGAAGAATCTGCCTAATTGCTTACACATAGCACTTGTGAATTAAATTAAAGAGTGTGTGATTGGACTCCAGTTATATGTCAAAGCCAACTTGATTTGTGAATTTATCTAGTTGTGTTTCTACTTGGAAACCACTTCTGGATGTTGCATTCAAAAACTGAAAAAAGAAAAGAAATTTTCATTTTACGCTTTGATGATTAGAATGATTTTGATGTTTTAGAAATGGCTTGAAACATTTAGAAATGGAAATCAAAAAATTGAGGCTATAACACTTTTTGTATTCCATTGCCCTGAAAATTGTCAGAAGTCACTTCTTTTCTTTTTTCCTCTTTCTAATCTTCTTAATTTTTGTTTGTATTTGTATTTTATCCTAGGGCAATAACTTGGAGTAAGAGCAGAATGACCTTATTTAATTCCATCGTCACAAAATCTCTATGCAGAAATGCCTTGAATAGTCTTTAAAATATATGCGCCTGTTTAACAGAAACTACATCAAAACTAATATAGACAAAGAAAGAATTGGCTGTTCTGAAAGAGAAAATAATGAGTCAGAACTGCCAAATAGGGAGAAAGATAGCTTATTTAGATTTTGTTACAAAGCCAAATGTAATAAACTGAATAACTGAATGACAAAAAAAGAACAGTTGCCTTGGCACCAATGAATACTTCTATTAAATAATTAATAGCCTACACCATTCTCTTTTTCTTCAGGCATAGATCCATAACTTTCTTACAAGATTTTACATTACAGCCCGTGGCAGACTATGAGACAAATTGGCAATACTGACAGGAACAAACACAGGGAAAGGATCTTTAATCACCCTGTCCCTCATCCCACAAATGCTAAATTAGTTTCCTTCCAATGATATCAGTAATTCGATGAACTGCGTTATTTATCCTCTACATTCTTGCACGTCAGTTTTCTACACACAGATATTCCTGCCAAGCGAGGCATTCTAGGTCCTCTTACAAGCATTGCCCTATCTCTCACTCAACTATATCAAGAATTGTCAACCTCTAGGCCACAAACAACCTGCAAACCCTCAGGGTCACATTCTTTCCATTTGGCAGCAAATGGGAGGGACATGTAGTTTCCACCAATTTCTTCAGGAAACCAAGGAAATTAAACTTTCACATATGCAGAATTCGTCTAGAACACTTTTTTTTTTGGAGAAATCATCCCCTCTCAGTTGTATGACATCATGCTATCAACACCCCTCTGCACAATTCTAAAAAGGTCAGCACCCAGCCAGGCTAAAATAGCGTAGCTCAAGAATAATGGGGTCCCATATAATCTGCCATGCTCTCCCAACAAGATCCCACATCCTCTCACAGAAATTATAAATGCTTCCTACTTACTTTAAAATAAAACAGTTGTCTCAACCCTAAGGGCTAGAAACTTGTGTCTTTTAGGCGCACAAACAGTGAAAGCAGCAAAGGAATCTGATGCAGCCATCCAATTTTGTGCTGTGCAAATTGATGACATGCAAATTTTTAGACCCCCTGCAATGAGTCTCCATTAAAATGCACATACATCATGCTTTGAAAGCTTTCATGTTTAGACCTCTATTATCCAAGCTTCTATGGTATCCTATGGGAGAAAAGGAAACCAGGGGATTTTGCATTGTCCTCTGTTTGAAGGCACAGACACACTCCGGCTCTCTCAATCATCCTTTCTCCTAGGACAGGAGGTCAGAGGCCATGTCCCGAGAGAAGAATATGTTAGCCAACCACAGCACTGCAGAAGGCTCTTGGATCAGCAAATTTGTTTAAGCATCAGAAGCCACTTTTATCTTACAGTCTTCCTGCAGAAAATAGGAGGCACAGATATTGAGACTGGCTACTTACAAGGAGAGAAACGATAATGTGCAGAGAGAGGGCAAGAATGGGCCTTAAGCAACTGGACCTTCCAAACTGGAAAAAGCATCATGGATACCATTAGGTGAGATCAAGACTGAGGTCTGAAGGATTATCTATCTATCTATCTATCTATCTATCTATCTATCTATCTATCTATCTATCTATCTATCTATCTATCTATCTATCTATCATCTACCTACCTACCTACCTACCTACCTACCTACCTACCTACCTACCTACCTACCTACCTACCTACCTACCCCAGCTTTTAGATTCTTCTGAAGCAAAGCAGAAGGTTCAGACAATCCCCAGATATTTGTCATTTTAATGTAGATACCAGCTTCTTTCACCAATCATAGTTGTGCTAAGAAAAGTGTGCCATCTACTGGGCTGATTAACAAGTTACCTCTTTCAACAGCCTGGCAAAATAATTTAATACATGATGTGTGAGAAGGTAGGAAAGAACATCACCCTTTTAGTAAAGAGGTCAAAAGAAATCATGGAAAACAACTTAGGTTCATCAGCAGTCTAAAAATATCATGTAGCAAAATGACAATAATAATATATTACCTCTTTTATTTGTACTTTGAGAAAACGGAATATTACCAGATCTACACAAAGATATCCAGAGGAAAAATTTTTGAGGAAAGGGGCAGAGGTGGTATTCTACCAGTTCACACTGGTTCGGGCGAACCGGTAGTGGTGGTGGCAGGAGGCTCCACCCACTGGCCCAGACGTCATCAAGGATGCTCTGCGCATGCTCAGAAGTTCCGAACTGATAGGAAGGTAAGAGGATTTCATGCATGGAAAGGGGATATTCGGAGGTTAAATAAAGCCTGAGACCAGTTGTTCAAATAAATTATATACCTCATGCAAATTCACAATGGATCTAAGTAATGAATATAGAAAAATTGAGGCTAGCAATTTAAGAAAAAAATAAAGCAAACCCACAGGGGCCAAAATAACTGATTCAAGAAATTTCCACACTTTTAAAATAATTTAAGAAAGGCAGTTTTATCTACAAGTTGTGTCTACAAGAGATCCCTGTAAGATCAACATATGGCAAATTATGCCTTGCTGTCCTGTCAAGAGGGCTGTCTTATCTATGAAGCGACTCCAAATGTTTGGGATTAAGTGCCATAATCTCCAGCCAGAATGTCAAAAGGAGACAGTGGACTGGGAAGTTGTTCTAGAAAAAGGAATGGTTATGTTCTAAGTACTACATTATATTGATAACTGAATTAATTTGTTCTAAAATAATTGTCCATTCTATTATGTTTTTAAAAAAACTTGCTAGCCATTGAAGAAGACAGAAAACTCACAGCCCAACAGATGTGGCTAAATTACAATTTCCAATAAACTGCAGCACCCTGGCCAATTGTGGAGATCCTGTAATTCAACATCTGGAGAGTTAGGGATTCTTTATGCTTAATACAGAACAATTCAAAATCAGTAACTGAAATGAAGAGAATAAACTTGCCTTGATCATATTATTTTTGACCTTTTTATGAAAATTATCTTGCTTCCTCTTGAGATATTGGTAATTAGGCTAGATAAATTTCCCTATCCTAGGGTAAAGAAAACCTCAGATGATGAAATATATGCAATTTGTACTGCTATGAAGAATGAACATGTGAGTCTCTATCTTTCTTTGTCTTCTCAACTTAAGACAGTAACTTTTTCTATCAGGCACCTATATTTTTTTTAAAGTCCCATTTTGGTGCTAAGAGACACAGCCACTGAGACAAAGAAGATACTGAGACAAACAAGAATTTTGAGGAGAAACCTACTTGCTTCTTCTTTTTATTCTAGAACAAGCGTGTCCAACCCCCCAGCACACAGGCCGTGGTGGGTTCCTACCGGTTTAGACCGGTTTGGCTGAACCGGTAGTAGTATGTTGGCCTGGGTTGCTGGAAACGGCAGTGACCCAAGCCTACCATGCCCCCGAACTGGTTCCCTAGTCTCTTCTGATGTTGTTGGCATGTTTCTGCGCAAACGCAGAACAGTTTTCAATCAACTGTACATGCGCAGCAATGTGTGGTGGGCGCATGCACGAGCGAAGCAAGCAGCACACACGCAAAATGCCCTCCCAGTGAATTGGTAGTAAACCAATTAGGAACCCACCACTGCAGGTAGTCATGGATAGTTAGTATTGTGGCCCCACAAGATAATAAAAATATTAAACAATAAAGGAAGTTTGTTATTTATATACATTAACTGTATTATATATTTTATATGCAGCCCAAAACAATTCCTCTTCATCTAATGTGTCCCAAGCAAGCCAAAAGGTTGGAGAACCATGTTCTAGAACAGGGGTTCTCAACCCCTGGTCCATGGACAAGTACCGGCCTGCAACATGCCAGAAACTGGGTCCAGCAAAACAAGTGAAGTCCCATCCGCGAGATGCAGGCAACACACGAAATAACGCCCCCCTCTGGACTGTGGAAAAAACCCTCTCCACTGAACTGGTTTCTGGTGCCCAAAAGGTTAAAGCAACCACTGCATCAGGTTATATTTATAAACTAATAAATTATTGCACAAAACCAGGCCCCAAACCATTGACCTTGCCCATTCAGAAAGACTCTGGGATCACAAATGGAGTACTATATCTTGTCACCAGCCACAGCTTGCCAATCTGTGCCTTAAGCACAAATTGCATTTGTGCTACAATATACATTCCAACCCTCAGATGACAACAATGAAAGGTTTACACAATATTACATTGCAAAAAGAGGGTATAGCTAGAAAAAAAAAACCAAATTTAAGAACAAATACCCCCTCCTTTCTGTCATGTTTGAAAATGACAATTCAGAAGCAATTTTTGAAGGGACAATTGGAGGGCCACGCACAAGGCCCCTTAAAGAGAGTTGGAATTCATTTGCCACCTGCATATCAGATTAGGACACTGAATCCTTTCATACATATCCATAAATTCTGATGGAAGAATGCTATCAGCAGGCTCCTTGGGTTATTTCTGCAGAAAGTCCCACATTATTTTCCCCTCTCCCATATAGCAAAAGTAACAGCAACCGAAGAGAGTTGACATAAGCACTCCTCATTTTATGATAGATTGAAGTATTCACATATTACCATAATGGATTTATAAAGCAAGGCTAGGCTTAATGTACTCTCTATATGGATGCTTATTCCTTTTTGTCCCTATTTCCTTTCTTTAGTAAGCATGTCTATTAAGGAAAGGCTATAAATTATACTGGCTTATTCAGGAAAATAGGCAGGGAATGGGAAGGGCTTAAAAACAAGAGGAGGAAGAACAACTTCCACTATGGTTTTGTGATCCATATTCAAATTGTATTTTTATTGTGTTTTATTGTAAACTGCCTAGCAAGCTTTGGCTTTTTTGGGTGACCTAAAACAATAAATGAATACCTCTGGAGGGAAACTATCTCTGACTACAGTCAGCTGGGTAAGAGATCATGAGGGAAAAGACTAAACAAAGTCAAGAGCAAAGGTAACAGAGAGGGATGGAAAAGATGGAAGAAATAGAGAGCTTGTTGACTCTCCTATTAAGAACCAGAAATCCTGGACACATTGGTGACCTCCCATGACTTGATTAAAGATCAATTTTTATAAGTAAAAGTAAAAGTTCCCCTAGCACATATGTGCTAGTTGTTCCCGACTCTAGGGAGCACTGCTCATATCCGTTTCACAGCCAAAGAGCCAGTGCTATCTGAAGACGTTTCCGTGGTCATGTGGCCGGCATGACTAAACGCGCTGTTACCTTCCCACCAAAGGTGGTCCCTATTTTTCTACTGGCATTTTTACATGCTTACGAACTGCTAAGTTGGCAGAAGCTGGGACAAGTAACGGTAGCTCACTCCGTTATGCTGCGCTAGGGATTCAAACTGCCAAACTGCCGACCTTTCTGATTGACAAGCTCAGCGTCTTAGCCACTGAGCCACTATGTCCCTCAATTTTTATACTAGTTTGCTATTAATAAAATGAGAAATCAACCACAATTATCATCTGTGCTGCAGTTAATGTAAACAATCCACTGAAAACTGTCACTGCTTCCTTGTTATAGGAACTCAGGTATATGTAAAGAGAGACACATGAAAAAGAGCTAAAATAATCCTCTTGTCATTTAAATGTTTATCCATCACATTCCTCTGACATTTCCTGGTTTTGATCCCAGATCCTTGAAGTGATTGCTAAGGGCATCAGTGAATCTCTTCCCCTGATAGACAAATACCAGCCCTGGCAAAGCCACAAACAGCTGCTCAACATATAAAAGAGGCAATATTTAAAACATGAATCAAAATGGATAGACACTTAAAAATCAAGGTTACATTTCTCAAAGATTCAAGAGTTTACAGAGTCACTCATATGAGAGGTGGAATAGGGGATAAACGGCTGGAGATGGATTACCCTTGTACAAAGTATAATTAAAAAACAGAAACATTGGAAAAGATGTATTTGGTGATTGAACTACTGAGATCAGCACAAAATTCTTTTCAACAGCAACAAAATGCTCCCCTTACTGAATCTATTCTTTGTCCTGCAAATACCGTAACATTATTTATTTATTTTATACCACCATATTTCTGCAAGGAGTCGTTATACTGATTTCTGGCTGAAAGGTGCCATCAGCGGATTACAAAATCCATATGTCTTTAGTTTATGGGCAAGTTAAGGACCCAAACATTCCACAGATAAGACTGTAAAACAGTCTAAAACTGGCTCATCTGCAAGCCAGTTGGAATTCATAAAGCAAAAGCAAGGTCTCCATCTGAAACAAAATTGAATGAAGTAAATACCATATTATTTGCACGTCCGCGTCACTTTTCCCCCAATTGCTCTGCCAGTAATTCTGTCTCCTGCTTATTCTGCAGGGAGCCGAGCCACGCCAACCTCTCAAGTGGATTGGCACAACGCAACATGACGCAAGGCCACAAGTGCTCTTGCTGCCAAAGAAGCAACCAGTGGGAACCCCCTCAGACACTTGCCTACTCCCTTCCCAATACAGGCTCTGAACAGGAAAGCAATTTAATAATGAGAAAAGCAGAGAGAAAAAAGAAGCGGCAGCAGCAAGGATCATGCAAGGATTGCGTCAAGCCAAACTGAAGAGGAGCTGCCTCTGCAGGATAGCTTTTTCTAGGCTTACATCGATTCCTGCTCTCTGAATTGATGCCAATGGTTCTGCTAGGAACCACCAATGTAACACTACCGCAGGACTGTAATTGGCTGATCAGTCCAATCAACTGAATACCTGTGACTCTAAACACAATAACTCATTAGCATGCTTTAAAAAAAAAACAGCCTACCTTTCTTCTAGGTGACATATGCACAGATTGTGGTAGACTCTAAAATACCACCTGCCACCTTGATTTCCATTCGAAAGTGATTTTGGAGCAAGCTATAGAATTACCCGCTGGAAAAAACCTCTCTTTTTTTGCTGAATATTGCCTCGCTTTTCTCTAAGTTGCTTGCGCGCAGCAGCCCTACTTGTTAAAGAAGCACCTTTAGCTACTTAGCTTGCTATTTGCTTTTTGTTCAATTTTGTTCAATTTGTTCAATTTGTTCCACAACCACACACAAAATAAAAATTAGAGGATGTTCTCACAACATCACATATGAAAAACACTTTATATTCATATCTTCTTACTAATCAGGTTTAATGCAAAGAATGGATCTCCGCCCACTTTCGTATGAGTGATCTGCAAGTGTAGGTAGTCCTCGACTTACGACTTAGTGACCCCAAAATTTCTGTTGCTAAGTGAGACATTTGTTAAATGAGTTTTCTCTATTTTATGACTTTTCTTGCCACAGTTGAATCCCTGCTGATGTTAAAATTGATAACACTGTTGCTAAGTAACTCATGATTGTCAGAAAGTTGCAAAAGGGGATTACATGACCCCAGGACACTGTAATCGTCATACATATGAGTCGGTTGCCAAGGGACTGAATTTTGATCATGTGACTATGGGGATCCTGAAATTATGATGTGTGAAAAATAGTCATAAGTCACTCTTTTCAGTGCCGTTGTAACTTGGAACAGTCATTAAATGAACTGCTGTAAGTCGAGGACTTCCTGTACAAGTAAAAAGGACATGGTGACAGGGCTGGGATCCTACTGATTTAACAAGCGGTTCGCAGAGAGCATGCTTCGCGGATTGCTTCCGGATTGCTGCTTGGGAAGGAAAACAGCTGAGGCGTGGCCATCCACTCTGCTGCACGACTCAACTGAGAAGATAAAGGTACCCGTTTCCCCGAAAATAAGACCTCTCCAGATAATAAGCCCAATCAGGCTTTTGAGCGCATATGCTAAAAAAGCCCTTCCCCGAGAATAAGCCCTCCCTGAAAATATTGCAACACAGCAGCAGCCATGAGGTGACCACTCTTGCCGCCTCCTGCACCTCAAAAATAATAAGATCTCCCCAAAAAGGCCAAGCACTTATTTTGGGGGTCAAAAGAAAATAAGACCCTATCTTATTTTCAGGGAAACACGGCAGGTAAAGCGCAGGGGCAGGTGGGCAGGCCCACTTGATCGTGGGAGCGAACCGGTTCGCTTCCAACTGATCTTCAGCCCGAACCTGTAGAATCCCACCACTGCATGGTGATCAGGAGCTGCTTTTTCCCCGTCAGAATTCCCATGATTATTTTGATTGGTTCTTCATGGTTTTAGGCTGCCCTAAATCTGGATTCTTTGGAAGGCTTACAGCATAAGAAACCATGAAAGATCTTTTAAAAAATGCTTGACAAAATGAATTTCAGAAAAACAAAGCACAGCTAGCATGAAAAGTTTTCAGTAGGAATGGACTGAGTAGGCAGGAACAGCAGCTGATAGTCCTTCAGTTTGACCCCAAGTTGTTGGTGGTTTTAAAGTAGAGTCAGGCAGCATTTGTTAAATTTTAAACCATTTTCTGGCAGGGGAGACTGCTAAGGAAGGGCCTCTGACAAATACAGAAAGAACAATATCGAAGTCGGTGAAATTTTTACCTGTTTTTTAAAAGCCTGTTTTCCTCCCATTGAGATGTTAAAACCTATGGAAGCCTAATATACCTATTATAATTTTTTTTTAAAAGAAAAACATGCAACTGAACATTGGCAGTTTGCTGCCAAGTTTTATCAGCATAAATTTGAGGGCTTCAAGGATCACGAATCAATAGGGTGTTGGGGGACCCACTCCTAATTGAAAAGGCTAAATGCAACACTTTACACTGAACTTGGACACATGTGAAGTAGATTGCCAAGGACAAACATAATGGTACAGATCACTTCCAATTAAGTTTGGTTTCTTAAAGACTTAAAGTTTCCGACTACTTATTTAATTGGGCTTACATGCCACTTCAATCCATAGATTCTGTGCAACTAAAAGCTCTATAAAATAATTAGATTAAAAATTTACCCAAAAGAAACGCAATAGCTCTCTACTATCCATCTCGTGTATTCCAACCTTAACATGGGGGCAGTTTCCACTAATGTCTCATGTTCCATTCACAAAAGCCCTGAGAACAACTAAGACTTAACCACCTTCAGATATACCAACAAAGGCAATTTTGTCTTTGGTGGCAAGCTGTTGTAGAGGAAGGAAGGGGGGAGGTTATAAAAAAAATACTCACCGTTGACTTTGCTTGTCAGAAGGTCACAAATGGTGATCACTGGGGCACGGCAATCGTTCTAAATATATGCCAGTTACCAAGAGCCTGAATTTCGATCAGGTGACCAAGAGGATGTTGCAACAGTCATAAGGGTGAGGACTGGTTCTAAATAACTGTTTTCAGAGCTGTCAAAACTTCAAACGGTTGTAAAATGAATGGACATAAGTTGAAGATTACCTGTATAATAAACTGCAATATTCCAAACAGGGGATTGCTAGAACCAGAGTATCAATTGCAAGATTATATATGCAACCTTACTCGAAAATTGTATTATAGGCTAAGCTATGACAGTTAGCACTACTGAAAGTATCTGTATTTCAAGAGGCAGCAATGAATCCAAGAGCACCTGCAGTTTATGAACCTAATCCGTAATGAAATACAATCCTCTCCAATTCAGAGTGAATACTACATATCTCTTACAGCTAATATTTTTATTTTCCCTGGATTTGCTTTACTTGCCCCATCTGGGGCATTGCTGAGAAGCATAAACAAAACTGTTGGCGTTCCAAGTAACACTCCCAATGATAGTCGACTCAGAGGTTTCTTTCCTTAAAATTCCTCAAAGTTTCATTTTATTAGAGGCGTCATATTGGCACATCTGGGAAAACCCGAATCTGAAAGCTTCCAGGTTTTCCCTACCCAAGTGAAAGTCTTAAGCTCCTGCACATGTCCGTCACATGGCCAAATCAGGCACCATCCCAACTGGAGATGCCTTCCAATCTTGCCCCTCCAGGTGCAGGGCAATATGTCCTTGACTCTCTGAGAAAGGAATGTTATTATGACTATATATCTCCCATACTCCATATAAGCCACCCGGAGTCCTTCGGGATTGGGCAGCATATAAAATTTAATAATAAATAAATAAATAAATAAATAAATAAAATCCCCCCTCCCATTTTCCCACTGCATTGAATGTGGCAGGCCGGAAAGCCCAATGCAAAAGATGGTTTCCAGGCCTGACAAAAATATTATGAGCCAAAGCTTGTCCAAGGGTGGGTTCTTGCCAGTTCTAACCTCTTCTTTAGAAGAGGTTCCACAAATCTACAGTGCCATTTAGAACCGGTTCCAGCTCCCCCCCACCCCTCGGCCCATCTGCACATCATCAACATGAAGATGAAGAGCGAGAGGAGGTATTCTGGGAGTTGAAGTCCACAAGTCTTAAAGCTGTCAAGTTTGAACACCCCTGGGGTTTTTTCTCTAAAGGGTTAGGGGTGCAAGGGTCTTGTAACTTGACAACTTTAAGACTTGCGTGCTTCAAATGCCAGAGTTTCTGAGCCAACATTTTGGTTGCTAAGCAAGAGCGTTGTTAAGTGAGTTTCACCACATTTTACACCCACCCAATCACATGACTATCAAGCCACTCCCACCCAGTCACATGGCCAGCAAGCCACTCCCACCCAGTCACATGGCTGGCAAGCCACTCCCACAAAGTAGGCCACACCTACAGAAGAGGTTCTAAAAATTTTTGAAATCCGCCATTGGTCCTGTCTCACAAGCAAGTTCCTCAGAGATGTAGAACCAGATCCTTTCAAGAGAGCCATATGGCTGCCTTGTGGGACATCAGCATAACTAATAACCAACTAATCAGCTACCCTTCTAAGCACAGAGCCAATTAAGTCTGTCTTTCCCAATTCTGAGATCTGTGGCTAAAGTCAAGAACCCAGAGGAGAGCAGTCTCAAACTAGAAATCCAAATTGGGGGAGGCTTAGCACCCCAAGAGACTCACCTGCTTCTGGCCATAGCCACACATTGTCGGTCCTTTTGTGAAGAGAAGCAGGATGTTTTTCCCTTATACTAGATTCTCATAAACAGTCGTATGATTGTACTAGGAAACAATGGGGTCAATGTAACATTTCAATACTTTATGAATATACTTAAATGGAAATAGCAGCATTTCCTCCATGCACTTGGTTGTCTGTTATTACTATTAGCTTTGGAACAATTTATCCTAAAACATAATTTGGTACAACTTTTAAATTCTGTATCACAGAAGTCCTGGTTAAAGACTTTTTCTGAATTAATTGTGGCTAATGTGTAAAAAAAAGTATACATGCATAGGAATAAAACATCTTGATTTATAAAATTAAAAGATTATAATCAGAATGAGATTATTATTTTGTTTACATCTGTACAATTACGGTGAGCGTAAAGGGATGCTGACCATTTTAGACACGAAATCCCTTTGAGATCTTACTGTAACATGGTCAACCACAAGAGGGCTTGTTTTGTTGAAAAACAAAAGGTGGAAAGGAGAACAAGCTAAAATGAAGGTTTATTTGTAGAGCACTGGCTATTCTAAGGATGCTAAAGAAAAGCACAGATGTGGGGGGAACAGGGAGAAACAATAGCTCTCACTCCCCTTTCAGCCAAGATAAATCAACATTGATGTAAAAAGTAAAAGTTCCCCTCGCACATAATGTGCTAGTTGTTCCCGACTCTAGGGGGCAATGTTCATCTCCGCTTCAAAGCCAAAGAGCCAGCGCTGTCCAAACACATCTCCGTGGTTATGTGGCCGGCATGACTAAAAGCCGAAGGCGCACGGAACACTGTTACCTTGCCATCAAAGGTGGCCCTGTTTTACTACTTGCATTTTTTACATGCTTTCGAACTGCTAGGTTGGCAGAAGCTGGGACAAGTAACAGGAGCTCCCTCGGTTACACGATGCTAGGGATTCGAAACGCTGAACTGCCGACGTTCTGATTGACAAGCTCAGCGTCTTAGCCACTGAGCCACCATGTCCCTGTATTTTGATTTTACATTGATGAGGGAGATATATAAAGTCGTGACCCGACAATTGCACGATAGACATATGCGTGCCGACAAAATAGCGCCGATTAAAACGCGATGTCAAAATAGCGGCGACAAATTCGCTACGATAAAATTGTGATGACAAAAGCGCGATGACAAGCACAATAACATCGAAAAAAATACTGTTACTGTTTGATTAGCGAATTAGTTCAATGTGACCGCACACCATTGCTCATCAACACAAACTGGACTTATTTCAAAACCGTTGCTTGCGTAGACTTACGAAAATCAAGTACTCTGAAAGAATATCCAATGCTGAAATCCGCCGAAGATGTGATATTAATGAAAATGTATCTGCCATTATAGAACTTAGACGCTGGCGCTGGCTAGGCCATACATTGAGAATGCCAGAAAATCGAATCCCAAAAATTTCCCTGCTTGCAGAGCCTGGTCCGACCTGGAAACGGCCAAAAGGAGGTGTTCGTCTAACCACTCTGCGTCACTTCAAACGGAAAGCCGAAGATATAGTCATGCGCCCATTCAATCTTAGCCGAAAATCATATAATAGCGACTGGCTGCACCACCTGACAACCCTAGCCCAGGACCGAAAACAGTAGCGTCAAATTTCCATGGAAGTCGCCTATACCCACGATAGGTGAAGAGGCGTCAAGTAAGTACAAGACCGCACACCATTTAAAAACTCAGCAGTAAAAAATTATTATGTCACTAAATAATTTGAATTAATTTAGGGTTAGGATTAGGGTTAGTTGCACGTATTGTTGTTTTCCTTTCTGTGACTTAATAATATCCATGGCTCCAGTATAACTAAAATGTGTTATTCAACTGGTGTGTGCTGACTGCATTATAACGCACGTTATAACGTACGTATACATGATTTTGTCATTGCGCATTTGTTGGTGCGCTATTGTAGAAAATCAATTAGTGATTTTGACGGCGCTCATTAGTCCGTCGTGGTTTTATGCGTGGCACGCATATGTCTATCGCGCATTTGTCGGTGAACAGTATAAAGTGTCATGGAAAGAGACCACCTAGGTTTGGGATGGTGGGAGTGACAAGATGAACAAAATATATCTGGATCTTGAACGATAAATAACTCATGAAACTGGACAAATTACAATTAAAGCAAAATTCTAGAGAGAGAAAAATAAACACTGCTGCTGTTTATCAAAACAAAAGCTAAGTTATTGATTTTAAAATGAAAGAAATCTATGTGTAATCAATGACCCTCTGAGCACCTGCATTATTTGGTAGATATAGCTTATTCCTACAACAGGGGAACTTTTAATATGATCTCAAGCTCTCCAAATTAGTAAATTCTTGGTCTTAAGGAAGACCCTCAAGGTAAAAAGTAGCAACCTGACAGAAGTACAGGTGGTCCTTGACTTACATCAGTTCATTAGGTGACTGTTCAAAGTTACAACAGCACTAAAAAAAAGTGACTTACTACTATTTTTCCAAGTTACAACCTTTGCAGCATCCTCATGATCATATGCTCAAAATTCAGATGCTTAGCAACTGGTCCATATTTATAATCGTTTCTATGTTCCAAGATCATTCTGACAAGCAGAGTCAATGGGGAAACCAGATTCACTTAACAGCCCTGTTACTAACTTACCAACTGCAGTGATTCTCTTAACAACTGAGGCAAGAAACTTTGCAAAATGGGAGAAAAAACTCACTTTACAAATTTCTCACTTTAACGCACAAATTTTGGGCTCAATTGTGGTCATAGGTCAAGGACTGCCTTGTGCATATATCCCGGTTACCCTTGTCTAACACAATTTGTTTAGTGACCATTGGAGCTTACAGTGGTGCTGAAAAAAGTGACTTACATTTGTTTTCACATTTATGACATTCCTGCAGTTTGTGTGAAAGAGAACAGCATTTTAGATTTTGCATTTGGATGATCTACTTAACCACTGCCAATGTACAAGCCTGGTTTGGAAGCCTGACATCTCTTGGGCAAAGCCAGAAAAGCACGTGGCAGTCTCCGGGCACCAATGCAGTGGGTGTGCCTCTTAAACTGCTCATGATTACATGCGATGGCCAGTGCAATCATTTTTAATCTAATCTTGAATGTAATCATTGAATACATGCAGTGCATTTAATAGATCTAATCCATTCATCTTTGTAGGGTTTTTATTTAGAGTCTTATACTACAAAGAGTACTACTAGGCCTTTGGTCTGTTCCAATACAAATCTTTTTACAGTCTTCAGTCAGTTTGAATGCTTAGAAGCAGAGGAAAAATCATCCCTTAATTAACAAGACTTCATCTATTCAATGCTACTTCCACGTTTACCCCCCCCCCTTAAAACTCACCTAATAGGGAGCATGGTAATTGTTTTTCATTCTTTTCAAAAGAGCCGATAGTGTCACGTTGGCCATAAGAAAAATACCACACATTATTAAATACCTTCCATCTTTCATAGTCCATCTTTCATTCAAAAGCTCAAGGCAGCCTTCTAAAGCACTTTCTTCTGTTTTCCCTCCCACCACCAACAATTTAATCCTGGGGGGATAGGATGAGCTGAGAGAGTGACTGGCCCATCACCTAGTCACCAAGAGAGCTTCCAGATTTGAATGTGGATTAGAATATGGGAACCCCTAGTCCCAGTCCAACAACCATCATCACACGAACAATATCTTTCTTTATTCACCCAACTGAAGTTTAAAAATAGTGTATAGGTAATCCTCGCCTTATGACCACAATTAACCCCAAAATTTCTGTGAAGTGGAACATTTGTTAAGTGAGTTTTGCCCCATTTTATGACCTTTCCTGCCACAGTTCTTAAGTGAATCACTGCAGTTGACAAGTTGGTAACCTGGTTGTTAAGTGAATCTGACTTCCCCACTGACCATGCTTGCGAGAAAAGCTGATCACATTGACCTTGAGACACAGCAACGGTCATACATATGAACCAGCTGCCAAGCATCTGAATTTTGATGACAGAATCATGGGATGCTGCAAAAGTCATAATTGTGAAAAATGGTCATAAGTCACATTCTTCAGTGCCATTGTAACTTCGAATGATCACTAAAAAATGGACTACCTGTATAAGTTTTTAAGGCAATCAAGAGTTGTGGGAGCTTCAGTACCGGAAGCGTTCAAGAAGAGACTGGATCGTCATCTGTCAAAAATGGTGTAGGGTCTCCTGCTTGGGCGGGGAGGTTGGACTAAATGATCTCCAAGGTCCCTTCCAACTCCGTTAAACTGTTCTGTTATAAAAGTACTTATTTTGGTTAAAAAAAACTTGGAAAAAATGGAACATAGGATGGAGCATCCAAATCACGTCTAGTCTAGATTACAGTCTTAAGATTGTGGGAATCTTCTATAATATGGGCTGTTAATCAGATACATTCTGGGATTAACATGGATTTTCATTCTTTTCAAATAAGCAGGTTTTGTATTCTGCCTTGGCCTTTCAAAGGCTATTATTCTATAAACCAAGGCAGTCTGGTGCCAAATAAATATCAAGAAGATCTTAGAGCAACTGCTTTTTTGGGGGAGGACGGGGGGAGGACGGGACTATAACCTGCATCAAAAAACCCATTTCCAATTAGCCATTTTGCAATATAACTGGTGGGCCGCATGAGGGCACTCGCTTCTTACACCGAACGTGAATAAACTCACAAGCAGGCAAATTGTATGACCCGGCACTAAATTGGAGCCTTGTGACTTCAGTCACATTCTACAGATAAAATATACATCTTCACCCTAGAACAGCAGATGCTCAGTTCACCCCAGGCAAATTGTATTAGAAGGAGATCACAGCATTGAAACAATAATATGCCAAACCACGGCATTGTAGCTCTGGAGGAAAGCAGAGAGAAATCAGCTAAGTCATTTTTTATAAACCTGGCTGTCTAGACTATGTAAATAGTTGAGTAGTATTTATATAACCAAAATAGTTCAGAAGGGTGTGTAAATAACAGCAACCTTCAAAATTCTTGATTAGACAAGAAGTTACAAAACACAACGCAAAGGGAAGAAACAAGAAAGCCCTTAAGAATAGGTGAAATGCTCCAGGAGGCAAAGTCATACAATTCTTCGCAGGGCGATAAACTACAATGGTTATACTTTTTTTCACAAAAATAAAAGTTATGTTGTACCATAGAACAGAAATTTCTCCAACCTGAAAAAATAATCACAAAAGAATCCAGACAGCCATATGGCAGGATCATAAAACATAGAAAGTAATAGAAAATGAAGAAGCTAAAATGCTCTGGGACTTTCGAATTCAACAGACAAGTACCTGTCCCATACACTCCAGAGTTAACAATTGTTGATAACAAAGACAAAAAAAGTCTGGATAAGTGGACACAGCAATACCTGAAGACAGCAGAATAGAAAGAGAAAGCACCGTGTGTGTGTGTGTGTGTGTGTGTGTGTGTGTGTGTAATCACAAAATACAAAGATCTGTAAATAGAAGTAGAACAACTGTAGCAAAGGAAAGCAAAGACAGTGCCAATAGGTACTTTGGCTGCAATCCCTAAACAACTGGAGCATCACTTGAATATTATCACCACTGACAAAATTATCATTAGTCAATCGCAAAAGGCAGTTTACATTCTGCAACCATACTCTTATCACCATCAAACAGCAACTTCTACTTAGCCCAGTCCTTGGGAAACACTCAGTAGATGGATGAAAATGCCAAATCCAATACCTGGCTGACTGTGCAATGAACCCTAATAACGTAAGACCCAATGAAAGGGACAGCACCAAGAAACTCTAGGACAATAACATGCTAGCCTACCATGTTTACTTTACTCAAACGCATAACAGTAAGTAACATTACTTGCAGTACTGTTGTTATTTACAGCAAATAACAATCAAGATTATTCAGCAAAAATTAATACCCTTCTAGTGGAACAGAATGAAATAAAAAAAAGCAGTGTTAAGATCACTTTCGGATTGATCAAATGTTTGCAAAAGGCAAAAAAACGATATGCACATGGTCTGGTTTGCTTATAAAAAGACATTTATTCATTACCACCTAGTTGGACCATTAAATATCTGGAAACAACTACTATCAGTAAAAACTATTAGAACGTTTATAGAAAAAAATAATGTAGCAGTGGTGAAAAAAACTTTCTGGAGAAGTCCCCCTTTCCCCTAGAGCAGTGGTGGTTCGTACAAACTGGTAGTGGTATGCCACGCCCCCAAACAAATTCCCCAGCCTCTTCTGCCATTGCATGTTTCTGCGCATGTGCAGAACAGTTTTCACTCAACTGCGCATGTGCAGCAATGTGCAGTGGGTACGCACACACGCACAGCAAAATGCCCTCTCAGCTAATCGATAAGAAACCGGTTAGGAACCTGCTACTGCGCCAGAGGCAGCTCTTTTGCCCTCAAATGATTGCTTGTGGGATGGAGGAGCAGTGAATTACAACTCCACACACAGCTGAAATCCCTCCTGACAGGGGCCATTTCACTCTCAAAGAAGTGCCTACCAGGAGGGAATCTCAGCTCTATAGCAGGTGGCAGCGGCTTGCAACTTTCTCTACTGGTTTCTCCATGACTTTATGGGGAAGATCGCAATATTGCAGGGGTGCTTGGCAACTGTTTGTAAGTGCATATAGGTTGCCAAGTAACCAGATCGCAATCATGTGGTTGGGGAGGCAGCTTGACGTTTTACGAAGACCTAAAATGCTTTATGGATCATAAAGCATCCTTTCCAAGGCCGTTGTACTTCTAAATAGTAATTACAAAAATCAGTCATAAATTGAGGACTATCTGTTCATGGTGAATTTCTGCAAAAGATCAAGAAGAAGGTGGATGAAGATAAAACCTGGCAATAGCTAACAAATGGAATATTGAAAAAGAAACTGAAGATTTGATTTTGGATACTCAAGAGCAAATTATTCAATTTAATATAATCAAGGCCAGAATTGAAAAATCATCAAATGGTTCAAAATGCAGATTGCGCAAACAGGCAGAAGAAACAGTAGATCATATGCTTTGATCATGCAAGACCACATAAACTATGTATAAACTATGACATAACAATATTTTACCAGAACATCTATAAAATTATGTGCCAATAATGAAAAATTGGTGGGAACGTAGAGTTTAAAAAAAGGCTGAAAATGAATAGGTTAAATTTCCAAACATAAAGTTCTTGGTTCATAACACACCAGATTTCACCATGATTGAAAAGAAGGAGGTATGGATAATTGATGTGGCAATGCTAGGACATAGAACAGAAGATAAAGATTTGGAGAAGATCAAAAAATATCAGGACCTGAAAATTGAAATGAAAGATTATGGCAACAACCAGCCTGATGGTCCCAGTTGTTATCAGCACATAACAAGATCTTGGACAGCACTTAAATGAAATTGATGTGAGTAGATGAACATTCTACCTGTCAATTACAAAAGACCACATCGCAAAGATCCACATATACCACACTGATATATTACAACATCCTAGGTTCTTGGGAACGACTTGATACACATGAAGGCCAAAATTAGAGAAAGGGCAACAGCAAATTCATATTTCTATGTACACAATAATATTAAATTTGTATGCCACCGAACACTCAACAGTTCTGGGTGACTCATGACAATCACAGAAATTTCAATAAAATCAACAAAACATAAAAGATGGCAAACATGATGAGGTAAGAAGATTTCACTTTCCCTTGCAAAAGGTTTGGATGAAGAGCGAGGTCTTCATAGCTCTTCTAAATAAACTATTTTTTAAATCAATTAGGTATATTTGCTATGAAAATGTATGAAATGCATATTTAAATAATAATTGTTGTGGTAAGCAGAGCACCTTCAGACAATGTCTGGAAACGGACATCTCAAAACAAGTAAGTTGACAGCACCCCTGGCAGTATTTGATCTTCTGTCTATTGCGTTAAAGGAATCACTAAGTTGAATGACAAGTTGATTCAGTCGTTTGATTTCTCTGTAGAATTCTTAAGACAGATTTCCATGGCAATCTTATAATCCTTTCATGAAGTAAATCTCAATGAGCTCAACAGAATTTACATCTGGGTAAGCATGCTGCACTTGCTCTAATGAAAGCCACAATACCTCTCTGCACATAGCTCATCAGAGCAAATGATTCTAGAATCGGGTGACTTACATTTGTGGGCTTTACCCATTTTGTTTTGAACTGGGCTCTGTTTGAGTAGCACCGGAATGTCAACTCACCGATTTTCATTAACCAGGAACATAGAGCTAACATTTTCCACAAGTGCTTCACTTATGGGCGAGAGGCAGAATGGAGAAGAGAAGGCATCTGAATCCGAGTCAAACGTGCTATCTTTGCTAACATCATCGGTGGACAACTCCAAAGAGCCTTCATCTTCTTCTGTCTCCAAATGGCCTTCCAGCCCTTCCTCTACGGACTCCTCTAATCGGTTCTGTTCATCCTGAGAACTGATTGTCGATAAAATTCCTGAGTCACTGTGAGCAGGCTGAGCGGAGCTGTGGATGTTGCATGTGGCTGAGCAGCTATGGGACAATTTCTCCCCTTCTTCTGAAGGTGGGCTGACATGAGCCACATCCCTCACTAGCTGTGACACAGTCAAAATGTCCTCCTCATCCTTTGGGGTCTCAGCTTGCTTCTGCTCAACAGAAGAAGCCTGCATAGGGATGCCAAAACCCTGAGTGTGTCGGTTGCGCTTGCGGGGAGCCTTGCGGACAGGGGAGCTCTCGGGCGTGATGTAACGGAGAGCTTCTTCATCCTGCCTCTGAATACGGGAGTTGGGGACCCAGGCCAGTATAAGGGTGGTTCCAAGCAGCTCATCCTTCTCCATGTACAAGCACAAGTAACCTGCAAAAGAAGACAGGGACTTAGACTTACAGTCAACCCTCAGCTTTCTGGACTTCACATGATGTGGAAACACAGCTATTCCTTTAATTTCTGGCAAGTCACTGCCCTCTTCTTAATGCTACAAGTTTCCCCTCCTCATATAAGAGTATCTCTGAAGACATCCTACATCAATATTTTGACTGACAGATTCTTCAAGATATGTTTCCTATTATCCAAATAAACACACAAAACAAGCCAGTTGGAGCCTGGTATGAGATTACATATTAGTCTTGATTTTTTTCTACTCTAGTTTCTGCTGCTGCTTTAAATTGTTGTACACATCTTTTCATGATTTTACTGATCTTAATGCTTTTTTATATATACTGTTGGCTACTTTGAGCAACTCCTTTGTGATCAAGTGCAACCTAGGTATTGATTCACAATGTGTGTGCATGTGTGTGTGCGTGTGTGTGTGTGTATGATGGGTGTTT
This sequence comes from Thamnophis elegans, assembly GCF_009769535.1. NCBI lineage: Eukaryota > Metazoa > Chordata > Lepidosauria > Squamata > Natricidae > Thamnophis > Thamnophis elegans. The sequence continues at coordinate 47,101,319 of NC_045542.1, read as the reverse complement.
GTATCACTAGAACTTTTATTGAATTTTTTTCCTTTTCTGTTAAGTTAGCTCCAAATTAGCCCTGTCAAAAACAAGTGACCTGTTTCTTCTATAAGAGGAAAAATCACAGCGATTTTTGTTAAAATCGATGAAATAACTAATATTGTTGGAGATAAGAATGACACTGTGTGCTTTTCCCAAGCTGTTCTAATTGGTACAATGGCTGCAATGGAGCTCTTTCATAGCTGTTCCACTTCTAAAAACTCATATCTTTCTTGCTCCATAGATGGGGTGGATTCCGGCAGCCACTACTGACGGTTTGCTTGTGGTTGCGCTGTGCATGTGCGCTTCACACACATGCGCAATACTAAAAAAAATGATGGCCTATAGTGCCGCTGGGATAACCAGTTCGGGGGCGTGGCAAGCCTGGGTCACTGCCAGTTCCAGTGACCCAGGCTGCCAAGTTACTACCGGTTTAGCCGAACCCGTTCGAACCAGAAGGGAACCCACGTCTGTCCATAAAGGTAGAGAAGTCTTTTCCTTGAAATCCCCTGTATACAGGGTCTCTGGGCAATACAAAACAGTTTCTTTCTTCCAATTTTTCTTACCGAAGTATACATAATATCTTTAAGCTTTCTTTCTATTTTTATAGAAATTTTTTTTATTTTTGTTACATAGACAACATAATCACATAACAATAGAAAAAGAAAGGCAGAGAAAAAAAAGAGGGAAAAAAAACACACACACACAAAAAGAAAGACAAAGCGCATCATCCCATGCAGTATGTCATTTGATTACAGGTGTTTTAACCTTTATCATTCTTATACATTCATTGTTTCATTTAATAGGTTATAATTTCGTATCGTTTCTTATTCCCCTGCCTGTAGCAATCCATCCCTACTACGTTTCCCCCCATACACACACCCCGTATCTCTCTGTTATATATTTAATAGACACCACAATAACCTAGGATTAGAAGAAAAAAAAACGAAGAGAAAAAAGAAAAAAGCACAAAAAGATTAAAAAAAAAACCATCATCACATGCAGCATGTCGTTTGGTTACAAGTGTTTTAACATCTACATCTTCAAATAATATTTACCGTCTCAAATGTTTCATCTAGTATAACTAAAAACCTCATTTTCATTCTACAATATCTATTCAGTTAACATTAGCATTATTTTCCCCAGAAAGTATACTTATATTCATTATTGTCCTTGCATTTCATACCTTCAAACAGAGATCTTATTCCTTCATTTTTCAACAAGACGTTGCTGCATATATATACCAGTTTTCATTTGTTCCCTTATTAAAATTGCTTATCCGCAGCGAAATATCATTATAATAAGTTCTTAACATTATACATTATATCACCAGACCTTATATTAATTCTTCATTGTATCATTGTTAGAGCCAGAATTGTATTTGCAAAAAACTGGAAAAACAAAACAATACCAAAACAGGAAGAAGTTATCCGAAAAATAATGGACTGTGCTGAAATGAGTAAATTGACATTTGAAATTAGAGAGCAAGAGGATGAGCAATTTTATAAGATATGGGATTTGTTTTATCGGTGGCTAGGGGGAAAAAAAACCTTGGAAATGAAAAATGATATACTTATGCTTTAATTGAAGAAAGTGAATGATGATATAACTATGCTGTTAAATAATTTAAGCTTTCTTTCTGATAAATACAGATAGTCCTCGACTTACAGTCACTTGTTTTGGGACTGTTCAAAGTTACGACGTTACAGCACCACTGAAAAAAGTGAACTATGATATGTGTTTTTCACACTTGTGACCACTGCAGCATCCCCATGGTCACATGATCAAAATTTAGAAGTATAACAACTGGCTCATATTTATGCAATGTCCCACGGTTGTATGATCACCTTTTGGGACTGCCTGACGCTCAAAATCAATGGGGAAGGCAGATTTGCTTAACAGCCATGTTACTAACTTAACAACTGTGGTGATTCACTTACCAACTGTGGCAAGAAAAGTTGTAAAATGGGGCAAAACTCATTTAACAAATGTCCTGCTTAGCAACAGGAATTCCAGACTCAATTGTGGTTACAAGTCTAGGACTAGCTGTAATATTCTTTTTGGGATTTTTTTAAAAAGTAAGAATTAAAATAAATCTATTAAGCTGACAAACACCCTAATGTTTTTTTTCTCTTAAAATTCAGACCATCCCAATAGTATAGGCACTTAACCACAACGACTTCAAAGTGAAATGTGCTTGCTGATGTTACGATCCAACTCCTGCCCCTTCATATTTATATCATCATTTCACTTGCAATGATATAAAAGTCTATAGAGAGTGCAGAGAATGGCCAGTAGAGAGATCTGCTATCAAGGCAATGGTCAGGTAAGCAGGGCTTGAGCCCAGGCCAAAGAAATCTGAGAAAACAAGCCCCTCCTTCGTTCACAGAAAGGGAGGGAGAGGAAGCACAACCTGACTTGCAAACTTCTATTTACTAGATCTGTTACTCCTGACCTATATAACTATTGGTTTCTTGGTCTGGTCTTCCTTCTTGGGCTGTCAAAGGCAGTCTGAATTGCAATGCAAGTTTCATCACTTGCTCACTTTGTAGCTGCCTATGCCAGAGAAGGCCAAAAATTTGGGTTCTGTGGATGAGGTTGTCTTGTCCTGCAATATTCAGAAACTGATTAATAATAATAATAAAAAAGAATGGCCTCTGTACACAAAAAGCTGCTTGCATTTGCTCTGAAGCAAAGCCAAGCGCTATAAAGGTAATCAGAATCTAAACAAAAGAAATTGGGTGTTGGTACTTACCTGATACGCCTCTTCTCATAGTGGGAAGGGGGAGTATCCAGGATGGGTTGACTTTATCTTCTCGTTGATTGGACTGAGTCATCAGAGCTCTTAGTATAAGCCCCTGGTCCACCAGGCTCCACCCAGTTTATTGACAAAGAACTCTATCCGACTCATTGAACCATCCACTCCAGACCTTGTTAAGGTTTCTACTTTTTATTGAATCCTACTTTGATCATGATCTTGAGAGACCGCCTGCTGCCAATCACCTCCACTAGACCGATTAGATCCCACAGATTAGGCCTCCTCCGAATTCCATCCGCTGACCAGTGCCGACTGGCGACTACCTGGAGGAGAGCCTTCTCTGTGGCTGCTCCGACCCTCTGGAACGAACTCCCTGTGGAGATTCGAACCCTCACCACCCTCCAGGCCTTCCGCAAAGCCCTTAAAACCTGGCTGTTCCGACAGGCCTGGGGCTAAAGAGCTGTTGCCCCCGTCTCGAATGGTATGACTGTTGTGTGTTTTAAATTATGTATTGTTATGTTTCGTCTTTTATTTTCTGTCTGTATCCCCCTTCCCCGATTTGAATTGTGAGCCGCCCTGAGTCCCCTTCGGGGGAAAAGCGCGGCATATAAATATAATAAAATCAAAATCAAATCAATCAATCAATGTTATTACAACCTACAACATAGTAAACGTTACCTTATCATGACGGGGGGTGTGTCTGGATATTTCCCCCCCCCAGTATGAGAAGAGGTGTATCAGGTAAGTACCAACACCTTTTCTCCATAGTGAGGGGGAGGAGTATCCAGGATGGGATGTACCAAAGCCAAACGTCCCTAGGGTGGGTAATAAGTTGAAGACCCCTGGCCAAACTAAGCCTGGTGAGATGTATTCCCTGCCCTGTGGACAGCCTGTAGTACCCTGCGCTCAAACAAAGCCTCCACCGAGGCAAAGGTGTCCAGCTTGTAGTTCCTCATGAAGGGTGAGGAAGAAGGCCCTGCTGCTGCCCTACATGTCTCCGTCAATGAGGCCTATGTAGCCCAGGATGCTGAGGTGACTGCATTTTGTGTGGAATGTACTGTGATGGGGCTTGCCCTGGGACTGCATGCCCTGGACTGCATGCCCTGGGACTGGTAGGCTGTAGCGATGCAGGTCCTCACCACCTGCCTATTGTGGTGGAGGTCACCTTTTTACCCAGAGACCCCGGTTGGTAGGAGACCAACCGGGCCTTGGACTTTCTATTTGGTCAGGTTCTTCTGAAATAAATCCTCAGAGCCCTCCTTACGTCTAGGGTGTGCCACTTCTTCTCTAGGGCGTGAGCAGGGTCCGGACAGAAATTGGGCACACCCAGATCCTGTAATTCGTGGAAACATGAACCCACCTCAGGTATGAAGGAGAGGTCCAGCTGCAACACCCCTCTGTCCTGGTGAAAGATGCAGAGGTCGTCCTCCGCGGACAGGGCCTGCAGCTGTGATGTCGTCCTGGCAGATGTGATGGCCACTAGAAACACCACCTTAAGGGTTAAAAACTTTAGAGACATTGTTCGCAATGGTTCAAATGGAGCCCCCTTAATGCATCCAGCACTTTATGCAAGACCCAGGAAGGGCACCTGTGTATCGTGGGTGGTGTGAGGTTGGACGCCCCCTTCAGAAACTGCCTTGCCAAAGGTTGTTGACTGAGTGTCTGGGCTCTACCGCATAAAAGCACTGAGGAAATGACTTGTCTCCTAAACGTGTTAGGGTCTAACTCCTTGTCCAGGCCTGCCTGAAGAAATTTGAGCACTAAGGCTCTATCCTCTTGGTGGAAAATCTTTCCTCCCTCAGGTTGCTCCGCTCAACCGCCAAGTGGTCAATTGGAGCCATTGGGGTTCTGGGTGTTCCAGTGACCCCTGCCTGAGGGAGATCCTTTCCTGAGGAATCTTCCGCGCTCTGTCTCTCAATAGCGACTGAAGGTCTGCAAACCATGGCCTCCTGGGCCAATAGGGGGCAATCAGTACCACCTCCGCCCCCTCCCAAAGAATTTTTGGATGATCCTGGGAATTAGGGGCAAGGGTGGATAAGCGTAGAGCAGTCCCCGAGGCCAAGGGCATAGGAGGGCGTCTGCCCCTTCTGACCCCTGGTTTTGGTATCTGGAGTAAACCTTGGGAGCTGGGTGTTGTGGAGGGTGGCAAATAGTTCGACTTCCGGGTGGCCGAAGTGGTCCATCACCTCTCTAAAGATCGCCGGGTGCAATCTCCACTCCGAGTTGTCCACTTCTGCCCAGCTGAGCCAATCGCCTCTGATGTATTCCACCCCCGCTATATGTTCCGCCCTTAAGGAGAGAACATTCCTTTCGGCCCACTGACCCATGCATGAGGGCCTTCGACTTGGTCCCCCCCTGTCTGTTTAAGTGGGCCTTGGTTGCAATATTGTCTGTAGGGGCTGGAATGTGTCTGCCCTTGGCAGAGTGGTGAAATTTTTCTAGGGCCAAGCGAACTGCCCTGCGTTCCAACCAGTTGATATTGTGAGTCAGTTCTGTCTGGTTCCACTGTCCCTGCGCTATCTGGTCTTGTAGGTGGGCACCCCCTCCCCCAAACAGGCTGGCACCCATGGTTACCATCACTCGGTCTGGCGTTCTGAAGACTTCGCCCTTGGTTATCGCCGGGGACGTCCACCAGATCAGTGAGCGGGAAACTTCTGCTGGGAGAAGAACCCTGGCCTGGGAACAGCTCCTGTGCCTTCGCTGGAACGGCAAAGGGAACCATTGTAGGTCTCTGGTGTAGAGAAGGGCCCAAAGGATAATACCAATGGCTGAGACCATGGTGCCTAACCATCTAGACCACGTGGCTAAAGGCACCCTGTCTCCCTTTATTACCTGGATGACTAATCGTATTAGTGAACACTGTCTTTCGGGTGACAGGAAGACCTTACCTGCCTTTGAGTCTATCAGAGCCCCTAGGTGAATGAGCCTAGTGGAAGGGTAGAGTTGGCTTTTAACCGGATTCCCCCAGAACCTGTGTTCCCTCAGGATTGGCAAGGTGATATCTAGATCCCCTAATGCCCCTTCAAAGGAGGATGACTGTATCAGCATGTCATCTAGGTAGCTTAGAATCTTAACTGGAATCTGCCACCAACTCGCTGCTAAAGCAGCCATTTCATTGGTGAATTCTCGCAGGGAGGAAGACCGGTCGAAGGGCAAGGCCTGGTATTGGAAGTGCTGCCCCAGGTAGCAGAACCTGAGAAACCTCCTATGATCCCTAATGATAGGAATGTGTAAATAGGCCTCTGTGAGGTCTATAAAAGTGAGGAAGTCTCCCTGTCTGATTCCCTCCAAGATGGAGTGGAGGGAATGCATTTTGAACCTCCTGTAACAGTTGAAGTGGTCCCGCCACTTCAGATCCACTCCATCCCCCTGATGCCTTGGGGATTACGAAAGGGATGGTGTAATGCCCTTGACCCTGCTGTCTAAAGGCACTGACTGGATGGCTCTATGTCCAGCAGGTGTTGTATAGCCTCCTGCATCAGTAATCTCCATGCCGGGTTATTTGAAACAGGGCAGCTCTGGAAAAACCCCGGAGGTTTAGACAGGAGTTCCAGAGCCAGGCTGTGCCTCATGGTGTACTGAACCTATTTATCCGATGAGGCACAGTCCCAGCAGTCGGTGAAGTATGCCAACCGCTCCCCTATGGGGTGTGTGACTCGGTTCTGGCCTTAGTTTTTGCGGAAGGGGCGCCCCCCGCCTCATCCTCCGCTCCCTCGGAAGGGCTGCTTCTGCTGCCTGCCCCTCTGCTGCCTATTTTGGTGTCTCTGCCTGCCGGAAGAGACTCCCTGGTAATGCCTGGCACTTGAGTACCCTGTCTCTGAACCCCTGAACGGATCCTGACCCCAGAAGGAGGACCCGAAGTCTTGTCCCTGGGAACAGGGCCGTCTGGAGTAAGGCGCCGTCCTGAACTGTCCCCTCGTAGGGGCTGTGGGGAGCCCCTTCCTCTAGTCCTTATTCTCAACCAGATAGGGGTCCAAAGCGGTTCCAAAAAGGACGTCTCCTGTGAAAGGAGTGGATGCCAGGTGCCACCTGTGGCGAATCTCCACCTGCCACAGTCTCAGCCACAGCAGCCTGCGAGATGCAATGGTGGAGCAATTGCCCTGGAGGCAAACCTGGCTGCAGACAATGAGGTGTCCGCCGCAAATTGGATGACCGCCCCCAGCTTATTGATGTCCTGGTGCGCTCTGACCTCGGTAATGGGGATGCCTTGTTGCAGCTCCTGCAGGCAGAGCAGAGGAGACCTATTGAAAAATGAGGCAGTGGTGGCGGCCTTCACTGCCCAGACAGCTGCCTGATGCCCTCTTCGGAGGGTGAGGGCCGCCTACCTGTCTTCCAACTTTAGACCCTCCTCAGGTTTCCCTGGCAAAATCGGGGGTATATGCAGTGCCAATGCCGGGGCGCCCATGGTGGGTGGGATAGCACCCCCTCCATGTCTTGATCCACATTGAAGAAGGCCTTGTCTGTGGATGTGAGTGTGGGGCCCAGCGTGGGAGTGGCCCCTTGGCGCTTAACCGATTCAAGAAAGGCCCTGGGAGTTGGCACTGTGTCGGTCTCAATGGCCTGCTCCTCAAATATGGCTTCCGCAGAAAACCCCTGCTACTGAGATGGTGCCCCTGCTGCTCTGTTCCCAAGCCTGGCGGCTGCTTAACCCTTAAAAAGGAGCGATTTATATAACAAAGGCTGGAACAACCCAGTGAAGGTCAGCTTAGGAGGGGGCATGCCTATGTCATCGGATAGTTTATCCTCCCTGACTTCCCCCTCCTTCCCCCTCCTCGCACTCCAGCTCACTCTCCTCCCGTGATAAGGCTGAGGAGCTAAAGCTGTCCTCCCCCTGGGTTTCCAGCCCTTCTAATATCCTAGGTGAGGATGCCACCTGAGGCAGCCTTTGTGGCTGCTGCAGCAATGTCATGCATTGCTGGAAAGCCTGCACCATTAAGTCTGAAAATTGGGGCCGTTGTGGGAGCTTGCTTGCTGAGGGCCCCTGCTTGTGGCGGGGGGGGGGGGCAGAGGCTGATCTCAGGGAGGCAGCATGGGGGAGGAGGATTGCCAACCCTGAGAGAGACCCCAAAGACTAGGGGTGTCAATGGGGATTCTTGCCTGCAATATGGTTGTCTCCCCTGCAGTCCCACCTGCTGTAGGGCCTCCAGGAGCCTTTCTTTTCTTTCCCTGGTGTGGGATGGATTTGAGGCCAATTGCCCTTTTGCAAATCTGTTCTAGTCTTTCATGCCTCCTCCTTTCATATTTAGATGGCTTGGGAGGCTTGTGACCCCCCCCCCACCGCTTCCAGCTCTGCCTTGGGGGAGAGGTGCTTCTTTTTGTCTCTTGCCTTTCCTCCCACCCCCCCTCCTCTGGGCTGCCTGTGGGGTGGTCACTAACCTGGTGGGACTGCAGGCTGTTGTTGCCAGTACCTGTGTCCTGCCAGTCTCCTGTTGCCTCTGGGCGCTGCCATCTTGGAACACGTTGTCCCTTTTGGCTTCAAGATGGCTCCTGTGCCAGGAGACAAGGCGCCTCTTTTGAATCTTCTGGCCAGGCGGCTTGCGCTCTGAAGAGCTGCTGCATGCCTCCGCTGCCATTTTCTTCACTTCCCAGGCTGCTGGAGCCCCCTCCAATGAGGTAGGTCATGAACCAATGGGGCGGGCGCTCCGCAGCGTTTGCAGGGCTCCCTTCCAGGGGGCGGGGGGCTCCACGCCGCCCTCGCCTGTTCCTTCTCTCGATCCGCGGTGCTTGGGGAAGTCTCCAGTGTTGCTGGCGTCCTTGCAGCAGGGCTTGCCTTCCAGAGGCTTGTGCCCTCTGTCTCCTGCTCGCCCGGCAAATTCCTTTCTGAGTGTTGCTTGTCTCACTCAGAAGCTGGGTGGCAGGCCGCCCCCTGGGGGGCTTTTGGCCGATCCTTACAGTCCAGGAAGTTGCCATCTCACCTAGGATGCTGTAGGAGGGAGACACTGGAATTTTCCTTCCTTTCCTTTCTTGAATATCTTCGACCTGTCGGAGATCCAGGATGGTCAACTGTCCAGTTGAGTGGACTGAGTCTAAAAACTGGGTGGAGCCTGATGGACCAGGGGCTTATACCAAGAGCTCTGATGACTCAGTCCAATCAACGAGAAGATAAAGTCAACCCATCCTGGATACTCCTCCCCCTCAGTATGGAGAAACAGATAGTCCTCAAATTACAATGGCAATTGGGACCATTGCCCCCATTACCGTTGCTAAGTGATACACTCATAAAATGCAACATCAAGTGACCGTATCACTTAGCAAAGAGAATCCAGGCAGTCCAAGTTGTCCCAAGAGATATAGGTCATTAAGCAGGAAATGGAGGGTGTCCCCAGTCAGGAACACAGGGCTGCCATGGGAGGGGAGGCTATCATGGGAGAAGGAGGCCCTGGGAGGTCTGGAACACATCATGTGCAAGCTGTGAGATGATGCAGTGCACCATGAACTCAGGAAAGCAGGGAAAGAAAGCACCAGGTGTAGACATGCATGTGTGTGAGCACAGGGAGGCCTGGGGAAAAAGAACACGGGGTACTTACATATGTCAAGTGCAGGGAGAACAGGGAAAAAGTCACAATGCGTGTCTGTGCAATCACAGGGAAGCTGAGGAAAGAGGGTGTGAAGTGCATGAGTGTGTGGATGCAGGGAAGCTAGGGAAACATGGCAGGGGTTCACGTGTGCAACAGCAGATGATGTGTAGTGTGTAATGTGCATGGTCAGTGTAATCAAGCTGGGGGAAGACTCATCCAACTGATTTGCAACCTTCTCTGCTGGCTTTTCCATTAATATTGTTTGCATGAAGCTGTCCGTAAGGGTGATCATGTGACTGCAGGATGCTGCAACCGGCCGTAAGTGTGAGGTGGTTGCCAAGTGCCTGAATTTGTTCACATGACTGCAAGGAGCATTTCAGCAGATGGAACTGTGAGAAAATAAACCCACCTCTCTTCCTACACCTATACTCTTTGATCCCATACCTGTCTTATGCTCCTGTTAGAGATACCTTATAAGACAGTATATTATAGTGCTTACTTTAAACTAGCAGACTAATGAAATATTTGTACCCATATTGTGTAAAACTTATAAATGCAATATAATCAGTTTTGAGATATTTTTGAACATAAAGTGCCTGGGACATTAAGAAATAAGGAACCAAAAATTGCAGAGGGTAGGACATCTCAGACAGGCACATTGAAATGTGGTACATGCAGAAGATATATGAAAAAGGTATAAAAGTGGAGGTCTGACTTCATATCAGGGCCATTGATGGTAGCTGCTCCTTGCTGGACCTAGCTGCTATCTCTGTCCCTTATTGCAATAAGATGTAAGTATTTTCTTACTGAAGTATTAATGCAAAATGCTGCCTTTTTGATTTTCAAAATTACTCATAAAATAAACTCTTGATTCAAAGTAGAATTGTGGTTGCATGCTTGTATTTTCTATTTTTAGTGTCTCATGTTACAACAGACCTTTGTTGAGATGGGTGGCCATGGAAATTAGTCCATCAGTCAATCAATCACATAAATAAATAAATAAATAAATAAATAAATAAATAAATAAATAAATAAATAAATAAATAAATAAATAAATAAATAAATAAATAAATACCTTGAGGACCATTCTTAAGTCCCTTCAGCCAGTGCCATCATAACTTCTAACAGTCACGAAACTCAACTAACTCGTGAACTACTTGTATGTCATGTTCAAAGGAATATATGAAAAATATGAATTTGTTTCAAATTCTACTTAAGTTCTACACAAAACTATGCACAAGTGATTGGGGAACCAATGTAAAACACTAACTTACATTTTACTAGTACAAGACTCTTTGATAAATGAAATGAGAACTTATAATAAGATGTTTCTGTTGTTGCTGATCTGTACCATAAGTACAGTGTCATTAACTATATGCAATAGGAATAACAATCATGCTTTGAATTTATATGCCTGCTATAAAAGGCAGTCACTGACATGGAAACAAATGGGGTGAATACTAAATGCCGCAAATGCACTGGGTTAGAATGCAAGAGACTGTGAGTTCAAGTCCCACATTAATTTTTTACTTATTTAATTAAAAACATTTAATTAATTTTAAATTGTTTTTAATTATAAAAAATAATGCATTCCCCCCCCCCCCTTCGGTTTGCATGATACTGTAAAGTAAACAGTGGAATTGGTTTTATACAGGTTATAAATTTTATTGTACACCTAGAGTCCTTCTGTAAAGGACATAGTCGGTTCTTAGATATGACATATAAATGAATAAAAATAAATTAAAATTTCATTTGTATTTTTCTGATATTTGCAAAATCATGTAATGGTGCTTCCTCACTGAAAAGGTTCTTCTTTGTGTTAAAGCTTATGAAAGCAAAACAAACATTTCAAAATCTCTCCCTGGATCTTAATATACTTTAATCCTAAAATGAAGTTCCCCTTTTAGAAGTTCTAATATAGAACTTGCCACCTCATACCCAAGCTACAAAAACACCAAGGGAAGGAAATAGTTTACACTGAATTAGGAAACTCAGACAAGGTGTAGCTGAGACACACGATCTTGCAGGCAAGATTTAGCCACTCCCCCTGGAGCCATAAACAAAGGAGATACCAGCTGAAGGTATACAGGGTTAGAAGTGAAATAGGCAGTAAGGAAAACTTAAGGAAAAAGCTGAAGCTCTCAAGTATTTTAAGTATGGAGGGAAGGGACGTTACACTTCATTCCTAACAGTCCATGCTGACAGGGAAGGCTTGAAAAGGAGCCACAACCCTACTGACCTAGGTACAGTACTCCAATCCCCAAGAGAATGGTAACTGTATTTAGTGTTATGCATTAACACCGGTCTTGAATGTTGCCGATAACAAAAAGAGGTCAGAGAGGAGCAGAGGAGGATTGAAGTGTATGCCTCCGGTCCCTCTACACTTACAAGCGTTAGATGCCTGAAGAGGGCTTCAGCGTTTCTGCTACACACATAGTCCTAAAGAGACTTCTTGATGTTTGCTAGTCATCCTCACCTGGATGATGTTCCACAACACCTTGCAGCATCTCAGGGGGGTGGACACAAACATTGTTCTTGGAATAGATAATCTCTCCATCCAAGATGGAAGACGAACCACCACAGCTGCTGCTGGCATTTAAGGTCAGGAGATCAGATGCTTTGGAAGAGGCACGACGGAGGAGTCTTCCCAGAGACATTGCCAAGGAAATGTTTCCATTCTCTATCAGCTTCAGTCAAGCACCTAATTCAGAGAGTAAGATCTGCCCATGGAAAACAAAAAGCAAAACCACACACATACACACATTAGAATAGATGCAATAAATACTGTATATACTCGAGTATAAGCCTAGTTTTTCAGCCCACTTTTTGGGCTGAAAAAAGCCGCCTCGGCTTATTCTCGAGTCAGTGAAAATTTTGCCCGAAATGGAGGAGAAAAAGGGGCGGGGCCATGCTGCTGGGTGACACTCGTGAATGGCCCAGTGCCCCTGTGAGTTTCCCCTCCCTCTGTGTCAGTTTGCCGCGCAGCGCGCACCGCACCATCCCCCCTCCTCACGTTCTAATGTAATGCAGGGCTGTCTTACGGTTCCCCTTCCTCCCCCTCCTGCCGCTCTGCAACGATGTCCCACCTCCTCCTTGTTATGGCAAGCAGCCACATAGCGATGTCCCACCTCCTCTGGTACAGTGATCCAATGATAGGAATCACTGTGCCGTGTGTCATAGGAGGCGGGACATCGCTCCCGCGGCTGCACGGGACCTCATCATCACAGCGGGACATCAGCATCATGAGGTGAGTGAAGTATTTCATTGAATACACCGCTAGTTTACTGTTTTTCTTTGAAATAAATATTCAAAAACATTATTGGTATCTATTTTTATTTTTGAAATTTACCGGTAGCTGCTGCATTTCCCACCCTAGGCTTATACTCGAGTCAATAACTTTTCCAGTTTTTTGTGGTAAAATTGGGTGCCTCGGCTTATATTCGGGTCGGCCTATACTCGAGTATATACGGTAGGTAACAACAGAAAGACACATCACTCCCCTCTCTTCATTCAAATGAAGTACTTTGGTCGGGATGGTCTAAGAAGCTTCTGACTTTTATGGTGTCACTCACTCTACTAAAACTTGGTAAAGAAAACTCAACATTAAAGTCAAGTCTTCATGATACAATTCTTATTTATAACTTTAGGTACCTAACAAGTGCTCCCCAATGTTTATAACATGAGCTTTTCTGAATTTGCCGCATGTTTTACTAATTTTTCTTTAAGGCATTAGACTTGCCATTGATTTGGATTGTACAATATTAAACCCCCATTTTTCTCACTCAAGCATTGCTAAATGAAGTATCACTTCACTTCTAGATGTATGGCTTCAACCTCAGATTTTTAGTGCTATGTTTGACACTAGACTTACTTTATCTGCAGCTGAGCTGAGATGCAGACACAAATTAAGGTAAATGTGTGAAACTCTCTCATAAGTCACATAAGGAATAAATAAAAAACTGCAATAGTCTCCGAAACAAATATCCCCAGTGAAAAGTTAATTTTACCTCAGAAAGACAGTGAACACATTTGCATCTGTTATTTATTTGCTTTGGTTCTTTATTGGATGAATTTGGGAAAGTGCCTTCAGACAGAATATCTTAGGTGGATCAGCATAAGGATGCAGCCTGATCCTTACTGTCAATGCTCTAGCATAGCCACAAAGCTTTGTGAGCATTACCTTTGAGTCCTCTTGAATATAGGCCTGAAATAGCTCATGCTTGCCATCACCTGCACAATATATGAACTGGCAAGTGGAAGGAAAGGTTGCCTCTTGACAGCACACACAACCTTCCTCTTGTGCTAGAGTCAGCCCAGCCTCTTCTAATTTCCATGGCCTTTAAAGCAACATTTGGAGACACCAAACAAGGCATTGCAGAGCAGCAAAAGGTTTTTGGTTTAAGAATGGCAACCAAAAGGCGCAAGAAAAAATCAGAGAAAAATACTGGCTTTAATTAAACCATACTGTGTGTGTCTATTAAATAATTCAGAAGAAAGGAAGCTAAAGAGAATGGAGCAGATAGAAAGACTATAGGGTCTTGCCTGTGAGATGGGCAGTTATAAACAATAACTTACTATACTGTACTTTGCACTGGAGTGAAAGGAGGAGGCATGTAGGGGCAAAAAGAGAGGTATGTGGGTACAAAGAGAGAGGCATTCCCAGCAATACTCCCCTTCAAATCAACAAAGCAATAAAGGAGATGGTCCTTGTTTAATGACACTTGTTCTGCACTGAATGAGTGGTAGCTACAACTGGGTATTCAGGCTTATTTTCTCATGAGGCCTATACTTGAAAACCCATGCAGTCCTCGCTTAATGATGGCAACTGTCATCACTAAGTGGAGTAGTCACATGTTTTGACTTATGATGATGTCACTTAACTATGGACTTTCCGTCCTGAATTATCATCTTTAAGTATTTCCTGCCCAATCTTTAATCTAGGACCTGTTTTCTTCTTGTTATAGGCACTTTCCCTCTTAATAGAGATGAAGCAGCAGGATGTATCTATTCTTTAGAGGTTGTGTTTGCCAACTTGCCTAACTTGGTTACTGAATTAACCCTTTTTCTTCTGGGTTTATGGATTACAATGAACCGTCAAATAAGACAAGTTTGCATAAAACACCGTTGTAAAAGAGCAAACCAAAGTTAAAATTAGCGTAATGTCCAAATGCAGCCCTCGGATCTTTAAATGCATGGTGGGAATGCACTGACCACAGCATTTCAATCATCACTACTAAAATGAAGAAAGAAAGCTGCACAGGTATGAGTGTAAATTCTTAGATGTATTCTGGTTCTCCAAACGTAGGACTTTGTGACAGTGGTGAAATTCAATTTTTTTTGCTACCAGTTCTGTGGGCATGGCTTGGTGGTCATAGTGTGGCTTGGTGGGCATAGCTTGGTGGGCAGGGCAGGGGAAGGATACTGTAAAATCTCTATTCCCACTCCACTCTGGGGCCAGGCAGAGGTGGCATTTGCTGATTCTCCGAAGTACTCAAAATTTCTGCTACCGGTTCTCCAGAACCTGTCAGAAACTGCTGGATTTCACCCCTGCTTTGTAATGAGCTTTCAAAATTCTCCATCAAATATATGAGAAAAGAAACTTAATGGAAGCAATGGCATATTATAGGCTGGTTGATGTAAAGAGGACCATGAACAGAAACAACAGAGGCAGAATATGAATCAATTATAGTTTTCATACTAATACATTTTTTTTTGCCAGCGCAAGGACAGTGACCTTCCACCTTGCTTAATAGTGAACAAAAAAAAAAGATCAACCTTGTTCCCAGGGCTCAACAGAACCAACAAGTTTTTACAGACTGTCTGAAAGTCTTCAAAGTAATAAAACAAAAATACAAAAATCTTCTCCAAACTGGATAAATGAACCTCAAAATGGCAAAGGGAAAACGGAGAGTATCAACGATAAAACTCACATTTCTCATATAAATTTTAATAAATAGCATCTGGGCTGGCTGTGATCAATTAGGAAAGGATATTGGTTAAAATTGGAGATTAAATGTTCCTTTAATGCAGTGCTTTGTCAACCTTTGTCAACGTGGGAGATCTATGAACTTCAGCTCTCAGAATTGTGGCAGTTGACGTTCACAGATGTCAAACTTGCTATGGTTGAAAAACACCATTCTGGTGTATGATTCTTGTAAGGCGAATGCTACAAATTATTAGGAATAGAATAAAAGTGAAGGAACTTGCAATACATTATAACTGTCAGGTGGTATTCAGCCGGTTCTGGGGAACCAGTAGCGGAAATTTTGAGTAGTGTGGAGAACCGGCAAATACCACCTCTGACTGGTCCCGCCCCGATCTATTCATTACTTCCTGAGTCCCAGCTGATTGGCTGGGTCTTCTTTTGTTGCCCTACACAGAAGAACAGAGTTGGAAAGCAGATTAGTGGGGTGGGGAGGGAATAGGGATTTCAGTATCCTTCCCTTGGAGTGGGGAGGGAATGGGGATTTTGCAGTATCTTTCCCCTGCCACACCCACCAAGCCACGCCCACAGAACCAGTAGTAAAAAAACCGGAATCCCACCACTGATTATAAATCCACAATATGACCCTACTGTACCTGGAGTACACATCAAGAGATATTGCTCAATGGGTCTCTCACAACAAAAGCAGTACTGTACCTACAAGAGATATTGCTCAATAGGTCTCTTACAACAAGACTTAATTGTAGTTGGGTGTTTTATAATAGAACAAAGGAAGGTATGGAGAGCTATTAAAATTTAAGTTGGGTCCATATAAAAAGTATTTGCTTTACACAGGCCAAAGCATAGCCAAAAAAGGATTTTGATGGTATAAAAAAAAAGATTACCAAGCCAGCTTGGCAGGAAGCAGTCTACATTCCTCACATTTTTTTTGCCTGAAATCTTGATCAGTAAAAACAGGAAAGGCTAATAAAATATAGGATGTTAAACCCTCTACGTAGGTACTTTATGCATTCTTTCGCTATGCTGACCTTGAAGGAAAATGAGAGTCCCTTGTAAAAGGCAAGGAGGGATATTCCAGCAGAGGCATTATGTTATTTGCATAGCTCCGTGATGGCGAACCTATGGCACACATGCCAGAGGTGGCACGCACAACCCTCTCTGTGGGCACGTGCACCGTCACCAGATACTCTCCCAGGTTCCATCGTACACACGTGCGCCGGACAGCTGGTTCAGTGTGCATGTGCCCTGACCAGATATTCCCTTCTGGATTCCGGCAGACGCATTGGCGCCGGAACCCAGAAGAGAGCAGCTGCCCTTTTCCTGGTTCTGGTGCTCCGATGCCCACGCACACTCCAGTTTCAGCACTCGGTGCCGGAAAGGTTAACCATCACTGGTATAGCTCATCTCAGAATTGATAAAGATGCTTGACAAAAGAATATTGTATGTGAAAAAATGCTATTATCTTAGATTAATCTGTTCTTCGATTTTGGTCAAACATGAGACCGGAATGAGCAAGTAAATAAATTATTTTTTAATAAAGATAGAATAGAGCAGGGCTGTCAAACTCGCGTCATCATGGTGTAATGTGACATACCAGAACATTTTTTCCTCTTTGCTAAGCTGGATGTGGGCATGGCCAGTGTGTGACGCATCCAGCCTGCGGGCCACAAATTTGACAGCCCAACTCTAGAATAGACGATCATGTCATTGCAATTCTCCAACTGCAGAAGGAAACTTCTGTTCTCCTCTTCACCTGCTGGCGCAGTGATTAGAATGCAGAATTGCAGGCTAATTCTGCTGACTGCCAGCAGTTCAATTCTGACCAGCTCAAGATTTATTCACCATCCTTCCATGGTTGGTAAAATGAGGAAACAGATTGTTGGGGGGTGGGGGGGAATATGCTGACTCTGTAAACTGCTTAGAGAGTGCTGTAAAACACTATGGGGCAGTTTATAAGTCTAATTGCTATTGCTATTGCCATTGCTATTGTGTCTAGGTAGTCCTTTATAACCACTCTTTATAACCACAATTGGGCCCAGAATTGCAGTCATTAAACAGAACGTGATGTGACCTAACTTGATTTTATGACTATTTTTACCGTGGTGATAAAGCAAATACTATGGTCATTAAGTCCATCGCTATTAACTGAACCTGCGATCATTAAGCAAATCCAACATATCCAGTGGGCGGTTTTTGCCATGTTCTGCTGAAAAATGACAAAAAAGTTGCAAATCATAGTCAGGTGACTGCAAGATGCTGCAACTGGTCATAAATGAGTCTGCTGCCAAGCACCTCAAATGCAATTATGTGACCACAGTGTGTGTGTGTGTGTGTGTGTGTGTGTGTGTGTGTGTGTAAGAGGGGGGGGGTTGTAATTTTGAGGATGGCTCCTATCTTTTTTTGAGTCTGTCCTAGGGGGTCATTAAGTAAAGACTAATTTGGATTTTAAAAAATTCCTCTTAAATATTAAAGTAGAGAGGCAGAAATAAAATTAGATAGGGGAAATATCAAAACATAAATTGTTTATAGAATGAATAAAAATAATAGATTAGAAGTTTACAAATGTTAGGGTTTTTTTCAATGTATATTTGAACAATGTAATGAGGATTATAGAAATCTGATTAATGTGATAGAGATTATCAATAATGTTAATGTGAATTGAATCAACATGAATGATATCTAGTTAAATTTGTTCATAGTTATTCTGAATTTGATTAATATGAAAAAATGTATAAGAATTAAAGTACTAAAGAATTAAAGAATTAAAGTTGTCTAAATATAATGAGGATTATATAAATTTGATAAATGTGATAAGAGATTATCAACAATGTAAGCATGAATTGGATCAATATAAACAAAATTTAGTTAAATTTGTTCATATATATAATAGAGAAATGTTTAGACGGAACAAGAAAGATATAGATGAAGGTAGAGATAAAGATGAGGAGATAGGCATTTATGTATGTTTGAACAATATAATGATGATTACTTAAATTTGAGAAATGTGATAGAGATTACTAATATTGTTATTGTGAATTGGATTAATATGAATGTTACCTAGAACCAATTCTCTTCACACAAAATATAAATGTATAATTTAAAAAAAATAAATAAATATATATATTGTAAAAAAAAAAGTAAAGACTGCTTTGCAATAAGTCTCTTCATAGACGATGTAAAATGTGTCATTGGCAAGACAATATCCTCGTGTTCAACTATCTAATCTAGTGATGGTGAACCTTTTTCTAACTGTGTGCTGAAATTGCGTGCATGCCCACACCCACAATGCAATGTGCCTCGCCCACCTTCGCAACCAATCCCTTGCATGTGCGCATGACCCCAGTGCATGCAAGAAGAAGCCCATGCGCATGCATGAACAACACATGGGGGGGAGTTTTCGCCTTCCCCAGGCTCCGGAGGCTTTCCTCAAGGCTCTGGGAGAGCGAAAACGGCTTCCCCCGGAGTCCAGAGCCCCTCTGGAGGTCGGAAACATGCCCATTTCTGAACTCTGGAGGCCCTCCAGAGGCCAGAAACATGCTCCATTTTTAGCACCAGGAGGCTTCAGGGAGGGCTCCGGAGCCCTGGAGAGGCCATTTTCACCCTCCCAGAGGCTCAAGGAAAGCCTTCAGAAGAGAAAACGGCCTCCCCTGGGCTCCGGAGGCCCTCTAGAGGCCAGAAATATGCCAGTTTCCAAACTTCCAGAAGTCCTGTTTTTCACCCTCCCCAGGTTCCTGGGCGGAGGAAAATGGCTTCTCCTGGGCTCTGGAAGCCCTCCCTGAAGCCTCTTGGTGCCAAAAACGGAGCTGGGGGGGGGGCGCTACCTCACACCCCCCCACGCATCTCCTGTGTCCACAGCAGACCCAAAAATCAGCTGGTCGGCGGGAGGTGCTCCCACATGTGCGGTGGAGCTATGCTGGACAATGGCTCGCATGCCCGCAGAAAGGGCTCCGTGTGCCACCTGTGACACATGTGCCATAGGTTCACCATCATGGATCTAATCTTTTGCTATGAGCAAAACCTAGAATATAACAGATTTTAGCTTTAATAAACAGGTAATTGTTTTCTGATACCTGGGACTTTGGAATGTTACTTCAGTATAGAGTAGCGAAGCAATACGTAGCAATACCTCTACCTGGGTTCTGACTCCTAATTAGGCAGTCTCTTCAACATATTAACATGGCACACTTCTTCTTATGGCTTATAGGAATCTCATGACAATAATGTATGAACCTTCAAACCACAAGGCTCAGATGTGCTGCCAATTTACACAGCAGAACTGCAGCATTTCTACATGGGGACGTGGGGTATATAACCTGACAGCAATGATCAGATATTCTGTGCCTGAATCTCATAGAAGAACACCTTACTTGAGGTATGAGTAAAGCAGTCTCAATATTATAAAGTCCAGACAATAAGTGTGATTGTGTGCACACTTATCGGAATCCATGGGAGGTAAACATGGTTACAAGGTAGACAAAGTTTAAAGCACACTGAGGAAAACTATGGACTAGTCGGTTCGCTATGTGCTTCGCTATGGAACTATGTGATCGAGCTTGATAAAGTGACAGTTAAAGCTTGAACATTAATGAGTAGTTACAATCGGCCTCTCCTCTCTCCTTCTCTCCCTCAGACTTGCTCCACAGCGGCCTCTCCTATCTTACTCCCTTCTCTCCTTCAGGCCGGCCCCACAGAAATTTCTCCTATATTATAACCTTCTCTCCCTTTCAGGTGGGGAGAGGGAGTAGAATGTCTAACTCCTTAGCATCAGAGTGTGTTAATAATAATAATAATAATAATAATAATAATAATAATATAAGAAATACTAATGATATCATGGTCATTTTGAAAAATCCTTTCTTAGTGACCACCTAGAAGCCAAGAGAAACATATGTGCCAAATTTCAAGTTTGTAGGCTTTACGGTTCTGGAGATTTCGTGATGATGCGTGAGTGGTATTTTGCTTTTATATATATAGAAGATAGCTGATTCGAAATGTTACAGCTGGTATTATGCAGCCTTTATTCAGACTTTTTCTGCATGACAACTCTTGTCCCCGAACAGGTCAACACTGGGGTTTTTAATCCGTCCATCAACTGTTTCATGGACCAAGCCCAAGACTGCTCAGCACCCAGACTAAGATAAGCTAAGTCACCAGCTGATTTAATCACATTCTCATTAAATATTCAGTCAGCACACACTCTCCCCCCCCCCACCAATAGCCCAAACCCCTCCCTCCCGAACAAAAGGCCACAGGGCAACATCCGATTGGCAGGTTTTCTGCCACAATTTCCACTTGCTCCAATTGTGCCGTTTCTCCTTATCAGTGGGAACAATGGAGGAAAGCCTTTTGATAACGACTTGGCTGAAAGCATGATTTCTGATTGATGGCTTGGCACCATTGCAAGGACCCAACCAGGACAGGCAGAAACTAGTTCTTTACAAACAAAAAAACCCCCTGAAGATTTGCATAATTTGGTGAAAGGCATAAAAGATGCAGGGCTGGAAAAGGGGAAGAACTATACACACTCTTGAGAAAATACACAAAACTCTTTCCTAGAACCATAATCTCAAGTAAAGGAACAGTGGGAATAAAAAAATGGGATAGCAGAAGGGTAAAAGGAATAAAACATTGGACAGCGGCTCTTATCAAATTTTAATGCATAAACTGATTTTTCAAATTTCTTCAACAACTCTGTTTTTTAGATATATAAAGGTAAAGGTTCTCCTCGCACATATGTGCTAGTCATTCCCGACTGCAGGGGGTGGTGCTCATCTCTCTTTCAAAGTCACAGTGGCAGCGCTGTCCGAAGAAATCTCCGTGGTCAAGTGGCTGGCATGACTAAACGCCAAAGGTGCACGGAACGCTATTACCTTCCCACCAAAGGTGGTCCCTATTTTTATACTTGCATTTTTACATACTTTCGAACTGCTAGGTTGGCAGAAGCTGGGACAAGTAACAGGACCTCACTCCATTACGTGGCGCTAGGGATTCGAACTACTGAACTGCTGACTTTCTGATTGACACGCTTAGTGTCTTAGCCTCTGAGCCACCACGTAGATATATATAGGTTATTTCATCTCCAGGAAAGAGAATGCAACACTTCTCCATTTTTCTTCATAGGTTTTTGAGTTATTTATCTCAAATCAGAAGTTTATTCGTATCATTAGAGCTCTTCAACAGGAACTGCCACAGTAGGTTAGAGGTCTTACGAACATATTTCAAGGAAGGAAGCCATGACTGAGAACTGCAATAATGGGGATAATGTTTAGCAATAAACAAGGATGAAGCAGCAAATCTCTAGCAAGTATGTGGGATTTTTGAGTTCCCACATCACATTATATCATAATGGAGTTTATTTAAACTCAGCAAGCTTGGTAAATTTAGGTCAACGAGTTTCATTAAGAAATTGTTCACATTGCAACAATCCAAACACCAACCACTATAGCATTTTAGCACTTCCATAGTAAAAACAAAAGCGTTAAACAGAACTACTATCTGCAATCTTTATTTAAAATGTACCTTTTCAAAAGAAGGCCTTAAGGGATTCTTACAACTGCCCTTTCAGCCATAAAATCCATATATAGGTAGTCCTCAACTTACAACAGTTCATTTAGGGACTGTTTGAAGTTATAACGGCACTGAAAAAAAGGATTTATGATCCTTTTTCACACTTATATACCATGGGCATGTGATCAAAATGCTTGGCAACTGACTCATATTTATGATGGTTACAGTGTCCCGAGATTACCGTATTTTTTGCGAAAATGGGACCATTTTTTGTCTTAAAAAGGGCATGCATAGCCTTTAGGAGGCTTATAGTGTGCTCCTGAGGGAAGGGGGAGCAAAAATGGCCCATTTTCTCCTAGTTTCTGCCTTCCCCAGCCCCCAGGAACACTCTGTAAGTCTTCTAAAGGCTATGCATGGCCATTTTTGCAAAGGGGGCGGGGTTTCGGGAGGCCAAAAATGCTGTATTCAGTGTATAAGATGCACCCAGATTTTCACCCTCTTTTTTGAGGGAAAAATGTGCGTCTTATACTCCAAAAAATATGGTATGTTATCACCTTTTGCAACCTTCTGACAAGCAAAGTCAATGGGGAAGCCAGATCCACTTAACAACCATCTTACTAACTTAACAACTACAGTGATTTACTTAACAACTGTGGCAAGAAAGATCATAAGATGGGGGAAACTCACTTAACAAATGTTTCTCTTAGCAACATAAATTTTGGGCTCAGTTGTGGTCATAAATTGAGGATTACCTGTAATATAAAACAGCAACTATAAAAATAAAGATTCTCTTGAAGTGACCACCTGGAAGTCAATGTAATTTTTACAAAGGCTATAGAAAATGAGACATAATGGAGTAGGCAACAAGTAAAATTATAGAAGGAAAATCAAATTACACCTGCCACAATTCTAACAAAAACAAATACTTGAGCATATCATCAGTAGATATTTTCATTATAGCAGACATCCGTGAGAGCTTGGAAGACACTTGATAGTCTGTTGAGGTTTTTCCAAAGCCACATAACTGCACTCCAGATTTAGCAGCTGTTATGTGACAAATACACCATAACTTTGAAAGTACTTCCATAAAAGCATTCTGGCGAGAGACTTGCAGAAGATATACCGGTATATTGATGATAATGATGATTATTCTGGAAAAGCCTGAGCGTTTCATAACTGCGAAGGGGATTTTACAGTATCCTTCCCCTGGAGTGGGGAGGAAATGGGGATTTTACAGTATCTTCCCCCTGGAGTGGGGAGGAAATGGGGATTTTACAGTATTTTCCCCTGGAGTGGGGAGGGAATGGAGATTTTGCAGTATCCTTCCTCTGAAGTGGGGAGGAAATGGGGATTTTACAGTAACCTTCCCCTGGAGTGGGGGGGAATTGAGATTTTGCAGTATCCTTCCCCTACCACGCCCACTAAGCCACACCCACAGAACCAGTAGTAAAAAAAATGAATCCCACCACTGTAACAGTCCAGGAAAATGTGACTTATGAGCATTTTTCACACTTATGACTGTTGCAGCCTCCCCACGGTCACATGATCAAAATTCGGGCATTTGGCAATTGGCATGTATTTATTGCATTTAAGACTACCTTTACTCCAATTAACATAACAATAATAATGAAACCTTCAAGGAAGAAACGTAAATTATTTGGAACGATTTCACTTAAGTCTACACAACTCTACTTCAGAATATCAATATTTGTTCTATAAAGCAAACTTCCTGCTATGGGCAGTCTTTTCTTATACAGATATTGCACTAACTCTCTAACTCAGCCATTGTGGTTTGATCCAGGACACAATGTTTACACTTCTTGAGAAAACTACTGCGTTCTTTAACACAGTAGTTTTCAAACTGTGTCAGGAGAAGGTGAGAAGCCACCACTATTACGTGCAATTGTAAAGGTTTGGGGGTATATTCTGAAGCACCTATTTTGGAGAGGAGGGGAACAACATAGCCCAAATTTCTGGCAGTCAGTTACTATCACAGACTACAAAGTGTTTCCTGCTGCAAGGGTCCCCTACCATCTGGCTGTGGCCCGTTCTGAACTGGGCCGGAGAAGTGGCGGGGGCTTGCGTGAGCATGTGAACTTCTATTTGTGTGAGTGGCAGGTGTACAAGCTCACTGCTGGTGCAAGCAGAGCTACACACCTGCCACTTGTGCAGTTCAGAAACATCCCCTCTCAACCCCTCCCCCGTATTGTTGCCACCAGTTCGCAAAACCGGTAAGGTTGGGGACCACTCCCTACAGGACATATTCTCCACTAATATACACAACTTTCTTGGAAGTTTCCCAAGTGACAGAATAGCCTGGTTCACACATAATGCTAAACCATATTATGGTTCACTTGGTTAGCTGAAAATCAGGAAGAATGTGATAGCACCATGATTGCGAACCTATGGCACGCGTGCCCAAAGTGACACGCAGAGCCATGTCGCCTAGGACACACAGCGTCACCCATCCCTCTTCCAGGTTTCTGGCATGCCTGTGCATGTGATGATCAGCTGTCCTTTGTGCATGTTGCAGTGCCGGAAACTGGAAGAGCTAGTCTTCAGTTTTCTGGTTTGAGCATGCACACCAGCCAGCTAATCGGCGCCATATGCACGCGTGGCAGTAACCAGAAAACTTGCTGGCCAGTGCGCATGTGCGTGCCCCAAACCAGAAATTCATTTTCCGGCATGCGCATGCCCCCTGGGCAACTCCTCTTCCTGATTGCCACCCAGACAAGTATGCGCAGGAAGTGCTTGCTCCCTTTTCGGCACTCGGTGCTGAAGAGGTTCACCATCACTGTGGTAGCACCTTTTCAAACTAATACATTAGAACAGGTGTGCAGATGCTGGTTATGCGTGAGACAGATCACAAACTTACCAATTAGCAATGTATTAAGCAGCCATTGTGCTGCAAAGCAGACATCTAGGTTTTTTGTTGGCTCTGATTCAGATCTTAAAGTTCCTCACATTTACATTAATAGCACAATCACAAGCCCGACAAACTCCCAAATGAGATGAGAGGTTCCCTCATCTGCTCTGCCTCTCGTGTAGTCTCTGCCCTTATCCGCCAGGGATGCTCTTTCAAATGTCATGTAAGGCAAACAGGGTCACACCAATTTTCATGGAAATAATAAACAGACACAAGTTGAGAACAGGATTCCAAACAAGGACCAAGTAATTTCAAGCATTTGAACCTTCCAGGATACTCCATTAGATTTTAGTACTCGTTGTAGAAAAAAGAAACTTCACTTGCATAGTAGTACAAGATGTTCAACTCATACATATCAAAACACATCACATGCACCTATCTCAGGAGGTCTCAATAGGTTTTTAACACATTACAGTTGTTAATTGATAAGGTGCTTAAAATCAGTATCACAAATAACTTGTACCTGCATAATCACTCTCTTTCCCCCAAAGCCCAACTTGAATCTTACGTGTTTAGCCACTGCATGAAAATGAGAAAGGAGCAATAGCTCACAAAAAATTACACAGTGGTACCTTGGTCCTCAATTGCTTTGAAACTCATCAAATTTGATACTCAACTCACTTTGACAAGAAAATTTTGTCCCTGTACTTGTTTGTTTGGCACCCAACACACAAGCTAGAACTTGTGACTTGGCTGCCTTGTGACTCACTATATTATTCCTTACGGGAAAAAATTGCTTGATAGTCATCATTTTTGGTACTCATTGCACCTCTTGGAACCAATTAACAATGAGTACCAAGATTCCATTGTATTTTCATAAAATTAGTTAGCTGAAGAGGTGCTAAGTACTCCACTTCTCACTTCGTAGTGCATGCATGCACTCATGAGCCCACCTCTGCCTCCACACCCTCACCTGCCCAGCCACACTTCCTAGCACTCACCCATCTGCTGGCCTTCTTGCAAGCTGCCAGACTTACGATTTCCCACCAGAATCCCTATTGACTTTGTTTTGTTGAAAGGTGGCAGGAAGTCACAAGTTGCAAACATATGAAGTCCTCACTTAACAACCAGATCCCTTAGCAATGGAAATTCTGGTCCAAATTACCGTCATCATGCAAGGACGATCTGTATATTATATTTAGCGCAGTGTATGAATGTAGGCATTTGAACATAATAGCAATAGCACTTAGACTTATATACTGCTTCATAGTGCTTTTACAGCTCTCTCTAAGTGATTTATAGAGTCAGCCTATTGCCCCCAACAATCCTTTTACCCATCTTGGAAAGATGGAAGCAGGGGTGGGTTCCTGCCAGTTCTAACCTCTTCTATAGAAGAAGTTCCACAAATCTACAGTGCTGTTTAGAACCAATTCCAGCTCCCTCCCCCCCCCGCCCGTCTGCACATCATCAAGATGAAGAGCGAGAGGAGGAATTCTGGGAGTTGAACTCCACAAGTCTTAAAGCTGTCAAGTTTGAACACCCCTGGGTTTTTTTTCCCTAAAGGGTTAGGGGTGCAAGGGTCTTGTAACTTGACAGCTTTAAGACTTGCGTGCTTCAAATGCCAGAGATTCTGAGCCAACATTTTGGTTGCTAAGCAAGAGTGTTGTTAAGTAAGTTTCACCACATTTTACAAGTTGGACATGCCCACCCGGTCACATGGCCGGCAAGCCCCTCCCACAAAGCAGGCCACACCTACAGAAGAGGTTCTAAAAAATTTTGAAACCCACCACTGGATGGAAGGCTGAGTCAACCTTGAGCCTGGTGAGATTCGATCTGCCAAACTGCTGGCAGCCAGTGATCAGCAGAAGTAGCCTGCAGTACTGCACTAACCACTGCGCCATGGCAGTTCTTTGCGGTGTTCAGTACAAGCCACAATGATGTCAAGTGCATCATATCATTACACAAATATTGTGATTTACATAATCTGGATATCTGCAAGTGACATTCTGACATATTTAATATCACTTGCTCCTCACACACTCCTGAACATGCCCATGACATTGAAACTCTGAAACAGCCAATATGGTATAGTGGCTAAGGTGCTGGGCTAGAGACTTAGGCATGAAAGTCATCTGGGCCAGTTACTCGTTCTCAACCTAAGCTACCTTACAGGGTTGTTGTTATCATAAAAATAGGAGGAGGGAGCACTAGATATGTATGCTGCTTTTAGTAGGCCAAAAACAAAGATGGGATAAAAGTCAAATAAATTAACAAATATCTATTGGGTCCCTTCCTGAACTTGCAGCTAACCTTAGCGCAGTTTCTCAATGTCTGAATTTCTCTCCTAATCCTTGACCTCAGAATGACACCTTACCTCTACCTACAAATGGACTGTGGATTGACAGTGTGGTTTGTGCCTTTTTTAAAGTTCTAGTTGATAAATCCACTGATCTCATGCCTCCTTAAAACAGGTGGTGTAGGTGGCTACGCAAACCACCCTTGGACCTAACGTTATTGACAACTACCAATAGTCTCCAACTTCCCTTTATGGGGAAGGTTATTGAGAAGGTAGTCTATAGCTGGAGAGAACCTGCAGCAAACGGATTATCTAGACCCACTGCAGTAAAAGTTTCAGGCCAGAAGTTAATAATGGCACAGCCTTGATTGTGCTTTTCAATGAAAAGGTTACCCAGACTCTTCAACTAGTCCAGAACATAGCAGCAGTAGCAGTAACACACCTCACAAACTATGTGGTTGCCATTTTGTTTCAGGATATGACTCAAGATGCTGGTTGTTACCTGTAAAGCTCTAAATGGCATAAGGCCTTGTTATATGAGGTTCCACCAATCTCCCATAACATCACCCTGGCTGATCTGATCCTGCAGGGTTGGTGCACTTCAAATTCCTTCAATTAAACAATGTCATCTATCAGGATTCTGGAAGCATTTTCTGCACTAAGGAAAGAGTGTAGAAAAGAACAACTAAGATGATTAGGGGCCTGGAAATTAAAACATATGAAGAGTAGTTGCAAGAATTGGGTATGGCTAGACTAGTGAAAGAAGGACTAAGAGTGACATGATAGCAGTGTTCAAATATTTGAGGGGCTGCCACAAAGAAGAGGTAGGTCAATCTATTTTCCAAAGCACCAGAAGACAAGAAACAATGGATGGAAACTAATCAAGGAAAGGAGAAACCTAGAACTAAGGAAACATTTCCTAACCGTGAGAACAATGAACCAGACGAATGGCTTGGCTTCAGATGTTCTTGGTGCTCTATCACTGAAGGTTTTTAAGAAGAGTCTGGGCAGCTACTTGTCTGGAGTGTTTTAAAGTCTCCTACTTGAGCAGCGAGTTTGACTAAAAGAGCTCCAAGGTACCTTCCAACTCTGTTATTACCTTTTCTGTAATAGTCATTCTTGTAAGCCAGTTTAGACTCTCTGGTGTTCAATAAGCCTTTGTGCTGTACTAGCTTTAGAGCAGCAATGTCAAACTCAAGTCCTGCAGGCCGGATCCGGCCAGCAAGGAGCTTAAATCCGGCCTGCGGGACCGACCTGGAAATATCAAAGGACCAGCCCACAATGCCTCTGGCGGCTAAAACGGGTTGCGTGCAGCCCCTTGCACCTCATTTTCATACTTCATGGTCTCCTGCTCTGCTGGCTGAAAATGGGCCAAAGAACGAGCCAGAAACAGGCAAAAACCAGGCCAAAAACAGGCTTAAAAATGGCCCAGAAAATAGCCCTGAAAACAGGCCCAAAACAAGGCCAAAAATGGCCGGCAGAGTGCTACAAGAGGCCATGGAGGGCGAAAATGAAGCACAGGGGGCGGGGGCACAGACCCCTGGGTCCCATTTTGGCCGGCAGAGTGCTGCAGGAGGCATCCGTCCTGCCCTCCTGCCTCATGGAGAACTACAATGCTGATCTGGCCCTCGAAGAAATCCAGTTCAACATCCCTGCTTTAGAGCCTCTTCTTCATGGTCCTTTAGATATTCTTCCAATGCCTCCCTCCCCCCCCTCCCCTTCAGCTGGCTGGTATACTTCCAACATCCCACTTCCACTTATTTTCCTTGATAATTAGAGTCTATCAATATCTCTGCATGGAAGGGCATAATTGGTTGTCATTCTTCTAGTCTTCCTATTCAAGACTTTTAGTTCTTCTTGAATCTAGTTCACTATTTTAGCTGTGTAGTTAATGACGGGAATTTCCCAAGTGTTAATTGAGTTGGGACTTTAAGATCTTCTTCACTCTCATGATGTATTATCTTCTAATCTTCTTCTTGGAGTTGGTATGTTTGATGGTGACAGTTTGAAAGATGCCCAGGTATTAGTAGCAGTCATCTTCGTCCAGACTCTTAATATTATTTTCAAAGGCCATCTAGATTTCATCAGTTTTCACTATTTTCCCTCTACTGATGGTAAAGGTGGCACATTTATCCAGTCCAAACACCATTGCAATAGATTGTTCATATATAAGGACAAAGTTAAGCAGCAATTCTAATTCAGATGGTGTTTTTTCACACAACCTTGTCCATGTTATTATCCCCTTACCCATTAAGGTGGTATCTCACTTTGCTCTCTGGCTGGGGATGCAAACTGAGACAGGCTATTTTAATCTGGAGCTCATGCAATAATCAGCACTACAGCCTTAACTGAGTCTCAATTCCTGTTGGCATTGTCCTGGAGCCAAGTTTCAAGAGAGGCATATTGTCCCATGCTCCAAATTTGCTTTCTCTGCAAATGTCCTCATCAACATGCAACCACAATTTACTTCCCCTGATTTTGCACATTTCCTTACTGGAAGGCATTTTTAAAATTATTGTCTAAACCAAAACTATGCTGCCGTTTGCCTTTTTTCCCCCGACACACAAACCACAGGGATTTGATCCAGCAATTTCAAACATTCCCTTCAAGTCTAACTTGTCACACTTGTTTTGAAAATCTGATCCAAGTCTTCCTCCTTTTTCTGTAACTTTAGACAGTGTACCACCTATTTTCATAAAATTGTGTCAAAGCCCTTGATTAACAACTTTATTTCCTGATCGGTCAGTAGCTGCATAGGAATCTGGAGAGGGGGAGTGGGATGTCATTATGCAAATGACAGAAGTGATGTAATTTGTACCACAACATCAAATGACTGACACAAATTATATGATTTATGTCATTTGTGCTATGACATCAAGTTCACATACGGCACTAAACCACAGCATTGCTTCCTTGGTTTGTGCCATATGTAAATTCAGTATATTAAATTTCACTGTATTATATGCTTTCATTATAATTCACCAAATGTTAAAATAAATAAAGCCTCTATTCTTGAATTCCACAATGGTCACCATCCAATTTCAGGTAGTCCTCGACTTACAATAGTTTGTTTAGTGACCACTCAAGGTTACAATGGCACTGAAAAAAGTGACTTACGACTGTTTTTCATACTTATGACTGTTGCAGTATCGCCCTGATCACATGATCAAAATTCGGATACTTCGCAACTAGTTCATATTTATAATGGTTCCAATGTCTTAGGATCATGTGATCCTCTTCTGTGACCTTCTGACAAGCAAAGTCAATGGGGAAGCCTGATTCGCTTAACAACTATGTTACTAATTTAACAACTGCAGTGATTCACTTAACAAGTATGGCAAGAATCGTCATCAAATGGGGCAAAACCCACTTAACAAATGTCTCATTTAGCAACATAAATGTTGGGGTCCATTGTGATCAGAAGTGAAGGACCATCTGTAATAGCTTCAGCCCTAAAACTGCTCAACTTCCAAATTCAGGCAAGACTAGCCAGATACTGTTATCTGAGATATTGTTAAAAACAGTAAAAACATTGCCCCATATAAAAGCTAGTCAATATGTTCTACTCTAGTTCCACCACTGAAAGTCTCTCTGACCATCTACATTAATATGCTTTGCAATTTGCTAAGTAATAGCTTCTTCAAGAGCTATTATTTTATGCAGACAGGCTGATTCCAAGTGCCATGTTCCTCCTGATACGTACTAAAGCTATTCCCTTGGGGGATTCCTTTTTCTAAAGGAACTGCCTTTGAAGAGAAAATGCACATGGTGAAAATACCATTTCCCCCCATCAGACACACATCACTGGAACAAGAGCGCAATCTGAAACAATGCAATGAAATGCTTCAGTTATTTTTTTCATTTAAACAGAGTAGTTTAGGAGTATGAAGAAACTATGTGGAATAATTGAAAGGGGGAAAATGGGACAAAAACAGTAGATTACCTATTTATTGTGCTTGCATTTTATTATGTTCTGAGACTAATGATGATCTGCATTTTGGCAGAAATTCAAAGCATAGACCACATATGATATGTGATCCATACTTTATGGCCACCACTGAGCCAATATGAATTATTTATTGGTTTTGAATGGGGGAGGTAGAGGAAGAGAAAGATGTAATTTCTTTCATAGCTGGCAGCATCACTGTAAATTAAGAAGTGAACACACTGCTTCTTAACAACTTGATCCTATGCAGAGTTAAGCATGTGTGGCATTGACACGCCCAACATCTCAAGAGATTAATAGGCTGCTAGCTGTACTTCCAGATTCATTATTTTCATCAGGGTTTTCCACTTCCTTTATTGACTCAATAATGAAAGGTTTTAAAGTAAGCAGAATATGAAACAGAGATCATCTGTCGTTAAAAAAAGTCATATCTGCTATATTCTACGAAATAATTAGGAACAGTTCTATGTCCACCATTATATTGGGGGAGGGGATAAGGGAAGGTTACAGGCAAAAAAAATCCTTTCTAATTAAGAGCTTTTCCCTAATTAAACAGTTTGACATTGTGTTATTCCTGAAAAATTGGGATGGTTTTATTCATCAACTGAAGAAACTTTCCAGTAAGAATGCAGCCCAGGATGCTAACCTGGGAAAATGTAGCATGGGCCACTGACTCACTCCTTCCTTTTGCTGATTACAATAGTTAGGAAGCATCTTCAAAATGCCCTTCAAAAGAGAGCCAAAAAGCAAAGAACATATGTTTAAGTGAAGGGAAGTACTGAATGAAAAGCATGTCCCATGCAGCCATCATCATCCAGATAGATACAATAGGATGGTATATTGTTACTCAGGATGAGTAAAGGACCGCATGTTTGAAAGACTTGAGAAGCCTGGACACAACAGATTTCTTGGAGTGAATCTTTAGTCTCTTCTGCACACCACTACCCTTGCCTCGTACCCTGGTGCAGTAATTCCCCCCCACTGCGCACGCATAATCCTAAATAGTGTCCCACATCCTATCGCTATACAGTCTGGAGTGCAAGACCCTTTCACAGCACTGCCTCGTATGACCTGAGCGGGTGAACTCCACCAGGATGCCTTGCCCCGCAACCCTTTCTCCAACGCAGCCCATAGGGCCTCGCCTCCTCCCATGCAAGCAGCACCTTCCACGCAATCCACGCGAAGAAACCCTCGCAGGGCCTCAGCGAAGACCCCACCCCAAGATCCACCCTGCTCTCCCAACGCCAGAACTTCCCTCCTGAGCTTTCCCATCAAAGGCCGAGATGCCTTCACCCCAGCCCCTACCCTGGGACCAGCCTCGCCCACTCAGCCCGATGCTCAGCGAGGTAAGTTCTCACCCAGAGGCCGCCGCCGCCGCCGCCGCCTCCTCCTTAGATCAGCGCCGCGCAAGAGGATTTGCAGGGAAAGTAGGCGCGGCCAAACGTGGTCACACCCAACTCGATCGGCTTAACCCTGCCTTTATTATACTCTTGCCGGATCCGCTCAGGATCTGGAGGTGGAGCAAGCGGGAACGTGAGTCGGGCGTGAGCTGTTCTTACTATCCTCGCTCACAATGTGCTTTTGCTGGGCAACGCCACCTTTTCTCTGGTCAGCGGTTCCCCAGCCTTTGCGGAGAGAACAGGCGCTTACCAAAATTGCCAAAATGGTTCCCTTACATTGGAGTCTTTCCCCCCCACTTCACTCCCAGCACTGACCCCAATATGCATCTCAAACTACTACATTAAAAGGTGATCTGAAAAGCGGGTTCAGAAGTGCCAACAAAAGGCCTTAATTATATCACATTACATTATTGATTTCAATTCGTTTCTCTACGTTAGAGATAGGAATTATATTGCATTATTAATTATATTACTACGGATATTCAGATTGCGAGATTTCATTTCAGTTCACAGCATTTAAGACCTTACCCAAAATGTCTGCAAGCCTGCTTCATTAATTGAAATAAATATTCTCTTTCTACCAACAGCATACAATACTTCAAATATTGTCCAGTGTCAATTCACGTTCCAAGCTTTTGCTAAAACAAATAACATTTGTACATTTGGAATTATTGTAGCTGCATTGCTCATAAATAATTAACGTGTTGCTACTCTTTCTTGAATCTTATCCCTACTTTGGATATGGGAAGATAAGGCTTTGTTTAATATTGTACTAGCTGTCTTCAACAGACACCTTCATGCAACATGCTAATAATACTGTAACTGCAGTTTTTTTTGTAATTTGTGTGAATCACCCTGTTGAGTTAGTCTGTGATTATATATTGCATGAACCCAAAACAAGACTTTAGTAATCAGTTAAATGTGTGAATACGGCATTGAATCAGATCTAGATGTCCATCCATCAAGCTCAGTCTGCTAGCTTCAACATAACTATTTAAGAGGTCTCTCAAAAGTAATAAAGTGGCCTGTCCAAAGATATTAGACTGCAATTCTTCACATATTATGCTGCCAGTAAACTGTATAACAGCAATATTCACTTAGTCCATATCAATGTGCATTCTTCCAGTCCTTGAATTGGCAGCAAAATATGCAGGCCTTAAGTAAAATGCCGATGTCATAACCCTACTTATGAATGAGGCTGAGAGATGAAGGCATCTTAACAGTTTTTATTAATTTTATTCCCTCCCACCTATCATTGCCTGCCACCTAAACACCAGCTGCTGTTTTTAACACATGGTGGGGTAGTCTTGGCAGCTGTGGGTGGGCACTTGAGATAAAAGCTTTGGCCACATTTCAAATGGCTCAAGTGACATGCATGGATGAATTTCAAGTTGCAAAATGGCACTAACCCCCCTCTCCCAAAGTATAGAGTCCAGCCATGTTGTTGGCAGAAGACTGAATAACATCTAAAGCAAACATCTGACAGAACCCGTCTTTTTCTTGGCAGTGCTGTCGAAAAACTAAAATCCTGTATACAGGTCTAGAACTTTTTCAAAAGAATGCTAATTCAAGAATATAAGGAACTTGCATAATACCCGAAGGATGTGTTTTGAAACATCCTGCATCCAGGGTGCTTTTAGATACATAGAGTTTCTCCTGCAATCTAGGCCAAAATGACCAAGGAAGGCAATATCTAGTGATCAGAGCAAAGTGACAGCACACATGTTTCAAAGGGCCAGTGAAACCTCACCAACCAGAAATTGTAGATTATTTGGCAAGACTTGTTTTGGGGAGACAAAAACCACTATAAATATTTTGAAAATAGAACTTCGTAAGATGAATCAAATGTTTCTCTACGGTGGGCACCTTGGAGGTAACTTCGTGAAACATGATGTCTGGAAGATAAGTCATGGCAACTGTCTATTTCTTTTTAGTTCGAAATGTTTAGCTGTTTATTCAAATAGCTTCTTCAGTCCGATCAAGTTGGTTAGGGAGATCCCATACATGTCCTCCAGAGAGATTTCATTTCTCACATATTTGAATAGGCTCCTTAGGTGAATAGGCAGATTTGTTGGAATGTAAATGCTCCAACTCCTAAATCCTTTACCTAAGTGGGTCATTAAGTGTGGCCTTCCTGGTGAACCTGTCATTTTAATCTCCCTGGGGACTGATGCAAGAACAGCATTAAAAAATGGGAGACACGTGTCTGAGGCCTCCACCTTTATTAAGGGAAGAATTTTCCACTTTGACATAAATGGATTCCTTCACTGCTTTCTCAAGCCATCTATCTTCCTGTCCAGAATGTGAACGTTATTGTCCTCCAAAGAGTGTCCTTTTTCTTTTAAATAAAGTATATTGCTGATTCTGGTTTTATGGTGTTGATTCTCCTATGCTGGGCCATCCTCTTATGTAAAAGCTGCTTGGTTTCTCCAATATAGAACTCTGAACACTCATTGCACTGGACTGCATATACATTACTCTTTGTATGTTTTGATGTCTAATCTTTAGGGTAAACAAGCCTCTGTCTGTGTGTTGTGGTTTGAACACAAGTATGTTTTTTCCCCGAATACGTTTTAGCTTCTCTGATACACTAGCCATATAAGGAATTACCTGTTGACTCTTAGTCTCAGCTCTGTCTGCCATTCTTTTTTTGGATCCAGATGCTGATTTAATAAAGACGCAATTTGATATCAAAGCATTAAGAGCTGTCCTTAGATATCTGTTTTTCTTCTCTTGGACATTCTTGGATATGGGGATGTTTTCTGCCCTGATAGTGTCCTGATGACTCTTAGCTTGTGTTGAAGTGGATGGTGGGAGTAAAACAGCAGGTATTGGTCTTTGGGTGTGGGTTTTCTGCAGATCTCTATTTCTAGGTTAGCAGATTCTAATCAGAACTTCAGTCAAGGGATGCGAGTTTGTTGTCCTTGGTGTCTTCCCTGAACTTGATATTTGGACAGTATTTATATGGTCTGTGAAGGCCTGTACTTCCTGAACCTTGATTTGTTTTGCCCAGGTGTCATCCATATACTTGAACCAGTGGGGTGGTGCCATCCCTTAGAAGGAGCTGAGTGTTTTCTTCTCCACATCTTTCATGTATAGGTTGGCAATTTTCATGCCATACTTATTGAGATATGAGAATGAACACTATTCCATTATTTATCGGTAATCTTGACTTGCAAATTTATATCTAAATGATTAGAACAAGAACCACATTCTAGAATTGCATATGTCAAACATCCAAGAATTTATAAGTTTTTAAGTTTATATTCACTATTATTTTGAAAAAGTGAAATCAAAGAAATTCCACAAAATCTATATTATCTTGAATTAAAACACTAAATATAACTCTAACTAGCAAAAGAGAATACTAGATTAATAGCTGGACAAAGCATAATACATTTTTATACTATACCAGGAGTGCTAGGTGCTTTTTGCACTTTTCAGATTATCAAAATAACATGCTGGAAGGCAAAAATCTAAAATGTATGAGGCACTGTAGCTATTTTCAAACTTCAGGACAATTCCACCATTGAAGATTTCAAAGCAAACTTTTTAAAAATAATGCATGAAATATATTTCATTTCCATTAAATGTGTCATCAATAGTTATTCACTATTCAAGAACATTAAACCAGACACTCCAGTAATATATGCAGATTTTATTGTGATATAGTATAACCTTTTCATCTAATTGTTTCTCTGAACTATTGCTACATTGAGGGGATGTTCTCCATCTCTGACTTGAAGCATTTACATTATGCATTAAAAACAAGCCTTCAAATTAACATTATCCATTTTATCAAAACTGCTTTATCCTATAATTGTAAATGGTAGATACAATCATTATTTTCAAAGTCTTTGCATATGTTAAATGGTAATGTCTGAAGTCAGATGTTTTTTAGCACAGTACTCCTTTAATGGAAGTCCAGTCTGAAGAAAGAAGAGCACTCTACACAATGGGGCAATGAATATACTCAATATAGATGTTTTATCTTTGCAACAATCCATGTGCCTCAAGTATAAAAGATTTATTTGCACAAACTAATCCAGTGGGGAAATAATCCACGCATTTCCATCCCATCTGGTTTGTTACTGCGAGGCGTGCAGGAAATGATTCCATTTTGGCATGCCAGCTTCATTCACGAGAGGAGGCTTCGCTGCAAATCTTCCACTTCCAACTCCCACATAGTCCTGTGCAGGGGATTGTCTGAAAGACCCGTCATCTTCACGGCTTGAAGGACAGGCTCTGGGATGCAAACCTGCACCAAGCCCATCACCATCACATAATTTCCAGGGCTGAGGCAAGGTTTTCCCTTAGGGACTCTCTCCACGCCGGAGACCACAAAAGAGCCGCTCTCGTCCAGCAACCTCACAGTCGAACCATCTTGCTCTACCGTCAATACTTTGCCCTGCATCCAGACCAGAGACACGGGTAACGCCGGACGTCCGTACTCTTCCCGGTCCAACAACCACGAGCCACCAGGGACTTGGCGGCACCGCTTCAGCTGCGCAGCCAGGATCTTCACCGGCGGCGACTGTAAGCGAGACTTCTCCATCATTACGCCAAATACCTCTTTCCCGCCAAATTTCAAGAAAATGCGGATAATAATGGTTCTGAAGAGGCTTACGACTATTGTAACATCGCGAGAGTTACGCTGAACCTTTATTCTCTCAACATGGGGGGGGAAACTAATTAGAGTCACGTAAAGTTATTTGCTTCCTCAACAAGCCAATAAAAAGCTTTTGCTTGTTATAACCATGAATGAGTCTAGACTTTCCTATCTCTATGTTTGCTTCAAGGAACCTCAGTCTTCACC
Organism: Thamnophis elegans; assembly: GCF_009769535.1. NCBI lineage: Eukaryota > Metazoa > Chordata > Lepidosauria > Squamata > Natricidae > Thamnophis > Thamnophis elegans. Next base: position 47,064,247 of record NC_045542.1, on the reverse strand, counting down.
CTCTACGCTTTGTCTAGGAGTTGCTTCCCAGCATTGGAGTTTTCCATATACGTAGACTTTAATTCCCAGTCTTCATTCATTAAGCTCTGCTGGCTGTGGAATTCTGGGACTTGAAGTACACATACTTAGCCTGGGAACAGCTAAGGTTGAGAAACAACGCTGCACTGAAAGCAATGTTGAGAAATGGTTCTGTCCAGATTTGCACCCACCCCCTTTTTCTTAATTGGCATCATCCGAGAAGAAGTCAGGGCGGGGCAGCGAGGAAAAGGAAGCCCGCGGACTGTTGATAGCGTTGCTTAGCAACGGAAGACAGCATGGAGCCGAGTGCGGGGTGAGCAAAAGAAAAAAAGGGAACCAAAAGCCTTTTTTTAAATAAAGAGGGTGCGAAAAAAAGGACTTACATTGGGAGTAGAGGGTTCCGCTGTAAAAGGGAAGTAAGCTAAAAAACATATAGTTGGGAAATGGCATTACTCAAATGTGCATATGTAGGAAGCAGTTGTAATTCTAAACGAAAGTTTCAAATATTACAGTTTTAAATAAAATCTGGGACCAGATGCCAGTCATCTGAGCAGAATTTTTTGCATGCATTTTTCAACTTCTAAATAGATATATTACTGCAAATTATGCTTGTTATATTTAGGAAACCTGAAATGTAGGGGAGTGGACATTTATATTTATTCTCCCTCTCCCTCTCTCCCCCCCCCCCTCTCTCTCTCAATCTCTTTCAACTTTGCTTTAACAACTAATTCCACAACACTGTCAAATAATTTATTAAGACTGTATTACTACTCTTCTTCTCTTCCTTACTAGTATCTATCCCTCCACACTTATGACTATAACCATGTTGCTTGTATCTTTCAATTTATATTGTTTTCTAATATGATTTGATAGCATAGTGACCTTGACTATCACTAAATGTCGTATCTTTTTATTATTGATTAATGTATTTTATTCTCCTTATACACTGAGAGCATATACACCAGTGATTCCCAATGTGGGCCCACGCCCCATAGGGGGGCAATTTAATTTTTAATGGGGGCAATTTGAACCTTGTTTAAACCAAATTAATGGCCTTTTAGACCTCCCTCGCGTGAATAGAGTTCACTTTTTCAGTAAAGTAAGCATTATATGTCACAGGTGGCGGGGGGGGGCATCGGGATTTTAGAGATGCTTATATGGGGCATCTCCTATTATCCCCACATGATGAAAGAAATATCCTTCTGGGTTCGGCTCCAAGTGGGGAAAAAGACACTGGAGACATGGAGGCTGCTTGGAAAGATGGTTTATTGTTGGACAGGGCCACATGGCTTGAGCCCTGAACAGAAAAGGTGATCACATGCTTCAATGTTGGTGGAGAAGAAGAGAAGCGCTGAGGAAGGGGCTTGCTAGGCTTTTTATAACCTGTTTAGTCCCACCTCTCTGTTTCCTGTTCCTGTGTAAGAAATGTATTGTGATTCGTTGTCAGACTCTCATGGGGCCATGCAGGGGCTACTCTCTAGGCTGTGTTTTGAATCCAGATTTGGTTGAGTTCTCAGATGCCATGTGGTCAGTTGAGTAAAGTTCCTTAATCCCTTCCCCCTGGAGCTGCAGTGGAGAAGTCTTTATTATGTAAAATGGACTAGCTTGGCCTTCTTAATGGCCCATTAACAGTGGGGATGGGCAGGAAGCTACAGGCAACTATTCTGTCTTTTAAAACATGTTTCTTTCTTTTCATATCCAGAGAAATATTCTGCCTTTTCAATATTTCCTAGGATATTTCATTTTTCTGGGAGAGGGGTGGATGATAACTTCCCACAATCCCTCCTTTTTTTTCAAAACATGTGAGTGGAACGCACATGTTTTTGACAAAAGATTAAAATTGGTCAGATCAGGGAGACTTAATTCTTCTGATGAAATAGCATTGAGAGGGACAGCAGAAGGATCTCTTCAGTGGCTCCCAGAGAGCTTTCAACCATGAAGGTCTAGCAACCAGGGCACAATTTCTGGAAAGAAATTTACAGTATCCAATTTTCCATGCCAATTAGTATCAGATAACACTTTCTGTGAGCTTCCAGACAGGTTTCAAGCAAGCAGAAATCCCAAAAGTCTTCACAGCCATGCTTTCCATTTAAGTTACAGGCTGCCCATTTCGAAGGATGGTTCTTGAACCTGCCCTAGGTCTTATTTTAGTGAGGCCAAATTGAGTTTAGCTAGTGTGCAATCCAGGCTATTTAGTATTTGTAAAATTACACACAATGATCCTGGGGACTCCTACTCATGAGACCACCAGTGCAACATATCCTACTTTACTGGGCAGCGTGGTTTTTTTTGTCACAGTGAGTGCTTGGGGTTTTTTTTTGGAGATCCTCTCTGCTAGCTCTTCAACTGGGGGAATTGCCTGAGCGGAATTCACCCTCCCCCACAGAAAAGGGAGAAATCACTGTTTAGGGCTTTTGTGTGCCAGGGCAAAAATCAACCTAGGAAAAACTGTGTGTGGAGGAGATAGTTTCAATCTAATTCTGAATAGTCTCTCTCTGTCTCTCTCTCTCTCTGTCTCTCTCTCTGTCTCTCTCTCTCTGTCTCTCTCTCTCCGTCTCTCTCTCTCTCTTCTTTGTGTGTGTGTGTGTGTGTAGCTGCTTCTACAATACAGAAAATACAGACATTTTGGACAAACTTTCCCTCTCACTAGACAGACATCTAAGGTATTCAGAACTTGCTGTGCTAGCCATTCTCAAATACAATTCTTACATGAATACATTAAACTGATTACAATATAAATGAGACAAGAAAGAAACCTTACAATGAATTTCTGTGAAGGAAGCAAAGAAAGAAAACTTTAGGATCCATTTTCACCCTCCCCCATAGTCTTTACAGCTGTCTTCTGGGGATAGAAGAGAGTCTTTTTGTCTTTACTTCTCCATCTCAGGGTCCGTTCTTTCATATCTGCTGGATGGCATTAGGCTTAGCTTGCTGGTAAGAGTGGTCAGTCAGGCTTGGTAGAGTCTGTCCCAGGCTTGGCTAAGTTTCCCCCCACCCCTCATGTCAGGTTTTATCAGGATGCAATCACCAGCAGCCAATTCAAGAGTTATGGTTTGAGCTAGCAGCCCTTTGTTTCTGAGGTGAAGAAAAAGAGGAGAAGCCAAGTATACAGTTCTTTACAGACATATCTTTAGTCTCATGTTGTGGAATCTCACCCATTCTGCCCAAGTGTGGAAATCCAAACATTATTCCAGAAGGCAGACGATGTAAATTTCATGGAACATGACATTCCCACTGCCTCTATGATTGAAACACTTTTGCAGTAAGATGAGTAAATTTCCAAAAGGGACAACAACTTGTGTTGCAAACAAACAAACAAAATATCATGGTAGGGCACCTTGACTCATAAGCTTTTAAAAATGCACTCAGGTGTAAAAGAGGGAGGGAAGAAGAACAGCTTTTTAAAAAATTGCAATTAAAAAAAAGAGGTACTTTGAGTCAACACTCCAAAATATTAGATTCCATTCAGATGGAAGCAAATTTTCATTAGTATGTTAAAACATTTACAAATGTAAGCAAAATATATCAAAATCATTTCTTTTTATAGGTTTAATTAAGCATTTTAAACCTCAAAAATTTCCAGAAGAGAAAAAAAATCAAAGTTATATTCAGAGCAGAAAAGGAAATGTAGTTGCATAACTTTTACATGCAGATGAAAAGATCACAACAGTGAAAGGTAAAGGTGCAGGAGCAGGTCACCCATTTACTCCAAATTTCTCAGAGAGAGGAAAAAAAGTGGTTAAAATGAGCAGAAAAACTTCAGCCCCCTTCAATGACCCAAAAGGAAGGAGGGAAAGAAGGAGGGGATGCACAGAGGCATTCACAGGTATCACTGGAGGCATTTCATACACACACTCATGGTAAAATGAGCAGACACTCACTCACTCTCCCCACTTTTTCTGCTCCCTCCAAAGAATGACCCAGAAGGAAGAAGGGAGGGGGGAATTCACGCAGGCAATCACAGGTCTCTGGATCCCTTCACTTATCACTCCCTGGGGCATCGGGGACACACACTCACATTTGCACTGCAATCAGACTGTTTGTGTAAATTAATTTCACATACAAAAATCCCATTTCACTCTTTCTTCATGCAGAGCAGATTACAATTATCTCAGGGAGCTGTATATCAGCCAATGAGCTCCATTTTCTATTATTAAGGGATCTCAACTTCCCTCCAGGTCTGGAAATGATTGCACACACACACACATACATACATGCACACATACCATAGAACAACACTTTCAGGCCTGTGGGAGGTTCTGTCCCTTTAAATTTTCAAATTTCTTTACTTGGGGAACATGTGGCTCATTCTCCAAGCATGGGAAAACTCAGAGAACAGTTTAAATCCTAACTACATTCCCCTTCCCCACAGCTTCAAGCCCAAGCTTATTTATTTTTCTAGGTGGTCAAACATATCACAATCAACGCCATTCAATTCTACATGTTATTAGTATAGATGCACACCTAAGAATTTTAACAGACATTACACCAAATTAATCAAGTTCAATTACCTAGGTCTTCCCATTCAGATGGGCTTTACCTTATTACCTGCTAAATTTCTTACTTTTGCTCGAAGTTATGCCTGTTGTTCTATCTCCTTAAGCACTAGATTGTTAATACCTGTCTCTGCCCTGTGGTGTTCCGTTTCTATCTTGATCTCCCAGCCCGCGCTGGCATATTTTTAAAGATCAAGATTTATAGAGACAATGTATAGAGATGTTTGTCCACACATTGTTTGCATTGGCCAGGGTTCTAGGTTGAATCTCCCAGCAGGGCGCTGGCATATTTTTAAAGATCCAAACTCTTAGCTCTCCCAGCAATCGCTGGCATAGTTTTAAAGAGAAAGATGTATGGAGACTTTCATTAACACATCGTTTGCATCTGGGTGGGGCTCGAGATCTACTTTTCTTTTTAAAGACAACTATTACTGCTGCAACAGCTTTCTAACATATCCCTGTGGACTCCTTAATCGCTTTGGGGAAGAAACTCAGGTAGAACTTCTCTTCAGTTTATCTGATGGTGGCCAGAAAATCAGCAAATTTGTTGACAAAATCTAAATCAAAACTGTCTTCTAGAGGCAGGTTTCTACTTTAGGATAGAATAGAGTAGGTTGGCCAGATAGATGTGCAGAGGGTTTTACTCAGGTTGAAGGCAAACTTTTAGTAGGAATTTCCTTCATCATACATGCACACACAAGGCAACACTTTCCCCCCCCCAAAGAAAAAATAATCTATACTCACCTGAAGAGTACAATCTTCCAGGGCTGAAAGACATGAGAACAAGGTTCCCTCCCCCACAGAAAAGGCATTGTTGGAGGATTAAGGGTAAGAGAGGGGCTTGGGGTGGGTAGAAAGCTTGCAAGCAGAGTTTGAAAAAAAGGTAAAATCATCAGTTACTAAACAGATAAACTGGTAACATTATGGAGATATCACAGATGAGAAATGGGATCTGGATTCACATACTTCAGGAAAGAAATAAACAGGTAAAATCATTTAAACACACAATAAATGCAAGGATGAAACTTTTCTTATAAATAAACTTAAAATATTTCCTGGGTTGTTACTTTAATGTATAGGGAAGGAAGGAAAAGAAAAAAAATACTTCTTCTTACTCTGTTTCTGTTGGCCAAACAGACACAAAATAAGGACTATCATCCCTTCACTCAGTTTTCTGGGCCCAACAAACTGAGCGAAGGCAATTTCTGCCAGTTTACTCTTTTCTTTTTTTGAACACTTTAAAATTCTTGTCTTTTGGATTGGAGACATCTTAGTTACAATTACCTTGAGGGTGCACAAAGACTTAGGCACACATTTACACAAGGACAAGGAGAAAATAAGAGGGGAAAAAAAGAATTCTCAGGTTTACACATCCTAGTCATTCCCAGCACAAATCTGTGAGCCAAGGTGGCGCAGTGGTTAAATGCAGCACTGCAGGCTACTGCTAGATCAGCAGGTCAGCGGTTCAAATCTCACCGGCTCAGGGTTGACTCAGCCTTCCATCCTTCCGAGGTGGGTAAAATGAGGACCCAGATTGTTGGGGGCAATATGCTGACTCTCTGTAAACCGCTTAGAGAGGCCTGAAAGGCCTATGAAGCGGTATATAAGTCTACTGCTAAGTCTACTGCTATTGTTAAATTACGGAAGGCACAAATCTTAACAAACAAACCACGTGGTTGCATAGAAGACAGAGAAAGAGACAAACAGACAAGAGAAAAAAAACCCAACATTTTTCCCTTTTCTTTTAAGTACCTTTATGTAGCCAAATTAGTTTTCCTGTATTATCTTTCAGCAAAGCCCATTTCTCACACAACTTCCTTGCTTTCTTTTTTCTCATGCCCGCTAAGATAGGCATGTGCCTGGCATCCCAGGCTTCTAGGAAATCTCCAAGGGAAGTTCCTGTCACCTTCGAGCTAACGCTTCCCATGACCAAAGATGTAAGGCTCACTTTGGCTTAGCCAGGCGACCTGCCGCAAGTTTTCGGGGGGGAAAAGATTCTGGGAAAGGACTTCGATTCCCTCAACAAAGTATTCGGCCCCTTTCCTTCCAGGGAATTCCGCTAAGGTTTTACAGATCCAAAAAGGTGATCTGTGAAGGACCTCTGCCCTTTCAGTAGTACCAGCCCCTCCTCTCTTTACGCATAATGAGCCTTTGCTTTTTTTGCTTTCACAGGACAACAGCAACAACAACAAAAACAAAATTTTTATTCATTTTTCCATCCATTTTCACACACACTCTCCTTTCCCTAACAGAAGGTCCTGTGCTCTGGCCTGACCCTAATACTTTCCAGGCTCTCTTGGTAAAACACACAGAGGAACCAAGATCCAGCTGTGATCAGGAGAAGGATCCCACATATGCACGCATACATACATCTCCCATGCTTTGCAATGCTTTCAATTAAATTTTAGAGAATTAAAATTTAGAGGTACTCACCTTCTTTCCAGGCAGTCTTTGAGCTCAAACTCAAAACCCCTTTAAAACCTAGATCCAATGGTTAAGGCAAAGATAAAGTCCACCCACAGACTCAATGGGGTCTGTGCCGGCATGGGAGGCTTACCTGGGCCATATCCATTAGTTAGGCTAGCTTGGAGTCCCATCTGTGGGTCGCCAATTGATGAAAGAAATGTCCTTCTGGGTTTGGCTCCAAGTGGAGAAAAAGACACTGGAGACATGGAGGCTGCTTGGAAAGATGGTTTATTGTTGGACAGGGCCACATGGCTTGAGCCCTGAACAGAAAAGGTGATCACATGCTTCAATGTTGGTGGAGAAGAAGAGAAGCGCTGAGGAAGGGGCTTGCTAGGCTTTTTATAACCTGTTAATCCCACCTCTCTGTTTCCTGTTCCTGTGTAAGAAATGTATTCTGATTGGTTGTCAGACTCCCATTGGGTCCTGCAGGGGCTACTCTCTAAGCTGTGTTTTGAATCCAGATTTGGTTGAGTTCTCAGATGCCATGTGGTCAGTTGAGTAAAGTTCCTTAATCCCTTCCCCCTGGAGCTGCAGTGGAGAAGTCTTTATTATGTAAAATGGACTAGCTTGGCCTTCTTAATGGCCCATTAACAGTGGGGATGGGCAGGAAGCTACAGGCAACTATTTTGTCTTTTAAAACATGTTTCTTTCTTTTCATATCCAGAGAAATATTCTGCCTTTTCAATATTTCCTAGGATATTTCATTTTTCTGGGAGAGGGCTGGATGATAATTTCCCACACACAATAACAACCCTCTGAGGGGGGTTGGGCTGAGGGAGAGTGACTGACCCAAAGTCACCCAATTGGCTTTCATGGCTAAGGTGGCTCCAGAACTCACAGTCTCACCGTTTCTAGCCTGGTGCCTTAACCCCTGGACCAAACTGGCTCTTTCTTTTGGAAAGAAAGAGTGAAGAAAATGAGTTTTATATAAATAATGCATAAGATTGCTTTGCATTTTCATGCTCTCATTCAAGATGATAAAAATTCCAATGTGACAAATTGTTCTTATGTCTTGATTAAGAAAGGATTACAAGCATGTCAGCCTTCTACAGAAATATAGGTGCCCTCCTTTTCATTTTAATCAGTTTATTTTAATAATTTATCCTGGTACCATATTTCTTTGGGGGTTTAGCACCCCAGTTTTCTTCCCAAAGTTTTAACCCTATTTTAATTTATAGCTATTCTATTATTTAAAGAAAGCTTTTATCCTGTTCCTCATAACCTAAACATGTTCATACATTCTCCATTCTCTCTTCTCAAATCTCAGGGAGTTATATTTTTTTATCCCATACATTTATAACTATTCCCATTTTCGATATCCTTTTTCTCATTTGCTGCTTTGATTATTGCTTCAGTTTGTTCTAATCAACCAACTTTCACTTGTGTTAGATTTGTAATATAGGCCAGTTTTTTACACCTCTTAGTTTGAAATGATGCTTGCTTTTATGTTTGATACATTGATATGATCTCTCTTTCCTATGTGAGTGACTTAAACATCTGCTTGAATTGGTATTAAAAAATTTCTTTTCTTTACATTTAAATGAAGTGCTGAATCGGAGAGTGGACAAATTCCAGAAGAGGAAAATAAAGAAGATAAGAAAGAAGATGCAGAAGATAAAGGGGTAATGTTATCAGTGTGAAAATTTTGAGAAAATGAAAATCAAATGCGGATTAAATCAGAAGTTTTCAATACATGCAGTACATGTTTAAATTGGGGAACAAGAAAGCAAAATATATGGTTATATATTTTAGGAAAGCAAGGTGGGATACATACCACATACCTACTAAGAATCACTTTGTTTTGGGTGGAAGAGAAATGGATGTTGTGTTGATTTTAAATGTTTTAAATGTTTTTATTTGTTGTTTTTGTTTGTTGTGAGCCGCCCAGAGTCCCTAGGGAGTGGGCGGCATACAAATACCATTAAAGTTTGAAAGTTTGAAAGTTTGATTCTTGTGCTCCTTCTAGGAGGACTAACTGAGGACTTTAGGTCTCAGTGAAGCTTCTTCACAGAATTTAGGAATGCTCTTCTCATAACATGAAACAGGAGTAATGCTTGTAGTTAATAAAGATTTGCATTCCAAAGGCCCTAACGTAGGTTGGGGTAAGTAGGAAGATTTTTTTTAAAAAAAAACTGGGTTAAAAAGAGACTCAGTTGGATTGCTCACTTTGGCTTTTGTGAGCCCCCTCATTATAAGCCAAAGAAGATTTGAATCTATGACAATGTCAGGGCTGAATCTGTACTGATTTCGGTGAATGTGAATGAGCCAAAGAAGTTTAGAATTTTATTCAAAAGCATAAGTACGCTTTATATTCTATTTTACTTCTTCAAAATCCAACGAGTGCTTCTACATACAGTATGTCATAAGAAAAGTCATTCCCTGCATGATTCTGATCTTTGTAAGTATACCCATTCTAAGCCTTTCGTTGCTACCTTATGAAGTGTTAATCTGTAGCATGCTATTTGACCGCTGGATTCTGTAGTATTGATAGTCTATCCTATATGTACTATTTGGTCATTGATTGCATTGTATTCTGTTACTATCTAATCCTTCCTGACTATGAATGCAGCACTGTCCTTTCTTGGTTTTTTTATGTCCTATGTATGAGACAGCACAATCTTCTGAATGAAAGTGTCCAGTCCTTGTCCATTTCAGTCTGCTCATGCCTAAAATGCCAATATGTTCTTGATTCATTTTTCATTGTGTTGAGTTTTCCCATGTTCATGAATCTTACATTCTATGTTCACACTATAAGTCTTTCTTTGCAGCTTTGAATATTCCTGTTAGCAATGTCAGCAGCTGTATATATTCTGAAAGTTATAATCTAGCCGTTATAATCACCATGAGCATTCTGAAAGATCCTTAGCTTTTCCTTGGCAGCATCCAAGTGCCATTCAATCTCTTGAAGGGTCCCTCATCCAGCATTACATGACCAGTTTTCTTAGAAAAAAAATCATCCATGTAATAGTTTTAGAAAAATACAGGACTCTTCCCATCTGGTATCAAACTACTCTATGCATTTTCCATTATTCCTAAAGTGCTAATCCATCTCCAGCATCTTCCTATTTCTTCGCTGCTCAATATAGGTGCCTGCTTTTAGCTAGGCCGCTGTAATGTCCTTCACCTTTTGGGTTATTCTTCTGGGAATGTACGTAACACCCCCCCCACCCGGCATTTACTTCCAGCATTCTTTGCTCTTCCCTCCCAGGAATTTTGCTTTGGAATTTTGCTTTGCCATATTGAGGCAGCATAAGAGGACTTGAGTGGGATTCCAATTATAGACAATGGAAAATAAGATTGTGCTAGAAGTCAGCAGAACAAAATACTAAACTTAACTTTTAGTTTGTTTCACTTATTGTAGCCAGAAGACAAAAATGCAACAGAGGAAGGAGCAGCTACTACTCCCTTGATAATCACAGAAGAAGCAGGAAGAATTCCTCCTACATTGACTATGGAAGACGAAACAGTTAGTGGCATGGAGGCCATTGAGAAAGAAGAGGAAAGTGCTGCTGTGATAACCAAAGAGGAAGCAACAAAAGATATTCCCATTGTGCCCACAGAAGAAATAACAGGCGGTGTTTCCATGGTGTCCATGATAGAAAGGGCAAAGGGTGCTGTTAGAACAACCTCTGAGGATAAATTCGCAGGACAGACGGATATATCAAGTGCGTCATTGGTAAGTATTTCTGAGCAAATAAGACCATCTCTCATCAAGGTAACTGATGCTTCTTGTAGAATGTAGAAATTTAATATTTCTCTCTCTCCCCCCTCTCTGTGTATTGACTCTGTTTGATTCAGTCTTCTTAAGGCAGATGTGCTAGAGCAGGTAACGAGAAAGCCTAAAGTTTCCATAGGTTCACAATTTAGCCTTATTGTATCTCAGAAAAACTGACTGAAACAGCAAAGAGGGAACATGGTCTCAAATGAACCAAGGGAGCAAATAAAATGCAAATGCAAAATGCAAATAAGCAGTAAGAAAAATAATACTTATACCCATTTAGATGACCCTAATATATAGACTGTGTCAAAATGTATATTGATAATTCAGACGTAGTAGCCAACTTCAGTGAATTGATGATAAAAGTGCACTGCTTGAGATTTTAGAGTCATATATAGAATATAATAAAAAATCAGGCCCTGTAGGCCAATCACAGAGCCTTCAGTCATAGTGCTATGGTATAGAAACTATAGTTGCTTCCTGGATGGTTATTATTACTGCTGTGTAACTCCCATTGTCATGGCAGCTACGGTACATCAGTGACTAGTGTTTCCAGTGGAATACAATGCTACTTATTGTCTGTAAAGTATATTGTGTGAGGGCTTCCACTTTTAGGGCTTCTGGAAAACTTGTAAAACTTAGGTGTTGTAGAACTTCAGTGCTAGGCATACTTTTAAATAATTAATGGAAACTTAATAAATTATTATATTGGATTTATCATTGTGGGACCAGAAACACATTCTTTAAAAAAAATCCTTATTGTATTGCTTCTAGTTGTAGTTCTATTTGGAAATCAATGAATAACTGAATTATTACAATACTTTGGCCTCAAACACCTTTAGCAGTGATGGCGAACTTATGGCACGCGTGCCACAGGTGGCACATGGAGCCATTTGTCAGGGCACGTGAGGCACTGCCCTGTCAGCTGGCCAGCAGTTCACCCTTTTTTAAAGCCATTTTTCGCCCTCCCCAGGCTCCAGAGGCTTTATAGGAGCCTGGGGAGAGCAAAAAGAGCCTCCCCCACCCCCCGGAGGCCCTCCGGAGGCTTCATGAGCTTCATGAGCCTCCGGCGTGCAAAAATCCGGCCCTACAGGCAAACCGAAAATTTGGGAACAGAATTCCACTTTGCTCGAAGGGTCATTTTGACTGCTCCGAAGGCTTCAGGAAAGCCTCCTGAAGGTCCCTGAAGCCTTTGGAGCACTCAGAATGACCCTCCGAGCAAATTGGAAGTGACTTCCTCTTTGCTCGGAGGGTTGTTTTGACTGCTCCGGAGGCTTCATGGAAACCTCCTGAAGGTCCCTGAAACCTCCGGGGGGCTTCCAGGGGGGAGAGGCTGTTTTCGCCCTCCCCAGGCTCCTGTAAAGCCTCTGGAGCCTGGGGAGGGGAAAAAAGCATGCAAAAAATGGAGGGGAGCACCTGTAGTGCGCACATGCGCACTGGGGGGGGTCGCGCCTTGCATTATGGGTGCGGCATGCCTGTGCATGACACCCTCCCTGTGCTCCCCTCACTTATGGCATGCGAGCCAAAAAAGGTTTGCCATTGCTGGTCTATCCTATACCCTCCTTTCTTGTGGAAAAGTCTTAGGTTGGCAGCTACGGTTGGTTTGGCTTTCTTTTTAAGGATTAAATTTGGGCCTTCTGCAAACCGATAGCCTGGAAAAAAGTTCCAAGGTACTTAAATGCCTTGATTTGTTCAATGATGTTAGTATTAATTTATGAATACAAAGCAATTTAATGCTTTGTTCAGTTCAGTGGATGTAATTGAGATAAGCTATTGCTTTTATAAATCACTTAGAATCGGTTAACTGAAGCAGTTTATGAAGCTGTAAATAAATATTTTTGTGAGCTGTCGAAAAGCATTTCGAAGTAGATGGCATACAAGAGTGTAAAATAAAATAAAAAGGGCATCAAAAGCCACCTATTGTCCATATTAATTACATTTTAAACCATTCCCCCATGCCTTCAGGAAATCATAAGTAACCTTCATTCTTATTTGCTATGACAAATTCAAGTAGAAACTATATAGCATCACTCATTCTTAGCACAAACACTCCTTTTTGAAGTTGTCTTCTGGTAACAGTTTTTTCTGTTTTGCAAAAGCTTGATGTTTCTGGAGAGAAAAGTATGGAGAGTGCTCTTTCTAGTGAAGTAACAATTTCTTTGCCATCTTCTGGAATCAGCAGTGTAAAATCTGAATTACCAATGCACATGGACCCCTCTGCAATGTCAGGTTAGCCTCTATTTCGGTAGAATGATGTTATATAGTACTAATGCATTTCTTAGATCCAACTGAATCTTTGCCATTGGGACACAGTTCAAAAATCTTTACTCCTGTTTATTCCTGCTTGATAAGAACATTAATCAAATTCTCCATTATTGGCTGCTTTATTTTATTGTTATTAAAATATGGTGTTTAGTATTTGAAAGTGTTTTGAGAATCTTGATAATTTGGAAAGGGATTTATAGCAATTATATTCTTGTCTACCTATATACTGAATATATAGGTGGTCAGGAATTCAACTAGTAGTTTTGTGTAACTGAACATGAATTAGTATACGCATTGATATTACTTTATGTTAGCATGTACAGTATTTATACTCACAGATACATAAAGAAGTATAGATCAAATTTCAAAAATAAAAATAATCAGTATAATAAATATATATATAGTAAATAGATGAATACAAATGGAATACAAGTAGGCAAGAAGGGGGGAAAGCAATAAAAATGGAACAAGGGAAACATATTTTGTCATGTATAATCCAGAAGAATCATTAGAAAAAGATACATTGTTTGATATATGTAGGATTTGTTTATTTATTGAATTCAATTTATTTATTTATATTCTATTGGCTTAAAGTGAATTATAATAATTATAAAAATAAGTAGAAGCATTCTGTATAGTATTTGAAAACACAGCAACTAAAATAGAGCAAAGTGTCACTAAATGTCATTTAATGTATACATTACAACGAAATTATATATTATATTAAACATTTGACATTTAGTTAATGCCTACCTAACAATTTAATACAAAATCAGTTTTAAATAGCCAGCAACAAATCATATCTCCACACAAACTAAAAATATTCCTATTTTGTCATCCTGAATTCCAAAAAGCTCCAACAATTCAGTCTAATCACTGCTTAGGATCATGAGATGGTAGCTTGGATTACAACAGGTTTCTATTTCTTTCTTCCAAAAAATTAAGCATGGCAAAATGCACTTTTGTCAAAGTGACATATACATTGTATCTATTTTCAATTCCCCTGTGTTAATGGCATTTTTTGATTATGCTTTATATTCATTATAATATCACAATCATTACATAAGCGAGTATTATTTGAAGTAAAACATTTTTGGAGAATTTTCATGTGTAAACTTGCTTTTCTCTGGTATCCTCCCTCTTTTCTTCATATACAGAGGTCACTCAATCAATTGTTTTCCCTTCCCATTTTGATTCTGCTGTTCAGCAGATGACTTCTGAAATCAGTAGGCATGGCCCCACAGAACAGCCCGATGGAGAAGTGATGGCAGATCACCCTGGGCAGGAACTAGGCATCGAAGAAATCCAGCTGGTTGTGTTAGATCCAGATCATGTAAGAAAACTCTATAAAGACTATGGTTCTAATAACTACAAAATGGATGTCAAATGTTATAAAATTTATTTAAGTTAAATTTAATACAGAGAGTAGTGCTATACTACCCTTCCAAGAGGGTGGCGGTGGAATTAAAGGATTTCACGCCCATGGTGTGACACCACTAGCTATCAATGAGATGTGACATGGCCTTGGAGTCATGCTGCATAATTTCCTCCATGTAGACCAATGTTTCTCAACTTCATCAACTTTAAGACATATTTAAGCAACTTTAAAATGCTAGCTGGGGAATAATTGGGAATTGAAGTTCACATATCCTAAAGTTGCTGAGGCTGAAAAACACAGATCTAGGCCAAGATAGGCTACAGGGAAACTAGCTGACAGCTTCTCCTGCCACAACATATTCTTATCATCTTTCCCATACTAAATGACTAGTCATCACTGGTACAGTCTACCATAGTTTTAAATATTGTTTTGCTTTAATGAGTTATCATTTATGTTTGAAATTTGTTATAAAATTATGATGGCCTCTAAACCTGTGAAGACAATGTCTATCAGTTGCAACATTTTGGAAGAAACATTTTTAGCTTGGGTGATTCTTTCTTGTAATGTACCTATTATCAATTTGTATAAGTGAAAATTCAAAGATGGGAAGGCTGGCTCTTCAGTGTGATCCTAAGTTGTTCAGTCTAGTTTTTACTTGACATGAAATTAGGACCAAGAAAGTGTCCAGAAGAAAATCTTTGTTAAAATAGAGTTACTTGCATTGGAGTCATTGGGGGGGTGGGGGTGGTTGAGAAATATATTAATATATTCTTTCTTGTTTCTTTAGCCTTTAATGAAAAGATTCCAGTCTGCTTTGAAGACTTATCTCAACAAACAAAAAGGAAAACTTACTGATGAAATGCAAGAGTTGGTATGATCTTTTTGCTTGGAACTTAGTTCTGCTCATATCTTGACATTTTTGCTGGCTCATTTCCTCTTTCTCATGTCTGCAGGCAGTAGCCATAAAGAGTGGGAAAAAGCAGAGGGAAGAACTTGGTGTGCTCCTGTATGGCTTTCAGCAGCATTTGGCCCGGCTGCAGATGGAATTAGAGAAGAACCACAGTTACCATTCTCAGGTTGCCATGGCACGGCGGCAGCTAGAGGAGGAATTGCATGACCTTAGAGATGCATATAAGAAGACATTCCATGGTACCCAGGTTGAACGGAAAACAGGTGATCAATTCCAATGTTGCAAAGTTGTCTTATGATACATTAGCTACTGCTTAATAAACTTTAGTTCAATAATTTAGGGATTGATCTGTTGTGAAATGGAAACATGCTCTGAACATATAGAATTCCTAATCAGTCGTTTTTGTCTCAAAGCAAACCAGAATATGATTGCATTTATTTGGTATAACATAACAGAGTACTTATAATTAAAAGTTAGCTATACTTATCTTGCAAAAGCACATTACTTTATCTGAGAGGAAAATACGTTATATGTTTGGAGATTATATAATAGTTCATTTTTGTCTTATATGTTATATAAGCTTGGATCTATATTTCAATCTTTTATATAATATATAAAATATTATACACACACACATAGACTATAATTTTATATTTCTTACTTTGAAGCTGAAATCTAGGAGTCATGTCCTTCTGTATATTAAGTTTTCATGGCATGCTACTTTCCTTAGTTCTTTCATCATTAGATGGGGCTTGACACAAGCTCCAAATGTTTGTGTACATACGCATATGTGTGTAATTTCTCATTTTTTTCCCTTAGTTTCATCAGTTCAAATGGAGATCGAAAATCTATCACTGCGTCTTTTCTACATGCAGAACATGGACCAAGATGTCCGTGATGATATAGCTGTAATGAAGAGAACTGTCAAAAAGGCTGAAATGGAGAGGATGCGTGCAGAGGTGGAAAAACAAAAGCAGGTATTTAGAACTCTACACCTTGCCTTTTCCTCTCTTAAACCTGCTCAGGTTTATTTTCTGTTAGCCACTTCTCATGTCATTTGTTTTTCATGCTCTCTGTTCTTAGAGATGGCTTAGTTTGTTGTTACTGTTTCATAGAAATCAACCTCAGGACTTATTTCTTTGGTGAGCTTTATTGACTCATTCACGTTTTGTGTCATCTTCATTTGGCATCTATTACAAGCCATGAGACTATTTTGTACAAAAGATGTCATTGCGCAAATGACAACACAGTAATGGCATCATTTGTATTAGTTTCATTATGACTCACACAATTATGTTTATATGATGACAGGCTGCATTTGTATCTCTTGTACCATTGGATAAGTCTTAGCTGCACTTCACTGCACTTTAATTGTCATCTTTATAGTGTGATTCCTGAGAGTTATCATAATCTATATTAATTTTACTTTACAATATACAAGAACAGGAAAAAGGTCTAGTGCTGTACAGTATTTCTTCAGTCAAAATTAATCTGTATTATATACAGTGCAAAAGAAATTATTAGTTCAGATCTTGTAGAATAAATACTACTGTTTTAGGTTGCAGGTGTATCCCCTGCAAAATAAAAGTACAGCATGTTATACTTAAGGGAGGCATTTTAAATGTAAGTTGCTTTCAGAATCATGACATTGATATGTTACTCTCTAATGAAACTGTCCTTTAAAGTGACAAAATGCATGGTGACTTCATTTCATGTATTAGCAGGTCTGTGTGTATGTATGTATTGTATGCCTCCCATGCTGTTAAACAGAATTTTTTAAATTTTATAATTTTAATTATCAACCTATCACTTCTAATTGATTTACCTGATTTCACCTATTTTTAAAACAATCATATTAAATGGGGGAAAAGTCTTATTTATAGTTAATGTTGGGAGAGTTTGACTGCAAAGAGAGTATGTGTACTGTATTTTTGAACCTTTTGAACCTAATCTTTTTTCTCCATCTTTTAGTTCACATGGAATTACAAACTCTCCTAGTGCCAAAATATTGTAAATATTATACACATTATTAGAAAGTCCTATGACTATATTACTTATTTTGACATGGCTTCTGCTAATGATCTAAAGTTGTGAGTCTCTCTAAGCAAGCCTTCCATTAGCATCTGGCCACTGTGTTGAGACCTACAGGTAGACCTCGCCTTATGACCATAATTGGACCAAAACTTTGGTCACTAAGAGATGCAGTCATTAAGTGAGTCATCATGTGACCGGACCCAATTTTCTGACTATTTTTACTTCCATCTTTAAGAAAATCATGTCATTAAGGGAATCACATAGTCATTATGGGAAACTTGCTTCCCTAATTGACTTCCTTGTCAGAAACTTTCTGGGAAGGTTGTAAATCATAATCACATGACTATAAGAATCTTCATCGTAAATACAAGTGCTCAAATTGTGATCATGTGATTGTGGAGTTGGGACAATAGTTGTAACTTTGAGGACAGGTCATAAATTACTTTTTCTGAGGCCATTATAATTTTGTTCTATTGTTAAGTGAAGAGTCATAAATCATAGACTACCTGTGGTGCATATAGAGAGCATGCATGCAGCTGTTTCTCTTATCTTGCTCATTATCTAAACTTAAGTGAATAGGAAGAGAGCCCATGCTTATATCATGAAATGATTTGAATTTCCTAGGACCTTTATGTTGACCGCCTAACAAGAAGAGTTGATGAACTAGAGGAGCAGATTGCTCTTTATGACGCACAGTACATGGCTCAGGCAGAAGATACCAGGATCACACGGCAAGAAGTAGGAGAGGTAAGAAGTTGTCTCATTTTTTTCCTTACAGCTAGAATATTTTTTGATAAATTACAGATTACAGTAATATTTAATAGGATTACCTTGTTAATCCCTCAGTGAGATAGAGACTAATGGAGATGATAGAGATAGCAACTGTCCACATGAAGCTTTAAGTGACACCTATTTATCAAACCACATTTAGTATATTTTAAATGTACAGATTTAAATGAATCTTTCAATTAAAAGTTGAAAATATATGTACACATACTGCCCTAGTAGTTTATAATCCTCTGGGGCAAACTACATCTTGCTGTGCATACAAGGAGACCTGATGAATGACTATTTGGGAATCTATGGATTGATTAGTAGAGAAACAGGACAGACATGTTAAACCTTTCTCATAGTATGATTACTACCAGCTGCCTACTTGTAGCAGCAGCCAGCACTGTGCAGGATATAATAGGTATTTTTAATTATTTCAATTTTTACGTATAAATTTGTAAATCTGACATTGAGCTACATAGAAAGAGATGAGGCAGAAGTCAGCAGAAATATAATTTATATTTTCCCACATAGTCCTATAGTGTTTCATTACTTCGTCTTTGCAGGCAAGTATAGAGATCCAAGCTATTAATGTGGAGAAAAAGCAACTATTGCACCAATGGACTGTCAGTTTGACTGGGATGAAGCGCCGTGATGAGGCATATGCTGCCATGCAAGAAGCACTAAGGTAATTACCCGAATAAGCAGTTTCTTGGGGTGTTAGTTACCTTTCAGAAAGACAGAAGAAAACCTAAGCACCTAGAATTTCTCAAGATAGCTACAAAGGCATAGCTGTTCGCCATCTCTTTTTCTCAATTGCAGAAAAGTAAGTGGAGAAAGAAAATAAGCAGAACTTTAACAGGTCAGGGGCATTGCTGTAAAAAAAGATAGTATGAGAAAAAAGATAGTCCTTCAAACTTCATTTATCAAACATACGGTTTAATTTAGTAAATAGTCTGCACCATTTTTCTTTAAGGATGTCTGTTATTTGGGTGGTGGTTAAATTTGGTGTAAAGATTAGCTTTAGAACAAATTTAATAGTAGGTGTTAGTTTATTTTACGTTGGGATTGTTTGCCAGGATAACCTTTAGGGAAGAAAATTTCTACTGCCAGTACTATAGTGAGAAAGTAAAATTAGAATTAGGCTCCCTTGTCATCTGGGCTGGCATGAGGCTAATTTCAGACAGTTATATGCATACATCCATACATATAGACACAGACATACATACAAATACACATGCACACAAAGTTGCATTTATACATACAAAGTTAAATTGAAATATTATTTATAAAACATTGAATAAAATATTTTCATTACAATACTTCAAAAGGACTTTTTGACCCACGTTTGCCTTGCCTTTTGTAATAGTATATAGATCTTGCCTTATAAGTGAAATGTTGCTGCAGAAATGTTTTATGAGAATGGCGATGATAATGAAGATGATAATTTCTTTCCAAGTTTCCTTCTGCTTTTCCAAGATCTGATAATGAGTAATTCTGTCTTATTCAACTCTAATCAGACTTATTTGGAATACTTAATCTAGTTCTGGATATTCTATTTTTAAAAAATAAGAGTGATGTCAGAAAGGGCCAAATACACTCACCAAAATTGTGGCAACAAGTCACATTGATTAGGCTTAACCTGAACAAAGCAAAGTTGATGAGACTGCAGAGGTATAATTCAAGAAGGCACAGTCTTTTTTAAAAAAAATTATTCAAGGAACAAGGATAGATACAAAGGGCTTAAATTGTTGATTATAAATTTAAAAAGTAGTTTTCAGTTGAAAGAATTCTCTCCTACTGGAAATCTTGAGGCAGAGCTTGAACGGTTGTCATGTAGGGATACTATATTCTACTTTTGATTTCCTGCATATACAGTAAATAGAATGTGTTCTATGTAATCACAAGAATTACTGGAATCTAGACATGCATGTAACTATTAGATGCTTGTGCTGTCATCTAATTATTTACAAAATAAATTATTTGAAAGCAGAGACATTTGTAGTGATTATTTTGTTCCAAATTATTCCTCTTTTTTGCCCCTGCAGAGATTCCAGACATAAACTCAAATCTTTGGAGGCTGAAATTGAGGTCTATAAGAAATCTATCACCAAGGAGGAAGAGAGGAATGAATTGTTGGCTTCTATCCTGAACCGTTCAGAGAACGATGCCAACACAAGCAGAAAGCTGATAGCACAGAACTTGTCTAAACAAGATGCCATGAAAGTGGAATTTGGCACTTACACCCGTACCCTTCAGGAGACAGAGCAGGCCCTCAATAGGACATCTGCAGTAAGATTTTCAGACGAAAATTTGCTATTGGTTTACTTGTAGTGTTTGACTGGACAGCCAGGACTGAAATGGTTATTCCAAAGATCTTTCAAAACATTATTGCTGAAAATTAGGCCACACATTTTCTGCCATTTGAAATATTAATATAAGCTTCCTAATAGTTTCAATATATTTTCATAAAAAAACAAATATTGAGAAAGAAAGAGATAAAGCTGAAATTCTGACTCTGAATAGCATGTTTCTGGTCACTTTATATAATTGCCTCTCCTACCAGAGGCTATAGTATGAGAGGCAATTATATAAATTGTGGTAATAATTAAGTGTGGTTTCTTACCATCAAATATGGCTCATCATAATTCTGTCAATAGGTTAGTAAAACAATTCTATGAGAAATTTCCTGATAAGCCAAAGGGTCTCCCTGGTGGGGTAAGAGGTGGTTAATTTTGTTATGTTAACATTTATTGTTTTTTCTTTCTTCAGGAAACATTTTTCTTCTGAGGAGAGGCCGCCTGTCAGGCCTACAGTCATATTCCTTTTTAGGATTTTTGGCCTGCCACACACACTATTATTTTTTTATGCTGTTTCATTAGTGTAGTAATTGGGAGGGGGAATAGAAAGGAGTAGAATTGTGGAATGTGTTGTTTTCATTCCTTTCTAGAAGTCCAAGGTCATCTTTTGTCTCCACACCTCTGCATCTGACCGGAACCAGCTGGGTGGAGATGCCAGCGTGGCCGAAGATTTGACCATGTGATGGATTTATGGGTGTGGGGATAAGATCAGGAACTTTCAACTGGGTGGAATCCCAAGAAGCTTTAGATTTGGGATTCCACAGTTCGTGCTGTCTTATTAAATTGGAACTTTAAGGATAGCTCTGCCTTGGACTCTGATTTAATTCTGCATATTTGGAATGCTGACAAATTCATAATTCTGCCCTCTACTCTGTTTGCAGTCATCTGCTTTCTAAAAGTTTCCTATTTCCCATTCCAGGATCGAGCAGCTCACATGAATGAATTGGTGGTTCTTCGTAGAGAACTCGAGAAAGGATCACAAACCAAGCAGGATAAGGAAAACGAGATCATGACAAAGTTGCAAGATCAGTTGATATCAAATAAAGCAGCAAAATATTTTTTACAACTAAGAGCTAAACTTCAAAATACGATGTTGACTATGGTATGTAGAACACCTCCATATTTGGGGCTGATAGGAACGAGGTTTATATTTAAGTATGTGAAGTTTCTCTCTCTCTCTCTCTCCCTCCCTCCCTCCCTCCCTCCCTCCCTCCCTCCCTCCCTCTCTCTCTCTCTCTCTCTCTCTCTCTTAATTCATAATATTTTCAGATTGAAGTATAGTTCCACTTACCACCAAATAAACATAAGGATACATTTTTAAAACAATACTTCCTGCTTTACTACTGGAAGCCCTGTTAAATCAATTTTTAAAAATTATTTTGTTCATTCTAGCTTTAGATTTTATCTCTGTTGGCTTTCAATTTCAAAAACAGAAAGCTTCAGCTGAAACATGAAAGTAAAGTTTGATTAGCCTGAAGACATCACCTTTTTTCACTAAAAAAAAAGTACAAAAGGGAGAAGTATCTTTAGTGGAAGTTGCAATGATTACAATGGTGCTAGAGTATGGTCATATTTTTCCTATTGTGCATGAACATACAGTAGTTTTACTTATTATATAATGAAAACGTATTCCCATTTGCATTTACCTATAAGTAGTGATATATTTAGCAGGAATTTTCCTGTTAGTTGACTTTCTACTTTACTAAACCTGGATTGTTTTAAAGCAGGGGTGTCAAACTCGCATCCTGCGGGCTAGATGCGTCAAGCGCTGGTCACCCCCACCCCCATTTTAGTGAAAGGGAAAAAAGTTGCGATATGTTATCTGACGTGTCGTCGCGAGTTTGACACCCCTGTGATTAATGCAAGGAAAATATTACCAAAATATGAATTATTTGCCAGTTTGAATGATTGTCTTCTTGCAGATGAAGATGCTAGAACAGGTGCTCCAAAAGAATAGCTCTCACTAACAAAGAATTGTAGCTAGTTCTCACTTACTTTCCCAAATTGGGAGTGGCAACAGTTGTTATATGAAATGTCACATGACCGCGCCAACTTACATTAGTTCTAGCTGCAGTTGTTAAGTGAATCACTGTGGGTCATTAAGTATGACATCACATGCCCATGGCTTGCCACTTCCTTTCCTGTTGACTTTGCTGGCTGTGAAGGTTGCAGATGGGCAGGGCAATGAAACTATCGTAAATATTCACTGGTTGCTGGGGGTACTCAAATCGTGATCATGTGTCGGCAGGGACACCATGATGGCCCCAATTTAAAGGACTAGTTTTAAGTCTCCTTTTTCAGTGCCATCATAATTTTAAACATGATTGATAACTGATGATTACGTTTTATTGATAAAGAAAAGATCAACAATGAAGTTTGAGACACCTTATGGTTTGGAGCTGGAACCATGCTCTGACCAAGCTTTTGTGATCACAGGGCCCAACTGACATAAAAAAGGTTTGCAATTTCTGCAAGTAATATGAAGATTCTGAATTGACCAGTTCTGTTATAACTATTAAGACTACGATCTTTCTGATAAACAGAATACTATCTTCTGTGGATAAAACGTATAGAAACAGCATAAACCTCACCATGAGCATCAATATTGGAGATAATAAAAGAAATATCCTTAAACCAGTACCTGAGTTAGTGCTTGAGTCTCCAGTGCTTATGATCCTTGGGGATTTTAAACCTCCTGAGTGGGAACTGTCTCAGGATTATATGGCAGCCATAACAGCCATGGTTTTGACCTTGGTAATAATATCTAGTCCAATCCATAAAGATAGTTACAAGTGTGATCTAGTTTTCATTTTGGGACAATTGATTTATTATTTCCATATGGTGTCATTTTTTTTAATCCTTTGCCATGGACAGTCCTTTGTCCCTTTTTGGTCATCCTGAATCTTCCTCCATAACCAACCATTGCAAGAAAGAAAGATGAATTAATTTGGTCTCTCCTGGCACTTTATGGATTCTATTAGTTTCCGACTGGTGCTTGGAGAGTTTTTGAATGACCAGTTCAACCAGTTTTGCCACTTACCAAACTCTGAAAAAGAAAATTGGCAAGAACATTGGATGAAATCATTCCTGAGTATCCCTTCCAGTGTACAGAACTAAATATGCCCTATGATTCATAGAGGAGCTCTGGAAGGTAAAGTGACAGAAGACACATCAGAAGTGTGAACATGACTAGGCAGAGGTGTGAGTCTAGATTTGGGATCACATATTGGCAATAAGATAGTGAAATACAATTACTTGCATCTGCAGAGTGCCATCCAGCATCCTTATTTAAACTAACCCAGACCTTTTGTGGAAATACAGGTTGAAAAGATATTCCCCAAGACCACCATGACTAAAAGAGAAATTAGTCAGATTTGTTCTGATTTGTATTCACAATGTATATAATAGTGCCTTGCAATATTATCTGGGATTCTTATGAGTCTCTGGGATTTAAGGAACTGGATAGCATCCACTATAATGTGAACCTAGCCACTTCCAAGTTGGACTCCAAGCTCTCCTGGCTTTTATGGTTACAGGCTAACCTAAATTAGTGATAGAGATTTATTTACAGTAATATTATTACATTATTGTGATTTATTATTTATTATTGGCTGTCAAATAACAATTGTTAAAATGCACCCAGTGAAACCAATGTATGCAGTTACATATTGGAAAGAGCAAGTGGGTATAGCTTATCTCCCAGTATTCTAGCCTTGTGCTTTTTTCCCTGCCCTTTTGTGTTCTTCTTGCTATGATTTGGGGAATTTTTGTTCAGCTACAGTCTAAAGTAATACTGTGACTGCAGCCAGGCTTTCCATTGGTAATAGATATTGGTTAACAGCACTGAAATACTTACAGCTACCATATGGAGACGTCTTTTTCTGATCTCCCTTTTCTTGTAATCCCTAGGATACACAGCTTACCAAACTTGAAAATGAAACGGCTCAAACCTCACTGGATATAACAAATACAAATAATAGGCTGAACATGTTTCAGAAGAATCTTTCAGAACTGGATAAGGAATTGGATGAGTTAAACAGCGAGATCAGTCATAGTGAGACTGAGATTGCTAAACGTAACCTCCTGATTGGACGCAAACAGGGTACTATCAACTTGTACAATAAGAAATTGGAAATGATGATTTCTCAACTTGGGGTATGTTCCATTTTTTTTCTTGGGTTGCTCAGGGCAATATATATGGCTTGCTCTCTCATTTTTTATACCAATTCTGTTGAGCTTAAGGATAGCACTAGCCTATAAACATCGAGTATATTCATTAATTAGTAAGGATATTTAAAGATATTCCCCATTCAGTTCTACACTATAACTATCACACATTAACCTTTCTTACTGTTGGCATTTAGTCTATCCAACTGCTAAGCAAATCAAGATGGAAATATTAAAGCAACTAATACCCGAGCAGTCCCTGTTATTCAGTATACAGCAGGAATAATTAAATGAATCCAGGTGGAACTTGATAACTTGGATTGGAAAATGGGAAAACCAATGACATTGTACCTTTCTCTCCATCTGAAAAGTGATACTGATTGCCTGTATTTGCCAAGAGCTAAAGGAGAGAGATGTACAGATGGAAAAAAAATTGTGGAGGAAGCAAAGCATGGTTTGAAGTGATTACATGAAGAAAAGTGAAGAACCCTTATTGAAAGAAGTCCATCAAGGAAAGCATTTGAAAACAGCAAGGGTGAAGGCTGATTAAAAAAAGAAATAATCAAACCAATTTGTTAATTGGAAGAATATGCCAATACATAATCAATACTTGAAGAATGTAGAAGGAAAGTCCAATAAAAACTCCACATAGAATTGGTTAAGATCAGGAGCATTAAAGAAACTCAAAGCTTTATTTTAGTAGCTCAAAAACAAGTTTTGCCAACTAATTGCATGAAAGTGAAAATTCAGCCTGTAACAAACAACAGCAAATGCCATCTTTGTAGTAAAAAGGATGCAACAATTGACCATCTGATCTGTGACTGCCACCGATTACACAAGACCCACTGGGACCATCAAGTTGAGAAGGTTTTCAAAAATAACTGGCCTAAGATCTTATGGGACTTTAAGATCCAAACAAGCTTCTTGCCCGATATAATAGTTATCAAAAAGAAAATAGTCTGATACATCAATATTCCTGTATTGGGTGGTATTAAAATTGAGAAAAAACAATTGGAAAATTATGAAACACGAGACTTGCAGATCAAAGCTGAATGCCTGTGAAAAGCGAAATCCACTGTTACATTGTTAGCTGTGAAGTCATGTCTGACCCATCGCGACTCCATGGACAATATTCCTCCAGGCCTTTACCATCCTCCGGAGTCCATTTAAGCTCACTGTTATACCAATTGTAATTGAAACCCTTGGCTCAATCATCAGATTAATTTTCCTAAAACTAAACAGAGCTAAGAATTGAACCAATAGTTGCCAGCAAAAGACCGAAGTTGGAAATGGGATGGATTCAGCTTAAGGCTGTGGAGAGCAACATCAGTGAATTCCTATGGAGAGACAGGTGGACAACCACTTAGAATACTCCTGATTGTGTCATTCTAAGCTACTTCCCTCTTTTTCCCATTGATGTGATTCGGAACACAGCTATGATTAAGGGACTGGAATGAATTTTGGATGTCAAACAACTCTGCATGGTTTCCCTTCTATAGTTTGTTTTTCATTCTTCTAGGGTCCTTGGTAAATGTACAATATATCCAGTGCACATGGGGTACCTTTTTACTTTTAGGAAGAATTCCCTAACAAAGACAAAGTATTTTATAATAAATTTAAAAAAGATGTTCATGGGTGGACTTTAGATATTAATGGAAAAGAATGTATAGTAGTGGCCAAAATTGTGGAAACCTTTTGGGAAAAGTGTACAGTATTTTTGAGGTTTGATGGCTAATAACACCACTTTTTTTGAAATAGTACCACGGAATTATATATCAATGGAAAATAATTTAATCAATAATATAATGCAATAACTTTTAAGAAGGATTTGCTATTTGAATATCAATTATAAATAAGAAAAGTGAAACACGTAGAAAAAATGAGATATACAAAAATTATCACCATGTCAGTTAATACTTAGTTTAGTAACCTTTAGCATGAATTAGGCCTTACAGCGTCTTCCCATGAAGTAACCCAAGTCTTTTATTTCTGCAGCTGTTATAATGTGAAACCAAGATTGAATGATTGCTTCTATTAATTGGGTTTTATTGCTGGGTCGCTTCTGACTAACAAGTTTCTTTAGTTGGATTCATAGATTTTCAATTGGGTTAAGGTCTGGGCTATTCCCAGGCCATTCCAGCAGTGGTCTATGATTATCTTGAAACCACTTTTTGCACACAACAGCAACATGACATAGAGCTGAATCCTGTTGAAATATAAATGCTTCATTGTCTTGGAAAAGACCATGTGTGGAAGGCTTCAGGTTGAGCTCAAGTATTTCATTAATGTATTTTTGGCCATTTATATTCCCATTAATCACACAAATTCTGCCCACACCTTTTGATGTCATACAACCCCAGATCATAACACTGACTGGGTATTTCACAGTACATGTAATGCAATCAGGATGCAAACCTTTTCCAATTCTTCTCCTTTTTCTGGTTATTTGGCTATAAATTTTCATAGAATAGATTACATTATCTTTCCATTGATATATAATTTTATGGTATTACTCCAAAAGGAAAGTAGTATTATTAGCAATCAAACCTCAAAAACATACTTTTCCCAAAAGGTTTCCAGAATTTTGGCCACTACTGTATATAGCTCAGGATTGAACTGTGGAGTCCTTGGTGTTCTGAGCTTGGTTGTTTATTTGCAGACATTTTGTCAACCTGACTAGTGAAGATGTTTTTCAAACTGTATTGAATTGCAAGTAACTAAATCTAAATCATTATATATTCCTGATTCAAGGGACAAGAATTGGGGCCTTTGGAAATTGAAATAAAAAAACTCACCAAACAAATAGATGAAATGGAATGGGAGGTAGTGAAGCTCCAAAGACACTGGATGAAGCAACAGAGGGAATTAGTGAAGCTTACTCAAGAACGAGAAGAGCAACTGGTTTCCTTAGATATGCTAAAGAAAGAAATCACAATCAAGGAGCAAAAGAAAGTACGCATTGAGAGTAAGTGCAGCGGTCTTGAAATCTTATTGGATGATTAGAACATTGCTTCAATGATTTTGCAGTCCCTTTGAAATTGCTTATGCTAAACAAAAAGCATAATTGGTTGCTGAACAAGAATTTTATTATGGAAAGCAAACTGCCATATCTTAGTGATAAAATCTATCAAAGATCTTTGCATGCATTTGAAGTAATTTCAGGAGACTGTAACATGTAAACTGAATACTTCTTTATAAAAGTCATATAAAATGAATGAAATATTGGGTATAATATACACATACATTTCATTAAGCAATCTTTTTTGTTAAACTCTCAGACAAATGTTGCCGCATCAGATTGTGTATATATATATATAAAATCACCCACTATTTGCTGAATCACTGAAGCCACATTTCACAGCAAAGTAATGCATCTGAGCTTTCTAAACTTAGTTTTCTGTTTACCAAATCTGAATTTATATTCTGAAAGAAATTGAAATTCTTGACTACAAACTTTTATACAACTTTGCTTAATAACATCTGGAAAAGTGTTTTGCTGTTCACAGCTATTTTGTACAAGGGATATAAAAATTCTTCACTCATGTAGAGAGGAGGTATCTTTCCCATGCAGTTACTTAGGTATGGTCAAATTAATTTATTTCAAGGCCAATTCGTTTTTACATATATTTAATCCAACAGTTGTCTGATTCTTAATTTGGGATTTTAAAAAGCACATTTATTTTTATACAGTATGCAGACTTTGAGTGTGCAGACTTAATCCCCCCCCAATTTATCCTGATAGAATGGATTTTTCCATATACATTACACATTGTATTCCAACTCTCATGTTATTTGCACCATTTTACATCTTAAAGAATTGTTACCTTTTATCCTATCCTTTCAGATGACATCCAGCAGGAGAAAAATGAACTGAAGGACATTGAGCGGCACATGAAGAATATGTCTAATGATCTGGTGAAGCTGCATTTATTGATCAATAAGAATAGTGAGAATTCTAATGAGTTACAGCAAGGAAACACCATCATGGAAAATGAATTTGTGCGCTCCCTCAAGGTATTCCTTGGCCTAGATGAATTTCTCAAAAAGTCAGGATTTGATTCTGTTATTCAATACTACTAAAACTACAAAAAAGAGAAGGATTTGATAACTAGCCTGCAATCCCTTTGTGAACAGAGAAGTAATGACAATATTTCACAGGAAAAGACTGCATTATATAAACATTTGGTCTAGACCACAGGTGTCAAACTCGCTGCATCACGGGATGTTTCACAATGTTTTTCCCATTAGCGGAGCTGAGGTGGGCATGGCCTGCATGTGATGCTTCGGGTCCTCAGGCCGCCAGTTTGACACCCCTGGTATAGATCATTCAGTTTCCAGAGAAGGAGGCAGGAAGGAGACCCTGGGAAAAAATATGAATAGTCCTTGACCTACAACCATGATTGAGCCCAACATTTCTGTTGCTAAGTGAGATAGTAGTTAAGTGAGTCTTCCCCCCTTTACACCCTTTTTTCCACAGTTGTTAAGTGAATCACCACAGTTTTTAAGTTGGTAGCACAGTTGTTAAGTGAATCTGCCTTCTCCATTCTACTTTTCTTGTCAGAAGGTCACGAAAGGTGATCCCATGGTCCTGGGACACTGCAACTGTCATAAACATGAGTCAGTTGCCTAGCATCTGAATTTTGATCACGTGACCATGGGGATGCTGCAACGGTTGTAAGTGTGAAAAATTGTCATATGTCACTTTTTCCCCGTGCTGTTATAACTTTGAATGGTTGCTAAATGAACGGTTGTAAGTCAAAGACTAACTGTAGGTAACTTATTTCTCAATAAGCTTGACTGGATTTCTAATGATATCAAATCATCAGTTCTTCAGAAATAATTATAAGGGGAAGCATATTAAAGCAAAACAGCCAAACTTTACGAAACTACTATCTGGTTTGTTTTGACAGGCTAGATAAGACATGTCAGGAATAGACTTCCAAGAACACAAGCTTTGATATGTGAATGTATGTAAAGAAGGCAATGAAGCCACTATGAAAAAATAACAATAGGACAATTCTCTACTGGAGAATCATTTAAAAAGGGATTAAAAATAAGATTGCCA
This sequence comes from Thamnophis elegans, assembly GCF_009769535.1. Taxonomy (NCBI): domain Eukaryota; kingdom Metazoa; phylum Chordata; class Lepidosauria; order Squamata; family Natricidae; genus Thamnophis; species Thamnophis elegans. Next base: position 47,034,599 of record NC_045542.1, on the reverse strand, counting down.
ACATATAATCACCACATATAAATCTACAACATGGCATCATATATTAAATTCTGTGCACAGTTTGTCGCTGCACCTAGATATTGTAAAATTGAAAAAGGTAAAATAAAAGCAACAGAATGGTTATGGGACTCAACTGATTCACTTTAAAGGAAACAGCTAAAAAAGTACTAGAAGATAAACTGTAAATGATGGAAATATGAAGAGTAAGGGGAAATTGTTCTCTCTGTCTTCTTGTGTTACCATTGTTGCCATGCAACAAAATTATATGCAAGATTTAAGACCAATAAAAAAACACTTCTTTACACTATTAGGTATAGTAATGGCTACCAATTTAAATGTTTGTTAAAAGAGAATTGGGTAGATTTAGAGACAGAGCTGCCCATAAGTTGAATTGGCTGTATCTTGCCCCCTACACCAAAAACAGCACAATTTCAACCATATTAACAAAGAGAAATACTTGAAAGAAAGTTATTGCAATCCCACCTTGCTTGTAAGCATCTTGGAAGCATTTAATTGACTCTTGTGCAACACAGAGACTTGAATTAGGTGGGCCTATGGCAGACGTAGCCGAGCTTTTCTTATATTCTGTTGCTAGCCTTAGTCTGATAATTATTATCCTTGTTCTGGATCATTTGTTTATTAGAAGTAAATAAAAGATACAATGCACATATTCCTGGCTCTAGATATCAGAGAGAGAATCAATTGAGATGCAAGAGAAACTGGACCGTCTCCATGAGGAAAAAGAGAGGCTCATCAACAGTCTAGTTGAGGCAGAGTGAGTTCTGATTTATCATATCGGGTCTGAATGCTTAAATAGCACAAGTGGAAAATATTCATGACATTTTTTTGAGAGTCCATTTTCTAGGCTGGGTCCTGAATATGTCAGAGCATAGACACATGGCATGTAAATCAGATTTCCTTCTTGTGTTGCAGTTTGAGAGATAAGCAGTCTCTGCACCTAGAATAATTGAAGATAATTCATAAATTATCACTACACAGGTGTCTAGTGGAGAAAATAAATGGAGGAAATAAAATGGAGCGGCATCCTTTTTCCTCTCTGTGTTTAGGACATGATCAGAGTCCAATCCGGTTCCTCTCTTTGTCTAATCCTAGACAAAGCCCCGTGAGACACTATCGAAAGAGTGTAAGCCTTGCTCACCCACTCACAGTACAGCCTATGTGCAGCTCTAATTGGGAATTGCAACACAATAACAAGGGAAGAAAGCCCAACTTTTATCCTTGATCCGCTTGATAATCATAGCATCCCACCTCCTTAATAATGGACTTCCCCAGCTTTGCTGCCCTCCTGAAAGAGCCACTTTGCCTAACAATAGAAATAACTCCAGGGGCATGGTCAAGGACCTGCTTTGCTTCTCCAGAAGTTGCCAGCCAATCAGATGCCTGGGATTTCCTGCCCCGTAATACAGCCCTCAACCTCTGTAAAGACCTTTGCTTTCCCATTGTTCAGGGTCCCTCTTTTTTGTAAAGCAGCCATCCAAGGTCCTTGCAATAAATATGGCTCCTTCTCCTCATTGTTGTGCTCTCTGCTTTTGAATTTTCCACAAGCTGAAATTCCTCTCTAGATTACATTTTAATGCCATTATTTTTATTGTCTTCTTGGGTTTTGTGTGGAATGTACAGGTGAATCATGACATAATGTTGGCAAAATACAATTCTTTCTAACAACTAGATTCCTGGCATTCTTTGTACATAAAAGCTAATAGTAGACATGATTGTGTTCTTTTGTTTTGATAGAATATGATTTGCATGAGTGTCTTGAGGTGCAATTTGATAATGATACTAATTATGACAAATAGCACAACTCCTGTTTCCATATGTACTATTGCCTGCTGGGGTTCTGCTAGCTTTTTTCTTGCTTTACTCTCCTCTGGCATTTCAGATGTCAGATGATGCAGTGGGAGAAGAAGATACAAATAGCCAAAGAGATGCGTGCTGCAGTGGACTCAGAAGCTGAGCAGAATGAGATCAGAGCCATGAAGTCAGAGATTCACAGAATGCAGGTGAGACAGGAAGTGCTGGGTAAGCAAATCTGCTGATTACCCAGATTAGCAAAAGCACCACTGATTTCAGTCAAACTAGTCTAAAGTTTTGTATTGTAAATACATTTAAAACAAATAATATATGATCTGTAGTTACCCAATCTGCTGTCCCCCCCCCTTTTTGGTTACATATATATTGAAGAAAAGCTAGAATAGAATAAACAAGTAGGCCTGGGGAATATTTTTGTCAGATTTAATTCCAAGATTTGTAATAAGCATAAAGATTTAACAGATTAACAGTTGGAAGGGACCATGTAGGTCATCTAGTCCAACCCCCCCACCCAAGCAGGAGACCCTACACCATTTCTGACAGATAGCAGTCCAATCTCTTCTTGAAAGCCTCCAGTGATGAAGCTCCCACAACGTCTGAAGGCAAGCTGTTCCATTGGTTGATTGTTCTCACTGTCAGAAAATTTCTCTCAAATACTGGGTATTTGAGCTATATACCATATTTTTCAGAGTGTAAGATGCACCTTGTCCCCCCCCCCCCCAAAAGAGGGTGAAAATCTGGGTGCATCTTATACACTGAATACAGCATTTTGGCCTCCTGAAATCCCGCCCACGTGCATTCTGTTTTTTGCAAAAATTGATGCAACAGAGGGTTTGGGAGGCCTGCAAAGTGCTCCTGGGGGCTGGGGAGGGCAAAAACGTGTGAAAAACAGGCTGTTTTGGCTTGTTTTTGCCCTCCCCAGCCCCCAGGAGCATTCTACAAGCCTCCCAAAGCCTATGCCTGCCCTGTTTTTTGCAAACAGGCCTGCAGAGGCCTGCAGAGTGAAAAAACTTTTTTTAAAAAAATTTACCTCTTCAAAATCTTGGTGCGCCTTATACTCCGAAAAATACGGTAATAGTTATATGATAGGTATTTTGGATATGATAAAAAGTTTGTGTCCCTCTTGACTCAACTTCATGTAGACTTATTAACAGCAGTGCGGAAATGTTTGCCATTATCTTTTTCCTGAATGATTTTTCAGTGTTCCAATCTAGTCTCATTTTTGGTGATCTCCTGTCCTCATCAGTCCAGCTTAGTTTATTAACCTAGGTAAAATAACTAGTTTCTGCCACGCACGAAGACATTTTTAATACAGTGTTACATGGTAGAAATCTCTAAATTCTAGTAACCCTGGCACACTGTGCAGTCCAAATCCTGATAAGATGTGGGGAATCCAGACTGCATTAAAGGACAACTACCCAGATTCTGCTTGCAAATCTTTAGTGGATGAGAGTCTATTACTTTGTGAATATTTATTTTTGCTGAATTTCAGGCTGTTCTCTGCTTACCTTTATAAGATTGGTTAGATGCTGCCACCTGCTGTGGAGCTAAACTAGGATATCAAATGTAAATTAAAATTTAGATATATTACCTAAATGACTATAATCCTGACTTTGATTTAATATTTCAGGAAAAAATATCATATTGGATCCAGACAATAGCTAATATGATAGGAAAGGCAGTAAGAACTGTTTTTTAAAAAAATAATCTTTATTGGTTATACATTTTTTTAAGGATAAAACATACAAATACAAATACAGTTTTAAACATACAAGCCCCCCCCCCCCCCCCGGGGGCGCGGTGACAGTCATTCACAGCCCAACTTTTTTTCCTTCCTCATTGTTTAGTCTCTAAGCAACATCTTCTCATTACAAAGTTCAGGGATCTATTACAATACCCACGTTCACTTTTAGTTCCCATTGTTAACAATTACTATTTAACTTTCCCCGTTTTAAGTCCCTGCTGTTCTCCTTGTCGCCCACATATACCATAGGTTCCAGCTAAGATAATGTTGTTTCTCCTTTGTCCCTCAGCCAACCCGTCATTCTGTCCATTTCTGCACATTCATAGATCTTTTTAATTACGGCGGTATGGTAGTAGATTTCCAAAATTGTGCATAGGTTATTCTTGCAGCCACAATTATATGTAGGCTCAAATACCATATTGAACTGCTCATGTTTTCTGGTTGTATGCTTAGTAAAAAATTCTCGGGTTTCCATTCCATGCTTGCCCCAGTAACCTCTTTTAGCCATTTTTGAATCCTTCTCCAGTATTTCGTGGCCTCAGTACAAGACCACCAAATATGGTAGAATGTGCCATCCCTTCTTCCACATTTCCAACACAGTGGAGATAACCCAGGAAACATTTTGGCTAACCTCGTTGGGGGGGAGGTGCCATCTATAAGCCATCTTGTATATGTTTTCTTTAAATGCTGTAGATATTGTAAGTTTAATAGTCTTACTCCATAGATCCCACCATTTGCCCATTTCAATCTCATAGCCAAAGTTTCTCTCCCATGTTATTAGAAGGCTTTTATCCATCTCTTCTTTAGCATCTTGACAGGTCAAAAACTGATAAATCTTCGATAACATTTTCTTATCTCCACCAAATAAAATCTTATCTAGCCCCTGAGGGTTTGGGTAGATCCCAAACCGTACCTTATCGCTTTTAAACCTATTTCTAATATGTAAATATTCCCACCATTCCAGATTCCTGCCCTGCTGCTCTAATTCCATCTTTGTTTTCATGTTGCCATCTTCTGTCATGATGTCTTTATATGTTATGTTTCTTGTCCAATTAAATACACTGGGATGCGTTAAAGCCTCCAACAGTGCCAACCAGCATGGAACCCTAAGATAGTATTTTTTTTCCTCATCTTTTCCCACACCCCCATCAAAATCTTCCGCATATAATGTCCCATGAAGTACCTATGGGGGGTATCTCTTTCTTGCCAGAGGGAGGTGTGCCATCCCTGAGAGAGGTCGTGTCCCTCTATAGCCAATAGGCGCCTTCTACTCAACGTCACCCAATCCTTCACCCATGTCATAATTGCTGCATTATAATATGCTTCCCAGTTAGGTACTCCGAAGCCTCCCAGTTCTTTACGTTTTTGCAACATTTGGGCTTTGATTCCTGCTTTCTTGCCTTGCCATATAAATCGAGCCACTATTGTCTCCAAGCATTTAAAAAAATTTTTGTCCAATTTAGTTGGTGCAGTTTGAAACAAAAACAAAAATTTCAGTAGTACATGTGTCTTAACTGTCACAATCCTGCCCATCGAAGATAGTTGTTTACCACTCCAATTAGTCATGTCCTTAGATACCTGTTGTAGTAATTTCATATAGTTATCTACTTTGATAGAGGAACATCTCTCCGTGAGCCAAATTCCCAAGTATTGTATTTTATGGGCCATGTTAATCCCTAGCAGGCTTTGTACTTCCCTTTTCTGGTTCAAAGTCATATTCTTAATTAACAGTTTTGTCTTCTCTTTATTTATATGTAGCCCCACTATCATACCATACTCCTCTATTTTATGTAGAAGTTGTATCCCAGAAGCCATAGGATCCTCCAGAATAAAAACAAGGTCGTCGGCAAAAGCCTGGACCTTAAATTCCTGAGCTTTAGCTCGTAACCCTTTAATTTGTATATCACTCCTCACTATTCTAAGAAGGGGTTCTAATGTAAGGATAAACAGTAGGGGGGATAATGGGCATCCTTGTCTTGTGCCTTTACCAATCTCAATATCGCCCGCCTCTTCTCCATTTACCAATGTCGCAGTTTGTCGTACATAAATTGCCCGAACTGCGTTTAAGTTTTCTCCAAACTTCATATTTTCTAATTGTGACAACATAAACTTCCAATTTACCTGATCAAAAGCCTTTTGTGCGTCGAGAAACATAAAGGCCACTTGTTTATCCGGCCGGGCTTCATAATATTCTAAGGCATCCAAAATAATTCTAACATTATCTTTCAAATGCCTTGACAGCAGGAAGCCGTTCTGATCAGGGTGTATAAATTTACTAAGGAAGAATTTAAGTCTATCTGCCAGTATAGCTGCAAAGATTTTATAATCCACATTCAAAAGTGAAATGGGCCTATAGTTTTTAATCTGGGTACGGTCAGCTCCAGCTTTAGGCAAAAGGGTTATATAGGCCTCAGCCCACGATTTCGGTGCGATAGAATCCGTCAAGACAGCATTAAATATTACTATCATCTCTTGTCCTAAGATTTCCAAAAAAGTTTTATAGATTTCAACTGGCAAACCATCCATGCCAGGAGTTTTGTTGTTTTCCATTTTTTTTACTGCCTTTTCTAATTCTATTGTTATCTTTTGGTTTAGTACCCCTTTCGCTTCATTTGAGATCTTGGGTAGATTTGCATTATTTAAAAATTCCTTAATTTGGTCCTCAAAAGTTTCTTGTCTACTATATAGTTGCTGAAAAAAACCTTGAATAATTTCCTGTTTCTCCCCCTTGGTTTCTACTACTTCCCCTTTACTATTCTGCAGTTGAGCTATACGTCTGTTCTCTCTTTCTTTCCGAAGTCTATAGGAGAGCCAACGGCCCAGTTTGTTAGCATGCTCAAAAAAGTTTTGTTTAATCCCCCTAAGTTTCCGAGCAACATCCTCCTAGTCTAGAAGAGATATCGCGTGCTTAATTCTAGCCATTTCTTCTTTTTTCTTATCATCTAGTGGGTCCTGTTGCAAGGCTTTTTCCACCACCTCCAATTTGGCTACCCATTTTGCCCTCTCTTCTATTTTTTTCCGCTGTGTGCCTATTGTATATTTAATAGCTAGGCCTCTCATATAAGTCTTGGCCATATCCCAAAGTATTTGTGGGGTTACTCCCTTCCTATTTTCTTCAAAAAAAAAAAAGCTCATTTCCCTTTTAAACATTTGTTGAAATTCTTGTTCTTTCACTATCTCTGTATTCATCATCCACCTTCTCTTCCTCCCCTGCCTTACTCCTTTCCACACCAATAAGAGTGGATTATGATCGGCCCAGGTATTAACCTCGATTGCTGCTTCCTTAATCAGATCCCCAATTTCTGGTGTCAACCAAGCCATGTCGATCCTAGAACAGCATTGATGTCTATGTGGAAAAAAAGTAAATTGTTGTTTCTGTGGGTGGAGTTCACGCCATACATCCTTTAATTCATATTCCTCCCTCATGTCTTCAAAAGTTTTGGGGAGAGCTCTCCTCCTTGCTCTTTATTTCCCCCCCTTTTGGATGTTTCCTGGGTTATAGTCCATTGTCCTATCTGCCACAGCGTTATAATCACCCACCACACATATGTGGTCATAGCCTAACTCTGCAATTTTTTGATGCAACTTTCTAAAAAAGGTGCTTTGATTGTCATTCGGTGCGTATATGACCACCAGCAAAATTTTATATCGACCAAATTTCAATTCAACCATTAAAAGTCTCCCCTCCCCATCGGTATACACCAATTTAGAATCGATATGATCTTTAACATACAGCACAATGCCCCTTTTCTTTTCATCTGCTAAACGTGTATGCATTATACCCAGCCGGGGGTAATACAACACATTTTGCTGGTGATTCACTATATGTACTTCTTGCAGGCATGTCAGATCACAATTCTTTTTCCGTAAAGCATTCAATATTTTATTTCTCTTTCTTAGTGAATTCAAACCATTTATGTTTAAAGAAATTAAGTGGAGTTCATCCGCCATGTTTATTTGTGTAAGGCTTTGGATTTTGTTGTCTGCCTCATCTGCAGTCTCGCATCTCTGTTTTGATTCTCATTTCCCCCTTTCTCGTCTCCCGGGACACTATTCTTTCGCTCCTCTCCTCGGCTCTTGTTATCCAATTCTCCATCGTTACTCTGAGTTCCCCTCTTCAACTGACTTTCCATAAAGTCTTGTGCATCTTGCAATGATTCAATCCGAAACCTCTGGCCTTGCCAGAGGAAGGACAACCCTTCTGGGAAAAGCCACCTATACATCACCTGAAGTTTCCTCAGTTGTGTTGTTAGGTCCTGATATTTCTGCCTCCTTTCCCTCACTCTTCTTGGTATCTGTTTTAGTACTGTCACCATCTCCCCTGCGTATATGGTGTTCTGGTCATGTGCCTTCTGGTAAATTTCTTCTCTCAGAGATCGTTTACTAAACCTCACGTGCACTTCACGTGGCAGTTTCTGTCTCCTAGTATAGGAAGTATAGACCCTATACACGTCATCAATATCGCTCTGTATCAACAGCTTATCTTTCTGGGCGATCCCTGCAATCATCTCAACCATAATTTCCTTCAGTTCCTCCCCTGTTTCCTCTGGAATATTTTGAGAACTGTAAGAACTGTTAAGAAACTCAGCAGATCAGCTACTGGTATCTATCAGAAATGTGGATTAACATTTATTAGCCCCAATTTACACGATGTTTTATAGATATCAGCAAGGTGCTTCAAGTATTCTATGAGGTATGTTGAGTTCACTAGCAGCCCCAAAGATTAGTAGATTCTGCTGGTCAGTGTGGTGGTACTTTAGTTTTATATTTTCTGAACCATGTTATGCAAAGCTTTGCGCTATACATGATACTATATCCATGTCTACAAGGACGTAGAAATATAACATCTGACTCAGGTGATGTCCAAGTATATTCAGTTGGCTTGCTTCCTTTCTGCCATATAGGTAAAGTACCAACAGCTGATGAAGCAGCAGGAGAAGTTAATGAGAAATATGGAGGCAGCAGTTTCCCGCCGAGAAACAATTGTGGTTCGTGCTGAGGGTCAGAGCAAAATGAATAAGCAAGTGCTGACAAAGGGTGACTTCTACTACAAGAAGTTGGAGCTTAAAAAAAAGATCAAAGAGATTCAGAAGGTCAGCAAGTAAAAATTGATATTACAGATCATTAGGAAATGAGAGAGAGAGAGGGACTGAACAACTGATTATTTATAGAATATAACTCTTGTAAGTTAATGCTCTACTTTCAGCTTTCTAATATGGAAATTAACAGAGCTCCTTAATTCATGAACAATATCATGGTCCACTGTATCTCTAGTGGGACTGATTATGCCATCCTGGACATAACATTTTTGCTCCTGCTTAAATACAAGATTCAGTAAAACTATAAATGTCTGCTTATACTTTTAAAGTCAAAACAGTAACAAGGAATCTTTTAAAGTCAAAAGAATATTTGGTGAGCAGGAAAAGTCCATTTTCTCATGATCACAGCAGTGGCTTGAATAACTTGGATACATAGATTCATCCTAGTCAGATGAGATGAAAGGGGAGGGGGAGCCCTTCTCTATAGTGTCATCTATGAAAGGAATCTTTAAACTTGATCAGTCAACTGGATTTATCAGTGTAGATAGAAAGCAAAGGGCACCAGCAGCTGCAGGAGGCGAAAAGGATTTGCAAGATGGCAGACACAGCATTGCAACGCAAGCGAAGCAGTGCCCATTCTACATGTGTGACACATATAGAGAAAAGGCTCTTCTGGCCTTAAGAATTGCACCCATCATCTTGCAGTTTTTGACCAACGTACCCTGAAGACTTTGCTAGCAGGAACACTATATTTAAAAAAGTTAAATTATGAGTGATAAATCTGGAGTGAGTAGTTTTCCCCCCCTCAAATGATTTTTTTAACAAGAAGAGGAGAAACTAGTTTTTGTCTTTGTTCTGCATTTCTTTCTCTCATGGGAGAGACAATGTATCTCTTCACAACTCCAGGCCAGGGGAACAGAAAATTTCCAGCAATTGAGATTGGGGATTCAGGAAAAATATAGCTGTCTGGAAATTAAGGAGCTAAATGCAGATTAGAATGTTATTCGACGGAAAATGATTTAATTGTGCCATAGTTTTACTTTCTGCTACCTTTATTATTCCTTGCTGTATTTTGTTCTGCCAAGTGCTGGTGGAGCCTGTTTTTGAAATATCTACAGAGGCAGGGCATTGCTTAAAATGGTGTGTGTGTGTGTGTGAACCCCCGCCCCAAGACACAAACAAGGAAGCAAGAATTACTCAGATTTCTGTAGGGTGTTTTTAATGTCATGATGTTGAAAACTAAGATATTTTCCAGCCATTTCAGAGAGGATATATTTCTACCCAGGAACTGTTGAACCATTATTTAGAATTATACCATGAGCTTTACTGAGGGAGCATAGATTCACAACTGCTAACCAGTTATGTATTAAGTGGAAAATAAATGTTTCTGTTGAGCATGTAGATGCTTTTTCTTACATTATGAACATCATGGAGGTTGGGGGAGGGGGGACATAACTTGTTAAGGATAGTATAATGTATGAAGTTGCTCTGAGCATTTACAGTGTGCAGTTCGCTCACAGGACCGCCAGGCAAATGATTAGTCTTGAGAAAGAGGGTTGATTTTTTCCCCTTTTTTATATTCCCATAGAATGCTGAGGAATGCAACAAAACCATAATTCAGCTTGAACAATCGCAGCAGAACCTCAATTTAGCTATTATGGAGAAGGAGAGAATACTTTCTGGGATGAATTATGAAGCAGAAGAATTTGATGAAAAAATTGATCAATTACAAGCAAAGAAACGGCAGGTAACAAAAGTGGTCATTTGTGCAGTGCATGTTCCAACCCTCTTTAGGACTAATCTACAGGGCGGTAACCTTGTATACTCAACTTGGGGTAGTTGCACCATGCTGAGGAAAAAATATATCTATTCTTACACGGACTCCCAATAACAGATTTGGGCAGTGGCTGAAGCATCCCACCCAGTTTTTAACTTTTTTATTTCTTTACTGTTTAGCAAAATATAATATATTGTGTTAATTTGTATTATTGAAACAATTTGCAAAATAGGTTGATTAGTCAACCGCAAGTTCTTTGAGCTTACCTAGGTCAGCTGTGTCTGAACAGACAAGGATCAAAGCCAACTACTGTAGAGTGATCTACTTGTCCATACAAATCTGCAGGAATATTAGTGTTTAAGTTTATTTTGGGGTTTCATTGACAGTTCCCACAATGCATTTTTTCCTGTGACCCTGTCTATTTAAAAAAAAAGGTTTAATCTTTTTCTGTTATCTTTTTTTTTTTTTTTTTTGCTAATACAAATCTTTTTTTATTTCCATTTCATTCTATACAATCACGTTTACTGTGCAACCGAGGCATATAACATTGGGTAATAAACACAGCCCTCACTTTTATAAAAAATGCCCCCTACAATACAAACCGAATATACCGCCTTAGCCCACCATACACCCTCTTTCATCCCCCTCCAACTTTCATTCTTCCTTCTCTCATACCCCTCTACACCTACTTCCCCTCCCCCTCTATCTAACCCTAACCCTATCACTCCCTCTCTTCCATTCCCTCCCTTCCTTCTCCTCCTCCTCTCTCTCACTCTCTCTACTCTCCTTCTTCTTTCATTCAGCTCCTCCCTTCGGTATACTTCTATTACTTTCCAATATATTCAGTTTGTTCTGTTTTGACACTAACATTAAAAAAAACCACAGTATACAAGTGCAATCATGCTTTAAAATTTAACACATATTATATTTCCCCCCTCCCCCCCTCCCCCTAGATCCCCGCCTCCCTTCCCTCCCCCCGACTTCCCAGAGCCCATACATGGTATAACTTTTTGACAATCACAGTCTAAAATATCTCTACATTGAACTCAGCTTCTTGCTGTTACCCAAATTTTTAACAATTTAAGTTATTACTAATTTTAAGCATAAGCTATCTGGAATTTCCTAGTCCCGTATTTGCTTTGTATATAATCAATCCATTTTTTCCAGTCTCGTTTATACCTCTCATTTGAATGTTCTTTAAGATATGCTGAAATTTTTGCCATTTCGGCTAAGTTTGTAACCTTCAAAGTCCATTCTTGAATTGTAGGCAGGTCTTTCTTCTTCCAGTATTGCGCCACCAAGAGTCTTGCTGCCGTTATTAAGTACAGAACCAAATTAATCTCTACTGCTACAAAGTCAATACATATACCTAGTAAAAACAGTTTGGGAGTGAATTTTATCCTTTTTTTGAAGATATTTTGCAGGATCCACCAAATTTTTATCCAAAATGCCTTAACATTACGACATGTCCACCATATATGAAAATACGTAGCATCAAAAGAACCACATCTCCAACATTTAGGCTGAACGTTTGAATACATAGAAGCAAGCTTTTTGGGATCTAAGTGCCATCTATAAAACATCTTATAAAAATTTTCTCTCAAATTTTGTGCTTGTGTAAATTTTACATTTCTTACCCATATTTTTTCCCATGTGTCCAGCATTATAGGTTCTTCAATATTCTGAGCCCATTTTATCATACAATCTTTAACCATTTCGGTTTCTGAGTCCATCTGTACTAATACATTATATATCCTCTTTATGTGCATTAAACTTTGATCTCTTATTTGTTTAAACAAGTTATCCTCAGCTATTACAAAACCTATTTTTTGGTCTATTTTCCACCTGGCCTGTAGTTGGCCATACTGAAACCACGTTTGAACTACCTTCTCTTTTTTAAGTACCTCTAAGGATTTTAATTGCAACACCCCTCTTTCTGTAAAAAGAAGTTGTCTATAAGTGGTTCTATCGTGTTTTTGTTCTATATTCATATTTTCAATTGCATGTCTAGGAATTGCCCACATGGGCAATTTGTCATTTAGTTTATGTTGATATTTTTTCCAAACCCGCAATAAGGCATTTCTTAAAATATGATTTTTGAAATTCTTATCCAGTTTTTTGTTAAATAACAAGTAAGCATGCCAACCATATACCAAATCATGTCCCTCAATATTCAATATTCTGTCATTGGTTAAATGGATCCAATCACTAATTGCAGATAAAGCCACTGCATCATAATATAATTTTAAATTTGGTAATTTCAATCCTCCTCTTTCACGTACATCTTGCATTATTTTCATCTTAACCCTCGGCTTCTTTCCTGCCCATACAAATTTGTTGATACCCTTCTGCCATTCTAAAAGATTCACATCTCCTTTGAGTATTGGTAACATTTGAAACAAAAATAAAATTTTTGGTAAAATATTCATTTTCACTGCCGCTATCCTTCCCAACAAAGATAAATGCAGTTTCTCCCACCTTTTCATCTCCATTTGTATACTATGCAAGAGTGGTTCATAATTATGCTTGTATAATTTCCCATTTGAAGTTAAAATATTAACTCCAAGATATTTGACTTTTTTAACAACCTCACATCCTAACATCACTCCCAATTCTTCCTTCTGTTTGGTATTCATATTCATTGCTAATATTTTGGTTTTTCCTAAATTGATTTTAAATCCAGAGACTTGACCATATTGATTAATCGTATTCATTAAAACCTTACTGGATTCCTGCGGTTGTTTCAATATTATGACCAAGTCGTCCGCAAAAGCGCGGACTCTGTATTCTTGCTGTCTGATCTTGATCCCTTTTAAAGCATCCAAGGCCCGTATCTTATTCAGCAATACTTCCAAAGTTATAATAAACAATAGTGGGGACAAAGGACAACCCTGTCTTGTACCTTTTTCTATTTGAAAGGAATCTGTTAAACTTCCATTAACTATAATTTGGGCTTTTTGCTGCTGATATATTGCACCAATTGACCTTAAAAAGCCATCTCCTATCTGCATTTTTTGCAGTATCTTCAACAAGAATTGCCAATTGACTCAATCAAAGGCTTTCTCAGCGTCCAAAAATATGAATGCGGCAGGAATTTGATTATTCTTTCCCAAGTATTCTAAAGCATTAGTAATTAACCTGACATTGCTCTTCATCTGTCTGCCCTGTATAAAACCTGTTTGGTCAGTATGTATCAGTTGTTGGATTAAAAAAAAAAAAAAAAGATAACAGAAAAAAATTAAAGGTTTAATCTTGTATGTAGCCCAGGTTATCTAGAGTTTTGCTCATCTGTTGATTCAGTCTCAAGATGCAGAAGGGATTCATTCCTTCCTGCCTTGTCTGCAGCCTTTTGTCTCTAATAACCAATTCAATGTTGCTTTTCTAAGAATCTTTCAGATATTGTGTCCAATCAGACACGCGTAAAGCACATGCAGGCTGTGAAGGAACGGAAGTACAGCCTACTATGTCGTTCTGAGCTAATGGTCCGTGTTGAACATCATAAGGTGGAGGAGAGATTGCATACTCTTAACACCGTTCTCCATGAGATTGATCAGCAATATCCTTATTATCACAAGGCATTGCACAGAATTACCCAAGTAATAACTCAGAAACTGGAAGAACTGAGTGCCCAGAAGGAAGTTCAATAAAATAGAGCTGGACATTTTCAAAATATAGATGTGAGAATATTAACATTTTCAAAATATAGATGTGGGACAAGTTTGTCAGTGGATGGCATACAAGAAAGAGAAAGATGGGGGAAGGAAAGGGTACCTGTGTTTTATATTCAAATTTTGTTTTTCCCACTGCAATGTGGTTTTTTTTGTCCTAAATAAAAATACAAGTTGGATTCCTTATTTTCTTAGTTCTGTTTAATTTAGGGATTCAGCAAACTTTCAATTCTTAATTGTTGGAAGGAATGTTGAAATTTTCTACAGGACAAAGAATCCTTCAGAAGAACATTCAGATTCCATGAGAGAAAATTATGGCAAAATGTAATGGCAGAGTTTTCCATTTGATTCTTCTCCCAAGGTCTTCCTCCTTTCCTGAACCCCTGCTTCCTAGACAATGCTAAGACAGCTCCTCTGTTCAGTTGACAAGATAAAAGCTCATTTAAGGAAAGTTCACATTCTCAACACCACATGAAGAAAAAAAATCCAATCAGCAATCAACAGGGGTTAAGATTTCCTTTTTCTGGGCAAGGATGTTCATCCCTCATAACATTGGAGGACTGGTGGGAGGGGCAGGGGAAGAGATTAAATCTCAATATGGAATGAAAATTCTCCCATTTTTGTTTAAATAGCAGGGAACAGCTAGGAAGAAGGTAGCTGTAAATTAGATGTGCATGATGATGTGCCCGTTTGCAGATGAACTTTGGGAGATTTTATTGAAGATAATTCCGCCCTCAGGTCAAAACTAAATATATACTGCTGCTTTAAGACTGATACTTAGATTCACATGTAATTTAAACCATGGGTTGTTGGCATAATGGCATCTTTATACATAATCTTAAATTGCAATGAGTAGATACATACATATGCAAAAGGGGAAAAAGCAGATCATAGCTTAATTCTCTGTATAAAACCAGAGACGGAGCCCTGAGTGCATCTTATACACTGAATAGAGGAGGTTCTGACCAGTTCTGGAGAAATGTAGCAGAAATTTTGAAGAATGCAGAGAACCAGTAAATACCACCTCTGACTGGCTCCACCCCCATCTATTCTCTGCCTCCTGAGTCCCAACTGATGGGAAGGAAATGGGGATTTTGCAGTAACCTTCCCCTGGAGTGGGGAGGGAATGGAGATTTTACAGAATCCTTTCCCTGCCACACCCACCAAGCCATACTCACAGAACCGGTAGCAAAAAATTTTGAATCCCACTGCGTGGAAGCGATGGGCAAGCACTTTCATAGGCAGCAGCTAAGCATGTGTGTATGTGCTCTATTTGCACATGTAATGGCCGTGCTTCCCCCCCCCTCACACAAATGGAGCTGCACACACATGCTTGCCCGTCATCACTCAAATGCAATTGCACACACACACATACACACACTTTACTACAATGTGCACAAATGTAGCTGTGCATGCGCTTAACTGCCACTTGTGCAGAACCATCCCCTCGCCCACCACCAGTCCGCAAAGCTGGAAAGACTGGGGAATTCTGTCGTAAGGTGACTTTTTTTCATTTTACTCAAGTTAACAAAAACTTGTCAGACAGAGCTATATCTGCTATATTATACCCAGAGATAAGAAATCTGATGCTGTTGCAACTTCATCTTCATAATTCCTTGCCAGTGATTGGAGCACATGTATTTAACACCCAAGGAAGTGGAGGAACACTGTATTAAATCTCAATGTAAATTAAAACACCCGGTACCCGTCTCTGTCTTCCCCCGCTACTCAGCTATCCACCCAGCCCATGCAAAGTTATCTTGGCCCTGGAGGCCTTGGCCTATTCCCTACTCCCTGGCCACTTCTTTCCAACCCACACCTAGGTCCCCTTGTCTTTGCATTGTTCTGCAGCTGCTGACAGGCACACCCAAGCCTATGCAAGGCACAGCTTCCTATGGAGCTTCCATTCTTTGCTCAACAACCACAATTGAGAGAATTCATAGACAGCTTCACTCAATGACCAAGAATCTGATCACAATCGAAGTTGTAAGTCAAGGACTACCTGTAGTCTATCAGATTTTTTTGGTACATATTAGCAAAATCATTAATTTTTAAAAAATGATAGCTGCAATTTCAAAATGTAGCTTCTTATTATTTTAGAGAAAGTTGTTTATTGGCTTATTTCAACCAAGCTTTTTTTCACGTAGCCCCCCCCCCAATCATCCTTAGGCAGTCTTTAAACCCTATACTTTGAACATGATGCAAAATTATACCACAATGAAAAGCTTGGTTGCTGTAAGAATGTCCTCCAAGGACTTGTTAAATAGTTACAGAATTTGAATGCAGTTACAGATCTACAACAAAGGACATTTAATGGAAAAACATTAAATTTCTTCTATGTATTATAGAATAAGATGGCATGTTTATTGTTAGTGTATTATTCCAGCTCTAATTGCAAAAAAGGACATATTTTATAAAATGTTAGAAATGTAATGACCAAATGAAATCATACTTTCATATTTGGTGACAATATTGTAAAACTCAGCACTCAACCCAAGTTTTGGAAATGGATTCATAGTAGAATGCAACAGCTCTTTAAAAAATTGATATTGATATCAATATTCAATATCATTTCTTGATATTCCCTTTTCAACATAGAATATTTTTGTTAAATCTTGCTAAACATATGTCCTTTCAAAGTATATTGAATTAGCTTGGTATGTACCAACTGCTACAATGAGATTATATCCTTTTTATGGAAAGCTCATTTGATTCCCTCAGTGGTGATTCCCTCAATGATGAACTAATTTCTGGAAGTATGCTGGATGTCTGAAATAAACTTGTATTTTAAAAGTAAATTTGACATAGCATTCAGTTCAAACCTTTCTTAGTGTCAGCCCTAAAAGCCATCTTTTCCTTGGAGCTTCAGGGCTGCCATATTTAGTGCCTGGGAAAACAGCAGGGGGCAGGGGTGGGTTTCTTGCCCCATTCCAACCAGTTCGGTTAGAACGAGGCTGGCGGCGTCCTCGCGCACGCATGTGTACTAGCGTCTGTGCGATGCTCCAGCTGCTTCTGGAGGATCGCGCAGGCGCTGTATGCGTCCTGCGCATGCGTGGAAGTGCAGAATTCGTCAAAACCGGGTAAGGAGCGGGCGCGGGTGCGCAGGCGCGGGTGGGCCCTTTGCCGTTCCCGGAAGTTACTTACTTCCGGGTTCGGCGACCAACCGGTTCGCAGGGACCGCCGCGAACCGGTTGAAACCCACCCCTGGCAGGGGGGATAACTAAGAGTCGGTGGAGGATTAGCCATAACAACATTCCTTTCTCTGGGAGTCAGGGACATTCAGCCTGCACCTGGATGGGAGTGACTGGGGGTTGTTTCTAGTTTGGACGATGCATTGATTGGACTATGTGATGGATTTGTGGGTGTAGGGAATAGACCTTTGACTTTCTTTTGGGCGGGGAAAACCCAGAACACTCAGATTTAGGTTTTCCCAGATGTGTCAATATGACATCTCTAAAAAAAATGGAACTTTGAGGAATTCTTGGCCTCAAGAGTCTTCTTTCGTTGGGGATGTTACTTGGAACCCTGACATTTAGGTTACAACTTAATATAATATGCCTACAGGAATAATATTTTACTTATAATTTGTATAATTTTAGTAATTTGGATTAACTATAATCTTATTTGGTGAATTACATTGTTGGTCATGTTTCTTGACAGTCATGCTTATCTTAAACTTAACAGCAAGTTTAAATCTTTTACAATATACTATAGCTACTCAAAATGAACAATATACTGGAGAATTGTAAGGTTCATAACATGCTAAAATCCTTCATTTATTCACTTACATTTTACTCTTTTATCCCCTTTTCTTGTTTTTTTAAATTTATGTATCTTCTTTAAAATGTTTAAAACAATGGTCCCATTTGGATTTTAAATCTCTTGTATGTTCCAAGCTTCATTGTTATTTTATCAATAAATCTAATTCCAGAAACAGTTTTAATCGTCCACTCATAACCAAACAATGATCTGAGTGAATCTCAGGGACAGTTGAATTCATACAATTTTAAGCCAAAGTCATGCTTTATTTTATATATAGCCCATTTTAATAACTACCTGTGTATTTTCCATCTCCTATATTCTAAAATACAAGTGTTCTATGAAACAGCCTTAACTTTTAATGAATTATGCAAAACCACCCAATATACTTGCCTTCAGTCTTCAATATAGAACAGTAACTTATAAGAAGTAGCAAGCTACATAGAAACAGCAGCAAGGGCAAAAAGTTGACAGCATTTAATTACCCCCCTCCAAATATTACTTGAACTGAATTCCCAAGAATTGTCCTGGCATTTAGAATAACAGAGTTGGAAGGGACCTTGGAGGTCTTCTAGTCCAACCACCTGCTTAGGCAGGAAACTCTACACCACTTCAGACAAATGGTTGTCCAACATCTTCTTAAAAACTTCCAGAGTTGGAGCATTTGCAACTTCAGGAGGCAAGTTGCTCCACTAATTAATTGTTCTGTCAGGAAATTTCTCCTCAGTTCCAAGTTGACCCATTGCTTCTTCTTCTACCCTCAGGTGCCTTGGAGAATAGTTTGACTCCCTCTTCTTTGTGGCAACCCCTGAGATATTGGAACACTGCTATGTCTCTCCTAGTCCTTCTTTTCATTAAACTAGACATATCCAGTTCCTGCAACCATTCTTCACATTTCTTTAATAAGCAATTTAAAAAGCAGACCTTTCGTTTGCAAGTAAATGGGAACAGAATGGATGTTTTCATTATTATCACCCAAAGCCCCCTAAACTCTAAACGAAACACAAGATTTGGAAATAGCTGCGGGGGGGGGGGTTTCTTTGTTAACAGGGTGATAACGTATGAAAAGAGACGGACCCGTCCAAACGTTTTGCAGATTTCTCCTCCTTTCTCTAAGAAAAATACTCCTACCCTCTAAAATGTTTGCACGGGAGAAGCTCCTCCATTGCGTGTCGTCGCCTTGTTTAAATAATTCTTAATGGAGAAACCCAAGACCGGAGCTTCCAACCGAAACCCTTTTCTATGGCCCTGCGATCTCCGGACTGCAAAAAAATAATAATAAAAAAATCCGGACGACAAAGAGAAAAACTCGGATGGCAACGAGGGAAAGCGAACCCTTTTGCTGGATATTTGCAGGGAGTTCACCTCCAGCAGCTCCAACCCACGCGGCGAGCCCGCCTAGGGAGAAAAAACGCACGAAATCCAGCCCGTCCTGGAAGGAGGAGAATTCGTCAGGTGACCCGCCGCTCACGTGACCCGTTGGAAACTCTTGACTCTTCCTGCTTCTTTCGCGTGGGGGCGATTGCGGGATTTTCTGCCTGTTCGAGTAAGTGACTATTTTAAAAGGCCGAAATCCTGCTGGGTTTTTTTTTTTTTTTGGCACAGTTAAGGATAATTGTGAATCAGGGGGTGGGGTGGGGTGAGCGAGGCGACAAGATTACTGTGGGATTTACTTTGGCCAGGGTCAACAAGTAGGGGGGGAAACCCTGCACATTTTCACACTAATTCGAAGGAATCTGGTAGTAGCACGTCTTCAGACTAACAAGTGTTATGGCAGAAGCTTTGGTCAGATGCAGCTGAGGAAGTCAGCTGTAGCTCGCAAAGGCTTAATTATGTCTTTTAATAACATTTGTCAGTTTGAAAAGATGCTGTCAGGTTCCTGATTGTTAGCTACTGCAGAAGCACATGGCTCTCCTTTTGCTTTATTTTTTTATCTTGGTTTGTCAAGCATGTATGAGAAAGCAAGTATAAGCATGAATATATCATATAAGTATAAGCAGGTATACGTATATACATAAGAAATGAATACAAATAAATGGGGACAATAGGCAGGGACGGTAGGCACTCTGGTGAGCTTATGCACGCCCCCCCTTACAGATCTCTTAGGAACAAGGTGAGGTCCACGGTGGACACTGATTCTCTTACACTGATCACATTTTCACAAATTTATTTGTTGGTTTGTTTGTATCCTGCCTTTTTTATTTTCACAAATGGCTCAAGGCAGTGAATATATCCTACGCACCTTCCTCTTCCTCTATTCCCCACAGCAACAAGCTTGTGAGGTGGATTGGGCTGAGAGAGAGCGTGACTGGTCCAAGATTACATTGCTGGCCTTCATGCCTAAGGTGAGACTTGAAGTCACGATCTCCCACTTTCTAGCTTGGTGCCACCAACCTCTTTACCAAATCACCACTGAGAGACCAAAAAGGTAGTTAGAAATCTATGCTTGGAAAAACAGCACCCTCAGTTGTAATTAATATTGATAGAACATTTTTGTATTCTCATCACTATGTTTTCTAAATAATAAAACAATAATCTCCAACAAATATTATATAATCACTCTTGAAATAATAGATTGTATCCTGAGTCATAACATAATGATAAGAATATCTCTATAGGCAACATGGGATCTGTTTTGCCTATAGGGAAATTCTAACTGTTGTCTTGGTTTCTCTGTTCCAAGTAATGCCCAAGTTTTCAAGACTGTTGTCAAATGTGTTCCTGTAGGAAATCAGTACCTGTAGTTTTACAGGATTGATACAGCATAGAAGGAAAAATTAGCAATAGGCCTGTTGCCTTTTGAGCCGCAACAGTGGGGGAACATTGTTTTAATTGGAATTAATATTGAATATAGAAGAGTAACTTTTAAATTTTTTAGTTCTGACATCCATCCATCTGGGACTTCCCAACTTGAATACAAGGGATAGGTTTTGAAGAACAGTCAATTTGGACAATGTATCTTACACAAGCCAGGAATTAATGTGTCAGAACTGCATGTCCTCTGCAGCTGGAGATGACCGGTCTTATACTTCCTGAGGGACAAACTCCTGCTTGTTGAATCACATGACTCCCTCCACGCCTCACAGAAGTTGTGGTGGAAGAAGAAGCGCACAACAATGCTGGTGATTTCAACTCTAGCATTTGTGATCACTCTGCTTGGACTATCTAGGACCTCAGAGGCAGCTGTAGCTGCTTCTAAAAGAGAGAATGATCACTGGGGTAAGAATCATGGCAGGATTTCGGAGGTACCACAACAGAAAGTAGAACAACAGTTGGAACCTCTGTTGCTGTCTAAGCAATGCAACATCCCTCCAGACAGCCGCTTTGACTGTGCCCCAGAGAAGCTTCTATCTCAAGATGAATGTCAAGCTCGGGGATGTTGTTATGTCCCGGGCTTTTTCAAAGAGCCATGGTGCTTCTTTCCTACCAATTACTCTAGTTACAAGATGACAAACCTAATTGCCACCCAGACAGGCTACACTGCCCATTTGGTCCGCAGTGTCCCTTCTTTCATGCCAGATGACATCATGTATGTGCAGCTGGATGTGATCTTTGAAACCAAGGGAAGGCTTCACTTCACGGTGAGTAGGTTTTTGTTTTTTTTAAAAGGAAGTCCAAGATACTCTGACATTAACCAAAGACGGAAGATCTTTGTAACTCCCCAGCCCTCTGAGATTGTGACATTAAAACCTGGTGGCAAAATGACCACATTGCGATATAATGAACTTTGTTTTGTTATTTTCTAAGAACAGAAAGCCGCAAAAATCGAAAATGGGCACACAAGATCTAAAGGAGATAAGATGAACCTTGCCAAAGCCAAATTTTGATTTTAATCCATATTATGGGGAAGGGGATTAGAGAATGAGAATGAAAGAGGGGAGCTTTTGTGAGGCAAACTGTTCCTGTGCCTCCTCTTAATGCCATCATCCCTCATCATTTTTTCAAAGTTGGGCTACTTAATAATAGAGATGGAGCAATTTCGCCTCTCCATTGGGGCTTCTAACTTCCATTTCCACTCTTAATTTCTCACTGAATCCATATCTTAAGTTTTTTGTTATAATTTTATTATATCATAATAAACTATAGGAAAGAGAATGGGGCGGGGGGGAGAAATGTAAGCTAAAAAGAGAAAAAGGGGAAAAAAGCATTGACTTCCAACTCTTTTTAGCACAGTAGAATAAAATAAAAACATTACAGCATCAACTTTTTATTTTTGCATACTTACTATGTAGTAATCATTTCTATAACAAAAATGTATCTAATCCACAAAACCCAAAGTCAAACTTTCATTTTTTTCCATCTCAAGCACAAAATCCAGAAATGATTTCCAAGGAGAAATAAAGTTGGTTGTGTTCTTTTCTTTGATTAGAGCAGTGAATTTAGCCATCTCTACTAGTCCATCACTTTTTCCAGCCATTCACCCATTGTGGGAATTTTTCCACTTTTGTGCATAAAGCATTCTTGCTGCTATTAACATACAGTATATTGCAGCAAAGTTCTAGATTTTTTTTCAAGTTCTTTGTCCCTAAACTATCTCTTAGTGACATCATGATTCCATGAAGCCCATAATCCTCAATTTTTTCTTTTTCCTGATCTAATCCTAGGATAAATCCCTTTCGAACCCTTTAAATAGGAAAGGTAATTGCCAGGCTATGTGCCAGGACCAGAATTCACTTTCTTAAGAATCTTAGAATTTAAAAAAATATTTTCAAATGCTAACGAAGTGAATAAGTGTCTGGGTGCGCACATCAGGTTAATGTATTACGTGGTTTATTGGCTTTAGCTTAATATTGCATAAACTCAGTTAATATACTGTATGAAGCATAATTATTGCTCTACCTAGCCCAGGCTATCACTAGATGGCAGCAAAGAACTGAAGTTTTTGATACTGCCTTGCTGATATTGAGCCAATGACAATATGTGTAAATCCAGTTAATTATGGTTTATTCAATAAATCACAATAATGCATAGCGTGGCTTTGTGTGATTGGTGATGCTTAGATACATAATTAATTCCTTGCTTTTCTCTGTGACCAAAACACATCCAGCATATGCTAATACTTCAAATACATTATGTAAATATTGCAGGTATATATGATGTAAGTATCTAAATTATTCAATATGTATATATTTTCCGATATCTAAAAACAGAAATCATAAATGAAATGCTTTCTTACAAATTCAGAAATGATGGATGCTTATTTCCAAGCAAAATTATATAGGAATGCAGCCTTGAGTTTATTTTATACAGTTTATAAATGGTTCTGCTTATAGATATTTGTTTTAAAAATAACAGTCTGGTTGCAGGAATATCAAATGTCATATTAGATCAATTGAAGGATGAGAAATCGATTAACCAGACAATAAAAAACCCTCTTGAACCTGGATTTCATTGTAACTTCAAACTTCATACCAACCTCCTTCCTTTCATCTCACAAATGATTTTGAAGTAGAAGCCAAATCCCTTTGAAACTTGGTTGGATTTTTCTAACCACCAAGTTTTGGAGTGACATCACACAGTTTTTGTGTCTCTTCCACTGCAGCTTAAGGATCCAGCTAGGAAACGCTATGAAGTTCCTTTAGAAGCCCCCAAGACCACCAGTCGGGAATCCTCAACTCTCTATTCTGTGCAATTCTCTGTTGATCCCTTTGGCCTCATCGTTTTTCGACAGTCCAATGGCCAAGTTCTGTAAGTAGTTCTGGACTTTGCTCCTCCAAGTATTCCTCTAGTTCAGTGTATTTAACTAGCAGAAAATCATCCTAATGAAGGTTGAATAGCTGTGTGGCAATAATATACGGAAACCTGAATGAATGAATGTGTGAGTGTGTTTGTGTGTGTGTTTGTGTGTGTGTGTGTGTGAGAGAGAGAGAGAGAGAGAAGGGGCGGGGAGAGCACTAACCAGTGCTTCTGTTCTAGATGTTGAAGGACTATTTTCATATTATACTCCAGAGTTTGCCTACACTTAAAAGGCAAATAGGTATTTGTATCATTCGTAAATTTATATTTTGCATATAAAGCAATACATCTAATATAGAATATGTGAAATAGCCCTTAATGACTACATCTCTAACCAGCATTATTGAGGCACTGAGTTGAGTTTTATCTTGTCTGACATGCAATATCTATAACTCCAGATTTCCTTCTTCCGGTCTTTCCCTCACATTCCTCAATCAGGCCAATTCTGGGCCATGTACCAAAAATAGAAAACCGCAAATAGAACCTTTCATACACAATTTAGAAACCGTTCCAGAAATAATCATAAATAGATGAATGTCCACAATCATCCGTAAGGTTTGTTGAAATAAAATAGTTTTGTTGGCCAATCCTGAACAACAGGAGATAGGAGCTTCTCTGGGAACCTCGTATTTCATAATTGAATTTTTAAAAATGAATTCAGGCATGCAGTAGCACCTTCTTGGATGGGGTCATCTACCTAGTTCATCATGCAACCAGTGTTGATCAGATGATCAGATCAGATCAGATTAGATTACAATTTTGGAACCAGCCTCCAAAATAGATTGAGGTAAGTAAAAGAAAAAGGAGACCTTATTTGTAAACTGCTGATGGAAGTGGCCACTTTCTCCCAATAGGCTGAATACTACTGTGGCTCCTCTATTCTATGCTGACCAGTTCCTTCAAATCTCCACTGCTCTGCCATCAAGTTTCATCTCTGGACTGGGTGAACATCTGACCCCTCTTACTCTGAATGTCAATTGGACCAAAATTACTTTGTGGAATCGGGACATATCACCTGTGGTAAATGACAGGAGGGTGGCAAGGTTTCCTGAAAGGACAGGACCTCTTAAGAATTTAATCAGGATGCTATGCAATCATCATTTCATCTTAAGCTCATGCACTCAGTGCTAAGGATCAGATTTAGCATGCACTGATGCACAAATTTCATAGGAATAATTCCAGTATTTTGTGCAAAGTTGGCAAAAACAGAAATAATAAGGGGGGGAGGAACCCCACAAGCATACAGTTACCTGGTGAAATGTGAGTTATATTCAATGGCCATATAATAATGGGGTCTTTCGAAGAAGAAATAATGAAAAATAGAATTAAGTTTCGTATTTTGGCTGGAAGTCTGAATAGTGTCACATTGCAAGATTAGGTGACAGATCTCACCTGGGCATTCTACTGCTTAATCGGCTTTAGTCTGCAATTTCTCCTTCTTATGGGAACCATAGTTCTTGGCAAAGCTTTTGGGAGCTCTGGAGAGAATTCTCAGCATCTCATTTGTCTGTGAAACCCCACATTCTCGGCAAGAACCATGGCAGATATAATCCTGCACTGGAGATTGGCCCTGTCTCTGTGGAAGTCTGGGAAACAGAGTCAAAAGCTTGCTTGATCCAATTGCTTGTTAGACTTTTTAAGTTGTCATTTAATTGGCACTTGAATTTTTAAAAAAAATAGTGAAAAGGGGCCATCATGGAAAAAGTATTTGCTTGTTTGAGACTACCAAAGAGGTGCTAAAGCTCAAGGCATTGATGAAGTGTTCCTTGTGTCCAATACAGCGTTGACCCTATGCAGTATTATTTCTGTGTTTTTAGCCCTCTGCCAATTTGTATGGTTCACACCCCTTCTATGTGGCTTTAGAAAAGGGTGGCTTGGCCCACGGAGTCTTCTTACTGAACAGCAATGCAATGGGTAGGTATTGTATCGGATCACATTCCTAATAGGCCAAGCTTAGATATAATCAAAATAACCTAACAATGATTTGCGAGTGTCAAAGCCTTGTGTATTTGAAGGAACCATTTTATGTTTTGGAGCAGAGATTTTGACTGTTTAATTTTTATTTATGAGGTGAGTTGGGCTGAGAGAAAGTGACTGGCCCAACATCACCCAACTGGTCTTCATGGCTAAGGCAGGATTTGAACTCACACCTCCTGGCTTCTAGTCTGGTCCCTTAACCAGTAAATCAAACTAGACTATAAATCAAACTGGTCTACTAATTAACGTTTGGATCATGTAATTGCTTTTTAGTCTCAGCAATTTAGCTTGTTCTATTAACTGCTATTTTGTGATTACTTACACTGGCTATTTATGTTGAGAATTAAGTCTGTTCATGATGCTAATTGCACTAAGACTCTAATCTGACAAATGCTATTTAAGTTTCCTTTTCTTTCCTCAATAGTTAAGCATGGGCTGAATGTAAAAGAACAATATTTGTATCTCTTTCTATTAAAGGGAACTAGCTATAATGTGGGCAGCAGTTTCTGTCAGCATAGAGGCAGGAGTAGCCATTAAGAAGCAAACCAAAGCTGAGTGTATGATAATGAAATACAATGGCTGTATGGAGGCTGTGGTAGTAAAATCCTGCCAGTATTTCTGCAATGTACGGATGGTATGCTGTGTCCTTCTAGTAGTATTTCCAAGCCATTGTTTGTCTTGTAGATGTGTTACTGCAGCCCAGTCCAGCTCTGACATGGAGAACTACAGGGGGTATCTTGGATTTCTATGTCTTCTTGGGTCCAGATCCAAGCAGCGTGGTGCGCCAGTATATGGATGTTATTGGTAAGCATTTGCACCTTCCCATGCATGAAGTTAGGCAGTGTTTTGAGGACTGGGTTCCTTTCAAGAAAGTTCTTTAGTAGTTCCTTGTGATTACTAAACACTTCTGAAGCCACTGGCCACTTTTGTCATTAATACTGAGGTGTTCTGCCAGCTGATCCCTTCTTGCTTAAACTGGCTCTTTTTAAAAACAGTTTTTTATTAGATAAACATTAAAAACATTGGACATAGTGCGACATTTCTGGCATAAACATTTCCATATAGTTTTTGGATTCTACAACTATTACATTTTATATCCCTTACGTAGGTATGTGTAGTCAGTCAGATTACCTGTCCATTAACCCCTTTTTTAAACTGGTTATTAACCATACAAATACATATCCGATTCCTACCTATCACACAATCTTAATACCATATTTTCCAATTCTTAACTTGTCTGCGTTTTTCTGTCCCAATTTTTCCCCTCCTTTCTAACCATCAATAACATTTGTCCCAGATTTCATGATATTCTGTCTCACCCTTGTCTTTGAGCTCTAGAGTCAAGTTTGTCCATTTCTGTGCACGTCAGTATCTTTCTTATTATTTCTTGTTCAGAGGGAGTGTCTTTATTTTTCCACTTTTGTGCAAAACCCAGTCTTGCTGCCATTAAAATATGTGGCATTAGATATAATCCCTTTGCCATATTTTTCTTTTGTAATCCCTAATAAAAATAGTTTAAACTGGCTCTTCTTATCTTCTGGACTTTTATCAGGGTGTGGTGTGTTGGTGCTGCAGCTCTTATAAGTTTGAGAGATGGGAGAAATAACAGGATCCTGCTTCAGGTTTCTGTTGCACTAATTAGAAGTCTTACCCAATCTGGATGTTCTTCCATAATAGCATTTAGGCTTATATACTTCCCCAAGCGCTTTACAGTACTCTCTGGGAGGTTTACAATGTAGAAGCCTTATTTGCGTATTGGCCCCAACAATCTGGGCAGTAATAAGGACTTAAAGTTCCAGGGTTCCTAGCAGTGGCCTGCAGAATTCTAGGATTTGAAGTTCACACATCAGGATGGTGCTCAGGAAAGAATAGATCAGTGTTTCTCAACCTTGGCCCCTTTAAGATGTATGGACTTCAACTGCCAAGGTTAAGAAAAATTGGAATAGTTGAAAATTTATCATTCATGAAGAACTCCCCCCCCCAACAGTTACCATGGTAGAATAGTTTGGGGTAGATAGGATGTCTCTTTTTTTTTTGAACTCCCAAAGGCAGGCAGACGAGATTGAGAAGAGCCTTTGAACTGCCTTTTTGAAGTTTGCTTTTTAAAATGCTTAGCATCTTTAGTTCCCAGAAATTCCCAGCCGATACACTGTACCAAACATAAGCAAGGCTCAAGAAAGGCTTCTCTGAAGAAATGATAATCCACAGTTTGATAATGATGCACTAAGTCTATTTTATCTGTGCTTTGTACATTTTTAAAAAAGTAACTTTATCTGTGAAGAGTCTAAGTCACAGGGCCTGCAATGACATCTTTCTCTCTCTTTCTACTCCATACGCCAACCTAGTTTAGGTATTAGAAGCAGCCCTTTATATACCTAAGCTGCAACCCAAAACGGGGTCTTAGATATAACCTTTAAAATAGCTATGCCAGGTTGGGTCTGGTATTGAAAGGTTCAGGCATAGTCTGAGCATTTTATTGAAATTCTTTTTTTATGATAGATTTGGGAGTGCCGTTGGTTTTGAGAGGCTTTGAATGTTGATTCCTCTCTCTCTCTCAAAATTCCTGCAGGCTACCCATTCATGCCTCCTTATTGGGCTCTCGGATTCCATCTCTGTCGTTGGGGATACATTTCCACTGCTGTTACTCGGGAAGTGGTGAAAAACATGACCGCAGCTCTTTTTCCTCTGGTAGGTGCCTTCTCTGAATTCTATCTGACTATTGCTTCTCTCTGACTCTTGGATGGATTCATATATTTCCCTGAGCCCTAATGCAGTTTATTTTGTTAAGTTCAGAGGTTCTTTTCCGATGCTCAGGCAATCTCCTGTAATCAGAAATTAAGAAACATGATTGATGAAACAGCAAAATTATTATAATGAATGGCAATAGGCCCAAGTTCAAATTAATGAATACATAAAGGAGAAGGGAACTTAAACGATACAGTCCAGCAAATATTTCTATACGAAAAAGAGCCAGTTTGGTCTAATGGTTAAGACATCAGGCTAGAAAGCGGGAGGCCGTGAGTTCTAGTCCTGCCTTAGCCATGAAAGCCAGCTGCGTGACTTAGGCCAGTTACTTTCTCTTAGCCCAACCCACATCACAGGATTGTTGTTACTGGGAAAATAGGAGGAGGAAGGTGTGTTGGATATATTTGCCACCTTGAGTTATTTGTAGTAATAATAATAGTAGTAGTAGTAGTAGTAGTAGTAGTAGTAGTAGTAGTAGCGGCAAAGTATAAATAAATAGTTAAAATAAAGCCTACATATTACAGTAAAATAAAAAGAGATTCTACCAAAACTTCTGAGTTGATTTTAGCTTGGTGTCTTTTGTGAATTCAGACATCATTTTTTGTAAATGAGGGTTAATGGATTATGTCAACTCAGCTAATTGTAATTCACTTAACAAACCATTATGAAACAGATCATGGGCTAATGTGGTATGGATACCCAACCTGTGTGAAATAGTACAGCTTCAATTTCAGTGCAACACTCAAAAGATATTTGTTCAGAGAGAAAAGTGAGGTGGGACACAAACTTGCTCTCATCAGACTCTCATTTCTGGGCTCATAGGACGTACAATGGAATGATCTGGATTATATGGATGCTAAGCGAGACTTCACCTTCAATAAGGATGGTTTCAGGGACATGCCAGACATGGTGAATGATTTTCATCATGATGGCCGGAGGTATGTCATGATTGTGGTAAGTTAATGAATCCTGAATTCTCCTTTGAGGGGCTGCCCTGCAGTGGTTCAAAATATTTGCTGTATTGAAGTTGACCTAGGTCAGATGTAGATGAATGATGCAGTTCTATGGCCAGCCCTCCCTAGTGCAGGAACTAGTCTTTTGGAAGGAAAATGCAATCTTGGGTCTTCTGGTTTAGGAAAGATTCCTAGTTTGGTTGGAGATTCTCTAAGGCAGGGTGAGGAACTCTGGGAGTTGAAGTCCACAAGCCTTAAAGTTGCCAAGGTTGGAGACCCCTACTCTAAGGCAGAGTTCCTTGTCATATGTGAGCCTATATTTGAGAAAGCCCGATCAGTTGCTAGAAATATTGGAATGTAATTTAATGCATTTAGGGTAATTTGACAAAATCTTGAAAGCTTGTCAGTATTTCAACTTATACCTAACACAATCAAGGCAAAGTTCTTTTGAGCTGCTTTCCAGCTTTCTATTTTTCAGGACTCAAATATATTTTCTCAGTATTCTTCCCCTTCTCTGAGTCAGACTAATACATGTGATCCTCAACTTATAACAGTTCGTTTAGTGACTGCTCGAAGTTACAAGAGCACTGAAAAAAGTTATAAACGATCATTTTTCACACTCACAACCGTTGTAGCATCCCTGTGGTCATGTGATCAAATTCAGAAGCTTGGTAACTGACTCCTATTTATGACAGTTACAGTGTCTCAGAGTCATGTGATCATCTTCTGTGACCTTCTGACAAGCAAAGTCAGTGAGCAAACCAGATTCACTTAACAACTGTGTTACTAATTTAACAAATGCAGTGATTCGCTTAACAACTGTGGCAAGAAAGGTCGTAAAATGGGACAAAATTCTCTTAGCAAATGTCTCACTTAGCAACAGAAATCTTGGGCTCAGTTATGGTTGTAAGTCAAGGACTACCCTGTTTCCCTGAAAATAAGACCTCCCCAGATAATAAGCCCAATCGGGCTTTTGAGTGCATGTGCTAAAATAAGCCCTCCCCTGAAAATAAGCCTTCCCAAAAAATATTGCAACACTGCAGCAGCCATGAGGTGACCATGCTCACCGCTTCCTGCACCTCAAAAATAATAAGACCTCCCCTGAAAATAAGGCCAAGCGCTTATTTCGGGGGTTAAAAGAAAATAAGACCTGTGTTCTGTCACATTCGCGATCTTTTAATAGGTGGATTCATGTGAATGGAAAAATTATTTGTTATTCGGGACAACAAAGAAAGTAGCTTTGTCAAAATTTGGAAGGGAGACAGATAGGTGATATAGTACAATAACAGTGTGGCTTTGTTATATGTTTCAGTAAGATTGGGATGGTATGATATTTTTCCCTCCCCCAAGGGATTTTGGAGTTCTTGTTAAATTGTGTTAAATTGTGAAGGTTTCTGTTTCCAATGGCAGGAACCAACATTGTAGATTTTTAACAATAATGGAATAAAGGCTTGGGAAACTGCATTCAGCCCTGAAGCCTCAGATTGCCCATCTCTGCTTTTTTTAGAGTAGAAAGGAAAAACGGACTTAGAAAGCACAGAGGACTTCACATGTTCATATATTTAGACTTTTAGAAAAGCAACAGTGGCATGAATGACTTTCCATACTCCCGTAACAGGTTGCTCTCTTTATGACCTTTTAATGTTCCCTCCATGTTTTGCATTTAGAACGTGATAATCCACAATCTGTGTGCTGTTGCCCAACTTCAGTAATGGCTGTTCTTCTTCCTCCCAAAATGTCAAGTTTGCTTCTGTTATTCACGCTGTGAAAATGTCATAATCTGGACTCTCCACGTATCAATAGAGGCATGTTCATTTCCTATGCCTCGTGTGCTTTTTTATCAATCTGTCTCCCAACTCTGAAGTACTGCCAAGGTTTGGAATAGCGTGTGGTTTGTTCCCTTGCTTGAGACAACTGTGTCCTGTGCCCTTCACATTTTCATACTCCCCTCAGATCCATTATGGCTAAACAGATGTCTCTCCCTCTGCTTCGTTGTAGGATCCAGGGATCAGCAGCGCCAGCCCCCCTGGCAGTTATCGGCCCTATGATGAAGGCCTGAAACGGGGAGTCTTCATCGTAAATGCAACAGGACAACCTTTGATTGGAAGGGTGAGACTTGGGATTATCCCATGAACAGGGCCCTGTGCAGAAGCAGTGCCTGGGTTCAAATTGACAGGTGCCACTGGGCAGTCAGAGCCCTGTTCCTGTTTACATGTATGCAATGAAACACACTTCAAAGTAGGGGACTTCATTTGCACAGTCTGCCCTGCGGTCTTGAAGCCAGTGACCAGTTCTGTGGACACTCCTGCCATGAGCCTTGGTAGAGAAAGGATAAAGCTCAGTGGTAAAATGTAATAATTTTTTTGCCAACGGTTCTCTGGGTATGGCTTGGTGGTGGTGGGATCATGTGAGTGGGTGGGCGTGGCCAACCTTTTTTAATTTTTAAAGCATTTTTTACTACCTATTTGCCCGAACCGGTAGTAAAAAATGCTTTATGAAGGGGGGGGGGCGGTTAGGTTCAGCTGTGCCATACGATCGTGGGAACCTTTTTTCCCCACTTTTTAAAGCTTCTTTTTACTACCGGTTCGGGTGAGTAGGCAGTAAAAAAAAATCTTTAAAAAGTTTTTTAAAAAGGTTCCCACGATTGCATGGCATAGCTGATTTATCATGGAACCTTTTTTTAATTCTTTAAACCATTTCTTTCCTGCCAGTCGAGCGAATAGCAGGAAAAAAATGCTTTTAAAAGTGGGAAAAAAGCTTCAGACAGTCACTTGGCTCACAGCTGAGCAGTGCGATCCTTGGAAGCTTTTTTTTACTACCGATTCGCAGAACCAACGACAATCATCCCTACCACTTTGCGCAAACTGATGCGAACCGGTAGCATTTTACCCCTGATAAAGCTTTGGTGAGGGAGATGCCATATGGTGAAATGTCAATATGTAGTCTACCATGAAAGAAGAATAGAACAAAGGGAGGCAGGGAATATATTGTTTGCTTCCCTTATGAGCATTTCCCACATATTTCATGTCTTAAACCATCTTGATCTTGTACCATTGAAATCCAGATACGAAGATACACATGTTGAATGCAGCTGCATTTGTAGTTTCACTATTATGCAACATCATGAAAGGGCAATGTATTTTTATTCTGACACTTAGCCTGTTAAGCTTTTTATTGCTCCATGTGCAAAGATACACTAAAATACATCACTGTAGCCTATGCAGAAAGTTTACTATTTAGATGCATAGCTCTGGTTTTTATCTTCCAGGTTTGGCCAGGGCCCACTGCCTTCCCGGATTTCACCAACCCAGAGACTCAACTGTGGTGGTATGACATGGTCAAGGATTTCCATGACAAAGTTCCCTTTGATGGCATGTGGATAGTGAGTTTCCAATCCTGGGGCTTGAATGTTGAATGGTTGGGAGACTTTCTTTTTGGTTGATGATGCTTTTGGTTCTTTCAAATGACTTTCCTATCTTGGAAGTTCTAATTCAGAAAAATGGGACACATGAATCTTCTTCTCTTCCTTTTTCTAGGATATGAATGAGCCATCAAATTTTGTGGATGGTTCCTTGGAAGATTGTCCAAACAACAAGCTTGAGAACCCCCCATATGTACCAGGTAAAAAGGGGGACAGCTTGTTTGGAGGGGATGCTTCTGGCAAACATGGTCTAGTTCACGGATGTCAAAACTCACAGCGTCATGTTGCTGTCATGTGATGTTTCCTGACATTTTCCCCCTTCACGGAGCTGGGGTGGGCGTGGCCTGTACATGAGGTCGCCAGTTTGACACCCCTGGTCTAGTTGCCAACTAAGAAAAAAAAGTGAAATCAGATTTGAGGAATAGAAAAAGATAAACAGTGGGATAAAGTCCACACACAAAATACTTCCTGTATTCCATTTTTTTGAAATTTAAATTTGTTAAAACATTATTTCAGTTTATTTAACAGTCGTCTTGATAAGTAAATGTTAAATAAGATGGAAATATGTCTTCCCACTGAGTGGCTCTTGGTGTGTGTGCATGTACGCGCGCGTGAGCGTTTATGTCTGGCTTTTTATATTGCCTTAAACCATAGTTTGTTTTAATTATAATTGAACAAATCAGAGTGTTCTGATTTATGTATAATATTAAACCTGAACCATATTTTACAAACTGCAGTGACTCAATTAACACATCTTACCATGATCAAATGAAACAGATTACCTATTTGATTTAGGATACTGTATGAACCAGCCACTGCGGATTTTAGAGGCTTTTAAAGTAATTTGATGGAACTGTGATCCAATGCGTGTTGGGCTTTTTGTGTTTTTTTCTATTTGAGCACAGTACCAAAATAAATAGACAGACAACTAATTGCTTCCAATAAAACTGAACATTGCAAAAATTCTTGCATATACCTGCCAGATAATTGAACAATAAACATTTGTTAAATAAGCTATAGTAAAGAAGATTTGGAGTACAATTTAAAATAAAATTGAAATAATAGCATAATCCCTACTGATTTTAGTTCAGTATGGAAAATAAATATATTGTTGACTGAAATACATTGCAGACATATAAACTTAAAATACAACTGTGCTACAAATGATACATAAGCACTGGATGCATGTGAAGGGTTTTGAAAAATGCAAACATGGATTCTGAACATTCAACAGTTCTTTGGGCTACCTTTGCAAACATTTGAATCTGGATATTTAAGAAGACTTGTTGCCTTTTTTCAGTGTTTTTAGTTTTGGGGACACCCAGTCAAGAGCTGACTCAAGTCTACTTGGATGTTTTTTCTAATGTAACGTAGACTCTGAGACTGGATGTGAATAATTTCTTACTGAGCTCTCTATGAATCTCCTAGAGTAGGGCTATCAAACTCGCAGCCCACGGGCCAGATGTGTTATGCGCTGGCCACACCCACACCTGGTTTAGCGAAGGGAGAAAAAGTCCCTATACGTTACATGGCACGGCCGTGACGATATGAGTTTGACACCCCTGTTCTAGAGCCTCCTCCCTATAAGATCCAAGATGAAGTAATCAAATGGGAATGTCTTTATGTTAGGAACCAGGCATCCAAAGCTCTCTGTGATATGCTAAAAAACTCAGTTCTTCACATCTCGCACATCCTTTGTCTTGCGGCCTCCACAATTTCATTGGTTATCTAATATTTCTCCTCCTACACTTGCAGGTATGCTGGGTGGAACCTTGAAGGCAAAAACCCTCTGTGCCTCCAGTAAGCAGTACCTGTCTTCCCATTATAACTTGCACAGCCTTTATGGGTTGACTGAAACCATTGCAACACATGAGTGAGTCTGAAAGGGAATTCTGCCAGATAGATAATTGTTCCTCTGATCCTGGCCAAAAAAATGGAGTGTCTTTTTTAATACAAATTAAGGATAATACAGGTAGCCTGTTGAGTGATGGTTCAAAGTTGCAGCGACGTTGAAAAAAGCGATTTACTGGTCCTGACACTTACAACCAACACAATCATTGACACAATCAAAATTTGGGTGCTTGGCAATCAACATGTATTTACAACAGTTGTAGTTTCCTGCAGTCATGTGATTGCTGTTTGCAATCTTCCCAGCTGGTTATCAGCAAGCAAAATCAATGCTTTTTTTTAAGCTGGATTCACTTAATGACTGCAGGATTCACTGAACAGTGATTTGTTTAACAGCCATCCATGCGCGTCCGGCATTTAGTCATGCCGGCCACAGGACCATGGAGACGTCTTTGGACAGTGCTGCCTCTTTGGCTTTGAAACAGAGATGAGCACCGCCCCCTAGAGTCGGGAGCAACTGGCACATATGTGTGAGGGGAACCTTTACCTTTTACATAGCAAAAAAAAAGGTTTTAAAATTGGACGTGACTCACTTAACAAGCACCTCGCTTAACAATAGAAATGTTGGTCTCCTTTGTAATCATGTTGAGGACCCTCTTATGCATTTTGGTGTGAGGGACAGAAATTAACTATCTCAACAGCTGTTGTAACTAAGCTACTAATTGAAAGGCAATCATTTGTTATGGCAGAATCTATGACACTAGTGTTTTCAATATTTTCTAAACCTTTTGCAGTTAGCAATAGCATTTACCACTTCATAGTGCTTTATAGTGGTAAAAGGCTGAGCAGTTTACAGAATCAGCATATTGCCTCCAACAATCTGTGTCCTCATTTTACCAACTTCAGAAGGATGGAAAGCTGAGTCAGCCTTGAGCCGGTCAGGATCGAACTTCTGGCCGTGAGTTGAATTAGCCTGCAATACTGCATTCTAACCACTGTGCCACCAGGGCTCCGTTAGGAGTGTGAAAGCTCCAGGTTCCAGATCCATTAAGGTAACAGATTAACAGAGTTGGAAGGGACCTTGCTGGTCCTCTAGTTCAGTGTTTCTCAACCTTGGCGAGTTTAAGTCCTGTGGACTTCAACTCCCAGAATCCCCCAGCCAGCACAGCTGGCTGGGGGATTCTGGGAGTTGAAGTCCACAGGACTTAGTAGCCAAGGTTGAGAAACACTGCTCTAGTTCAACCCCCTGCCCAAGCAGGAGACCCTACACCTGCCTCTACCGAGGATCAAACTCACAACCTCTTGATTGTAAGGCACCATCTCCATTTTTAGGCCACCGCAGGTTATTTAAGTGCTTCTTTTCTGTCCTCAGTGCTTTGGTGAAAGTGCGAGGGAAGCGTCCGTTTGTGATCTCACGTTCCACCTTTGCCAGCCACGGACGCTATGCTGGCCATTGGACCGGGGATGTCATAAGCGTTTGGGAGCATCTATACTACAGTATACCAGGTACAAGTATTTTTAGAAACCACTTTGTGAACTTCTCCAAGTTCTTACTTTGTCTACCGTGGATTTTTTTTCTTCTCATATCTCCTTTGGAAAGAAAAATATACCAGACGAAGATAATATCTGGAAAGATACGTTACTGTGGTTCCTCCAGCTTTCTCAGCATTTCTCCTACTGCTTTCCAGAGCTTACCATTAAAGATCTTTCCTAATCCACACTATCTGTATTCTTTTAAAGCAATGCTGCTCTTCAATCTCTATGGGGTGCCATTGGTCGGGGCTGACATCTGTGGATTTCTGAACAGCACGACGGAGGAGCTGTGTGTCCGCTGGACCCAACTGGGCGCATTCTACCCTTTCATGCGAAACCACAATGACCGAGGAAGCAAGGTAAGCATGATGTCTCTGAGTCTGCCTGGCCATTGTTTTCATTGGAAAGGGCTGTATTCTGACCCAGGCTTCCTTAACAAGCAAGAAGCAGAGTCTTGGTCCCGGCAAAACCCCTTTTATTTACACGACTGTGAATTCCTTTCATTCACAGTCCACAAGGCTCCAAACAGTATTTCAGATGGTTGTTTATCAAATGCGAACTCAGCAAATAACTACTTCCCAACGCAGGGCAAGGAAAAATTTGGCACAGAGCCTCTTATAGTTATAAACAGAACTTTTCTCTCTTGACACAACCAAATGAACTTATTGTTTACTGCAAAAGCCCTCTCCCCGTTCACTCCTCTTTTGTTCCCTATAGGAGGGGCCAATCACCTTCAAGTCAACCCTGCTTTCTTAGTTATTCTTGTCTTCTGGCAGCTCTGTACATGTGCACACTGGGAACAGGCTCCAGTTGTTCTTCTGCTTTACTACTGTCTAACTCCCTCTCTGCCTCCGACGTAGAGTCCTTGTCCGAGCTTTCCTCAACCCCCAGGACTGGCCCATGTTCCTCCCCAACCTCCTCACTGTCTGAATCTGCTGCCAGCTCTGCTGGCTGCCAGCGGGTCACAGGCTGGCAGGCAATTCTGAGGGTGATCATCTCACTACTTCTAGAGGCACTAGGTTTAGGGAATTGATTTAGAAAGTTTAAATAGGATATATGGAAAATCAGGTGGTAGTGAACCATTTCTTAGAATTTGATTACTGTATTTTTCAGAGTATAATACGCACAGGGGTATAAGACACAGCAAGGTTTTGAAGAGGAATTTTTTTAAAAAAAGGTTTTGCACTCTGCAATCCTCCCAAAAATGGCCCGTTTTTTTCCAAAAAAAGAGGCATGAATAGTCTTTAGGGAGCTTGCAGAGTGCTGGGGGGGGGGGGCAAAAATGAGCAAAAAACGCCCCATTTTTCACAAAAACAGGCCTGTTTTTCATTAAAAAAAAGGGCATGGATAGCCTTTAGGAAGCTTATAGAGTGCTCCTGGGGGCTGGGGGGGTTAAAATTGAGGGGAAAAAAGGCCTGTTTTTTGCTCATTTCTATGCTCCTCAGCCCCCAGGAGCTCTTTAAAAGCTTCCTACAAGCTATGCACAGCCATTTTGAGGCTGTTTCAGGAGGCAAAAAATGCTGTATTCAATGTATAAGACGCACCCAGATTTTCAGCCTCTTTTTTGAGGGAAAAAAGTGCATCTTATACCCCGAAAAATACGGTAGTCTCTCTTACAAGATAAGGTACAAAGACAGGTTGTTAAGGAAAGTCCATCAACAAGTTCAAAATTGAAATAAGCTTCAATTTGTTAGGATTTTTCCTGTCAAGCTTGTAGCCACTGCTAGTGTTCTTACTTTCGTTGTAAATCAACGATGATGTCGCTTTTAGATTGAAATCACTGCAAACAAACATATAATAAATGATGTTTATGTGTTTGGGTTTTTCCCTCTTCTTTCTTAAAACTGAAAATAAATTACAATCTTCTTTGTATTTGGAGCATATTATAAAAACTAGCTTTATAATAAGAAAAGTTTAAAAAATGTATGTAATGTGCATGTATCCAATCGAGGCACCAAAAGCTAATGTAGTGATCCAAGAACACTAGCTGAGAAGCTCTGTGACAGTGTAATATCGAAAAATCAAAGAAATACAAATTGCCATAGAAAGCCATAAGGATACCCTTTGTACTTCTTGTTGGTGAACAAAATAATCTCTCTTTCCACATATCTTCTTAATTGCAGGGCATCATAACTCTGTTTTAGTCAATCCTCCATTAACTAACCACAAAAAAACCCTAGGATTCATTTATAATGAAAATCCCACCATCAATGATTGAATTAATATATAGTGTCTAAATTGATCATGTTCCAGCTGCTATAATACTGCAAGTTCAGTGGCTTTAATACTATCACTGCTATGGCACTGGGCTGTGGGATAATGCCATAAGAGGTTTTCTGTGATCTGGTTTAACACTATATCAAGTTAAGGCTTCTTTATGGTATTGGAATAATCCATACTTAGCTAGGTCCCAATGTTAAAATAAGCCATAAACTAGGGCCGTGATGCCGAACCTATGGGACCTGTGGCACACAGAGCCATTTGTTAGTGCATTCAAAGCATTGCCCTGTCAGCTCCAGTGCACATGTGTGTGCTGGCCAGCTGACTTTTGCCTTCTTTTAAGACTGTTTTTCACCTTCCCAAGGCTTCCTTGAAGCCTCCGGAGTGCGAGGCAAACCTACGGGCAAACCGGAAGTTTGGGAAAGGACTTCCAGTTTGTCCATATGGCCGATTTTCGCCCTCCGGAGGCTTCAGGGAAACCTCCTGAAGGCTTCGGAGGACGAAAAATGGCCCTACGGCCAAACCGGAAGTCACCGTTCCAAACTTCCAGTTTGCCCTTAGGGCCATTTTTCACCCTCCGGAGGCTTCAGGGAAGCTCCTGAAACCTCCAGAGGGCCTCCTGGGGTGGGGGGGGGCTGTTTTCGCCTTCCCCATGCTCCTAGAAAGCCTCTGGAGCTTGGGGAGGGTGAAAAAAGCGCAGGGGGGTGTCGCGTGCATGCGTGCTGGGTGTGGGCACATCCGTGCATGCCCCCCCTGCTCCCCCTCGCTTTTGGCACGCAATCCAAAAAAGGTTAGCCATCATTGAACTAGGGTCTTCTGGACTGGTTTTATATTTATTAAACTAGAAGCAAATTAACCAGATGATGGCTTTAGTGTATGGTGTGAACTAGGCCTTAATACCTCAATTCGTGTTAACTGCATTCGAGTGTCATGTAAGGGAGAACGTGCTAAAACTATGATGGCAAACCTATGGCACACGTGCCACAGATGGCATGCAGAGCCATCTCTGCGAGCACGTGAGCTGTCACTCCAGCTCAGCTTCACTGCGCATGCACCTCCCACTGGTCAGCTGATTTTTCGGTTGTGTGTGTGGGGGGGGGAGTTGCACACACATGCATGGGAACGGGGGATCGCACACACATGTGGGGGAGGGGTTCGCACCCGCATGCACAGGGGACGGGAGAACGCACTGGGGGGTGCGGTGTCCCCCCCCCCATGGCCTGTTTTTGGTCCCAGGAGGCTGCCAGAAGGCCTACTAGGCCCCTGTGGCCCATTTTTGCTCCCAGGAGGATGCAGGGAGGCCTATTAGGCCCAGGTTGGAGCACAGAGGGGTCGCATGCATGCGTGGGGTGCGTGGGGGAGCACTGGGGATGTGACACGCACATGAACAAGGGGGCGGGGCACAGGGGTGTGTGTTGCACACGCATTGCATTATGGGTGCTTTCGGCACGTGACGACAAAAGTTTAGCCATCACTGTGCTAGAAGCAGGAAGAAAAAAGATTCAGTATGGAAAAGAACTTCCTGAATCCCTTCTTAGCAAATAGAAGAAATGCCATTCATGCCTCAGGAACCTGGTGACATGATTGCTCTCGTTTTTTGCTTCTCTGTTTTGCAGCCTCAAGAGCCATATGCCTTCAGCCCAGAAGCCCAACAAGCCATGAAGAAAGCCTTTTCCCTGCGCTACTCCCTGTTGCCCTATCTTTACACCCTGTTCCACAAGGCCCACTCCACAGGCGAGACAGTAGCCCGTCCCCTTTATTTTGAGTAAGTTGGGATGGCTGAGTTGTGGGGGAGATATGGCCTGGCGGATCTCAGCTAGCATTTGCTTGAAATGCTCTGGAGCAAAAGTTTCTGAATTATTATCAAATAGCCTTCAGCGACGATCTTCCAAGTGAGTTTTAAGGTACCATATTTTTCAGAGTATGCTCCAAAATATAAGATGCATCTAGCTTTTGGGGAGGAAAACAAGAGAAAAAAAATCTGCCTCTCCCTCCTTGCACCAAACAGCAAACAGTACAGAAGATATACACTGTTTGTGATGTTATATTTCAGACTATACTTGCATAGGAGCTGTTAAAATAGATGTGGCTTTCTGAAAGTATACATTATTCTCTGCTATTTAAAAGAAGATATAATAGCACTGGTCCTCTTCAGATCAAGCATTTATTTTAAAAAGCTTCATTTTGCTAAGTTGTCTAGAATAATAATAAAGCAGTCTTTAAAAAATAAGTCTAATAATTTAAATGTTCTATAGGCATTTATAGTTATTGACTTACCTCCTTGCAGCAAACAGCCTGTTTCAGTTTAGCCTGATTAGAAAGGGGGGAAAATCTTCCTCTGCCTCCCAGCAATTTGCCTCCTTACAGCAGACAGCAAGTTTCACTTTCAATTTCAGTTTAAGCAGGGGCTCCAGTTTCAGGCTGCAGGGATTACCATAGCCTATTGCCGCCTCTGCAAACCCCATTTTTTTTCAATTTGCTGCAAGGAGGTAAATTGCTGGGAGGCAGAGGCCAAAGGGTGGGGCTGGTGGGTGGGTGGGGCTACATTCGGTATATAAGATGCACCCACATTTTTACCCTCTCTTGGGGGGGGGGAAGGTGTGTCTTATACTCCAAAAAATGCGGTAACTGCCGTCATGGTGAGAATTCAACATCAGGTAAGGCTTGGAGAAAGTGTGGGATACAAGCCAAAAGACAGTTTCGAAATCTTTTACCTGTCCTCAAATAAGGATGTGGTGGTACTCTTGCTCAATTCTGGCTGATGGAAATAGATGTACATGTGAGAGAAAGATCTTTTATAATGACTCCCCCCCCTTGATTGCCAGAGGTTCTTTGAAGTCCTGTGGTCATATTCTTTTATCATTCTTGCAGGTTCCCACAAGATACATACACATGGACCATTGATAGACAGTTCATGTGGGGAGCTGGGCTCCTCATTACTCCTGTGTTAGAAGAAGGGATAAGAAAAATGACTGGCTATTTTCCTTCGGGGACATGGTATGATATCATCACGGTGAGTGTGGCTTTTCACATTAACAGAGGCTCAGATGGAATGTCTCTGACTCTTTTCCTTAAGCAGCCATTAAACTTTACATACATGGCTGCAATTGACCCATTTATTCCTGTTCCATCGCCTTCTGCCTGCTCTTCTGCTAAGAGAAATTGTTCTAGATACTTTTCTATAGTGTCAGCCCTATGATTAGGCAAGACTAAGAAACAAATGCCATATATGTCTAAAACTTCTTTAATTAGAACAGCTACAGTAATAAATGTATATTTACCGACAAAAAAAATAAAGGGAGACTAGTATAGATCTATTTCAAGCTATTTAGCTCTCGTCAGCTAGCCAAATTCTGGGATTTGAACCTGGGCTACTTACATGTTAGGTAGATGTATTAACCTCTAAGCCACGGACTCTCCTTGCTTTGTCAGCTATAGGGAGAGATTAAGTCATTTTTTTATTAGGGCAACCTGGTCTACCCAAATATGGGACAGAGCTGGGCTGAAAGGTGAAAGTGGAAGTAGTGTCGAGGTGGCGCAGTGGTTAGGGTGCAGTACTGCAGGCCACTTCAGCTGACTGTTATCTGCAGTTCAGTGGTTCTAATCTCACCGGCTCAAGGTTGACTCAGCCTTCCATCCTTCCGAGGTGGGTGAAATGAGGACCCAGACTGTGGGGGCGATATGCTGACTCTGTAAACCGCTTAGAGAGGGCTGAAAGCCCTATGAAGCGGTATATAAGTCTAACTGCTATTGCTAAGTGGAAGTAGTGTGCTCCCTCCCATATTTGGGTAGACCAGGTTGCCCTGACAAAAACTATTTCACTACAGTAACAAAATTTTGCAAATCTGAATGTGCTCACTGCCTGAGATTTCTGTCAAGTTAGTTTTTTGGAATGAACGCAAGCCTCCCTTGTCGGATTCTCGCTTTGGTAGCACCAACCTTGTCTTATATGACTTTTATACCTGTGGGCCTTCAGGGGTCTGTCATCCACAGCAAGGGACAGTGGATTCTCCTACCAGCTCCACTTGACACCATCAATGTCCATATCCGTGGAGGTCACATTCTTCCTTTGCAGGTGAGTCTAATAGGCCAGTTCTTCTCCTGCCACTTTTCAGAAAATAAAAGGGCAGCCCAATATTGCTGCAAGATTCTGTGGATAGAATGTTTTGTTGATGTTGTTATTTTAAAAAGATTTGCTTGGGATGGGAGGAGGAGGAGGGGAGGGAATGTATTAAAGTAAAGAAGGCTGTTAGGCCTTTCTGCTTTCATAGAGCTTCTTTCTCTACTGCAAATCTCTCCAGGAACCTGCTCTCACAACCACAGAGTCCCGTTCGAATGGAATGACTCTCGTTGTGGCTTTGACGCCGGAAGGGGTGGCCAGAGGGGATTTGTTCTGGGATGATGGCGAAGGGCTGCTGACCTTTGAGAAGGGCGATTACACAGAGATCTTCTTTCTGGCAAGAAGTGTGAGTCTGGAAGCAACACATTTGATCTCAACAAATCTCATTGTAAATATGTTGCGCGCTGACAATAAAGTATTATTATTATTATTATTAACAGCTAAATTATGCTAGCCAGAGCATATTAAATTTTAATCAGTTATTCCCTCTTTCAGATTACTTCAAGTACAGATAGTTCTCAACTTACAACCATTTGTTTAATGATCAAAGTTATAATGGCCCTGGAAAAAAGTGATTAATGACTGTTTTTCACACAATTGTTGCAGCATCCCCATGGTCATGTGATGAAAATCTTGTACACTTGACAACTGATGTGTATTTATGACGGTTGCATTGTCCCTGGGTGATGTGATCACCTTTTACAATCTTCTGGCAAGCAAAGTCAATGGACTTTGCCACTTAACAGCCCTGTTACTCACTTAACAGCTACAGTATGAATAAATAAATTCATTAAATTTCAATTTCAGTGATTCATTTAACTGTGGCAAGGAAAGTCATAAAATGGGGGAGAAGCTCGCTTAACAACTGTCTTGCTTAGCAATAGAAATTTTGGTCTCAATTGTGATCATAAGTATCTTGTTTCCCTTCCTATCATATCTGCGTAATAGTGTCATAGCAGGGCAGTAGATGAGATGGCAAGGCACAGTATGCTGGAAACCCCTGGAGATGTTCTAAGTCCATTTGAATGCAAGAGTTGCTTTCCCACTGGCCAAGTTGCTTTACATTGGTGCCCTTCTACAGCTGAGTTATGACCCCAATAATAGCAGGGATCTGTCACTTTTGGGGCCAAGGGCCACATTTGAATTTTGGCGGGTGTACTCTTGGTTGCACTGCAAAATGTAGGACAGAGCTTTGGGTATTATATACTGTATATTAAGTGCAAGTGATAAGATTTCCAGTAGCTGATGTTCACTTCAGAAAAAGCTCTTA
Organism: Thamnophis elegans; assembly: GCF_009769535.1. Lineage (NCBI taxonomy): Eukaryota > Metazoa > Chordata > Lepidosauria > Squamata > Natricidae > Thamnophis > Thamnophis elegans. The sequence goes on along the minus strand of NC_045542.1, from coordinate 46,990,959 downwards.
GGACTTTCATGGATTTATTTATTTATTTAAGAAAATTTATATTGCCGCCAAGCTCACTCTCAGTGACTCCAGATGCCTTAGACAGGTAAACCCTGCCAGAGTATATTCATGAACTGGAATAGGGCTTTGTAACAAGGTCAGCCAATGGAAGCTGAAACACTTTGGAGCCTGGGCATGGCTTAGCTCTGTAGCTCTGAGTCTGTGCTAAAAGTAAAATTAGTTTGCTCTGAACTGAAACTGGAAACTGTTCTCTCCTCTGCCTGTGTTTGCTTGTACTCTACTACTACATTAGAAGAATCACTCTTGGTCTCATGTGTTATATATAAAGAGAAGTTAAATAATCCTACTGCATCAGTTACCTGTGTGTGCTGTGTGTGCTTTCTGGATTTGATTGCTGCAACAAACTCTGACAAACCCTGATAATAATAAAAAAATAACATCCCTTGGCAACAACAAACATATGAGCTACTTGATGAGGTCCATATCACTCTGAGATCCCCACTGTCAGGGCCCTGTCTTCAGGATCTTATGGAAGAGTGTCAAAGTGGGTTGGGGGGCAATCTTAACGATGCATGATAATGTTTCACAGGGGTGGAGGATTGCAGGTTGTACTTCAAAGGGCAGACTGATCAGTTATGGTGAGATTGGATAGGAAGGCAGTGGGTAGAATCAATTGTCTTCAAGGATAGACTGATTAGCACATAGACAGCACTTTAACTTTACTAAATGTACCTTCTTGTAGCAATGTTATCCAAAACATGAAAACAAAGTTGAGAGTGGTGTAAATCCTCACACATCATTTCTTAGCTAGATGTCCCTTTCTAAAGATCACTCTTAACCTGCCACCCTCTAAACATGCAGTGCTGTATCGCCAGTGACTGTTTGGTAAGAGCTGTCTCTGCAGCTGCTGTGTAGTTCTAGGAAAATGGACAGGTATATGAGGTTGTAGACAAGTGCTGCTTGCCCACTTTTTCACCCTCCAAAGCACTTGAAGTACATACTACTGGATGTTAATAATCAAACCTTTTCTTATTCTTATATTTCAATTCTGCCAGTTTTTTATAATTCCTCTCCTCTTGTTCTGATCCATTTTGGGCCTAACAGGCCTCCCTGAAGCCTTCTGGGACGCTGCCTAGCCCACATGCGCAGCAGAGACCCAAAAATCAGCTGGTCCACGGGAGGCGTGCATGCATGCGTGGTGGACCTCAGTTGGGCAACGGCTCGCGTGCCCATAGAGAGGGCTCCATGTGCCATCTGTGGTTCACCATCATGGATCTAGCTGCTTGCTGTTTATAAGCGTTTTACTTGCACCACCAATTATATAGAAAAAAAGAAAAACCAAGAGAAAGACCTTGTGGGATCTCGCTTTCCGTGTCATGTTACATCAAATCTGGAAGTTGCATTTGGCTGCACTCCAGCAGGACAACATACATTACTATGACAAGGCGGGGGGGGGGGGGGAATCATGCAGCAATACTTCCAAAAACAGATAATGCTCAGAAAAATCTAGATATTATTTAATAGGCATCTAAGTAGCATGACTCCATCAAATTTGCATCATGGTTCGACCTGCTGTGTCCCTTGCCCTCTCCAGAAGTTTGACCCCTGACCTCTGAAGATTGCCTATTGTTGTACTATTTGCATCGACTTCTCCTTTTCTTCCTGTTGCAGGGTGTACTAGTGAATGAGATTGTGCGACTCAACGGCCACATAGATGGACTTCTTCTGATACAGGTGCTCGTGTTAGGTGTCCCCAGCCCTCCCCAGCAGGTTCTGGCAAATGATACCCCCGTCTTGGATTTTTCTTACCGCACCGACACCAAGGTAAGTGTTAGGGAAGCTCCCCATTAGGAGAACGAGTGCGTGCAGAGAAACGTAGTGAGAGTGGTGTGGAAGAACGCATAAACCAGCATAAGGAGACACTGAATTGTAAAAACATACAGTATTTTACTTCCATGGAAATAGAGGTATGCAGAGTCCAAGTCATACACGGTTAAGACAGTCAGTCATCAATGTTCTCAGTTAAGGGATGATCCATCAAACACAGTCCAGTATCATATAATCAGTTCAGCAGACAAAGTCAATAACAGTAGCAAAAACTCACAGTACAAGCAATATCCAACGATCAGCGTCTAACAAACTGAGAGCTAACAGTCATTCTGGCTCCATTTTATGGCCGCTTGAGGTAACAGCAACCAATCATATTTTTCAGCAGTACTTAAAGAGATAGTACTACTCTCGTGGCTTATATATTGCTAACCCAGCTGTTAGCCTACATTCCTAACAGTAAGTATGTTTCTTGCACTGCAGAAGGTTTCTGCATGGAAACCCAGTCCAACAATTATAGATTCTTTCATCAATATAATGTATTGTTTTCGAAAAGTTTGTTATTGTTTTTATGGTTTTGGAATTGTAACCCAGAGTCATTGATTGAGCTAGGCAGCTGTAGAAATTGAGTACGTACATACGTACGTACGTACGTACATACATACATACATACATACATACATACATAAATAAATAAAATCTTGTAGTGGTATTTTGATAAAGATTTTAGAGACAAAAATGGATTCTGAAATGACAGTTATGAATGAAGGATTCTCAAAACTAGTTCTACTATTGAAACAAGAAACTCACACACTGAAAGCTCAGCCTCCTCTAGCTTTAGTCAAACTCCCATTCATTTGTGACAATGAAGTAACAAACCCCTTGGCTATTTATTGGTGACTATCTGCTTGGAAACTGAGTGTATTTCAAAGTTAAGAAACAAAGGTTGACAAATATTCTGGCTATCTTTCAAAACCTATTGGGGAAAATTCATATAAAGTTAAACTCAACATCAATTGAATTGGTTTGATCTTTTCAACGCTTTTTCTTCTATTAAAATGTTCTACTCAGTAATAAATTAGATTGAGTGTGCTTGTAGCGTACCTAGGAAAAATGTGGTTTGGAGCAATTGAAAATAAAGGAAAATATTCTTCTTCCAAGTCCCCTAGAACAGGTCCCCAACACAGGGTCTGTGGACCAGCACCAAGGTGCAGCATAGCAGCAACCGGGCTGCGCAAACAAGCCCATTTGTGGGATGCAGGCAGCATGCAAAACCACATCCCCTCTGGTCCACAGAAAAACTGGTCCCTGATGCCCAAGAGATTGGGCACCGCTGCCCTAGAAAACACTGCGACATTGCTACAGCCAGAATGCATATATTTATTTTCCATTTCATTATTTTTTTAATGTTCCCCTCCCCTTCTTTCTTGCTGCTTAAAGCCGAATATGGCCCTCAGCCCCAGAAATGGCTGCCCTGTCTGGCATTAACGCAGCATCATTTTCTATACCTCCCGCCCAGCTAGCAACAGGTGATTACAGATAGTCCTCGATTTAGGAGCATTCATTTAGTGACAATTCAAAGCAGTGGTGGGATTCAAATAATTTAACAACCGGTTCTCTGTCCTAATGACCAGGTGGGTAGGTGGGGCTTAGTGGTCATGTGACTGTGTGGCCGTGGCCAACTCAACATTACTCAGGTCGATGGGCGCGTCGCCTTAGCTGTTACAATGTAATAAGGGTTAACCAGAGAGGCAGTTTCTGTAAGCAGGGCAATAAAGATTACGCTAGAAACAACAGAATGTTTCCTTCCTGCCTTCCTTACAGGATTAGCCCTGTAAAGCAGAAAAAAAACGAAAGAAGATTTCTTCCAACAACCGGTTCTCTGAACCTCTTAGAAAGTTAAGAACCGGTTCTCCCAAATAGGTGCGAACTGGCTGAATCCCATCACTGATTCAAAGATACAACGGCACTGGACAAAGTGACATGACTTTTTCACACAACAGTTGCAGCATCCCCATGGTCACATGATCACAATTCGTACACTTGACAACTGACTCATTTTTATGACCGTTGCAGTGTCCCGGAGTCATGTGATCACGGTTTGCAATGTTCTAAGTAAAACAAAAGTCAGATTCCCTTAACAACTATGTTACTGAGTTAACACCTGTAGTGTTTCATTTAACAACTGTGGCAAGAAAGGCCATAACATGGATCAACACTTACTTCACAATTGTCTGGCTTAATAACATAAATTTTGGTCTCATTTGTGATTGTTAGTCGAGGACTGCCTGTGTTTCAAATGATATAAAGTGTGGATGAAGAGACGTTGCACACATCCTTTTTTTTTCTTCATCAATTTGGATGTGTATTTTTGTTTAGTTTTGTAAGGTAATTACTGTAATAATAGATGATTTTCCCAAGTGATAAGCAGTAACTTCCATTAATTGCTAAGGACACATTTAATGCAGAAACTTTGCAGAATTCACATGGGAGGAGCATATGTGTGGTTTGTGATACCCCAGTTAACTTTGTAGTTCAGAGCAGATAAGTGCATTTGTGTTTTGAAGAAGCACCAGTGCACCATCTAAAGCTCCATTCTCTCCTCTGCTTCGTAGGGCCATTCATCGCCACATAAGTTATATTACTGCATAATGTTTCTCACATTGGTGACAGGATACTGTTCTGAGCAATTGTATCTAACTTCCTTTGTCACTTTCTCAGGTCCTTACTATTCCACTTTCTTTGCTGATGGGGGAAGAATTTGTCATCACTTGGTCCTAAGAAGAAAAAAAGACAGTTAGACAACAATTTGAATAAAAGATAAAACATGTCTGAAATGTAAATGGGGAAAAAAAGTTTCTTTGACGAACAAGATCCTTTGCTCTGGTGTTCTAGTAGGATCATTAAAGCCTGCAGGAGATCTCCCATGCCAGTGATGGTGAATGTTTTTCTGCTCGGATGCCAAAAGAGTGCCGCGCATGTGTGCTCACACCCATAATGCAATGCCCTCCCCCTGGTGCATGTGGCACAACCACCACCCCTGCACCTCCCCCCCCCGCTTGCGCACAGGCCTCACTGAAGTCTCCGGACTTTTGGTAGGCCCATTGTGCCTGTTTTTCGCCCTTCCCAGGCTTCAGGAAAGCCTCCTGAAGCCTGGGGAGGGCAAAACGGAAGGCCGAAAATCAGCTGGCCAGCGTGCGCATGCACGCTGGAGCTGACATAGAGCAACATCTCACCTGCCATCAGATACAGCTCCACGTGCCACAGGTGCTATGCTCTTCATCCAAGCTGGATATGTAACAAGATTTGGGTCGGGTTGGATGCTACCAGCTTTCATGACAAGATTCCCTAATGGTTTGAATGATTGCATTTTTCAAATGTCACCTCCTCCCCCTCCTAGAGAACAATAAATAATTTCTGTTAAGAATGTTGTAATATTTCCCAGAATTGCACAGGGAGTTGGAGTAGAGTAGCTGATCTTCAAGTGGCATTGATTATATTCTGTAATTTTATAAAATTAGGGATGGGGGGAAAGTGTAGAAAAAATGAAATACCAAATGTCCTAACCAATGTACTGATCGCATACTACTGGATTAATACAATAATTTGACAAACGTCTATATGCTAATGCTTTATATGCTTATATAAAACCATTTGTAATAGTTCCTTTATCCAGACTTTTTGACAAAAGTTTTCCTCAGTGTCAGACAGATTATTCTCATGGTAGTCTCAAGGGAGAATGCTTAAGCAGTTCTTTCTCTTGACTATAGATTGCTTCCCAGTCGCAATCTTTTACTGAGGGAATAGCTTAGTTCTCCATCAGAAAAACGAGTTGTTCCAAGACCAGGCCTCTTTGAAGCTGCCTCTATTCAAATTAGATGAATTTGTGACTTGCCTGAATAGAGAAATTCAGGAATAGAATAGCTTCCACTTTTGTATTTGCTTGATTCCTTGATGGCCCATCCTTCTCTTTCATTTCCAAAGGCCTTCCTTTTTACTTACTACACGTTTGTAAGCACTGAGTCTAGAAATATTCATTTCATGGAAATGAGGCTTATTCCAAATGAAGTTGGTGTTCTCCCTATGCTATATTCATTTGCATAATTGAGAGTTTCTCCCTATGCTATATTCATTTGCATAATTGAGAGTTGCTTCCTGTTTGAAATCATACAAGGATATCTGGAAGTCTTTAAGAAGATGTTGGATAGTCATTTGTCTGAAACGGTATAGGGTTTCCTGCCTAGGCAGGGGGTTGGATTAGAAGCCCTCCAAGGTCCCGTCCAACTCTGTTATTGTATTGTATTGTATTCTATCTAATGCAGGAGTTAGACAAAATATTCTATAGAATTGTGTAGAAATGATATAACATGGGATGCCATATAGTGTTACAAAGATTTACAGTACAGCATTTTTGTCAGATGATTATATTAAGAAAAAAAACTTAGAGTTCATTGGTTTGGCAATTTGGTATGATTTATATATTTGTTTTAAAGCAAGCAATGTTTTTGGCACTGATTAAAAGAGTTTGTATACTTCAGAACAGTTCCTAATTTCTTCTTTCAGTTGGAACATGGAATAGGAAAATCAAGGAAAAGTTGAACTTTTTGAAATAGATATGATAGATGCTATTTTGGATATCCTAAGAATAAGGGAATGTTTATGAACCAGAATGGGCCAATTTAATTCAGACAATTAGGTGGTTTGTGGCCCAGTCCATAAAATGGATCCACTGTGATACCGTACCTGCTCAGCTACAATCAAATAAGACAAAATCATATCAAAATTAGTGGCTATCAAGTAAATATCAATGATGGACAGCAGAGGAATCAAATAGATTATAAAACAGGAAACCGAAGATGGAGAAGCACAATCCAACTGGCTATGAGTTTCCAGATTTGTATTGTAGAACATACCATGAATTGCTGGTTTCAAATATTCAAGTAAAACGCAGAACAATAAAGAGAAAGGTATGTCAAAAATAGGTTATGGAGAATATACATTGGTCTTATAGTCTGACTGTAACAGATTCCATGTGTCTAATTTGTACGAAAAACAACATGAATTGCTATGCGAAGAGTCAAAAGACATTGCAATAACAATAGATATTGAATAACTGAAACCCCCCCCCCCAAATCCCAACATTTCAAAGGGGGGAAAAAACCCAATTCAAGTGGCTTTCAGAACAATCAATTGTTATAGCCAGGCGGAAAACAAAGGGTGAAAGTTGGGCAGCTAGAAGAATGTAATAGTGACTGAAGACAGACTTCCAAAGTCAAGCAAGAAAGAATTAAAGGTATTTTTCTCAAGAATGTCAACAGAGGAATAAATATAAAAAGAAAATGTAAAAAGAAGAGTACTTAAGACGTAGCTCTTCCCCAACGGAGAAGTGAGGTTAGAATAGAACATGTGGTGGCATCGGGGGTGGGGTGGGGGCAAAGTGCCAGGTTTATGTTTTGGAGTTACTGGTTTTATTGTTTCTTGTTTTTATTATGTACATGTTGCTTTATTCTTGACTGGAAGCTGCCCAGATAGCAAGCTGTGCAAAAGTTTTAAGTAAATAAATAAGAAACATTATAACTAAAGTGGAAATTCTTAAGGGTAATCATGAAAGAGCCTTAAATGGTACAAAGAATATTGAGTAAAAAGATTTTTACAAACTGGATTAAAGGGTGATGGATACATTTATAAAGAGATTTAGGGACTTGCTCTAAAAATTGACATCTCGGACAAGAAATCAGCTGTTCAGTAAAAAAAACCTGATGAATTGCCTGTTGCATTTCTTATAACATCAGGAGAAGTCAAAGCATCAAAGACAAGACCAGGTGCACTTTGAAAATACTGTGTTTTCCCGAAAATAAGACAGGGTCTTATTTTGCTTTGACACCCGAAATAAACACTTCGCCTTATTTTTAGGGAGGTCTTATTATTTTTGAGGTGCAGGAGGTGGTGAACGTGGTTACCTCATGGCTGCTGCTGTGTTGCAATATTTTCAGGGAGGGCTTATTTTAGCGCATGCACTCAAAACCCCAATTGGGCTTATTGTCTGGGGAGGTCTTGTTTTCAGGGAAACAGAGTATTTAGAAAAAAATGTTTCATACCTTAAGTAGGCCCTAGCATGTCTTAGTCATTCAACAAAACAGCCTGTTGTTTTTCAGGCTTCTTCTGAAATCTGAAAAGAGTTGTGGCTATTGTAAGAGATGGACTAAGTTTAATAAATTCAAAGCACAGGCAGCACTACTTAAAGGTCTGTGTTTATAAATACAGAATGAAGTTGTGTGCTAGAGGTGGAGAAGACTGGCATTCTGAAGGCCCCGAATTGAAGAATCGCTTAGGAATTGAGCCTGAAGAAAGGGAGTGGTTCAGAATAGCAAAGGGAGTGAGTCAACATACAATTTCTCCTCTTAATTGCTTAACTCAGCTTGCTGGCTGGGGAATTCTAGGAGTTGAATGTCTATGGAGATTCTCAGTCAACCAGGTCATGGTTGTCCCAAAAGGGCTTTTTTAAGAGGCAACTGGATTTTCTGTTTTTTCTTTGAAGACATTTCACTTCTCACCCAAGAAGCTTTAAAGGTGAAGAAACTGCTTGGATGAGAAGCAAAATGTCTTCAAAGAAAAAAATATAAAGTCCCGTTTCCTCTTGAAAAAGCACTTTTGGGACATCTAGAGGTTGAAGTTCACACATCTTAAACGTTGCCAAATTTAAGAAACATAGGTTTAATTTTATGCAGCAAATCTCAGGATTGAAAATGACAAGAGGAGTTCTGTGGACGATGTTTCAACCACCAGTTTTGTTCCAAAGTGGTTATTATCATAAAATATGCTATCCTGTCTTCTAGCAAATAGAAAAATCATACAATTTATTGTTCTGACCCCCCCCCTTCGGCCTGTGAGTAACGCAGACACAGGCTTGGCTATTTGCCACTCTTTAATCACAGAAATTACAACTCCATTGGCTGAAAGCCCAGACAACACTCTCATGCAAGAAGGGTTGCCAGCAACCCAAACCAAACAGAACGGAAATACAAAACAGACCAGACAAGAGTTCCTTAAGATTGTTACGAACAGTTGTGTACTACAAAAGGACCCCTCCCAATTTCTCACTTATATACTCTTGGGAGGAGCCAAGCCACAACCACCTGGGCTTGATTATCTCTTATGAGTGTGCCTCTGCAGCTGCTACTTCTGTTTCTCTGCTCTCCTTTGCCTGACGTCAGGAACAAACTGCCTTGTGTCCTCCCCACTGCTCCATGCTTCAGGCGCCTCCTGGTGGTCAACCAGCCTCTCTGGTCCCTGCTCTGAGTCTGAACCCTGCCTGGGGTCCTTCACATCTTCCATAGCAGACTCATATCCGAGTCCATTAGCAGCTCAAACGGATCCTGCTGAGCCACAACAATTTAACTATTATATTATTGCTGAATTGTACAATTTACCTATTACATTATATGCTATCTCCCTGCGTGGAATAAATTAAGAGGACTTGGCCATAGAACCTCTTTAATTCCAGGATTCATTAAATCTGGATTGCTAGACATTCTTTTTTCTGATCTGGAATTGAAGACAAGTATTTCAGAACCAGGCATTATGGAACACCAATGGTGATTCAATGTTCAGGAGAAGATTATCGTTAAGCATGAACCTTGAATTCTTTGAGACTATTTTTAGTGCACTATAAAAAAAGCAACCAAGAGCTGTTCTGTCATTTCCTCTCCCATGTTTTGGAATTGCTCACCTCTTAGGGTTTTTTTCCCCTTGCCTGTCTGCAATCATGGGTTTTCCAGTAATGTAACTTGATCCGCCTTTTCCAACCAACCTAGGTGAGGTCTCTCTGACTGGCTCTGCAAGTCTCATGAGCAGCTTCTTTCGCTTGAATAACTGGAGTAGCTGTCACCAAAGCAAGTTACATTTTGTCACACAAAATTGGAGTCTGTTACTGACAGAGGGCCACAGTGATGAATTCTATCTGTCAACTAATGGGTCATAAAGACAAAAACAAGTACCTTGATTTACAACCAAAATGGGGCTCAAAATTTCTATTGCTAAGTGAGTCAGTTGTTAAATGAGCATTGCCTCATTTTACAACCTTCCTTGCCACAGTTGTTAAGTGAATCACTGCAGTTGCTAAGTTAGTAACATGATTGTTAAGTGAATCTGGCTTCCCCATTGACTTTGCTTGTCAGAAGATCACCAAAGGTGATCATGTGACCCCAGGACACTGCAACTGTCATAAATATGAGTCATCGAAGTCGCGACGACACGACGTGCGATCTCAATGCTCTGAGATTGCAATCTACACTTTTGCCACTGGGGGGTCCAAACAGACCTAAACTGTCCTGAAGAGACAGTGAACAGGAAGAATACATCTTGCTGATCTCGGGGATATCGCAAGATTCCCGAAAGAAGCAAGAGAAGATCTTCAAGCTGGTGACGAAAATTCCAGCTAAGGTTGATGAGGTCGGGACGGCCCTGAAAAAGGAAGGAATGGAAAGTGCAAGTGTTTCCAGCTGTTGAGGAATTTTTATTGTTTTAAAAGAGAGACTGCCTATGAAAATTTAAAAATTGATCTAAATTGAAGAATAGAAGAATCAAGCGGCGAAATTAAACTTCTAATGATTCTGGACAGTGGTTATCTCACTTTTTTAAATACTACCTTTATGGATGGAATCTTTACAAGCCTTTTAAAATGGATGGATTAAGTCTTCTTTTTCTACTTTTTCTCTGTGACTCTCTGTGATTTAAAGACCAAAGTTTTCCTCTTCCATTGCTGTGGGTATTTTTTTAAAAATTCATTTAAAGATTGGACCTCTTTTTCTAATTTGAAATACAAAATAGGCTACGCTGCTCAAATGCTGGGAGGTTTTGTTGATTGGAGCTTTGTGTATTCAAGTGGAACCTGCTCCTTTCTTCACGGTTTGTTTTGACGGCTTGTTACAGAGTGATAGGGGTAAGCCAGATGTCCCTTTGAAGTGTGTTTTCAACCAGAGAAGAGGGGAAAAAATAGCTTTTGTGAATTCATGTTTTAACTTTAATATTCTTCCAAGCGAGAGCAGCTGATCTTGTCAAGATGGCACAATGTCAAAATATAGAGATCGTAACTTGAAAACAATATTTTCAGAATTACTAAAATTATCAAATACATATGAAAGAATAGAACAAAAACTGGAATATTTGGAGCAGCTAATAGTAAAATATGATGAAAAAATTGAAGATGTTTATCAAATGCAAAACGAGGAGATTGAAACCCAAAAAATTGAAGTGGAAAATGAATATAAAGAGATTAAACTTGTTGATATTTATGGCAATTGATTTGTTTTTGAAAATGCAAAGAATGGAATATTGCAAGAGGAAATAAATGGAGAGAAAATATTTCTCAAAGGGCAAGATATAGAAGAAGGAAAAATTAAAGAATTTATGGACTATGAAACCTTATCAGCAAAAATATTAATAACACTGCTGACAATCAAAGATAAGCGGAATAAAGAAATAGAAAGAGGGCATCAAGATTATATGAGAGATCTTATAAGCAAGGAGTTGCTAAGAGAAGTCCATACAAAGCTGATCAAGAAGATGTTTAGAAGATTAATGCCACAAAAGGCAGAAGACATGAGACTGTTTTGTCACTGGAAAGATACAGGTTGATAGATGGAAGAGTATAATTTAAAACTAGTTAAACTTAGTGAAATTTAGTGACAATAGATATAGTCAAAGAAATAATTGATAATGTTACTATTGTATACAATGTGCATTGTCATGATGAGTAATAATTGGATATGAACATTGAATGGTACCCATGAAAGGAAGATTAGAAATCCCTTTGGATTTATATATAAAGGTTAATTAAAAAAAAGAACTGTTAGATACAGTTAAAACTTTGATTATTAGGGGGGAAATGTTATGATACAGGATATAGTTAAATAAAGGAGGGATAAGGAGAACAACGTACATATGGATATGGGTATAACATAAGGAAACTGGATGTAAATTGTAAACAGTGATTTAGAAAGGAGAATTAGAAAATTTTATTATTAAATATTATGGATGTTTAGCTAGAATAGGATATAAGGATTCAGTGTTAGTGGAGGATTTTAGAAATAGTAAATGAAAGGCCAGTATGTGGTTATGTGTTAAATCTTGTCCGAGATGTCAATTTTTAGAGCAAGTCCCTAAATCTCTTTATAAATGTTTCCATCATCCTTTAATCCAGTTTGTAAAAATCTTTTTACTCAATATTCTTTGTACCATTTAAGGCTCTTTCATGATGAAGGACATTTAAATAATAATAGTCAAATGAAATGGAGATATGATGGTAACATGTATAAATATCTGAGTTAAAATACTTGAGTTAATATGAATTATGTTTGTTGACTGTGGAAGAGATGCACGAAAGTCTTTTTGTAACCAACTGATACACTTTCTACAGCATGTAGAATCCGACTCATACAGCGGGTCACACGCTCGACCTCGTGTTTCTCTCGGAGCAGTGGAGACGTGATCTAGATTTGAAGGGCATTAAGATCTTGCCCTTGTCATGGTCAGATCACTTCCTATTGAGGCTCGACTTTCGGAAACCAATCCCCCACTGTAGGGAGGTGGAACCGATTAGGTGGTTCCGCCCCAGGCGTCTGATGGACCCTATGGGATTTCAGACGGCACTTGGTGTGATACCTGACTTTCTGGCCCACAGTCTGGCGGAGTCCTTGGTCGCTGCTTGGAATACAGCGGCGGCGAAGGCTCTAAACCGGATTTCGCCTTTACGGCCTCTCCGCTGCAGTGGATCCAGGAGGGCTCCTTGGTTCATCGAGGAACTCCGGGAGATGAAGCGCCAAAAGAGACACCTAGAGCGACGCTGGAGGGCTAGTAACTCTGAATCCGACCGAACACAATTAAGAGCCTTTATTAGGACTTATCTAGTGGTGATACGGGCGGCAAAATGAGCGCATTTTTCCGCTCTTATTGCATCTACAGAATCGCGCCCAGCCGCCCTGTTTAGGATAGCCCGCTCCCTCTTGAAAGGGAGGGATGCGGACGAGCCTCTACAGGGTAGAGCTGAGGAATTTGTTCAGTTTCTGTCGGATAAAATCGCTCGGATTCGGACGCACCTGGACTCCACTTGGACGGTACCAGCCGAGGCACCGGGGGAAGGTCTTGATCGGATTTTATGGAGCGAGTTTCAACTTGTCGCTCCTGAGGAAGTGGACAAGGCCATGGGAGCGGTGAGTGCCTCCACCTGTTTACTGGACCCGTGTCCCTCCTGGCTGGTCTAGACCAGCAGGGAGGTGACACGTGGCTGACTCCAGAGGATTGTTAACACCTCTCTTCGGGAGGGATCCTTCCTGAACCCTCTAAAGGATGCGGTGGTGAGACCCCTCCTTAAGAAACCTTCCCTGGATCCAGCCATCTTGAACAACTATCACCCAGTCTCCAACCTCCCATTCGTAGGGAAGGTTGTTGAGAAGGTGGTGGCCTTTCAACTCCAATGGACCTTGGATGAAACAGATTATCTGGATCCCTTTCAGTCGGGTTTCAGGCCTGGTTACGGCACCGGAACTGCTTTGGTCGCGCTGATCGATGATCTCTGGCAGGCCAGGGATAGAGGACATTCCTCTATCCTAGTGCTTCTTGACCTCTCAGCAGCCTTCGATACCATCGACCATGGTATCCTTCTGCGACTGTTACGGGAGGTGGGAGTGGGAGGCACCGTCTTAAGGTGGTTCTCCTCCTACCTCTCGGACAGGTCACAGTCGGTGTTGGTTGGGGGACAGAGATCGATCCCTAGGCCCCTCAAATATGGGGTGCCGCAGGGTTCGGTCCTGTCCCCCCTCCTATTTAATATCTACATGAAGCCGCTGGGTGAGATCATACGCTGGCACGGGATTAAATATCATCAATATGCGGACGATACTCAATTGTATCTGTCTGCCCCGTGCCAACTCAGCGAAGCAATTGAAGTGATGTGCCAGTGCCTGGAGGCTTTCAGGGTCTGGATGGCAGCGAACAAGCTTGCACTCAATCCAGACAAGACCGAGTGGCTATTGATGCTGCCTCCCAAGGATGGTCCAGACATTCCACCTCTTAGCCTGGGGAGGGGGGGGGAGGTTATACATCCCTTGGAGAGGGCCCGCAATTTGGGTGTCCTCCTGGATCCACAGCTGACGTTAGAACACCATCTGTCGGCTGTGACCAGGGGGGCCTTTGCCCAGGTTCGCCTGGTGCACCAGTTGCGGCCCTACCTGGACCGGGAGGCACTTTGAATGGTCACTCATGCCCTCGTCACCTCAAGACTGGATTACTGTAACACGCTCTACATGGGCCTGCCCCTGAAGAGTGTTCGAAGACTACAGTTGGTCCAGAATGCAGCCGCGCGAGCAATAATGGGTGTACCTAGATACACCCATATTACACCTATCCTCCGCGAGCTGCACTGGCTCCCCATTGGTCTCCGGACCTGCTTCAAGGTGCTAGTCATTACTTTTAAAGCCCTACATGGTATTGGACCTGTCAAGCTGAGAGACCGCCTCCTGCCATTCACCTCCCAACGATCAATAAGATCGCACAGGTTGGGCTTCCTCCAGGTGCCGTCGACTGGACAATGCCGGCTGGCGGCCCCCCGAGGGAGGGCCTTCTCTGTAGCTGCACCGGCCCTGTGGAACGATCTGCCCGCAGAGATCCGGACCCTTACCACTCTCCCGGCCTTTCGTAAAGCGACCAAGACCTGGCTGTTCTGGCAGGCCTGGGGCTGTTGATTAATTTCCAGCCCCACTTGATTGAATGGGTGGTGTATTAATTTTAATAATTGTATCTTTTCTTAATTTTTAAATGCTTTTATTTTTTGCTGTGAGCCACCCAGAGTCCCTATGGGAGTGGGCGGCATACAAATTTTATTAAACTAAACTAAACTAAACTAAATGTAAAGAAGGATGCATTGTGTTTGTTTTGAAAATTATATATAAAAAAATATTATAAAACAAAAACCCAGAGCTGTTCTGTCATTTCCTCTCCCATGTTTTGGAATTGCTCACCTCTTAGGTTTTTTCCCCCCTTGCCTGTCTGCAATCATGGCTATTCCAGTAATGTAACTTGATCCGCCTTTTCCGACCAACCCAGGTGAGGCCTCTCTGACTGGCTCTGCAAGTCTCATGAGCAGCTTCTTTCGCTTGAATAACTGGAGTAGCTGTCACCAAAGCAAGTTAAATTTTGTCACACAAAATTGGAGTCTGTTACTGACAGAGGGCCACAGTGATGAATTCTATCTGTCAACTAATGGGTCATAAAGACCAAAACCAGTACCTTGATTTACAACCACAATGGGGCCCAAAATTTCTATTGCTAAGTGAGTCAGTTGTTAAGTGAGCATTGCCCCATTTTACAACCTTCCTTGCCACAGTTGTTAAGTGAATCACTGCAGTTGTTAAGTTAGTAACATGATTGTTAAGTGAATCTGGCTTCCCCATCGACTTTGCTTGTCAGAAGATCGCCAAAGCCAATCACATGACCCTGGAAAATTGCAACTGTCCTAGATACACGCCAGTTGCCAAGCATCCAAATTGTGATCACGTGACCATGGGGATACTGCAACAGGTCATATGAGAAACTCTTATCAATCACTTTTTTTAGTACTGTTGTAACTTTGAACGCTCACTAAATGAAAGGTTATCAGTCAAGGACTGCCTGTACTAAATCAGAAGTCCCAATTCTAACATCTAAGGCATTTCTGATGCAGGCATCCTGCAACTTTGCTGTTGGAGGACCCTGCTGTTCAACTCAGGAGCTTGAACGGGTTGCTTTATGGTAGGCTTGTGAAAGCAGATCGAGGGACCCATGTTTTCATTTGAACGATACCCTTGGTCCTCCCACAAAGAATGCATTTTTCAGCATTATGGTGTCTCCAGTGATGGGATTCAAATAATTTAACAACCAGTTCTCTGCCCTAAGGACCAGCTGGGGTGGTGGTGGCTCAGTGGTCATGTGACTGGGTGGGCATGGCCAACTCAATGTCATTCACATCAATGGGCGCTTCACCTTAGCTGTTACAATGTAATAAGGGTTAACTGGAGAGGCAGTTTCTGTAAGCAGGGCAATAAAGATTAGGCTAGAAACAACACCAGAATGTTTCCTTCCTGCCTTCCTTACAGGATTAGCCCTGAAAAGTGGGAAAAAAACAAAAGGATATTTCTTCCAACAACCGGTTCTCCGAACTGCTTAGAAAGATAACAACCGGTTCTCCCGAATAAGTGCGGACTGGCTGAATCCCACCATTGGGTCTCTCCCATAAAGTTCAAATTAACCTTGAAAGTCATCAGAATGTAGACAGTAAGTTCCTTCAGATGGTGCATGTCCTCTTTTTTTATTCATTTGATGTTGGATGAAGTACCACATGTCTTTCGCAGGATATGAATGAATGCATCACCTTAAATAATAATTATGGTGGATATTTCTCTGCTTATTAAAAAGTATAAAAATATCAACAATCCTTATAATTTAAGATGTCACTTAATATTATATTTTATAATAAAATCTCCTTTAGTTTTCTTCTGTTCTTCCTGCTGCAGAGACTTGTATTTTCCACGTATGCTAAGTTGCAAAGATTTTAAATACTAGCCCAGAGGATGTGTTGCATTTATACTCTCTTCTGGCTGTCCTGCACATAGCAACAAGCTGCTAAGGTCAAGTCTGAAATCAAGTCTAACTTCCCCAACCTGGACTTCAACTCTTAGAAATTCAACACTTTTCCAGGTGCCGTTGCAGTTACTGTAAGTTAACTGCAATAGTTGCAGTTAAGTTATTTTGCAATTGTTGTGTTGGTTATGAAATTAAGCTGACATTACTAGGAAGAGTTTCAGAAGTAAGAATAAGAATCAGAGGTGGTACTAGGCATTTCTCCAAGATTTGGCTGCCCAGAAGTATTAAACTAATTAAAGAAAACTCAATGTCTCTGTAGATGAGGATGAAATTTCAGAGGAAGTAAGAATTAACCATCCCATCTTTCTTCCTTAGACTCCCATTAGAAAGTTTCCAGTATATTTTTCCATTGATAAGCAAAAAAAAAAAAGTTTATTCACTGCCTTCCTAACAGATTAGAAAGATTAAACAACATTTAGGGTGATTGCAGGCCTTTCTCTAGATATCCTAAACGCCTGCAAAATCCAATACATTTAAGGAAAACTGATCTCTCTATATTATCTAGGCTAGGGGAACTTATAATTATTTCCTTTGAGGGAGACATTTTAGCAAACAGACAAGTAGTGGGTTCATTTATTTAATTAGTTTGCAGTTTGTCATCTGACACTGAGATGTATGGAACTTGAGTTTCAGTTTTTGTCATCATGAACTATTTAACAGTCAGTAATCCATGGACAGGTCTAAATCTTTGCAAGCCTAACTAACCAGATAGATTCCCAGCTTTTAAATATTTTTAATATGTTTCTACATCAGCATATTTTTATGCTGAAGTAACTTTTGATTGGGAGCCGCCCAGTTGGTTATAAGATGGGTGGCTATATAGGTATTTTAAATAATTAACTATGACCACTAGCATTGCATAAAACTATATGAAGAAATACTTCCTTTTTGCCTACAGCCTCATATCATAAGCAACCCTCTGTGGTGTACATTTTCACACTAAGATAGGAAATTTAGTTTTCTATTACTCTTTTCTTCAAAAGTTTAAGATTTACAGCACAAAACTTTTCATGTCCAGTCACTGAACTCAATGGCTATTAAGAATGCCTTAAATAAGTGGGATTTTTATATTACTATGCACAGTCAATTATTTCCATACTCTTAAGATAAAAATAATCAAACTGGTGTCCTCAAGGTGCTTCAGATGACAATACTCCTGAGTATTGAAACCTGGAGATGATAGGAGTTGTAATTTAACTCAAGAGGAAGACACAGTTTTGGGAAGCATTGCTGTAAGCTACAGCAGAACGCTATAGATATACAATTTGATGTCTGAGTAGAACTAACAATTTTTTAATTTCATCCAAATCTAAATAAATAACATATTTTTGATTTGGAACTGTTCCTGAAATGCATATTACTGTATCACTTGTTTAGCAGTATATTTAATCTGTTAACATTAGAAGACTTTGCCATTCTATTTCTATTGATTTAAATATGGGGTTTATTATCCATAATATTTATTGTTGTGCTTGCCGTATTTCTATAAGAATTAAATTATAATTACTTCCTCCCCTTCCCAACCCTTAAGATAACTATCAGGACATTCTGATTTTAACATTTAATCAAACTAAACTCCATGCTCAGCTAAGAAGCAGAAAATGCATGTTGCAAATAAATTTACAGGAATGTGTGGCCATGGATTGCAACATGTTGTTTTCACGGAAGCATCCTACTCAAGAGATTTTGGCCATTGTGATCATTGTTAAATAGAAATCTCTGTGCTTACTATTCCATCCACAGATAAGAAAGCAGTGTCGATCTTTAGGTGTTGCTACAAGAACTGAGTCACCATGGCATTAATCTTTGAACTTTGATTGTGCGATTATTTTTTCCTTCGGCTAAAACCAAGCAGTGAGGGGACTGGTTATCTCCCAATCTAAAGAGATCTTTGAATGTTACAATCAAGGTGTGTACGTCTGCTGCACTTTTGGCTTGGCTCTGAGCCAAAGGGAAGAACTTGAATTGGATAAAGAAAATATCCCAGCCCGGCAGAACTAGCCCTCCCGAAAAACCAGTTTGTCAGCTGCTGCTCAAAAATCAGTTTCCCTCTAAGACATGCTGTGACAACATGCCCACAACAACGTTTAACTCTGTTGATCAACAGGAACAGGTAAGACGAGTGATGGGGGGGGGTCTCTTCTTTTGCTTTCAGCTTGTCCGGCCAGCGGGAAGGCTGGCCTGAAGGAGGAGGAAAGGGCTCCTAGGTCTTAAGTGAGAGGATTTGTAACTCGGTTGTTGGAAATTGAGCCCAAAGGCAAAGTGAGGATGAAGTAGCTTGTTCAAGGTTTAGAAGTATTGAGCTAGAACAGTGGTCTCCTCTGATTCCATTCAGATAACTGACCAGAAGCAAGACTTTAATAGGAGTGTCTAGAAAACCTGGGTTTTCGTTTGTACAATGTTGAATTAGGACTGAATGATCCTAGTTTAAATCTCTACTTATACAAAAGTTTATCTTTTTGGCTATCATACTTCACAGAGTTGCTGTAAGGATATCATTGGGAGAAGATTGTGTTTGTCTTCCTAACAGAATATAACTGCAATAAATACATTCATTGTACAAAGGAGGAGGCTTAAAATATTGTAACCTGCTAGATTTCACCACCTACAGTTTATCACTACTCTTGTTTTATCCAACTACAGGTAGCCCTTCCCTTAGACCCATTTCTTTTTTTGAAAAGTTTTATTGTTTTAATTAAACAAACACACACACAAAAAGAATCATCTTTCGTTACATCTTGTAGAAAGCATGTCGATTGGTTACAAATCATTACATATACTTCATTCAAATTGAATTGTACATTTTAAATCAAATTTTTTTATGAATTTTACTATCACTGTACCACTATTCTCATTTAATTACAATTATTTAGATGTGCTTTTATCTAAAATCATTTGTATTTAAAGACACAACCACCTACTGGCATTCATTCACAATTCCAATAAACCTCCAATAACATTACACCTTTATAACATATTCTGAAACAAAGTCAGTTCATAAAATATCTAAGCATTTCCCCCCTCTTCCCCACAACTCACAATTTAAAGCTTATATCCAATTTGCTTTTACTAATACAATATACAACATTATCCATTAACATGTCATTATTATTATTGTAGTTAACTAAAAATTATTTACTATTTATATCACCTCTCCTCTCATCAGGCCCAAAATAAGTTTTACCTTTATAGCAAGCTCTAAACACGAATTTATTAATAAAATGTATAGGTCTTTTCCCTAAGTCCCAATTTACAATTTATATCCAAGTTATTTTTACCTATTAAGGTTATCATTTCATTATTATTATCATAGCTAATTATATGTCAACGAATGAACATTTAATAATAATCTAAAACAATCTACAAAATACTAACATTCCTACTTATTAATCACCAAAAATATCCATTAACATTTCCTTGTTATTATTGTGGTTAACAAAAATATTATTTACTATTTATATCACCTCTCCTTTCTTCAGACCCAAAGTAATTATACCTTTGTAACAAGATCTAAACTAAAGTTTATTAATAAAATTTATAGGTCTTTTCGCCAAGTCCCAATTTACAATTTATAACCATTATCATTTCATTATTGTTGTCATAATTAATTATACGTTAACAACCGGACCATCCAGTGGCAAAAGTGTCAACGGCGGTCTCAGACTCTCAAGACCGCACGATGTGCTGTTGTGATGTTGGCTCCTCCTCTGACTTAGACCCATTTCTTTAATGACTCTTCAAAGTTACAACGGCACTGGAGAAAAGGGATTTACAACCATTTTTCATACTTATGACCTTTGCAGGATCCCAGTTCAAAATTCGGACACTTGGCAACTGACTCATATTTATGATGGTTGTAGTGTTTCTGGGTCATCTGATCACCTTTTGCAACCTTATGACAAGGACAGTCAATGGGGAAGCCACATTCATTTAATGACTATGTTACTACAGTGATTCACTTAATAACTGTGGTCAGAAAAGTTCTAAATGGGGCAAAACTCACTTAACAACTGCCTTGCTTAGCAACAGAAATTTTGGGCTCAATTGTTGCCCTTAGTCAAGGACTACAGGTCATTCTCAACTTACAACTATTCCTTTAGTGACCGTTCAAAGTTACAACGGTACTGAAAAAAGTGACTTGTGACTATTTTTCACACTTACGACAATTTTAGCAGCCCCATGATCATGTGATCAAAACTCAGATGCTTAGCAACTGATTCATACTTATGATGATTGCATTGCTCTGGGGTCATGTGATCACTTTTTGCAACCTTCTGGCAAGCAAAGTCAATGGGGAAGCCAGGTTCACTTAGTAACCATATAACTAATTTAGCAATTACAATGATTCACTTAACACCTGAGACAAGGAAGGTCACAAAAGAGGGCAAAACACACTTAATGTCTTTTAAACTTGTTAAAACACTGAATAAATGTCTCACTTCGCAACAGAAATGTTAGGCTCAATTATGGTCATAAATTGAGGCTTACCTGTATCTATAATCTCACCTCTAAATTACTGAAGAGCTAGAATTCAAAGTTGAGGGATTGACTGTCTGAAGGCTTAATTCCCATGTTATAAACATGTTCAGTCATGTAGATCTGTAGCGAGACATTTGTCTGTCAGGGGTGTCAAACTCAAATTCATTGAGGGCCACATCAAGGTCGGGTTTGATCTTGGGGGAAGGGTGGGCATGGCCAGCTCAAATTCACTTGTGTCGGGGGTGCCTGTGGTGGACCGAGCACCACAGGCACCCCCGAGCCAGTGAAAATGGGCTCCCGAGCTCTGTTTTCAGCTGCAACTGCCTCTTGCCACCCTCTGCCAGTGAAAACAGAGCTTGAGAGGGCTGCCACCCAAGCTCCATTTTCACTGGCAGAGGAACTGCTGGCTGATCCTTCACTGTTTTCAGAGCAGCTCCATGGGCCAGAACTTAGCACCTTGCGGGCCAGATCTGGCCTGTGGGCTTTGAGTTTGACACCCCTGGTCTATGTGATGTTCAGTTGAGGTCTTTAATCCTGGTTAAGCATTTTCTTCCTTAAGAGGTGTGTTTGGCCTTTCCACCCCTCTCTCATTAAAAACAAACTACTTATAGCATACATTGGAAGATCACCTGTTAAAGACTAATTAAAATGTATTGATTTTTAAATAAAAGTTTTTTTTTAATTTAATATTTTTAAATAAAATCTGGGAAAGGCAGCCAAGCCAAGTGCTGTCTGGAATAAAAGGGTTTCAATAGCCTTGGGAGAAGATAAATTGTGGAGTCTCAACTCATCAAACTATCCTATTCTGGCCATTTATGTTAACTGAACTCTTGACGCTGGAGACAAAACATAAATAATTTTTGGAATATAGACTTTTGCACCAAGATTCATTTTGTTATTTTATTTTATTTATAGCTCTGACTATAGACTATGCTATTTTGAGTAATAAGTAACAGTAACATTTCAAACTGAGAGACCCCAATGTAGATCTCAACAGTTCATTTTTAGCCTTAAAGTGATCAATCAATTAAATTACTGATTAAAAGGTTTCTATAGGCATTGTATGATTATTTAAAAATAGAACAATACAATTTAAAACCAAAGCAATAGTAATACAATTCAATCTAATGTAGCAAAAATCAGTAATGACATTCAGACCAGATATAAAAAGGAGCTGAAATAATGTAATTTGGATAAAACAGCAAGATTATGGAATATTTGAATTTGAATTTTGAATTTAATAGAATTTGTATGCCGCCTACTCCCTAGGGACTCTGGGCAGCTCACAACAAATAAAAACATTTAAAATATTTAAAATACAAAATTAAAAACAACACAACATCCATTCCATCAAGTGGGGCTGGAAATTAATCAACAGCCCCAGGCCTGCCGGAACAGCCAGGTCTTGGTTGCTTTACGGAAGGCCGGGAGAGTGGTGAGGGTCTGGATCTCTGGAGGAAGCTCGTTCCACAAGGCCGGTGCAGCTATAGAGAAGGCCCTCCCTCGGGGAGCCGCCAGCCAGCATTGTCCGGTCAACAGCACCTGAAGGAGGCCCAGCCTGTGTGATCTTATTGGTCGTTGGGAGGTAATATTTTCAAAGCTAAAGTGTTTTGCCATTTCCTCTAGGATTTAATTTCTGCCGTGCTTCATATCAGTGTAGAATTGGAGATAGTTTTTATGAAGTACAGTTACTCTTTCATTACTGGCTTCCAAAAACTATCAACATCTGTTATCCTTTTAGGTTTCCATTATGGGGGAGACAAGAGTAGATGATCCCAGCCTCGTTGATCAAGAACTTCGGGATATGGATGAAGATCGCTTATGGGAGATGGTGGAGGGCCATCGTTACAGAATTGTGAGGGGCGTCTCCCCCAGTCGTCTTACCCCCTACTTACGGCAGGCCAAGGTGCTGGGACAATTGGATGAGGAAGAAATCTTGCACAGCCCCCAGTTCACAAATAGAGCCATGAGAGTCGGTAAGCACCCAAGATACTGTATTGGAACGTTTAAAGCAGTGTGGTGTATGGTACTGTAGCATGTGCAGAGCACAGGAAAGCTTTAGACAATGGAGAAACAGTTATAAAGACTTGTGATGTCCAGTGGGATTATATCTTGGCTCCAGCACTACTCTGTCAAAGGGCACCAAGAAGCTGATGCAAAGTAGCCAAAGCTAGCCAAATTACTTTGGGACGTGGATGGGGCAATAAATTCCTTGCCCTTGCTATTCTTCACAATATAAATATCACAAATTAAATGTTTTGCTGCTACCCAAAATCTGGTTACAGAAAGAGCCACCTCGTTCTATCCAAAGTAGCATTGGTTCTATCTGGGAGGGAGGGAGAGAGAGGGAGAAATTATTTCCTTGGATAGATATTGTTAGGTAAGCTCCCCGTTGGGAGAGCGAGTAGGTTTAGTGAAGCGTTGTGAAAGTTGTGTTGGAGAACACACAAACCAGCATATAGAGACACTGCAGTTTAAATAGGCTTTTACTTTCGTGGAAATCGAGGTATCAGAGTCCATCAAACAGTCCAAGCCATACACGGATAAGATAGTCAGTCATCAATGTTTTTCAGTTAAAGGATAATCCAAATAACATAGTCCAGTAACATATAATCAGTCCGGTACACAAAGTTTGCTAACAGTTGCAAAACTCACAATAGCTCACAGCACTTCCAGATCAGCCCAGCATCTAACAAACAGAGAGAGAGAGAGCTAACAGTCATTTTTGCTTCCTCTTATGGTAGATTGAGGAAAACAGCACCCAATCACATTTTACAATATGCTTTAAAGAAACAGGTACAACATTGTTACATGATTTATATATTGCCAACCCAACCGTTGGAATTATATTCCTAACAGGTATAATAGAACCCTATGGAATCTAGTCCATTCTATAAACTAGATTACACAACATACAAAATGTATAATGTTACAGCTCCATCACAGGTAAATGAAGAAGTGTTCCAGTTTAAGTGGCAGGCTGGTTCTTTATTTACAGGTTAAGACATACAGGGTAACCTTGCATTTAAAAGATAGTGCTTTTAGTGAAACCAAAGGAGATTTGCAAGTAAGGTTACTCAAATACAATTAAATTACAGTGTTATTTCTGGAGGAAGGGTGAACTGTATGGCAGATGTCCTTCATATTACTCTGCCTGGGTAACTATAGGTTATTGGACTTTTTAGTTCCCATCATTTTACATTACTGATCTTCCTGATCTCTTTTAGGCCATATGCTGGATCTCTTGAAATCCCGTGGGAAAAACGGAGCACTCGCTTTTCTGGAAAGCTTGAAACTTCACAATCCTGATATTTATGTGCTCATTACTGGTCTGGAGCCTTCCATAGACCACAACAATTTTAGCGGTGAGCTTTTTCCATCCTTTCTACCTCACCCATTCTTACCTGGATTGTTTTTCTAGGCAAAAGACATGACCACAGAGACATCTTCGGACAGTGCTGGCTCTTTGGCTTTTAAATGGAGATGGGCACTGCCCCCTAGAATTGGGAACAACTAACACATAAGTGCAAGGGGAACCTTTACCTATGCACAATATATTCTTAGTGTGCAGTAAATAAAAATAATACATAGCTGAGCCTTTGATACCATTCTGCTGATTGAAGTAGAAGCTTTATGGTGTTCAGGTCTGGGTGTTGAGGGAACTCTAAGCATTTTGTCCCAAAGGTGCTTTTTCAAAAAGCAATTGGATTTTGCTTTTTCCTTGAATATGTTTTGCTGCTCATCCAAGGAGCTTCTTCAGTTCTGACTTTAGAACTGTCCTCAATTCTGAAGTCAGAACGAAAGAAGCTTCTTGGATGGAAAGCGAAACGTCTTCAAGGAAAAAAAAAACAAAGTCCATTTGCCTCTTGAAAAAGCACTTTTGGGGCAACCATAACTTGGATGACTGAGAATCTCCATAGACCTACCTAAGCTTTTTCTCCTTTTCTCTAGATCTGATTGAAAGTTCCCAGCTGACAGAATGCTTGGCCAAAGCAGTTAGCAGCCTGCAAGAGGAGCTAAACCAGGAGAAACGCCAGAAGGTGTCCCTGCTTCAACACTGCCGCAGACTCAAGGAAAACAATGCCCGACTGGAAGCTGAGGCCGAAAGCCTGCGGGGCATTGAAACTGAGTGTAACCGGATGAAGAGGGAACTCAGTGCTCACTTCCATGAGGCGCTCAAACTTAAAGATGAACTTTATGGGCTCTCTTTGCGCTACAGCAGTGCGCTTCAAGAGAAGGACCTGGCTATTACCCGCTGCCGGAGCATGCAGGAAGAGGTGTGAAAGAAGGGTGCATGAAGCTTTTTAGGGTTCATATTAGCAGGTCCTGGGTGCCATTGGTAGGGCGATTGCAGATGGTCTGACCTGCCGAACTTACCATGGCATTTTGCTGGTTAAGAGGAGGATAACTGTAGGCAAAATGCTTGCTAGAGCACCAGAATGGTTCTGCTTGTAACCTGTAGTCATCTGTAGCTGTCCACTTTTGTTTGGAAGTGCAATAGAATATGAGAAATGTTAGCTCATACGGACCATCTATCTCAGTATCCTGTTTCCATGGATACTGCTGCTGCTGCTGAAGATGAACGATGCAGCCCAACCAACAAATGGAAAACCAACAGAGATAATCTAGCTTAATCTGAATGACAGGATTGCATGTCTAGCAGACCATAGTAGAATTGATGGACTTTTAGTTATATACCAATTGATATTGCATGATCCCAAACTATGCAGATTTAAGGTAGAAATCCTTCAAAACTGAAAAATAATACAGACTATTTTTTTAAAAAAACAATCAATCGGATGCCTGAAAATCAGAGTGGGGAGGGTTGTTCATTACAGCTGAGTCTTGGGGTATTATTGGTTGTGAGATAAGTTCAAGAAAATAGAAGAATAATTGGCTATTATGATTTCTCTAGCATTTGCTTTTTCTCCCCCTTTTCCTCTTGTGCTGCAATCAATCAGATCTTTAGTGCAATTTAACTGAGTTCACGGGGCTATCTGTACCCTTGGGCTGTAGACAGCTTCCATTTAGCACTTAGTAATGGGATCTGCCACAAATTGAGGATGTGGAAAACAGGAGGAAGTAGAATTATTAGGTATGTTTGCTGCTTTGAGTTACCTATAAAATAATAAAGCGGGATAAAAGCTAATAAATACATTCTTAAAGAAAGAAGCTCAGGACTGATGTGGCGGGAACTGCACAAATAATACAGGTAGTTCTCAATTTACAGCAGTTCATTTAGTGACTTCAAAGTTACGACGGCACAGAAAAAAGTGACTTATGACCACTTTTTGCACTTATGACTGTTGTAGCATCCTCATAGTCACGTGATCAAAATTTGGATACTGGCAACTGGTTCATGTTTATGACGGTTACAGTGTCCTGGGGTCATATAATCACTTTTTACAACCTTCTGACAAGCAGAATCAATAGGAAAATCAGATTCACTTAATGACAGTGTTACTAACGTAACAACTACAGTGATTCACTTAACAACTGTGGCAAGAAAAGTGGTAAAATGGGACAAAAGTCATTTAACAAATATCTCACTTAGCAACAGAAATTTAGAGCTCAATTGCAGTTGTACGTTGAGGATTACCTGTTATTTTTTTCCAGTTCTGCTTACCTTGTTCACAGCTTCTTTCTTTCTTTCTGTGTACCTGTCCATGGCAGCTCTACCTGATGAAGCAAGAACTGCAGAGAGCCCAAGTGTCACCCTGCCATCAAAGGAAAAGTCCCTCAAGAACTTCTGGGGATACGCAGATGCAGACAGATGAGCTCTTAAAGCTGACAGAAGAGAACCAGCATCTCAAGTCACTCTTGGAGCTGGAAACCTTCAGTGTGGTAAAAGAAGCTGTCAGCTGTGCTCCTATTCATCCTTTCCTAATGATCCTAGGAATAATAGGGAGGATAAGAGATCCGTAACACATAATTATTAATAATTTCACCAGAATTCAATTTCAGGCTTCTTTGGGGCAAATGAGGGGAGGTACCTTGTGAAGAAAACCACATGAGTTTGCAGGAGGTAGCATGTCCAAAGCTTGCTTGGCCAAGGGCAGCTTCTTGCAAAGGAAGCCAAAGACTTTTGCACAATGGGATGAAGCCCGTTTAATCAAGATTTAGCATGCCTTTGTGTAAGTCTCCTACAAGTGCACAATGTTCTTTTTCAGGCTGCAGTTAGATGCAGTGGAGGGTTCCGTCAGTCACTACTGCTGGTTCGCTCGTGGGCGCTTTGTGCATGTGCTTGGTGGGCGTGGCATGCTAATGCACAGTACAATAATAATTGTTCTGTGCATGCGCAGAAGCAAAAAACAAGATGGTGGCACCTACGGCACCACCTGGAAAACCAGTTCGGGGGCCTGGCAGGCCTGGGTCACTGCCGGTTCCAGCAAACCACTACTGGTTTGGCTGAACCAGTCTGAACTGGTAGGAACCCACCACTGGTTAGGTGGCAATAGCACAGCTTGAGACCCTCTTCCATAAGGGTACCCCTATCTGTCTCTAGGTGTGGCGTGGGACAGGGGTTGGGTTGAAAAATCTTCTCTAATGAGCCTGCCTTACCTCCCCAGGTGCAGAAAGATATTCTAGAGCAAAACTTGGATGATGCTCTGGAGGGCAAACAGGAATTGCTGAATCGACTTCACTCACTGAGAGAGCAAGCAGCACTTGCTGAGAATCAGCGAAAACAGGTGAGAATGCCGTGCTACCTGAAGTTACCTGCTCCTATGCAAGAGGGAGGGAAAAAGTCTCTTTCTGTGCCTAGGAGAGGCACCTTTTATATACTTTCCGGAATTGCCACTCTCCTATGTGCCTATCCTACCCCACTGGGGATCAGGAAGTAGCTCGTGTCTTATGTATATGACAGCAGCCATGTGAAAATTAAAAGTATGGTATTTTTCGGAGTATAAGACGCACCGGAGTATAAGACGCATCAAGGTTTTGAAATGGTAATTTTTTTTAAAGTAGGTAGGTAGATAGAAGGATAGAGAGGGAGAGAAAGAGAAAGAAATACAGTAGGGAGAGAGTGTGTGTGTTTAGGTAGGTAGGTAGAGGTATAGAGACAGAGAAATAGAAAGAGCTAGAGAGAAATACAGTAGATAGGTAGGAAGAGAGAGAGAGAGAGTAGGTAGGTTGGTAGGTAGAGGGATAGAGAGAGAGAGAGAGAGGGAGGGAGGGAGGGAGGGAGGGAGAGGAAGAGAGAAAGAGAGAAATACAGTAGATAGGTAGGGAGAGAGAGTAGGTAGGTAGGTAGATAGAGGGAGAGGGAGAGAGAGAGAGAAATACAGTAGGTAGGTAGGGACAGAGAGAGAGTATGTAAGTAGGTAGATGTTTCCAGGTGTATTTATCCATCTGCTGGAGAAAGAAATCGCTGACAATCTGCAGCACCTAAGACTTTGTTTCTGCTGGCACAGCACTTGATCAATGTAATTCTCATCAATCAGTTAAAGAGCTTTCCAAAAGGAAAAAAAAGTGTTTGTACTTTGCAAACCTCCCAAAAATGGCCCGTTTCCCCCCCAAAAAGGCATGAATAGTTTTGGGGGGGCTTACAGAGTGCTCCAGGGGGGCAAAAATGAGCAAAAAATGGCCAATCTTTTGCAAAAACGGGCCCGTTTTTTGTCAAAAATAATTGCATGCATAACCTTATGGAAGCTTATAGAGTGCTGCTGAGGCGGGGGAGGGGGCAAAAAACAGCTCATTTTTTGCTCATTTCTGCCCTCTCCAGCCCCTAGGAGCTCTCTAAAAGCCTCCATAAGGGTATGCACGCCCAATTTGGTGAAAGGACGGGGCTTCGGGAGGCAAAAATGCTGTATTCAGTGTATAAAACGCACCCAGATTTTCAGTCTCTTTTTAGAGGAAAAAAGGTGCGTCTTGTACTCCGAAAAATATGGTATATTAATTGCAGTAAGATCAGTCCCCCTTCAGTGCTCAAAGACAACCTGTTTAAGAAAATGACTAAATTTGATCTGATCTAACAGGACTAAAGAAGAGTAGATATTTTGTAACGTTGGTTTTACATACAGAATTATATGCATTATAGACCTAATCAGTGATGGGATTCAAATAATTTAACAACTGGTTCTCTGCTCTAATGATTTCTTCCAACAACCAGTTCACCAAACTGCTCAGAAAGTTAACAACCGATTCCCGCGAAGTGATGCGAACTGACTGAATCCCACCACTGACCCTAATACAGTAGCCAGTAATCTTGAGCTACTAATCTCAAAGTCTTCAACAGCGCTGTTGCCCTGTGCTTGCAAGGTGGTTATAGGCAAATCGCTTTTATTTATTTATTTATTAAATTTCTATGTCACCCATTTCCCCTGTAAGATGACTCTGGGTGGCTTACAAATTATACAAAGTTTTCATCTTGGTTTTCAGACAACAGTTCGTAATAGGAGGTTAAAGAGAATTTAGGCCACATTAGACTACTGATTTTGTAAGACTTTCCAATATTGCATGTCATAAGAGCAATGGGGCCTAAATAGGAAAAAAAATGATACCGAGACTATATTCTTTCATCTTGCTGTATTTGTGTTCTTGTGCAGTGTTGGGAAGAAAAGGAAAATACTTTAATTGAATGTCAAAAGATGAAGGTGGACTGTGAGATCTACAAGGAGCAAATCAGTGCCCTTCAGGCTCAAATAGCTGATCTACAGAAAGAAAGAAATCAGGTATTAGAAAATGTGATTAGCATGGAATGAAGACTTTTCACTCAAAGTGACAAAAAGGTTGTCAATCAATCTTGCTGGCAGACTTCTTAACCTGATTGAACCTTGCAGTGATTGCCAAGTTAAATACCTTGATTCATGTAAAATCATGTAACTGTAAAATGATCACCACTGGTAGAACTCAGTACCTTTGGACCCCTAAAACAATTTTTTATTTGATTGTGTACTTTGCAATCTAGGCTTCATGCAGCTTTCCAGTTTTTCACTATGTCCAATGCTACCATCAATACAGGTAGTCTTTGGCTTAATGACCACAATTGGGCCCAAAAGTTCTGTTGCTAAGTGAAACATTTATTAAGTGAATTTTGTCCCATTTTATGATCATTCTTGCCACAGTTGTGAAGTGAATCATTGTAGTTGTTATTAATATGGTTGTTAAGTGAATCTGATTTTCCCATTGACTTTGCTTGTCAGAAGGTCACAAAAGGTGATCACTCAGAACACTGCAACCGTCAAAAACATGAACCACTTGCCAAGCATCTGAATTTTGATCACATAACTATGAGGGGGGAATGGTCATAAAGTGTGAAAAGTGTTCATAAGACACTTTTTTCAGTGCCGTTGTAACTTTAAAATGATCACTAACCAAATTATAAGTCGAGGACTACCTGTGTTTTTAAAATTACTATAGTATTATTGGTTACTATAGTACTATAGTATGTCCCTTTCTTTGGATTGATTCTCAGCATTTCTAAGTTGATCACTAAAGCCGTTTTAATTGCTACGTGAAATCTGCTTCTTGTTGCCTATAGTTTATTTCTGTCATTTTTAAAAATCTCAAAACGTTCATACTTAGTGGTCTCTATCCAGTGACGTGCGGTGAGGTTTATGGCTGGTGAGGCAGTCCTCTCCCCCGGCACCCCACTGATTAAAGCGCTTTCTTTCGCCCACAGCAGAGCTTTCAAGAGCTTTCAAGAGGCAAAAGCCACCCTGCCGCTCCGGTGCTATGTCCGACATAGAGGCGTCCCACCTCTATGGCGGACACAGCGCCGGGGCATCAAAAGCCCTGCTGCGGTGTCCAAAAGCCCTGCCACGATGTCCAAAAGCCCTGCCGTTATGTCCAAAAGCCCTGCTGCTATGTCTGACATAAAAACAAAATGCCAGCCTGCATGCCAGCAGAGGCGGGTAGAACACACACACACACACACACACACACACACACTACTTACAATAATACAATTACTTACAAATTACATTAATTTTGAATTCCTCCCCCTCCCTCTGACCCACATACCTTTTCCAGCTGTTTCACAGAGGATTTCAACTCTGCTCTTGTCTGCCATGATGAAAATGTAAAAATGTAAAAGGAAAAAGGCAAGAGCTGCTGAGGTCAGGCTGGGTTAGCTGCTGCCAGAGTCCCCAATGGATGACTCTGCTTAACTGTTTAAAAAAGCCTCTAAAAAAATGCCCTCTACAGGAGGAGGCAAGAGAACCAAGTGCCTCATCTACATAAGGAATTTTTCGGCTTTTAACCCTTGCTTAACTCTGCTCGAGTGATCATAAAGATAGACTAAATGAGGCATGTGGTTCTCCCGCCTCCTCCTGTAGAGGGCATTTTTAGAGGCTTTTTAAACAGTTAAGCACTAAGCAGAGTCATCTCCTGTAACTCTGGCAGCAACTAGCTCAGCCTTTTTCCTTTTAATTTTTCTTTTCTTTTCATGATGACAGTGGTGAGGCCCTGCCTCCCCTGACTGCACATCACTGTCTCTATCTAATTCTTGTAGGCCTACAATGCCAGGGACTCTGCTCAGTTGGAGATTTCCCAAAGCCTCCTGGAGAAAGATTCTCTTCGCCGTAAAGTCTTTGAGCTCACAAATGAAATTTGTGAAGTCAGGAAAAAAGCCAGCATGGGAGATTCGGTGCTTACTGTAAGTTATGATTGTGGTTGGGCTTAGGGGAGAAAGGGATAAATCTGTGCTTTCCCAAAATGCCTCTTGCACTATCCTAATATTTAAAAGCTTGCTTCCTAAAATCCAAAATGCAGTTATTATAGAATAAATGGAATTTTATTTTGTGTTCTCAATTTCCCCATCTGATTCCTTTTTAAGTAGCTATTTCCTTCAAGACAAGGAAGACCACAAACTATAGGTACTAACATTACCTTTAGTCAGGGGTGAAATCCAGCAGGTTCTGAGAGGTTCTAGAGAACCAGTAGTGGAAATTTTGAGTAGTTCGGAGAACCGACAAATGCCATCTCTGGCTGGCCCCAGAGTAGGGAGGGAATGGGGATTTTGCGGTTTCCTTCCTTTGGAATGGGGTGGGAATGAAGATTTTGCAGTATCCTTCCCCTGCCATGCCCACCAAGCCACACCATGCCCACTAAGCCACACCCACAGAACCGGTAGTAAAAAAAAATGAATTTCACCACTGCCTTTAGTGCTAGATAACAGTAACAGACTCTTGCAAGTCTGAATGTATTTCTCCCCTCTTTTACTTCCCAGGAAACTAGGGAGAGTCCTTTCTGTTTCTGTGGGCAGCAATGTTCCCTCTAATTATTTTTCAGTGTGGGCGGAAAAGTATAGTATTTGAGCGGCACATTTTCATGCCTGAGCACCTGAATTTT
Source organism: Thamnophis elegans (assembly GCF_009769535.1). Lineage (NCBI taxonomy): Eukaryota > Metazoa > Chordata > Lepidosauria > Squamata > Natricidae > Thamnophis > Thamnophis elegans. The sequence continues at coordinate 46,958,685 of NC_045542.1, read as the reverse complement.
TTTCACAGATGTCACCCAAGACAACAACGAAATAGGTGTTATATCAAATCAAATTAATAAAATTTAAAAAAAAATTGTAAACAAATAAATTTAGAAATATTTGTTCAAAAGCAAACTCGCTACAATTATCTTTTCAAATTCATTTTGGATTAAATAAAAAAGAGCTTTGAAATGAATATATAAATGGCACTTAATACTGGTAATATTAAAATAGTAAATGTTTGATATACTTCATTTTAATGAATTTCACTTGATATACTTCATTTTAATGTATTATATGCAATTTGCTATTTTAAATGAGTAAAATGATTAAAATACCAATGCATAAAGTCTCATTCACATCTAACAGTTTTCTTCCATCATTAATTTGTAAACTCAAGGATTTATTGCCTGTCTGTTCAACAATGCTTGCTGATTGTTTAAAATATTGTGGCAATTTGTTCCTCCTATACAAGTGGTTTCAGTAACCTACTACTACTGAACTCTGGGAGACAATTCTGCATATAACTAGTGATAGTAACTAGTGACCCAAAATATCCAACAAAATTGCACAGCTAAACTGACAGATAGGAAGTTTAATTAGCTTAAAAGCAAAACTATTCTCAATGACTTTGAAAATCTCAATGAGTTATCAAATATCATGTGATGTCACTTGGCTGGCGGGAGACTCAAAGATAGCTGAGATTGCAGCCAGGAGAGGAAGAACAAGGAAGGCTTTCTTTGAAAGAGAGAGATGAGTGAGGAAACAGACCCTGCTTTTTGCATTTGGATTCTGTGGCACAGTCACTCTAGGTGGGAGTTTAGGATCGCTGCCGCACCGCCCTGGATTTGCCAATGCGAGCCTCAGGTGAGTAGCCTCGAGAGAAATGGCAGCGTGGGTTGCTCTCTGCGGAGCAGCCCAAGCTCGGCTTAGTTAACTCGTTCTTGGTTCGCGACCAGCCCCCACCCCCACCCCTTGTGGGCTTTTATGTATTAATCAAGGCACGGATGATTGAGAGGAAGAGAAGCCAGCTGCTTTCACACAATATGTTTATCTCAGAGGCTGAATTAATCACGCAGGTCAGAAAGACATTCTTTCAGCAAGTTTTGGCCAATCACTCCCTCCCCCGCACCCAATGAGACAAATTTAGCCCTCTTAAATTTGTGCGAAGGCAGCTGTGGGCAATGTTCCCTCTAAATAGTTGCTCCAGGAAGCCCGAGCCACCAGAAGCCCTCAACCTAGTCACTTTGCTGCTCTGCTGCACCTCAAGACTCCTGTTTAGCTGGAGGGGGTTTCAATTGCGATTGTGCGGCCGTTCTGCAGACTGCAGTCCGTGTCCGGCAAATGACACTGGGCGGCAGTTGGAAACTGCTGCACGGTGTTTACTTTCCACGTGCGCGGCCGCGCAGCCGCGCACCTTAGAGGGAACAGTGGTGGGCAGTAATATATCATTTGCATGATGGTTGTCTTACCTGCAGCTCTTCCTCTTCTCTCCTAAGATTATTCCCATCTCCACACTATTCTCCTTCTATCTTGGGTGACTCACTGAATTACACTTTTATCAGGCGGGATATTAATGCACTATTTGTATCTCCTAGTTGATTTGCAAGGTACACTGTCTTCAGGGGTGGGTTCCTGCCAGTTCTAAACTCTTCTATAGAAGAGGTTCCAGAAATCTACAGTGCCGTTTAGAACCGGTTCCAGCTCTCTCCCCCCACCCGTCCACACATCATCAAGATGAAGAGTGAGAGGAGGAATTCTGGGAGTTGAACTCTACAAGTCTTAAAGCTGTCAAGTTTGAACACTCCTGGTTTTTTTTCTAAAGGGTTAGGGGTGCAAGAGTCTTGTAACTTGACAGCTTTAAGACTTGCATGCTTTAAATGCCAGAGTTTCTGAGCCAACATTTTGGTTGCTAAGCAAGAGTGTTGTTAAGTGAATTTCACCACATTTTACAAGTTGGACATGCCCACCCAGTCACATGGCTGGTAAGCCACTCCCACTCAGTCACATGGTGGCAAGCCACTCCCACAAAGCAGGCCACACCTACAGAAGAGGTTCTAAAAAAATTTGAAATCCACCACTGACTGACTTGCGACATTTGGACTAGATTATATATTCTAACTAGGACAGAATAGTATGAACATGCTTGGGATGAAACTAGGCTTTGCACGCACCTGTGACACATTGCCCAATATGTGTTAAAACAGATACTATCTTTATTATTAGCAGGAAATACTTCATATGGCAAGGATCCACCTAAGGCCAGTGACTTAATCTACAGCAGTTTATTTAAAATTTTTAAAAAAGCTTTGCTTGAAACCCTCAGTTGATTGAAACTATTTTGAGAAGTGAAAACCAATATCTATGGGTCATCTGTTGGCAATCATGGATTATGAAAGATGGTGGTTTGGCACATTAGCTTCACAGACTCTTCACTGTCTTGTAAACCAAGATATTCTTCTATTTCCTTAGCAGGTACCAAGGAGTGGGCCTCCCATCATTGAATCCAAGAAAAAGCAGCCTCTAGTACGAATGCATGCCATCTGTCCTCGGGAGGACAGTCAGGACAGTTTGATGAGCACATCAGAGGTGTGAATTTCAATCCTCCACCTTTGTATCTTCTTTAAGTTCAAGATCTTGGGTAAGGAGGGATGGTCAGATAGGGAATAGTAGGCCTGCCCTGTTCTTGAAGTTGATCAAAGGTCTGCTATGCAAAGCTTCAGCAGAAAACTTGGGGATAGCTCTGAATGGGGACATTTGAGTTCAGTCACACTGGAAGATACTTATGGCCTGACTGTCCTTTTATTTTGTAGTCTTGGTCAAGTCACGAGCAAATGGACAGTTTCCGATCATGCAGCCCAATCCCACCTTGTAAACTTTCTCTACAGAGAAGAGCCATGCAAGACAGCTCACTTTCTTGGAGGTAACTATTTTGGGGTTTTGTGGGGAGATATCTCACATTTTGTGCTAGATTGAATTTGCAGCTGTGACAAAGAACACTTCTAGGTTTTTTTTTAAATGCTGGGATCAAGGGTTTCACACAAAGTGTCTCACACAATGCGGAGAGATAAAAACTGACTCCTTTAAGGTCTTTTATGTTCCATTGGATTCTGTAAAATAAAATCTAGTCTCCAATCATGCAGATGTTTAGTTCTAGCAGAGTTAAATGGACCTGCTCTAATAGAAAGACCTCCTAGGTCCCTTCCAACTCCGTTATTCTGTTAACTGTTATTTATGACAGGTTAAGAACACGGTGGGTAACCTTGTACTTGTGCATGATGAATCCTACTTGTACGATTTCCAGTTTTGTTTCTGGAGGAGCCGTGGTGGAACAGTGGTTAGAATGCAGCATTGCAAGCTAGCTCTGCCCACAGCTAGGAGTTCAATCCTGACTGGCTCAAGGTTGACTCAGCCATCCATCCTTCTGAGATCAGTAAAATGAAGACCCAGATTGCTGGGGGCAATATGCTGACTCTGTAAACCACGCAGAGTGTTGTAAAGCACTGTAGAGCAGGACATAAGTCTAAGTGCTATTATCATTGCTATTTTCCCCTCATCTTGGAAGGGTTTAACAGGTGAAAAATATCCTAAAGCTCATAAAATGATGCTATGTTACTTAACAGTCCATTTCACCGCAATGTAAACAAAGGTTTACATCACAGGCTTATGAAAGGTAAAAGTAAAGGTTCCCCTCACACATATGTGCTAGTTGTTCCCAACTCTAGGGGGTGGTGCTCATCTCTGTTTCAAAGCCGAAGAGCCAGCACTATCTGAGGACGTCTCCATGGTTATGTAGCTGGCATGACTAAACGGCAAAGGCGCACGGAACACTGTTATCTTCCTACCCAAAGTGGTACCTATTTTTCTACTTGCAGTTTTACATGCTTTTGAACTGCTAGGTTGCAGAAGCTGGGACAAGTAACAGGAGCTCACTCCGTTACACGGCGCTAGGGATTCGAACCGCCAAACTGCCGACCATTCTGATCAACAAGCTCAGCGTCTTAGCCACTGAGCCACCACGTCCCTTTATGAGAGGTGGAGGGTCCCAAATATTCCATGCAGCACTTAAAATTTAGGATGCCCATAAATAAGAGAATGTTGAAAGTAATCATGCAAATTGAATTGCTATTTCTTACAAGCAATCTAAATAGAAACAATTATTTGTCAGTCTGTTCCATTTGTAAAGCTTTTATTTATATAATACAAAATAATATGTAACATAAAATAATATATATTCAATCAAGTAAATGATACAGAGATTTGACTAAGAATTCCGCTGGCTCATGTCTGAAACAGCTATGATGATCTTTTGAACTTTAAAATATGTCTCAGGAGGCCAAACCACACCCTTTATCCTTTGAACTAGATCAGTGAGGAAAATCTCTTAGTCCTGGTATTTCAAAAATTCAGAGAATGCCTAACTTGACTCTGCTGGAGTGCCACCCACACACACATACACAAAAGAGAAACAATTCTTGACATATTCACTCATTTTTTTAAAAACATACAGTCATGTATGGTGTTACATATTACATAAACAAATGTTCAATAATTACAAAACTGAACTACAAGTAAAACAAATTCAGACATATATATAATAATGATGATGATGATGATGATGATGATGAAAAAAACAGATTCATCACATTTCTAGAAGTAATTGAGATAGGATATGGCTGGAAGGAAAGAAACAGCTGAAAGGGCCTGAATGCCTCTCCCATCATTCTACCTGATTTAGAGGAATGTCAGTCATTTAGCTATGATGGACTTCACTTTCAATTCAACATTTTAAAAGACAATGGTTTGCTAAGAGCTTGGAAAAGGGGAAAGGAGAGCAAGTCCTTCTGAAGGTCCACACTTCTGAAGTATTCAATACAGGTAGTCCCCAACTTACGAGCATAAATGACTCCCAAATTTCTATTGCTAAGCAAGACAGTTGTTAAGTGATTTTTGCCCCATTTTATGATCTTTCTTGTCGCAGTTGTTAAATGAATCACTGCAGTTTTAAGTTAATAACATGCTTGTTAAGTGAACCTGGTTTCCCTATTGACTTCGCTGGTCAGAGGGTCGCAAAAAGTGATCACATGACCCTGGGACACTACAGCTGTCTAATGCATGCCAGTTGCCAGCATCCCAAGTTTGATCATGTGACCATAGGGATGCTGCAATGCTGTGAAAAACATTGATAAGTCACATTTTTCAGTGCCATTGTAATCATAACTTCAAACAGTCACTAAACTATAATGGTTGTAAGTTGAGGACTACCTATACAATAGATTGTCAAATAAAAGGTTTTGCCGCAGGCCAGGTAACTCTCAGAATAAAATGCCCATCCAAGGCAGCTCCGAGTCACCCAGGCCTTCCCTCTGGAAGTAACTTCAGAAAATGCTCTTGAGTCTTGACTAGCCTTGCAGCCTCCAAAAAGAACAGGAAAACTCTGGTGGCTTTTATTTTTTTCCCCCATTGATATGTTGTATTTTCCCTCTCTTTTATGTCTCTTCTTGAAACAGTTCTCAGGAGTTCTTGGACGAGGAATTTTCTATCACCTCAGCTGAAGAGAAAGGGAAGGATCCCTCTTTTGAATACGACATGGGGAGAGATGGTAAGAGTTTCACCCATTTTCTTCATATTTTCTAGTCCAGTGATGGCGAACCTTTTTGGCCCCGAGTGTCGAAAAGGGAACACTTCCCGTACTCATCTGGGCCGTGACCAGGAAGAGGAGCTGCCCAGGGGGCACGCACACGCCAGAAAATGTACTTCCGGTTTCCGGCATGTAGATGCGTGCCAGCCAGCAAGTCTTCTGGTTACTGCCATGTATGCACACATGCCAATCAGCTGGCTGGTGGATGCCAGAAAACAGAAGACCAACTCTTCTGGTTTCCAACACTGCCGCATGCACAAAGGCCATTTGATCAGCGTGTGCGCATGCGCTCCAGAAACCCGGAAAAGGAATGGGCGATGCCGCTCATGCCAGGTGGCATGGCTCCATGGGCCACTTCAGGCACACGTGCCATAGGTTTGCCATCACGGTTCTAGCCTGTGGAAGAGTAAGGAAAATATTCCCTCATTAATGTATTTGTGAACCTGCCTTTTTTTTTTTAGTTCAAGAATGATTCTAGCAGTGCCACTTGGAAAGATCTATTTGCTAAAGCCCATATAATAATGTTAAGGCAAATCCATAACATAAATAGCAGCAAGGCATTAAATTAATTTTAAGGATATTGTTACATTTTAAATCTGGATTAAAGGGGGAAAAAAAGGGAAGTTACAAATCAGCCTGGTTCTTTCCAGAGCTTCTGGATGTCTGGATACTTAGCCAAAATTAGAAATCTGGAAATAGCCTGGAAATCCTATACCTGTTTGCTTCCCTTTTTCTCCTATCATAATCCACTATAATAAGGAAAAGGTATTTCCAATTTTGCTCTTGAAAACCAATTTTCAATGTTCTTAAGGAGAAAAAAATAGGGAACTCATATCTAGTAAGGCAGGGAAAATTCAATGAGAATGTGTTAAAGGTTATTTACTAGGTATAAAGGCAATTTTGCTTGATTTCAGGGAGGCCCAGACTAGGAACCAACCACTGATTGCTTTGCTCTCATGTGTTCGAATCTATATTTCTTACAGATGTCTCTTCCCTCTGGCTCCACGTAGACCCTTACATCTCTGAGAGGTAAATGCACAGTCCCCAGCGAAGTGGTTTTATTTTATAATGCTTTATGGCATTGACAAATCCAAAAACAAGGAACATAAATTGAAATAATTTATAGTTATATTTTTATAGTATTTTATTTGTATTTATTTATATTGTATTCGGGATGTGGTGGCTCAGTGGCTAAGACGCTGAGCTGGTCGGTCAGAAAGGTCGGCAGTTGGTGGTTCGAATCCCTAGCGCCACGTAACAGAGTGAGCTCCAGTTACTTGTCCCAGCTTCTGCCAGCCTAGCAGTTCGAAAGCAAGTAGAAAAATAGGAACCACCTTTGTTGGGAAGGTAACAGCATTCCGTGCACCTTCAGTGTTTAGTCATGGCGGCCACATGACCATGGAGACGTCTTTGGGCAGCGCTGGCTCTTCGGCTTTGAAACGGAGATGAGCACCGTCTCCTAGAGTCGGGAACAACTGGCACATACGTGCGAGGGGAACCTTTACCTTTACCTATTTGGATTGTGGATAGGTTTTATATAGCTTTATCCATTTAATATCGTAAATAAAGGGATATTATTAATATTGTTAATAAAAGGATATAGTTTTATCCTTTTAATATTGTAAGCTGCCCAGAGTTACCTTGTGGTAAGATGGATGGTCAATACATTTAATAAATAAAAATAAATAAATAAATAATGGACAGAAGAGTTTACCTGCCAAAGTTCCCACTTGGCAATCTAGTTGGGAAAGAATCAAGAATCTAAGAGCTCTGATGAATAGAATTGACTGGAAATATTCCAGTCAAAGATTCCAACAAGTATCATATAGTATTTTCAAATGAGACATCAATGTATAGGCAATTCAGAGAGGCAAAACTTGTGTCCCAAGTTTTTTTTCATATAGGAAGCCAGAAGCTTGCTTTTTTTCTTTTTAATCCCTTTAATAAAGGGAGGCAATCTGTATCTGTCACTGTTTTGATAACTATTACATCAGTGGTTGGATTCAAAAATTTTTTACTACTGGTTCTGTGGGCATGGCTTGGCGTGGCATGGCTTGGTGGGGGTGGCAGGGGAAGGATGCTGTAAAATCCCCATTTCCTCCTGATCAGCTGGGCCTCAGGAGGCAGAGAATAGATGTGGGTGGGGCCAATCAGAAGTGGTATTTGCTGGTTCTCCGAACTACTTAAAATTTCTGCTACTGGTTCTCCAGAACCTGCTGAATACCACCTCTGTATCACATCCATCAGTGTGAGGAGTAACTGGAGGACAAACTGTGATTGTTAGCCAAGGAATCTACAGAAAGCAAATATTAGAGAGGTATAAAATAAACTTTGATTCAGGCAAAAAAGAAAATATGTGATTCTATGGACATAATTATATGTATTTAAGAGTAATTCAGAATCATGGGTCTGCATACATATGTACAGGTAGTCCTCAACTTACAACCATTCATTTAGTGACCATTTTAATGCACTGAAAAAAGTGACACGATCATTTTTCACACTTACAATGGTTACAGCATCCCTGTGGCCATGTGATCAAAATTTAGACATTTGGCAACTGGTATCTCAGGGTCATGTGATCACTTTTTGCAGCTTTCCAACAAGCAAAGTCAATGGGGAAGCCAGATTCACTTAACAACCATTTTACTAACTTAATAACTGCAGTGATTCATTTAACAACTGTGGCATCACAAAAGAAACAAGAAAGAGAGGAATCTTGGAGTCCTAGTGGACAACCATTTAAATATGAGCCAGCAGTGTGCAGCAACTGCCAAAAAAGCCAACACAGTTCTAGGCTGCACAAACAGAGGGATAGAATCAAGATCACGTGAAGTGTTAATACTGCTTTATAATGACTTGGTAAGGCCACACTTGAAATGCAGCATTCAGTTTTGGTCACCACGATGTAGAAAAGATGTGGAGACTCTAGAAAGAGCGCAGAGAAGAGCAACAAAGATGATTAGGGGACTGGAGACTAAAACATATGAAGAATGGTTGCAAGAACTGGGTATGTCTAGTTTAATGAAAAGAAGGACCAGGGGAGACATGATAGCAGTGTTCCAATATCTCAGGGGTTGCCACAAAGAAGAAGCAGTCAAACTATTCTCCAGGGCACCTGAGGGTAGAACAAGAAGCAATGGGTGGAAACTAACCAAGGAGAGAAACAACTTAGAACTGGGGAGAAATTTCCTGGCAGTGAGAACAATTAATCAGTGGAACAGCTTGCCTCAAGAAGTTGTGAATGCCCCAACACTGGAAGTCTTTAAGAAGATGTTGGATAACCATGTGCCTGAAATAGTATAGGGTTTCCTGCCTAGGCAGGGGGCTGGACTAGAAGACCTCCAAGGCCCCTTCCAACTCTGCTATTGTATTGTATTAAAGATTGCAAAATAGGACAAAATTCACTGAACAACTGTCTTGCTTAGCAACAGAAATTTTGGACTCAATTTTGGTTGTAAGTCTAGGATTACCTATATATATGCTCACAAAAGGTCTCTTTAAGGGGTAAAGTGTGAGGCCTTGGAAATGATTTTATATTCTGGTTATTTCCTCTGATTTTTGAGGCACCATTGCATTATTGGTGTCCTTTTATGCAGTAGTGGGATTCCAAATCTTTTCCTACCGGTCCTATGAGACAGTGCTTTGCACGCGCACACACACACTTTGCGCATATGAGCAGCACTCAAAGACCGCCCTCAGTGTCAGCGCTGGTGAGTTGAGCTGTTTTTTTTAGTTCAACTGAGATGCACCAATTCACTTTGCTGCGCAAATCAGCTGAGCTAAAAACCATGGGAATATAGGACAGGGAACGACCGGGGCGGGAGGGAGGGCCCAATCAGAGGTGGTATTTGCAGGTTCTCCAAACTACTCAAAATTTCCGCTACCAGTTTATCCAAACCAGCCCGAATCTGCTAAATACCATCTCTGCTTTTATATCTGTTAATGTGTGGCAAATTTATTCCAAGTCTCCGGCATACCCTTTCCGATTGTGGCTACTTTCTGCAAATGAATAAGCCTGGTTTAAATAAAAGCCTGCCTGCAGGTCATTGCACTGCTCTCTTGACTGTTGCCTGTTCATGTCCAAGTAGAAATTAGAGGTGTGTTATTTGCTTGATTTATGTAGAACAGCTGCCAACAACTGCACTATAACATTACTTAAAACTAAAATGGGCAGCAAAATCTGGTAGCCACTAGATGGCAGGAAAATGTTAAAAGTTTTATATTTACAATTGCCAAAGAACCTTGCTTAGTTTTTTCCCCCTCTGCCCCATATTTTTAAAAGCTATTCAAATATTTTTAAGAGGAAGATGACATCCTGCAGAATAGTGTGAAGCACTACTTTTAGCTTAAATATTGTCTCTGACCCTTTCAGCATTTTTTTTATTAAACAAATAAAAAGACAAAAGACAAATGCTGCAAATAGGCCCAGCAAAAAAGACAAGAATAAAATAGCAAGAATAAACTGGAGTGTTAGAGCCTACAGAGTAGAGAGCAACCATCTACCGCTTTGTCATAGGTAAATGGATATTTGTAATCGGCCATACTTACTATTTTATTATAGGCAATATTACAGCCATTTCATGCAAATATCCATAACATATTATAAAAATTTAAATATATACATAAATCCTAAAATATTCTCTCCCACTGATTTCAAGCCCATAATGGCTTTGCTTGATCTAAATTTGTTTTAATCTTCACATTGAATAGCCACAGGTAAGTGTTTCTGCTCAGTTAAGACCAGCATAGAAGCCAGTCTAAAGTTGGAGAGATGCATCAGTGGGTGGAGCCAGAACCTATATGCACTTTATCCTGTCTGCTTTGTTCTCCTCTTAGTGTACCCATGCGCCGCCGACTTGCACAGCGCTTCCCAAGCCGTATCACAACTATTGCCTTCCAAGCCGATAACTTGTTGAAGCAGATCAGCATCATTGGGGGCAACCAGACTGGCATCTTCATTCATCGAGTCACTCCTGGATCCATTCCTGATGAGATGTCTTTGTCACCAGGCCAGCAGATTGTGCTGGTAAGATATTCCTACATCTTTGTTGCATGGCGTGTTCTACCTTCCTGCAAAATCTCTGAAGCAGCGTCCCCCAACCTTTGGGGCACCAGGGACTGGTGCCATGGAGAGAGGGTTTTCCATGGACCAGAGGGGGCATGGTTTTGTGTGCTGCCTGCATCCTGCGAATTGGGCTTTGCTTGTTTGCGTGGCTCAGTTTCTGACATGGCCCAGCCCATGCTGGTCCACAGATCGGGGTTGGGGACCCCCTTTTCTAAAGGATAATAGACTCTACCAAATGATGCAGTGCTGGTACTAGAGCAACATGGCCAGCTGCTGATCACACCTGAACAGGGCTTTGCAGTTTGGGAGTATCTTGCCATTAGTGCAGTTACAACAGTTTAAATTTCAACATGTTGCTACCTTGTGCTTTAAGGAATAGTCTGGAGGGGATTTTTTTTCACCCACATCACATCTTGTTGGCTTCCCTTATAGATTCTATCAAAGTTCAGAAAGGGGGTTCAAATCAGGGTGTATTTGATTTAAATCAAGACAATTTAAATCCTGATTTAAATCACTATTTAAAGCACGATTTAAATCCTGATTTAAAGCACGATTTAAATCCTGATTTAAAGCACGATTTAAATCCTGATTTAAAGCACGATTTAAATCCTGATTTAAAGCACGATTTAAATCCTGATTTAAAGCACGATTTAAATCCTGATTTAAAGCACGATTTAAATCCTGATTTAAAGCACGATTTAAATCCTGATTTAAATCACTAGTAAAAAAGGCTTGATTTAAATCAACTCGGTTTAAATCATAATTTTTAAAAAGCAACTGTTATCTCTGTCCTGCAGCAGCTCCTCCTCTGACCTGCTGTTGACTCGCTGACAGTCCCAATATTGCAGAATATACAGCTTCATGCTACATAACTAAGCTCCATTTCATGCTGAATAAATGAAATTATTAATGTATCTTAAACAGAAAACTATCTTTAGATAGATTTTACTCCAAAAGCATTTTATTAAAATAAAATTGATTTTTTTAAAAATCCAATTTAATTTTTTTTTAAAAATCTGATTTTTTTTAAGTCATCGAATTTTATCCACCCTGGTTCAAATGCAGAATTGCTAATAGGATAACATTAGAGGTCACAATAATGTAAGTTTGTCACTATAGTCACAGATAGTAAGTTTTTGAAGGTTTGTGATGATTTGGTTATATTTGCAATCTCCTTGTGTTTGTGCTGCTCCCCTTCAAATTACCCCTAGGATTTCCTCCAAACAATAGATAAACGTTCATTAGGAAAAGAAAAGTTCAGTATACATCAAGAAACACATGGAATTAGAAGAGGTTGCATGGCAATTATTTTATTTTCCAGTTGAGAAAAAAGGGAAAGGATTTGTTTAAGCTGTTACTTTAATGGAATTGAAGGAGGCAGGGACAAGGCATCCCATTATGGGACAGTGTGAAAGGGCAGCTAACAAACACTGATTGTGGTAGTTCTCTGTGCTCTGTTCTGAGTCAGAAAGGGACAGTGCTTACAGTGTTTGGTTGGCTGAAAAGATGTATGAATCACACTAACAGCCAGAAACAATCTCAAGTGTGTTTTAAACTAGATCAAGAAGAGTAGGGAAACAGAAAAGCTGCTCATCTGAAAAAAAATATGCTCCACAGTGTGTACATTTGTGTAAAAGATGAGATATTTCTCTCTGGATAAGTTTCTCATTCTAACGCCATCTCTATCCCTCTCCCTGTTTAAAAGGAAATGCTCAAGATTTTATATTGACTGACATGCCATCAGTCTAGGGGTGGGATTCAGCTGGTTCGCACCGGTTCAGGTGAACCGGATGTTAATTTTGCATCCGGTTCACTGAACCAGTTATTGCAAGGACCAGTTGGCCCCACCCACCTCACCCCACACTCCCAGGCAGTGGTGAAATTCAATTGTTTCAACTACCGGTTTGGTGGCCGTGGCTTGATAAACATGGCAGGGGAAGGATACTGCAAAATCCCCATTCCCACCTCACTCTGGGGCCAGCCAGAGGAGGTATTTGCCAGTTGTCTGACCTACTCAAAATTTCCGCTACCGGTTCTCCAGAACCTGTCGGAACCTGTTGAATTTCACCACTGCTCTAAGGAGTCTCCACGCGGCCTGTTCATCATGCCAGATTAGTGCAGGGCCTGCACAGAGGCTCCAGGAAGGCGAAAAACAGGACTCCTGGAAGTCTGAAAACAGAACTGTTTCCGGCCTCCGGAAGGTCTCCGGAGCCCAGGGGAGGTCGTTTTCACCCTCCCGGAGGCTCGAGAAAAGCCTCCGGAGTCTGGGGAAGGCAAAAATCATCCCCCATGGTGTAGGAGGCCATGCCCACCCAGCAACCGGGCAGAGGTTGCTAACATTTTCCAATCTCACCCCTGCATCAGTCCATGAGAAAGAAAACAAAATAGGAAAATCAGGCATTCTAAGTGGTGCTGAAGGTACTTCCAGCAAGTCTGCAGCCTGAGCGCCTAGAATGATCATGACTGCTATAAAAATCCCATAGTAGTTCTCCAGCGATTCATTAGCAGTTTTAGGGCTGGGAAAATGTGATCTATCTACTGGAAAGTCTTGTTGGTCTTTTCCAGACTGGATATCTTTCCGCTGCATAGGCGTTAGTTCCCTGAATTCCCCTGCCAATCTGGCCATTTCTGAGGCAAGGAAAGATAATTTTGCTATCATTCATTGAACTACAATCACAGCGTCTGAAAAGCTCAGAATCTACTCAGCCAGTCAGAGCAGTGATGGCGAAATGTTCAGGATGGCACAACACTGGAATACTTCAGGGTAAATTTTTTACAACTAGCTTGGAACCAATTAATTAATTTGAAAATAAAGTAAGCCAGAATAAGCCAGTTTATTATTAAACAGAAGCTTACTGCTTAACTGCTTTTGCATAGTTTTTTTTTCTACCATGTGAGTGGTTAAACAACCCAGGAAACCACCTCCCATAGTTTTAGTTTTTATATCTCAATGTACTCAATCAGAATAGAACTGGAAGGGACCTTGGAGGTCCTCTAGTCCAGCCCCCTGCTCAAGCAAGAGACCCTATACTATTTCAGGCAAGTGACTTTCCAGTCTTCTTAAAAACCTCCAGTGATAAAGTACCCACAACTTCTGAAAGCAAGCTGTTCCATTGGTTAATATCTGAAATGTAATGGTTGACTGTTACTTTTTTATTAAATCCAGGAGCACATAGGCCCCGAATCCCAGTTCAGATATCATACTAAGCAAACTAAAGGCAAAAAACCATAGTCTTGCTTTGCTATTTTTGCTTATATGATGATCACATGGGAATGATTGGGCAGGATACACCAGAGGTGAGTTTCTACCAGTTCGTACCAGTTCGGTAGAACCGTTTCGTCAAATCTACTGAACCGGTTAGAAGATGTTCCACCAGTGGACCCGGAAAGCAGGCCACACCTACAGATTTTTTACAAAATTTTTGAAACCCACCACACACACACACACACACACACACACAGAGAGAGAGAGAGAGAGAGAGACAGACAGACAGACAGACAGACAGACAGACAGACAGACAGACTCACACAGAGAGAGAAAGAGAAAGAGAAAGAAAGGAAGGAAGAAAAAAAGAAAGAAAAAGTGAGAGCCTCCTGCACCTCAAAAATAATAAGACCTCCCCAAAAATAAGGCCAAGCACTTATTTCAGGAGTCAAAAGAAAAACAAAACCCAGTCTTATTTTTGGGGAAACACAGTATGTAGTTCAGTGGCCAGTTTCATTATAACACCCCCTTCACTGTCAAGTTGCTACTATTTCTGTAAAAGTATCATTAATATGGGAAAGGTCTTTCCTGTCCCTGGAGCTGTGCTAGGTTGCAATTGTTTGACCTCCTCAAACAGTGTCTCTTTGATCAACATTTCAAGTTCTTTGAATGTACAGGTGGATTATGGAGTCATGGAACCAGGTTTCAAAGCTGTCCTAGAAGATGCAACTCTTGAAGAGGCTCTTTGGGTTCTGGAAAAAGTGAATGGATTTTGTTGCTTGTCTGTGAAGCACAACATGGAGGGTAAGGATATTTGCTTGCCTTGGAGATGGGCTACTGTCTGTCTCTCTAAAGGCTGCTGAGCTATGACTTCCATTAGACCTCATGATAAGCCAGACAGTTAATAGAAATTGGACTTTGTTGACAACTCACATCATCTATCCCTGGTGTACATGATAGCTTCGAAGTGCAAAAGTCATAATGTAGGATCCAAGAATGCTGGTGATCAGCTATTTCTCCCTCTTAGTGGGATCCTACAATGAAGTAAGGCAAATAGTAGATTTGTGAGTACCCCTAAGAGTGGTATACTAGAAAACATGAAAGAAACTTTCCTGTATTATACCATTCGATTTAAGATTTAATCATAATTGGAATGGGGGAGTAGATTGTGTTCCATTGTAATTAGTATGAAGGAGGATCAACTTGGTGTTTCCATGCAGGAATTCCTTCCCAGCATTTATGTTTTTTTCCAAATCCTAAGAAAAATCAGTTGAGAAATCAAAAAAATGGGAAAAAGTATTACCCAGGGTAAGCACTGACAATGCTAGTCAGAAGGTACCCTCTTCCATTCTGCTTGTGGCTTTTAGAAGGTGGGGTGGCTTTCTGATAGGTCTTAATAAATGAAGTTCTGAGAAGCCCTTTGCTTGGGGCTTCCAGCACCTACCGTAAGTGGGTACAACAGATGCCATTGACAGATCCAGTGTATGCAGGGAGTAACCAGAGCCAATTTAAGAGGTCCTCAGCTTTGGTAACAATTGAATGGCTTTGAGGGTGCACAGTGCCTTCTGGTCACATATTATGAAAATTCCTGAAAATTCCTGGGATTTCCATTTTCCCATCCCTAAATGTGAATTGGAAATTGGACATACAGTGATTGGGCATCAAAATGTATCCCCCTGATTTAGGTATCTCACTGGACATGAATATGGAATGCAATGGATCTGTTTGGGAAGTACCGTAATTGTGCTCTCACATATTTATCTTCAGTCCCACTTGACGCATGCTATTGCTGTACTTTGATTCACAGTTTCCAACAAACTTCATCTTACTAGGTTACAAGAAACTATTGACTGACCTGAACTCCAAGCTGGTAACATCTGGTGACTCCTTCTATATCCGATCCAACCTATGCCTTGAGAAACAAAATCCTGGGGAACTCTCAGTTGGATGCCATAACATTCTCCATGTCACTGACACTGTCTATCAAGGCCAAACTCAGTGGAGTGCTTGCCAGGTGAATCCTTATACCATGAAAGACATGGATGCTGGTACCATCCCCAACTACTTTCAGTGAGTATGATCATCGCAATAGGTTGGAAGGGAGTACGTTCTTGTCTATCTAATGCAGAGATGCATATCTGTTTTCTTCTGCCTTACACATTTCT
The DNA here is from genome assembly GCF_009769535.1 of Thamnophis elegans. NCBI lineage: Eukaryota > Metazoa > Chordata > Lepidosauria > Squamata > Natricidae > Thamnophis > Thamnophis elegans. The sequence continues at coordinate 46,942,626 of NC_045542.1, read as the reverse complement.
GTCCCCGTTTCTTTGATATAGGGCACAACAGCAACTCATTACCCACATTCAAGAATTGGCCCAAAAGAATATGGTTTCCCGGAAGGTAATGAGACAACCTTTCACTCTGCTTTAGGAAGTTAAATTTGCAAGTTGATTTAGACTGCAAACTAAATTACAAAAATGCATTTCCACCAAGCTGGATCAAGATGGACATAAGGAAGAGGAACTCCATGCCGCATTACAGTTATTTATTTATTTATTTATTTATTTATTTATTTATTTATTTATTTATTTATTTATTTATTTATATTTGTCAAACATGTAAAAGATAACGTATAAGTATAAATATAAATATGAACACAGTAAATGGGTATGAATAAATGGGGACAGTAGGACAGGGATGTTAGGCACGCTGGTGTGCTTATGCATGTCCCTTACAGACCTTTAGGAATGGGGTGAGGTCGACAGTAGACAGTCTTAGATTAAAATTATGGGGGTTGGGGGATGTAACAACAGAGTCAGGTAGAGCATTCTAGGCGTTGACCACTCTGTTGCTGAAGTCGTATTTTCTGCAATCAAATTTGAAGTGGTTTACCTTGAGTTTGTATCTATTGTTTGCTCGTGTATTGTTGTGGTTGAAGCTGAAGTAGTCATTGACATAGGATATAGTAGCAGATAATTTTGTGTACTACACTTAGGTCAGACTGTAGGTGGCATAGTTCTGCTTACATCACTGATCTCCCTCCACACAACCTAGGAAATAGATGGGAATAGCAATTTTAGAATTATCAAAACGTCCAAAAGAATTATTTGAATCAAGGCACTCCAACAAAGGGGCAATCAACAGATGTAGACTTAACCTTATAAAAGAAATGCAGTTAAAGACTTCACACAAATTAATTGGCAGCCTATGCAGTACTGTATTATGTCTAAATAGTAACTGACATAGTAGAAAGTTGTATACTGCACAACCTCACATCCCCCACATCTTCTGCACTGATGATGTCACAGTAGTAATCGAAAATTGCAGCCCAGAGAACTCTTAACAATAGGCCAACCCCAGGTACCAGATATACTGCACTATCATAGGACTTGTTTTCCTACTAACATGTGGAAGGCATCTGGGTGAGAACTGCTTGAGTCAAAGGCTTGGCATGAAAGTCCTTTGGGGACATTGTTCTAAGGCTGGGGTGTCAAACTAATGGCCCTCAGGCTGGATGCATCACGTGCTGGCCACACCCACACCTGGCTTAGCGAAGGGGGAGAAAGTTGTGATATGTCACGTGATGACGTCATGACAATGTGAGTTTCAAACCCCTGTTCTAAGGCAACTTCCCCAAGGTGGTGATCCTAAGCTTAGCTCCTACTTAGCTAACTACTGCCATAACTCCTGGGTTAGTTCTATACCTTCTGGGTTTAATATAACGCCTTCTCCTTTGCCCATAGAATTCCAGTTTTCAACACAAGTTGGTCCGTATTGTGAGTACAAGTAACAGGATCAATCCACTTTGGTCCACTATGCAAAATAGTTTATCAGATTCAAACAAGCCAAAAGGTAAGTTCAACTATTGGAATGTTGTTTATTGTTGCTGGAAGTTATGATTACAGCCTACAAATATTTATCTAGGCAAATTTAAGCCTAGATGGAGCTTTTCTTTCTTTTTTTAAAAGCATACAGAACTGTTCCATAAAGCATCTACTTGGGATAACTAATTAATTTGCAAATTAAAAACGTCTCTGAGACTTTCTAGAAGTTTGGCTATTTTCTAGAAAAAACACTTTTCTGTAGTAACCAGATTATTTATCGTAGGCCCCACTGCAGTTATTATGTTTCTGGCTTTTTATATTTCTGACAGTAACTCTAAACTAAGAGTCTTTAATTGGGGCCATTTAATAAATGTCTTCAAATATACTTTCTTAAAACATAGCTAGGAATAAAAAAACAAACAGTGGCTGAAGTCTCCAAGCATTTATTTATCTGATTGCTTTCCTCTTTCCTTTCTAGTGAATCCCAGGAATTGTGTCAGCCTGATGCCGTACACTTTTGTCAGGCATTACAGACCTGCGCAGCCACGTCCAGTACTTGTGGTGCCAGCACTTTTGAGGAAAATCGTGGCTGACAAGCTATGCCTTTCCAGGGAATTTGAAAAATGTCCATCAGGTATACAAGAGTCTTTTTGCAGGGAATTATTGTTTTAAGTCCTGGAAACCTCAGCATCTGAACTTGAGACAAAGTTAGGGAAATGTCTAGCTGAACTAGAAGACAGCGCATTGCCTCACAGTAAACTTCACGAGTTCATGTCTATGGAGATTCTCCATCCAGGTCATGTTTGTCTCAAAGGTTATTTTTCAAAAGGCAATTGGATTAACATAGGCCAGCTGCCTTTTGAAAGAGCACCTTTGAGTTCACAATTCCTATTCAAATGATTGTCTTGTTCCTAGAACACAGAATATTTCTTGGTACTGGATTTTCTCATTTCTCTCATGTATCCAAACATTACTTCTAACAAAACATAAGAAAAAGAGATTTAGTTTGGATTTAGAACTATGCCCTCTCATTTTTTTCCCTCCTTCCTGCTCCTGCAGATACTCAGAACACAGAATCCTTCCAAGAAAACAAAGAGTTGAATGGCAGCTCTTGTATTCCTCGATGGGATCTGGAACAGTTAATGCAAAAGGTATTAGAGGCTGGAAGAACAAGTGTTGTACTTGGGTACAGATGCAGTTCTATTGGGTGAGGGGTTAGGGTGCATATTCCTTTAGGACTAGTATTGCAAATATTGTCCAGTGGTATCCATGCACTTATACATCTCACTGTCTCTAGGATGTGCATGCCTGGCTGGATCTGGGCCTGGAGAGTGTGCAAGAACTTCTGGCAATGGACATGTATCCCATCATTATTCTCATCACCATCAGTGAGAAAAATGCCAAGAAAATCAAGTGAGTACTGTCACTTTGATGACTTACAGTTCTCTCTGGCAGAATTGTTATCCAATTATTTTTAATCACCAAACATGCACTGAAAATGAAAAGATTTAATGAAAAGAAGTTTCATGAAAAGAAGTACCAGGGGAGACATGATAGCAGTGTTCCAATGTCTCAGGGGTTGCCACAAAGAAGAGAGTCAAGCTATTCTCCAAGGCACCTGAGGGTAGGACAAGAAGCAATGGGTGGAAACTAATCAAGAAGAGAAGTAACCTAGAACTAAGGAGAAATTTCCTGACAGTTAGAACAATTAATCATTGAAACAACTTGCCTCCAGAAGTTGTGAATGCTTCAACACTGGACGTTTTTAAGATGATGTTGGATAACCATTTGTCTGAAGTGCTGTAGTGTTTCCTGCTTAGGCAGGAGTTGGACTAAAAGACCTCCAAGGTCCCTTCCAACTCTGTTATTCTATTCTATTCTAAATTCTATTCTATTATATTCTAAAATCATTTCATCTAGCACATAATTTTGTGTTTATCTACTGTATCTTGATCTTGGCAATTCTTTCTTCTGTGGCCATCATTCTTCAGCCTTTCCTTCGCACCCACACAAACATACTTCGTGAGTAAGCTCCCAAATTCTGATTCCAATACCTAAATTGCTTGAATTTCAGGAAAGCTCTTCAGCGCCTTGGAGCAACTGAGGACCAACTTTTGGAGAGTGCCCGGAAAGATGAGGCCCAGCTGGAGACGGTGTCCTGCCTTTATCGCACCATTGCTCCCGATGCCTGGGGTGACCTTGATGCTCTCAACAGCTGTGTCCGTGTGGCTGTCGCTGATGAGCAGAAGAAGATAGTGTGGGTGGAACAAGTGCCTCACCGACCTCTTTAGATCAATAGACGGGTCTTAAGGCAATTGCTTCACCTGTGCCTAGGGAAAAATGTACTACTGTTTGTTCTAGCAGGAAATAGAACATATTCCAAACCTATCAGCTGCATACTTACCATCTAGAGAGTTACCATTTCTTTTCTCATGGTCCCCATCCTTCCTCAGCCAACCTCTTTCAAACTGGTTTTATCTTCCCTCACCATCCCTTTGAATTCCTGGCAACAAATCATATGCTGGCTAAATGTGGAGAGTACCACAAGCTGTTTTAGGTGGGATGTATAAGCAGAGGTTTGCTAGAATGAATTTTTAAAACTCTTGGGTGGAGTTGGTACTCAAATCAGAAATGCACGGAGAGTGGTCTAAACCATATGGAGCACACAGTTCCACATGAGCGCGAGCATACAGTATATGGAACATTGAGCATGAAAATAATGGATGCATTTCATTTTTTTAAATAAAAGAATTTCTCACAGAAGACTACCCTTGCATTGTTTTTAAAAAGTTATCACACACATTATTTTGCAAACTGAGCATATTTTAAGCAAATTAACATTCCCTGCATTGTATTAGTGCACAGGTGTCAAACTTGATTGCCATGTTTTTTGCCTTTGCGGACCTGGGGTGGGGTGGGGGCCTGCACATAACACATCCGGCCTGTGGGCTGCCAGTTTGACATCCATGTATTAGTGTATTAAAATCCAAAATTGGACTAATAGAACTTTGCCCATGTTTCTGTCACACTAAAACTCCAAATTTAATTATGTCTGCCTTATTCCTTGACATGTAATACAGAGATTTAGCTAGCAGGCTTAGTATTAGATCAGGGTCAAATTCTCATTTGGCATTTAGTTCACTAGCTGACTTTGTGACTGTCATTTAGGCTAACAGGGCTTTGTAAGTATAACATGGAGATGGGGAAGAAGCCAGATGTAGTCTAAAACGGTTCTACCACAAAACCGCGGAGGACAAAATCGCGGTCGACGAAAGCGCGTATGTGACGTCATCACAGCGCGACGGAAAAGATCGAAAAAGATCGAAAAATGTAAAAATAAAGCTAAAACCTTCCCCTAACCCCCCCAAACCTAACCCTAACCCTAACCCTAACCCTAACCCTAAACGTAACCCTTAACGTAACGAAAAACCTAACACTAACCCTTAACCTAACGCTAAACGTAACGCTAACGCTCTAACCCTAACCCTAACCCTTAACCTAACCCTAACCCTAACCCTTAACCTAACCCTTACCTTTATGTGAATCGGCTTGCTGTAATTTAATTTTTATTTCAATTTTTTGATCTTTTTCATCGCGTTGTGATGACGTCACATACGCGATTTCATCGACCGCGCTTTTGTGGAATGCGCTTTTGACGGGTCACAGTCTAAAACAAGCCTACCCTTGTTTTAATGAAGGAATAAAAGCACTCACAAACAAAAAAGCTAGTTAAGAACATCATTTCATTTCTTTATTGTATAAAAGTAGGCTTTAGCCGTATAACGCATATTTTGGAGAACTAGTTTTAAATTGGAGCAACTGCTTTGCAGATCTATACCACCCCTGCAGGCAAACCAAAAGCTGTTTCTAGTCATCTCAGTATTCTATGGTAGAATAATGATGAAATGTGCAGGCTACAGAATTTAAAGATAAATATTCATCTCTACTCTTTCAACTGTTTTTAAACTTGGGCAGTTTCTATCCTTGCCCTATATGTAACAACTGATATGGGACCAGCCCAATTGTATTTTTGTGATACCACAATTAGAGTGAGGACACTTATAGTAGTGATCAACTCATCTCTTAAACTGGGCTTCTCCAGTTATTTTAATCTGGACTACAACTCTCCATCATTTTCACAGTGTCTAGCCATTATCCATTCTTACAGGGAAGGATGGCAAGTGTGGCCTTCCATCTGGAAGATACTTGTGGTGTTCTTATGGCAGCAAATGTTAAAAAAACTTCATTTCATTCTTGTATGGAGGGCAAACACTTCCTTGCGTTTTACTCCAATTCTTCTCTCAGGTGCAACTTCAATATTATTTAATTCTGCAAAGTGCAATTGTTGCATCAGCACCAGCTTGAGTTGCAAATCTTTTCCTGTTGCAGACGGCTGAGCAACTGCCACCAAAACAGGAAGGCAACAAGAAAATCACAGCTCATTATGGAGTGGGCAACACCTGGGGACAGGCTTATCCTCCAAGACACCATCTGGAGCACATACCCAGGGGTCACTGGTCTCCCACTGCCACTTCAACAGCAGCCCCTGCAGCTCTTCAAGAGCGTGTGCATAGCGTGGATCAGAAGCCACATTGTGGCTTTCAGTAGGATCGGTGCTGTGATCGTACAGTTCCCAGCGATCCCGATAATAGTAGCTACGCAAGGTCTTATTCCAATGAGTAGGTTGCCCTGCTTGAGTTCTGTTCAGCAGGTCCTGGAATGTGGGTGAAACATAGAAATCCTGATCAATGGGAAAGGAGGTTCGGTTCTGTAGATTGTGAATGTAATGCAGGGAGCCATGCTTCACAGCTCGCATGGGATAGTGCATGGTCACCTCATGCAGGCTCTGACTGGCAAACACAGTTCTCCATTTTGGTTCCAGTGATAATGCCGGAAGCAGAGACTTCCCGGTGAGCTGCACTATCTGCTTCCCAAACAGGCTGTACCTGGGATATGGCACAGAAAACCAGTCCAGAATGGTGGGAGTGATATCTGCAAAGAGAGAAGGGAAAGCTGAAGCAGAAAACATGCTCTGAGGCATGCATCATGTGGCGCAGTGGTTAGAATGCAGTACTGCAGGCTACTTCTGCTGACTGCCGGCTGCCTGCAATTTGGCAGATTGAATCTCACCTGGCTCAAAAGTTGACTCAGCCTTCCATCCTTCCAAGGTGGGTAAATTGAGGACACAGATTGTTGTGGGCAATAGGCTGACTCTGTAAAACCGCTTAAAGAGGGCTGTAAAAGCACTGTGAAGCGGTGTATAAGTCTAAGTGCTATTGCTATCTGATGCAGAGGGAAGAGACCAGAAGGAACTTTTGGCTGCAGGTGTTATCTAGTATGGAACAATATTTCTAAGTCCTATTAAAAAAACAGCTATTTCTTCCTAAGATTTTCTAGGTTACATCAGTTAGCTCCGGTTCTATACTTTCTACAGGCATCTCCTCAATAGAATTTAGGTTCAGTAAAGATGGTAAGGTAGGAACCAATGGGTCAAACATCATATATATTCAGGGGTATATCTCTACTCAGGGGTAAATTCAACCCAACAGCAGAGGTTTCTCCAATACAATGGCTAAAGGAGTTGCTTTAATGCAGTCAAGAAAGAAGTCATAACTAAGTAGCCCGCAGAAATTTATCTCTCTCAACCCAGGGTTTAAATCGTAAGCCACTTTTTTCTCCCTTTTAAAGTCAGGAAACTTTTGGCTCTTCCTTGCTGATCCATGAGATTGAGAAGCGCTTGCCTAAGGTTTACGCAACCCTTCTGTCTGGTCTCAGCATTGTGGTTCCCTCCTTCAGCCCTTACACTATACTGGCTTCCCATTCTTCCACTTTGTTTCCCTTTTTTGGCCTTTGAATGAGGGAACAAGAAAAGGGAAATACGACCTAGGCTGCCTTCTGCCAACCACATGTGCATCCAATCACTTAGTAGGTGGGTTCCCATATTTGCCACGACTTATTTAACCACGGCTTGTTGAATAAACCCTATGTGGAAAGCCACCATATAAGAAATTTACAGGGTTTATTTATTCCAATCCTTTAAATAAGTATTAAATAAGTTCTGCATAACAGAACTGTTTGGAAGGCTTTGTAAAGCATAGATATTCCTGAAAATATACTTGGGAAAGAGCCGAGAAGGACATCCACTTAGACGAAACTGCCAGACACGTCAGCTGAAACCATAATTTCCTCCTCTCTCTCCAAAGAGGAAGATCTTCAGAAAAGGCTAATGCAAAGTGGAAAGTGTGTTATAGTTTCCTTTAGCACATCCCAGCCTCCTCCATGGGACAAATCCACCAGTTCATCTCTCAGCTGTTCTTACCCAGGAGGCTGATGTAGGCACTGCTGACTTGGCCCCAACGCGAAGGATGCTCAGGAGATGAGACCAGGAGGGGCTCAGCTGTGCCTGGCCAGTACAGGTTGGTTCTGCCACTGGGAAAGGGGATGCCGTTGTCTGAAGTATAGATCACAAGAGTGCTGTTGTGGAAGCCTGCATGGTCGAGTTCCTCCAGGACAAGACCAAGGCCTGCAGAAATAATATACAATAAATATTACACACACACACACGTTACACTAATGGCCCCACCCAGAAATAGCCTTGACTGACATTAAGGCTCAGAGGAACACTCCTTTCTACCCTCCTCCTTGTTCAGACATAGCATATACATCGCCCAGATCTCAGGTTTCTCCAGGCACCACACAGCAGGTATTAAAAGATTATTCAGTGTTAATTGATCATCTCGCTCCCATTAAGTCCCACCCAGTTAACATAACTATGCATATTTTGCTAAGGATGGATGGATGGATGACTTTTGCTTTGCTTCCTCATCATTAAACATATTGCCACAAGACCAGTTCAGCATAGTGGTGAAGGTGAGGGCCGAGAAACTGAAGACTGAATCCTAGGCCTCTCTCCAGCATAAAAGCTGGTCGGGAGACTTTGGCCGGTCATTCTTGCTCAGCCCAAATAACCTCATGGAGTTGTTGTTGTGGAGAACATAGGAAATGGGAGCATTAAGTATGCTACCTTCAGTTATATAAAAGATGCAAATAAAAGCTACTAGATAGTAGTATCAAAGCTACTATATATAAGAGCTAGAGTTCTTAGAAATACCTCTTAGAGTCCACACAGTGAAATGCACAGGGTTCTAAAAACTAGAGATGTATTCTTTTTTTAATAAACAGAAGATGATTACCATCTGCTCTCTCAGAACTACAATAATATTTATGCCTTTATGTGCATAAAGCAAAATCAGACTGACTCTCGTATACAGAAATGCACCATCAATAGTTAATCATAAATTAAAGGTCTTGATCCCTTTCAGAAGTACCAAGCCTTTTGTCCCACTCCTGTAGGCAGAACTACCTGGTTCAGTAATCATGTACCTTGATCCATGCGCCCAATAGTTGTGTATTGAGCTGCCAAATCCTCACGAGCAGCTGGGGTGTCTTGTACAAAATAAGGGACCTGAAGGCCAAAAGGAGATACAGGAGATGAAGCTAGAAGCTACCCTAGGAAAGGCCTTTAGGTAACAAAGGTGAATTATTATGACAAATCCTGGAGGAGGTATTGCCACTTGCAGGTATTGCTGGAACCCAGGTGGAGAAGAAAATCCTAGACCTCACCTGCACTTGATCTGGATGGTAGAACTCAGGTTTCCAATCTGGGATCCAGCCCATTCCAGGCTCCCCATTGCCAAATTTCTCACAGAAGACTCCATACTGTGGCTGGGAATGACCACAACGATGGGGATCATGGAAAGCCACATAAAGGAAAAAAGGTCTACAGGTTGGGGGGAAAAAAGGGCAAAAACACAGTTAAGGGTTCTTGATAATGCCGTAGCAGTGCTTCCTCTGCACTATTCAAAGCAAAACTTTGAATGCTTCTAGCTTTGCTAAGTTCCATTTTCACCTTCTCCATAACACACACCCTCCCCAGTTTGGATTCTCCTTGATTTTGATCCTTTATCTCGATATACAGAACCATTTTATTTCCCAAAACATTCTCTTGGGGTCTCTGGTGGGTCTGCCAAATATGAGTGAAAGACGGGTCCAAAAGGCCTGGTCCTGGATATTCCATGGAGACTTAAGGAAGGGGGGGGGGGCACCTGGATCATTCCAGTACTGGATCTTACTTTTCATCCACACTCTGGAGGAATTTCCGAACAAGCAATTTGATTCGGGTGATGTTTCTGCCCACTTGCAGGACAGAACTGTTTTCCTCAGTGTAAGCAAAGTCAAAGGGATATACAGCCTCTGGCCCAACGTGCTTCTTGCCAATGATTCCTGAAAGAGACAAGGAGCCAGAATCAGTCAAAAAAGGATAGTAATATTAACCTGTCAATTAGGATAGTGCCCACATTACATGTACAAAATAGACACAACCTTGGTTATTTACAGGGGTAAAGAGGGATGGAAGGATTCTACACTACTTACGTTCTTTCATAAAGCTTAACAGAATGATGGGTATGTAAAAAAAAATATGACAATCTAGCTTCAGAAACTAAAGCGGTGCAATTTATAATGTGCTATGAAATTTATTTATTTGTATGCCACCTTTATTATTTTTACAAATAACTCAAGGTGACAAATATATCTACCATATTTTTCGGAGTATAAGTTGTGTCGTTTTTGCCCCCCCCCCCCCCCCCGGAGCACTCTGCAAGCCCCCCCCAAGGCTATTCATACCCTTTAAAAAAAACACAGGGCCGTTTTCGTGAAAAACGGGCCGTTTTGGGGAGGTTTGCAGAGTGCAAAAACTCCCCCCCCCTTTCGGAAAGCTGTTTAATTAGAATGGTTGATGAGAATTACATTGATCAAGTGCTGTCCTAGCAGAAACAAAGTTTTAGGTGCTACAGGTTGTCAGCTATTTCCTTATCCAGCACATGGATAAATACACCTGGAAACATCTACCTACCTACCTACTCCTCTCTCTCTCCCCCCCTACCTACCTATTGTATTTCTCTCTCTCCCCCCCCTCTATTTACCTATATACCTACCTACCTACTCTCTCTCCCCCCTATGTACTGTATTTCTCTCTCTTTATTTTTCTCTCTCTTCCTCTACCTACCAACCTACCTACTCTCTCTCTCTCTCTCCCAACCTATGTACTGTATTTTTCTCTCTCTATCTCTATTTCTCTCTCTCTATCCTTCTACCTACCTATCTACATACGCTCTCTCTCCCTCCCTCCCTCCCTCCTCACTGTATTTCTTTCTTTCTTTCTTTTTCTTTCTTTCTCTCTCTCTCTCTATCATCTATCTATCTATCAATCTGTCTGTCTGTCTGTCTGTCTGTCTGTCTGTCTGTCTGTCTGTCTATCTATCTATCTATCTATCTATCTATCTATCTATCTATCTATCTATCTATCTATCTATCTATCTATCTATCTATCTATCTATCTATCTTTAAAGTCACAACCCCTGGTATGCCCAAACATGGGAGGAAGTCCACTGCTTCCATTCTCTGTCCATCGGCTCGTCACAAGAGACCATCCAGACAGAAACCCAGTATTTTTACTGTTGCCTTTGTTACATTTGTGTTGTATTTGTGCTGATAAATAAATAAAGGGAGACTAGTATAGATCTATTTCAAGCTATTTAGCTCTCATCAGCTAGCTGATGGACAGAGAATACACATACCTACCTACCTACCTACCTACACTCCCTCCCTACCTACTGTATTACTCTTTCTTTCTCCCCCTCTCTATCCCTCTATCTACCTACCTACTTTTTTTAAAAAAATTGCCTCTTCAAAACCTAGGTGCGTCTTATACTCCGCTGCATCTTATACTTCGAAAAATACCGTAATACTCTTTCCTCCTCCTATTTTTCTACTACAACACCCCTGTGAGGGGGGTTGGGCAGAGACAGAATGACTGGCCCAAGGTCACTCACTTGATTTTCATGGCTAAGGTGCCCATGAAATTTGAACTCATAGTCTCCTAGTTTCTAGCCTGGTGCCTTAACTACTAGACCAAAGTGACTCTCAGAAATATTTTTCTCTGTTGCAGTTGGACTAAATGAGGCAAAAGCATAACTGAGGGAGGCAATTCAAAAGACAACCTTTTCCCCTCAAGTTTTTTTTTTTTTTTTTTTACAAATATATCAAATCTATGTGTGAACAATGTGGAACCTTTAGTGGGTGTCACACATTCTGATACAAGTAAAACTGATACAGTTAATCATAATTATTACATTCAATCAACTTATGTTTATCTAATAATAATACACCTTTATATTAGGTTACAATCTATTGTTATTCAATCATTCCATGTTTTCTCTTGTTGTTACTTTTATTTTATTATGTAAAAATGTATACACTAATATTCCCCCTTATTTCTATCACTTATTCTAGCTTTAGTCCTGTCACCCTTTATTACGACAACCTTTTTCTAATGGCCTTATCAGCACTGACAAAAAAAATGGAAATAAAGCATTAAATAAATTGAGCAGTTAAATCAAGTGTCTATTCTGCTTTCCACAGCAACAACCAGCTGCCTCAGAATTAATATATGCAACATCTCTTTTTAAAATAACATTTATCATTGCTAGCATTTACGTATTGGGCTGCAAAGGAGAGGGAGGGAGGGAGGGAGGGAGAGACTAAGTCTTTCCTAAACTTGCAGGCTGTCTCAACCAAGCCCCAAACAGAAAGAGTTCCAGCTGATCTGAGGAAGTGAAAGGAGGAGCTCTGCTCTCCTCTGCTTACCTGTCCGTATCCCAGCCTGGTTAAGCAATAAGGGGAGGCTCCGGACACTATCAAAGGAGTTGAAGTGGTGCACATCTTGATGCAATCCGTACATCCCATTCTGATGCTGCAGTTGGACAGAAATCATTTGCAATGAGGTAGGATCCACAATTTGGTGGCAAATGTAACTTTCAAAGGAAAGGGCAGAATCACGCCATGGCATGCCCTCTGCTCCCATCTGGGGTGTGTTACCTGAGGCAGGCCCGTCAAGAGGCTGGCCCTGCTGGGGGAGCAGCTGCTGACAGAAGTGAAGGCATTCTGGAAGATCAAGCTCCGCTGGGCCAAAGCATCTAGGTTTGGGGTCTTTATGACTGTATTGTTATACACACCACTCTCAAAACCACCATCGTCCACTGCCACGGGAAGGAAGAGCATAAGTCAAGGGGTGAGATCTGTATTCTATTCCTGTTCCCTATGAACATTTGCTACAAACATCTGGGATAGTCACCCACGAAACTATTGCATTTGTGGATGGAAAACATCTGGAGGTTGCTGGAGCATGTAAAACCGTTGTCTTAGCTGGGGCAGTGAAGTTTTGTAACACAGACTTAAGGAGATTTCAGCCTCTGAAATTCTAAAGTGTTGTGCTCCACAACAGACTCAAGTCATTTATCCAATCAATGCTATTTTGAACACAGAGCTTTTTTATCCCCCGTTAATGTTAACATCTAATTTTTAAAAAGCTTTTGCCCACCATGGATACGATTGATGCAATATCTTTGTGATTCCCATGTGGATACATAAATTTGAGGGGTAAGTGGCAACCACTGATTGAAAACCTTAACCCTGATCCATTGAGGGGGAGAGTGTAACTCTGTGAAAATAGAATATAACGTGTGCAAAACCCAGTGAACAGTGAGAAAAAAAGGAACAAGAGCCCTATATTGCATTTCAACCCAGGAAGCCTGCAATCACAGCTGAAAAGGGAGAATTTTGGATCCTGAGCCATGTTATGGTTCTGCAAACACAGAGGTCCCACTAATTTAGCTAAATGCACACAGCACAAGCTACAAAATTATGTGGAAATACACCACAGTCCTGTTCATTCTGTCACATCTTTTCAAAAGTCGCCTGAGACGGACTCTTATATTTCAACAATATTTGGTTCTTCATTCTTTCACAAGCAATAGTTGAGACCTGGCACCATAACCAAATTGCTCAATGCCCATTATTATGTCATGTAGGGTTCATATGCAAGCTGTTCTTATTTCTGGCAGAATTTGTGGCAGACTCCCCATCATAGCTCAAAAAGTCTGCACCTGTTGAATGTTTGCCCTGTCCTACGGAAATTTACCAACCACAGGGAGCTCAGTGTGGAGAATATGTGGAAAACAAGAGTCCATATTTGGAACCTCTCTTCCTGCCAACCCAAACCAAGAGGGGTGTGACTGTGGCCCAGAAGACTGTATATTACTCTCCTGTAGAACAGAGAGGGGAACACTGGCCATCCCATTTTCTGAAAAGGTAGAGGTTCTCTATTCAGTTGAGTTTATCTCATCAACACAGTCGTGAAGCGGTCACACAACAATACTAGAACGCTTTGTCCATGCCTTCTTCTTCCCTTCTCCTTTTTCGACTTCCCTATAGCTCTGGGGTTTCCCGATTGCCTTCCATCCAAATATTCCATCCAAATATTCAAGCCCGACTTTTAACTTGCTTCAGAACCACCCGAAGATTGCTTAGGCCAGGGGTGTCCAAACTTCAACTCCACAAGTCTTAAAGTTCCCAAGTTTGGACCTCCCTAGCTTAGGTGATCCCACCTTCTTAAAGCAGCTCCCCACGAAAGCCAAAAGTGGGCCAAGCACATCGCGCCAGGGATCCCAACGCAGAAGGGTCTGAAGTGCCCCCCAGGATTGGTTTGCTCACCTACAATCAGCAGGACGTTACGGGGCCTGGTGGGGCCCCCCTTCCTAGCGTTACAGAGCCCCAGGAGGAGAGCCACCACGCACCTCTGTACGGGCGGCTGCATGGCAAACTCGCCTCGCCCGGGCCTGCGCCGGGCAGACGGTTCCCGAACCGAGCAACTCTCGCATTCACCGCAGCTGGAGACTAAGGAAGGAGATTAATCACTGCCTGGCTCCGCCTCCGCTTCCACGGAAAGGCCGGATCACGTGAGCCGAGAAGAGTCGGGACTCGGCCGCTCGGAATCTGGGGTTAATTTGGGTTTTGTTTGCCGGTCGATCAGCTTGAATTGAGGCATTCGAGGAATTAGACATCGACGGGCCAACATGCAGGCGCCCTCCGGAAGGGGCCGCTCGGTGTCTTTGGAGAGCTGATCAGATGGTGCCTGATAATATTCCACAATCATCTTTCATCGCGACCCAGGACCTCTTAATGTAAGTTTTCTCTGGTCTTGATGACTACTAACTCCTCCTCCCCCGCCTAGCCTTGCTCCTCCACTTGGGAGTCTCCTAAATTACTTTTGATCTCCTAATTTTAACTCGATTGCCCGATTTGAGCGGTCTTTGCCCTGTTTTTCATGCCAGCTCTGCCAAGTGCAGGAGTGCCCAACCATTAACGGTACTGCAATAGTTGGGTTGTAAATATCTAAATACAAAATATGCTTAGGTCCATGTCCTCTACGGAAATTAGAAGATGATGTTGCAATTGTTTACTGTTAAGAAAGGGACAATATTATTTTAAGGCGGGATCCTCTGTTCCTATACAAAATGGAGAATTTGTAGTGTCGCCTAATTGCTATCCTATTCCTTTTCCAGGGATACCTATGGACGTGTACTGCTAGTTTGCTACCTACTCCATTTGCTATGACAGCTGTGTTTGCCTGGGACTTTGCCTGATAGTGCTTTGAGGAGGAGGAGTTTGAGATGGTGGATCCCAAGTGAATCCGTCTGAACCACAAAGCGTCCAGCCATGTCGGAAAGAAACCAGGAGCGTTGGGAGCAATGTTGCAGAGCAACTGCAAAGAGATTGCCGGTGCTAACTTGGCTTCCCAAGTATTCTCTGCAATGGCTACAGCTGGATCTTATGGCCGGGCTGACTGTGGGGATGACAGTCGTGCCACAAGCTCTTGCTTATGCTGTAGTGGCTGGTCTCCCGGTGCAGGTGAGGTTATTCATGCAGCAGTGGCTATACTTAACATAATCCCGGATTTTTACAACTCCAAAGTACACCTAAGTCAATATTCCCATTAGCAGTCGGACTGGCCTTATTGCAGAAAAGATGCCTCATCTAAGTGAAGAGGAAAAGGACTGAAACTGAGTTCAAACTCACTTCCTTTTTTTTAAAGGAATGCTTGGTCTGACAATACCATTTGATGGTTGCTTGGGGGAAGGAAAGATTAGACTAGTTTTACTGCATGCCACCGAGGGCCAGGTCAGGTGGCTGAAGGAATGGATGTTTGTGAAAGAATGGCGGTCTTTTGTGTTTTAAGCTTTAGCCTGGGAGCTGATCATTAATTAGATAGCGTCTTCATTTATTCATACAAGTGTATGATGCTTCATATTTGGTACTCTCAGAGATAAAGAAAATCCACATGTGTTATATCCAGATGCTTTTATTTTCTCACCTATCCTAGCCAAATGAGAAATTGCAAGTGGGCTGGAACAGGAACATGGCAAAAGGTGATAGAGAAGTTGCTGTATAAAATATCAAAGTCAAAATATTATTCCAGATGTGGGCAATGTGCTGCACATTACCATCTGCCTGGTTATCCCATTTTTTTTTTTTTTTTTAAAGATTATAGGTAATTCTCGACATGACCACAATTGAGCCCAAAATTTCTGTGGCTAAGCAGAACATTCATTAAGTGAGTTTTGCCCCACTTTATGATCTTTTTGGCCAGAGTTTTTAAGTGAATCACTGCAGTTGTTAAGTTGGTAACATGGTTGTTAAATGAATCAGGATTCCTCATTGATGTTGCTTGCCCGACGGTCGCATAAGGTGATCACGTGACCCCAGGACACTGCAACTGTCATAAATATGAGTCATTGCCAAGCGTCTGAATTTTGATCACATGACCACGGGGATGCTGCAATGGTCATAAGTATGAAAATTTGTCCTAAGTCATTTTTTCAGTGCTTTTGTAACTTCAAATGGTCACAAAATGAACTGTTGTAAGTCAAGGACTACCTGTATTTAAAAATATTAATTGAGAAGCTGGTACACTCCTTCTTTATTTTCTACAATGCCTTTATGCCCTTGTATATGTACAGTTGAGTTGAGTTTGAGTTTATTAACTTGTATGCCGCCCTATTCCCAGAGGGACTCATGGTTGTTGTTTCTCCGGAAAGGCAGTGCTTACACAGAAAGATAAAGATAAACCTAAGCAGTAGTAGTAGATTTGTAGAGCTATAAAAGGAACAACTTCTATAGTTTTCATTCCGGTAAATGAGTATTTTGTATTTGGCCAAGGCCATTGTGGCAGCCATTTTGTGGATGCCCACATTCCATGGGGAGTTATTTTGAGATAATGACTTTTTCTCACAGACAAAATCCTACATACATCTACCAGCCTAAAAAAGATTGCTTGCCCTAGTTATCCTCTGGCAGATATTTGTTTTCTCTGTGTTCATTTTCTAAAGTGAAACTGCAACTATGTTTATAATTTGACTTCACTTTCTTTTGCTTTGCAAACCTGTGAAGGTAATAAATGTGTAGGTGTGTTATTAAATTGTTGACTGTTCCCTAAATAAGACAGTTGCTATTTAAAAATAATTCAGCAAATTTTCTGTTAAATGCAATTTGTATTTTGTAGGCCTTTCATAACCTTTGTGGTCTTATTGGCTTACAGTTCTTCAAGTACCATGACTAGTCTCTCATGTTGCTTTCCCCTCTCCTTTGCAGTATGGCCTCTATTCTTCCTTCATGGGTTGTTTCATCTACTGCTTTTTGGGGACCTCCAAAGATGTAACACTTGGCCCAACAGCCATCATGTCCCTCTTGGTTTCTTCCTACGCATTTCATGATCCCTCCTTGGCCATTCTCCTCAGCTTTCTTTCAGGTTGCATCCAATTAGCTATGGGACTCCTCCATCTTGGTAAGACTTGGTTGCTTTTATAATGGTTTTCTAAGTCCACTGCCCTGTTACTATTATTGGCCAAAGAAGATAATTGGGAGTCAAATATGACCAAAAAGTAGAAATGAGTTCCCCTGTTTTTTGTATCCTTCACTTTCTATAAATTGCAGGACATTTTTCCAAATATCTGTGCAAAAGTACATCTTCTTGGGTTCATTGGGGTATCTGCCAGATAAGTTAGTACAGGATTACAGGCTCATTCAAACTCTCTTTATTAAGGTGATTTATGAATTATTCTTCACCTTCTGGTAGACTCTGATATTGTCTGCCTATATATATTTTGAACTGGCTGTCCATGTGTAATTATGAAGAGAGATTCACAGATGCTTCAATTAAATGCCAGGTGTACTCTATTTAAAGTACTTTGGGATGGCAATGCTTAATGAGATGAACTCCATGGTAAAAGAACAACTCCATAGATTATGAATTCATATCATCTTGTTCTTCCTAATCTAGTTTTGCATTTACAGCTAAATGGACAGGTTTCCTCCTAAAATAGGACTTGATGCATACAAGACTCCTTATTTTAAGTAATAGCTGGAAATAATCTCTCCCTCTCTAGACCTCAGCTTTATCTAGCTAGTTGTCAGGTGGTTTTCTGCTTTAGAAAGGAAGGCTAGAGATCCTACAAGGGAAAGAGAAGAGGACATGATGGGAAATGTCAGGAATGGATAAGAAATCCAGCTGGTTTAACTCCCAGGGTGAAATAAAAGCCTAAGGGATTTTTTTTTCTTCATTCCTGACAGGTTTCATTTTGGACTTTATTTCGTATCCTGTCATTAAAGGGTTTACTTCAGCTGCTGCAGTCACCATTGGCTTCAACCAAGTTAAGGTAAGCTATCTCTGTCTGCCCTTGGACATTACATTACAATTTTAGGTGAAGGAGCTTCTGTAGCAGTGGTGGTTTCCGGGCGGTATGCCCCGGTCCAGGTGTACCGGTGGCTGCTGGGAGCAGCGGCTACTGTACCAGAACGGTGTTTTGGAGGGCCTGCAGCCCGCTCATGTTCCTTACCTGTATTTGAGCCAAATGGGCCATTTATGCACGTGCGCGCAGCATATGGCGCCTGCGAGATCTCTGCTAAGCAGCTGGAGCATTGCAGGGCAGTGGCTGGGCCCTGTTGCAGTGTACCGGTCACGACGGGATCCGGAACCCACCACTGTTCTGTAGGAATAGGATGGAGGCTAGACCAGCCTATTAAATAAAGACACTTGTGAGGGAATGTAGTGAGGAGGTAGATGTGTGTGTGCGCATACATGAGTTCACGTGTTCCAGAGGAGTAAGACCAATTTGGTCCATATGTGTGAGAGAAAGAGGGTGAAAACAATCCCTCCCTAATAGTTCACAGAGTATATTGTAGATGGATATGGTAGAGTAGAATCTTGCTCAGTCTAGCAAGATTTTGTCTGTAGAGGTGAAACAATAAAGAAATCAGCTTGGAAGAATTGCCATATGTCATTCTTGGTTTGGGGCCTGACAGTCACACTGACCTCTGATAGTTGGAAAGTTTATAGAAGATTTTAATCATGAGAGAAAGAGAGAGAAGGGGTGTGTGTGTTACATTCCAACATTTCTGCAACTACTTCTTTAAAACTATTGAAAACTGCCCTTAACTTTGTTCTGTTTTCATTTCCTACTTCTTAGTTTCAAAAGCAAAAGCATGATTTCTTGAGCTTTCCAAAATTCTTAAATTTATATAATTGCAGAGCTCTACAGCTTCCTTTACCTCACACCCTTTTTCTCTAAGCGTTGCCGAAGATTGTGCACCATTGAATTCTAGGTCCCTTATAACATCAATATTTCCTCTGTGGTTGACCACAGTCAACTATTTGCAAGAGGCTGAGATGATAGCAATCACAGATACAGTTTTTGTGCTTGTGAGCATCCAAAAAGAAGCCTTTTTGTATAGAAGGTTTTGCTTCAGTTCACGAAAAACATTTTCTGGATTATTACATTACCAAAATATTGGTGGAAGCTGTCTAGGCCGTCCCTTTAGATTCATCACGGTTATTAGACCCTAATACAGTTTTTAAGAATATCAAAAACAAAAAGTGGGGAATGAAAGAACCAATTAGAGCTGTATAATGTTTTAAAATTTACAGATAGGCTGTTATGACTATATATTATAAAAATACCATCTTTGTACTTGCACAAACTTTAATATATATGCTAAAAATGGTTTGTAATTAAGTTGAAAGATTTACTAATGTGTACAGTACCACAAACCCGTGTTTCTTGAGAAGCTACCTAAGTTGTTCTCTGATACAGTATCAAAGACTAACTTGTTTCAAATGCCTTCTGGATTCATTTCATTCATGTAGTATACCCTCCATAATGTGTGTGTGTGTGTGTGTGTGTGTGTGTGTGTCTGTGTATCTGTCTGTCTGTCTGTCTGTCTGTGTGTTTGTTTTACCAGTTCATTTCTTGTCTATGTTTAATTTTCCATAGACACTTCTGGGTCTGCAGCATATTCCAAAGCAATTCATCCTACAAGTGTATTATACCTTTTACAGAATAAGTGAGACAAGGTAAAAAAAAAAGTGTTTATCTCTTTTTTTTACAAAAAAAAGAATTTTTTTTTTACAAAAAATGAAAATTAGTGTCTTCCTGTTTACAAAAAATGAAAATTAGTGCAAAAATAGTATGTAGAATTAGAATCTGGGAATTATAAACATTTTGGAGTGTTACATTTCAAGATCTTTAAGCATTCGTAAACCCGGAAATTGTGCAAGCTCAAATATTGCATGGGGAATCTTAGAATGAAGCTAAAACCTGGAATGCTGACGAGTTTGGGGCATATCTGTTTTTTTCATCACACCTTAGGGCCAAATATTTTTTTCAATGAGGTCAAAGAATACATGAACTTAAAACTGTAGAAATCGGAAAACAGCCTGACAAACACCCATCTGATCTTTTATGCTTAACTGCGTCATTTTTGAGTGGATCATGTTTACTTTGGGGTTAACATTATTGTTCTTATAAAAGTTAAACTATATATGCTTACAGGATACGTTGTATGAACGAATGAAATCTGAGCTTATGTTTTTCAGACTTTTAAATCTCACACTTCATATTTCCTTTAGTTTATTAAAAATCTAATTCACCAGCAGGAAAGCATGTATGTTACTTCATTATAAAAAAAAAATACAGGTATCTTGCTGGCTGAATGGAGTGATGCACAAATTGGAGAAGGGTCCATGCTTTAAAAAGCAAATGGGATGGAGGTCTTTTATCTGTATAGAGTTGTTGCAGACCAATGTCATGATTATCTGCAGGGCTGGAGATGCCATCCTTGGGGTCTGCTGCCTAATAGTCCTTATGGTCCTGCAACAAATGAAAAAAAGCATCCCCAGGGCCCATCTGATGGAAACCTTACCTGTCAGAATCAGTCGGTATATAATTTGGACAACAGCTACAGGTTTGTCTGTCTTGTCCTCTAAGCAAGTGTTTAATTTTCTTCTTGGAAGTGTTTTTGTAAGGTCGTGTCATGATTATGGAATCCATGCCTATGGTTTGACTATGCAGAACTTTATTTAAGACTCTTTTCCTTACAGCCCGTAATGCTTTTGTGGTTCTCTCGGCTGGTCTTGTGGCCTATTCTTTCCAAGTGACTGGCTCCCAGCCTTTCAGCCTGACAGGAACGATTCCCCAGGGACTCCCTCTGTTCCAGCCACCACCGTTCTCCATCATCACACCCAATCAGACTGTTGATTTTAAGGAAATGGTGGAGGTGCGTATTTCTTTTCTTTTTTTAATGTTTTTGTTCAGCATTTTCCAAACATTAAAATCACAACTACACCTTTACAGCTTTCCATTATCAGTATTTCTTTTTTCTAATTTCGGGTTTTCCATTTTACAAGATAACATTTTACAATGTTATCTTATGCGTATTCCTCTTTGTTTCATAATTTCTCATTTTTACAATATATACGTGTATATACAATATTTACATCTCTATTACTTTCTAAATATATACCATCTCCTTTTATTGTATTTTCTATGTGTTCATTATGCATTGATTTTGCATCTCTTTTCAAGCCAATTATACCACGTCTTGTAGTACTCTGTTTCCTCTCTGTTAGCGTATTTCTTTTTTATTGATTCAATGTCTGCCTCTCTATTTATGTCAGCCCTTCTAGATAGATCAGACTTAAGAAACCAGTGCCATGTAGTTCAGGACTACTTTTATTGTAACAGAATCTGAATGCACTCTCCCTACCTCTTTATCTCTGTGTAAACTAGGGAAGGTCTTGTTTGAGAAGTTTCCTCAGTTTATTTTCTTAGCCTGGGCTTCAGGCCCCTTTTATCTGACCACTTCTTTGGAAGCAACGCTGCCTCCTGTCCTTCAAGGCCATTCCTTATGCATTCTATAGTTTGATCACAACTTCACAAATAAATACAGTTAAACTTACAGCAGATTTAGTTTTAGTCCCTCTCAAAAATGTAGCAGTAGAGTTTAAACTTATTCATCAATATTCATCAATACCTGTTACAAAGGTCTTTCCTTTTTTAAAAAAAATAGTTCTCATTAAATTGGTCTGATTTTTTTTAATATATACTGAAATAAAATGTTGTTTGCACTGTGAGCTCTAATCCACATAGAATTATTTTTCAGGTAAGGTTTTTTTAGTAATCAGGTAGTTTAAACAGCCTTAAAAGTTTTGACACTTGCATCTTAGTGCTTTTGTACTGATGGAACTTGTTAGAATGGAGAATGTCATAATTTTACAGGAAAAGTAAGGTTTCTACTTTTCACTAGAACTCCAGACTTATATAAGGTATATTATGGAAGAATTTATTTGAAGGATGCATAGAAATATTTTCAATAAGGCACATATTTTCTGCAGTTTATGTGTATGTGATGTGCTACTTATGCTAGTTGGCTTAAAGCACAAATTATTGGTTCATCTGAGAGCCAGTTTGGTTTAGTGATAACGTTTCCAGAACACCAGCAGGGTAAGCTACTGTGTATAAAAAGAGAACAAGCCCCATACTTAATAGCATTGATGATGTTATCTCATTGGGTTATGAAATGTCTGCAAGAAAACAATCAGAGAGCAGCAGGGACTCCACAATTCAACCCTGAACTTCATATATTCTCTTCCATTGTATTTGTGTAATTTGATTAATGATACGATACTGAAATGGATTTCTTCTTAGGGTTGTGGAAAGAACTGAGTTCAAAGCCCAAAATGTATCCAGGTTGTATAAGGACTGCCCAGATAGGACCTCTTAGGAGCACCTTAAAAACCATGTTTTCTCCTGGTCTAGGGTGGTTGCCCTCCACATTTGATGCACCATATTGAAAAAAGACACATTTGATTTAAGATATTCTTTCCCAATCCCATAATGTCTTTTGAATCCATATCTCTGCACAGCTCTAAGATTTACTCTATCTCTCTGTTACATTTCCCCCCTTGGTATGGGACATTCCTTTTGTGGCCGTAGTTCCCTCTTCTTGATCAAAATTGCAGTGAAATACAGCTTCCCTCTTGCATCCCTGCAGGCCATTGGACCTGGCTTGGCGGTGGTGCCCCTCATGGGACTGCTGGAGACAGTTGCTATTGCCAAAGCATTTGGTAAGATCATTATCTTGTTTGCGCCCTGAGGTGTAGGGAGGGAGGGAAGGAAGGCAGGACTATATTTCCATGCACACCTGACACCTGAAATGAAGTTTTACTTCTATTTGAAGATAGTGGCCTCTGATCACAAATCACAGTAAGCCATAATCTGTTTCACAGTAGATTATTGAATAAGTCACATTAGCTGGAAATGGGATATGGTTGACGGGCCCTACCCAGACTTGGTTATAAGATGGATGGCTACATAAATGTTTTAAATAATGTAAATAAATAAATAATGTGCACAATATAATAAAATCACAGCGGTCTGTGTGTGTGTGTGTGTGTGTGTGTGTGTGTGTGTGTGTGTGTTGAAACTATAGTTAAGAGCAGAAATGGTGCATTTGTGGCTCTCCTTATATTGGGGAATGATAGCTTCCAATCCCTGCTAGCATAGTCAGAGATGACACAGCTTGGACATGTCAGCAACATCAGAAGGAAGCAGACAATATACGCTTGGACTAAAACGTGAAAAATTTCTTAGACTAATAGTAATTCAGTGTAAGAGATAGCTGTTTTCTTGTCTCTTCCTGCTTTGAAGGGATAGAAACTTGTCAGTGGAAGGATTAGGTAAAGAAACTGAAATTGAACCTGAACTGAACCTGAAATTGTGAATGATTTTTTTTTTTTTGTATTGTATTACTCTGCAATGTAAATTTCAAAGTCCCTAACTAGCTTAGTTAGGATGATGGGTAGTTATATCAGTTATACTGCTTTAGGGAAGTACCATTTTCTAGGATCATCTACTCCGCATTATGGTATTTGTATTAGCTTCACTTATCCTTCCCTATAGTACCTTGCAAACTTCTTTTCTGTGGAAAATGCTGTAATAAATTATTCTCTGTCAGATCTGTATGTAACGTTGCCTCTTTTTTTTCTTACCAGCCTCTCATAATAACTACCAGATTGATTCCAACCAGGAGCTGCTAGCCATGGGTAAGGATTTTGCACAAATGGCTTGGTTGCATTTGACTGGATGAGGAGAAGCTAAGTGGGGAGTGGGGGGGGGGGATTCTGGGAAATGTAGTTGTCAGGTGCAGTTATTAGGGGGTAAGCAGAAAGAATCTTTGGAACTTCATTGGTGAAACCACAGCTTTAGAATTTTGGGTTCACAGAGTTAGAAGGCATGTTGTGGACTAATCCATGCTCAGTGTAGGAAATCTGGAGGAATTGGGGAGAGTGATCCTAAGGCCTCTAAGAGCCCAGGAGAGAAGACAGCGTCTTGCAATCTCCCTGATTCTGTTCCTGCTTTTCTTTCCTGATACACTCTAGGGTTTACCAACCTGCTGGGATCTTTTGTCTCATCCTATCCAGTCACAGGAAGTTTTGCCCGGTGAGGAAAACACTTCCTTTTCTCCCTCCTCCCTCCCCACTTCCCTCCGTCTCTGCATGCAGAACTTTAGAAAGGTTGCATTTTATTATAAAGTTATTTTTTCCTTATTATTCAGATAGGCATAGCCATTCGAGGAACCCAGCTGAAGCTGGATATACATTTTAATGTTCAAAAATGGTTGTAAGTTAATTAACAAGGTGAGAAAAAGGTGATGCTTGAGGCCAATTTGGGAAGATTCCTATAACTTTTTTTTTTTTTAGGAACAAGAGGAAGGATGATTTACCACACAAAAAGTGTCTTGTCTTGGAGTTGCACTTTGGACTGAAAACATTTTTCCATAAGTGTTCACAGTCTGGGGGTGTGATCTAACTCTGTTTGGCTGATTATTGACACTGAGGAATATATTTTTTTTTGCCAAAAATCACAACCTTGAGTAATATAAAGGAGAAATATATAAGTGAAGCAGTGGAGAAATGTGGTTGTGGACACAGCAAAATGAAAGCCACATTTTAATTAGAATCTCTTCATTTTTCATTTTTTAAAAGTTGCTTTTTTTTCTTTAGCCTCTTCCAGTTAATTTAGTCTTAAATCATAACTTGCAAACTGATAATTGAAGAATGTGAGGAGAAGAATAAGGGAAACATAGCCAACCTTGTGGAAAGGGCAATAGGTTGCATGTCTTTGATACCTCTAGGTTTAAAATAAGGTTAATCCTTTTGCTTACAATGTCATTGTTCACATTGCAGGACGGCAGTGAATGCTCAGACTGGTGTATGTACTCCTGCTGGAGGACTAATCACAGGTAGGAAAAAGAATAATGCCTTTGTTGGAGGAGAATAAATTGGAAGCAGAAGATTATAAATGACAAATATGCCAAGAGAAATGTTACTTCTGTAGCTCTCCTTTTTTTTAGTAAGCCTGTCCAAAGAGCCCCTGAAGACATGTAAATACTCCAGCTAAAATGCATCAAATGTTATGTCTATGGAGATTCTCCGTCACCCAGTCATGGTTGTCCCAAAGGTGCTTTTTCAAGAGGCAACTGGACTTTCTGGTTTTTCTTTGAATTTTCTTGGATGGGAAGCAAAAGATCTTCAAAGAAAAATCCAGAAAGTCCAGTTCCTCTTGAAAAAGCACCTTTGGAATATCAAATGTTATGTACAAATATAGATCCTTGATACACAACAGGGAAACATCTTAAAGGCTAATATATTCATTAAGGCAAGATTTTCCTGGTTCATGGTTTGCTTCATTAGATGCCTGGAGGAAAAAGCAAACACACACACACAAACACACAAACACACACAAACATGGTTTTCAAGTGAGTGGATAATAATACAACAGAAAAAGAAATCTAAGTACAAGTAATTATGGTGATAATTACTCATTTATGCTGGATGTTCTTAACACATTCACACTGTTGTTGGGACTTAATAGATATAGTCTTGCATTGGTGAGCCCATGAACACATGTAGCTATTTTAGTTTATGGAACATAATGTCAAATCTCATAATGACTTGCAAGCATTTGGGATTCACTGATTAAATTTATATGCCACCAAATGTTTCAAGATTCTCAGCAGTTTGTGAATATAGAAAGCACGCAGTAAGAATTCAAACACCTGCGGTAAGCCCCTAAGTAACCCACCCAAAACAGTAACAGCAGGCAAACTAAATTAAATAAACCAAGATTGTTAATACGGCAGTGGTGTTCATCTCCCAAGTCACTTAGAATAGTATGGTTTTTCACCACTTTCTGGATGGCTGCCACAAGTTCATTTCTGACTCTTAGTTAGTTGTTCTTATCACTTCACTTCATGGAAAACCTGTAGCATAGTAATGCGTCCAACCCTACTCTGCCACCCAATTTAGTTGGAGCTTATTGTAAACTTTGCATTTTATCTCATAATATGGATGTCTCTTTTCTTTTATAGGGGCCTTAGTACTCTTATCCCTAGCGTACCTTACGTCTCTTTTTTACTACATTCCCAAGGCAGCACTGGCAGCAGTCATCATCTGTGCTGTGGCTCCAATGTTCGATGCCAGGATCTTTCGCACATTATGGCAGGTTAAAAGTATGAACATGGATAGCTTTTGTTCTTCCCAAACATGGTCAGAAAATATTTAATACTTCCCTATAGACACTAAAGATGGTTAGAATTCAAACCTGAAGGATATTCCCAAAGTGATTTGGGAAAAGGAGTGGGAGAGACAGAATGGAAAGTTCCTCCTTTTCTGTAGCTCTTCTTAGTGCTGACTTGGTATTGACTTTCTGAATTGGATTACTGTATTTTTCGGAGTATAAGACACACCGGAGTATAAGACGCACCAAGATTTTGAAGAGGTAAATTAAAAAAAAAGTTTTTGCACTCTGCCAGTCTCCCAAACCATCTGCACACATCATTTTCGTCAAAAACAGGCCATACATAGCTTTTAGGAGGCTTGTAGAGTGCTGCTGGGGGAAGGGGAGGAGAACAAGAAAAAAATGGCCCGTTTATTGCCAAAACACAGGGCATGCATAGCTTTTAGGAGGCTTGTAGAGTGCTCCTGGTGGCTGGGGGTGGTGGTGCAAAAGCAAGCAAAAAATAACTCATTTTCCACTTATTTTTGCCCTCCCTAGCCCCCAGGAATACTTTGCAGGCCTCCCAAATCCTCCGCACGTCCATTTTTGTGAAGGAGGCAGGATTTGGGAGGCCAAAAATGCTATATTCAGTGTATAAGATGCACCCAGATTTTCACCCTCTTTTTTGTGGGGGGAAAAGGTGTGACTTATAGTCCAAAAAATTCAGTAATCCACTATTTCTTTATGAGGAAAGAAGGAGTTGACTTAGGGCTTTGGCAAATGCAGATGCTTTTCATTGTTATACAGACTCTTAAACATTTTAGGATGCAGCCTGACGCTATTGGAACTGCCCATGGAGTCCAGTCTTTTCTAAGAGCACATATATTGGATGGGGGTGAAAGATCTGCTGGGTCATCATAAGACCTTGCAGCTTTGTGTTATAGCCAGTGACCTCCTAGAGTATTTAAGTTAGATCTAGAACTGGTTTGAATTGTAAACTTCTTGCTTGTCCTAATGCAAGGGACAGCACACTGTTTCTTAAAAACCGGAAAGCATGATATCCTTTTTAAAAACATATCCTTAACCTTTCCCCAGACCATTGCAAAGACAACATCAGATCATTTTTTGTCACTTTGTCAACATTAATTTCCTACCTCTGCAGCAGTTGTGGGCTGTGCAGTCTTCCTGCTAATCTACATTTCCTTGTCTAATGTTGAGCTTAGAAAAGGTAGAATGGGAACCAGTGAGTTATGTACAAGTTGTCTTTTGAGCTTTAGTTAAAATCACTTTCTTGCACAACTTACTTCTACACTCTTAAAACATTGGTACCTAAGCCTAGAGCTAGTTTTCTTTGGAATGGCATGCTTGTTTTGTCCACTTTTGCTGATGTGGTGGACATGTCCTTGATTTAATTCTCTGTTTTTTTCCCCACAGGGCTAGATCTGGTGCCTCTTTGTGTTACGTTCTTTGTTTGTTTCTGGGAAGTGCAATATGGCATCATAGCAGGGGTGACAGTTTCTGGAATCCTCCTGCTCTACCCTCTCGCCAGGCCTCGGATAAAGGTTAATTTTTAATTCACTGAGTCACACAGAGTTTGGAGAAGGCTATTTCCTTGGGCCAGAAAACAATACATGGTAGCCATATATGGCTGATTGTAAACAAATTCTGTTTTGTTTCTATCTGCTCTGATTGATTGGGATCTACTTAGGGGGAAACAGATAATGATTCACTTAGGCAATGTTATTAGATAATAATGTCAGCATTTATATATAACATAGGAATATGTATAGATTTGAATCTCTTTATTCCTGTCCAATTTTCAATTCTACTGAGACTTTGTCTCTAAGAGATACTATTTAACCATTGAGACAATAAATGATTTCATAAGTACTGGTACATCAAGTAACATTGTGATGACTCTGAACTTACTCACCTCCCTTTGGATTCCTTCTCACGATATCTTCTTCCACCTTTTTCTCCAGATTGTGAGGGACAAGGCAATAGTCGTAAAGCCTGAGAATGGCCTTCAATTCCCTGCAATTGATTTCCTCCGGGATACTATACACAAGCAAGCTCTATCAGGTAAATTGTGTGTGCAAACTTCCTGAAATGAAGTTGAGTGCTTCTTGAGTGCTTCTGGAAAAATAATTGCTCTATGAGGTTACCTCCATGTCTTTCAACAAAGAGTATATAAGATTTCAAGAATGTTTCAGTATATCGGTATGCCTTTTGAGGAAATGACCATAATACGTAGATATTAGGACCAAATGAGAAGGGTTTCCAGTTAACAGTTCTTGAGCTGAACAGATGGAACCACAGAATAGATATTTAAACAAACATACATAGTAGAATCAAGATTTTAATCTTAACAAAATGAACTATGTCCTTCATTGATGAGAAAAGCACATAGCCTGGCCAGATTCTCTTGCAAAGACCTTGTATGTATGCTAGCTCTTTGACTGATCTCTTTCTTGTGTTCTTGTTTTCTGACTTCTTTTCTTTGAAGGACAGGGTGATGTGTTGGTGTTGGTGGTTCTGGGCAATGTGAGAAGGCTCATCTGCCCCACATTTACCAAGAGATGGAAGTGGCCTGAGGAAGAAAGTTGCAGCAACTTATTCCTGCCTCTTTCAATGGTCTTCCTAAATCTCCAAGTGCTAGAAAAAGTAGGATATGTGGCCTGCGAGGAATGCTGCGGGAGGATGTCCTCTTCCCCATCATGGCCTTTTATGAAACAGTCTGTCTTCTCCCAAACTGCACTCTGAAATGTCTTGGACCTCCCACAGGTCGTACACAGTCAGTTCAACCAAGCATGCTGTCATTAAGGAGGATTATAGTTCCAAAGTGCCAGGAAAGGCGGGGAAAGCCATAATACATGTGATGGCAGCCTGATCCAGGAACCTATGTAGCTCCCCCAACTATCAACCTGACTACCAAAAGAGAAAACTGAATGATTTTGAGATTTCTCCTCCCTCCTTTTCTATTTAGGAAGAGACCTCTCTTGCAATTTTGTTTTATTATTTTTTCCGGAAACACACCAAATTCTGATGACGATAAATCAGGACCTCATGGTGATTTACAGAAGATCATCTTGATTTGTAAACTGTGTACAGTGTCCTGTTTATGTATGGATGTTATTGTGCTTTGTTCTTGGTTTTCAGTAGCTAATTGCGTTTGTCCCTTGGCACCTGGTTCTCCTCAAGGTTCTTGTCAAAAACACAACACAACAAACACGAAGCACAAAGACTGATATTTCTACAATAATATACAATGTTCTTAGTCTTTTCCTCTGTCCAATTTTTCTTGGAACTGCAATGTGAGTAGATTAGACTAAGATGTGTGGCCTGCTCTATACCAGTGATGGCTGTGGAGGGAGTTGAATCTGTGTCTCTATACAGATCCAAATTATAAATTTTCACAGCTTCATGCCCTCAAAGAATCAAACTTCTACTTTTTGAATTGCTAATCAGCATTGATTGGTGGTATGACTCCTGAGAGTTGGAATCTAGCACATTGTGAAGGCAAAGATGAGCCTATGTGATTTTATAATTTAGTCCATATTGGTCAACTTACATTTCTATACATTTATTGATATTAGTTCAATAAATTATATTACTTGAGTCTCTGAAAGTATTTTTTTCTTCTCATTTCCAATTTTAATTGTTATAACTTCCTTCTATGGCATCAGGGATGCGGTGGCTCAGTGGCTAAGATGCTGAGCTTGTTGATCACAAAGGTGGGCAGTTAGGCGGTTCAAATCCCTAGCGCCGCATAACGGAGTGATGCTTCTGCCAGCTTCTGCCAACCTAGCAGTTTGAAAGCAAAATGCAAGTAGAAAAACTTGCCCACTTTGGTGGGAATGTAATAGCATTCCGTGTGCCTTCAGCATTTAGTCATGCCGGCCACATGACCACGGAGATGTCTTTGGACAGTGCTGGCTCTTCGGCTTTGAAACAGAAATGAGCACCGCCCCCTAGAGTCGGGAACAACTAGCACATATGTGTGAGGGGATCCTTTACCTTTTACCTTCTATGTCAGATCAAGCTTATATTGGAAAAAACTCTGCTAAAGATAGCTAATTTTATATTAAATAATAAAAGCAGGATGATTTGAATTTTAAAAGGTTCTTTAATTTACATTAAAAATTATGTAATTCGGGGGAGATGGATGCAAAACTTCCAAAAGTTGTGAACCTAAAAGATTTATAAAATGTTCTTCCATTGTTTTATTTTTTCAAATCTGGACGATCAAAATATCAATCTGTTAATGCAGCTAAGAGTCGGTCTGCATAAGGCTTTCATTCTTTCTGCACACATAATGTTATCTTCCTTCAGAGCCTCAGCAACGCAGTGTCATCCTGGACTGCAGCCACATCAACAACATTGACTATACTGTAGTATTGGGTCTGTCGGAACTTCTGCAGGAATTCCAGCTCCGGGAACTTTGCTTGATCTTCATTGGCTTGCAGGTGGGAATGTGTCTGGGAGTTGGGGAGGTGGGGGTGGGAGCAAATGTAATTTGCAGCTGGATAATTTAACTTTAAAAAGGCTTAGAGCCTAACAATTTTTATTTTGTAAAAAGACAATATTGTTTAGTGACAAAGTATATACTTTTCATGTAGAAGATTTTAATCCTTGGGGATAAGGAGAATGAATACAGATAGTCCTTGATTTACAACCACAATTGAGCCCCAAATGTCTGTTGCTAAATGAGATATTTTACAACCTTCCTTGCCACAGTTAAGTGAATCACTGCAATTAATAATTTATTAACACAGATGTTAAGTGAATCTACCTTCTCTCTTGACTTTGCTTGTCGGAAGGCCGCATCATATGACCCTAGGACACTGCAACTGTCATAAATATGAGTCAGTTGCCAAACATCCGAATTTTGATCATGTGAACATGGGGATGCTGCCTTTTTTCTTAAGTGTGAAAAATGGTCATAACTCTTTTTTCAGTGCTGTTGTAACTTCAAACAGTCACTAAATGAATTGTTGTAAATTGAGGACTGCTTGCATCCCCTCTAGCTTTTACTAAGTAACATCCTGCTGGCTAGGAATATTGATATGTGCAACCCTAATGTATCTACACAGTAGAATGATGGATTTAGTTGTAGTGTTGTTTCCTATATAGTCTGATATAAAATAGCCATATATATTCATAAACATACCAACAGTGAAGTTTCTGAAACACAAAATTCTCAGTGTCTCTCTAGAATATAGTCTGCATGTTCAAGTTATATAAGCTGTTTTATAACTCAGCCCACTGAGTTAACTAGCACTGTATTATTTCCTTTGACCCAGAAATTTGTCTAATCCTATCTTTTAGCCAGAGAAACAAAGGGTGCAACTTGAAAATTTAGATAAGCAAGGGATCTGTTTTGCCCTTGAACCCTCCCTCCCTCTTCGAAAAGCTCTTATGAAAAAAAATAACTGATAATAATTCTCCCATTGTCCTTCATGCCCACAGGCTCATGTGCTTGAAATCTTCCAGGCTGCTGACTTGAAGGGTTTCCGTAATTTTTCCACCCTAAATGATGCAGGTAATTTGTTTAGATATTGATTATTCAGGATTGTGGTCCTTTGCCATATAATCTGACATTCTTATTTTCAGAAAAAAAATTATTTCCCAAACTGTACTCTTATCAATTGAAAAGCCAGTATAGATAGTCCTTGTTTAACAACTACAGTTGGGACCAACAATTCTGTCATTAAGTCTTGTAGTTGTTGAGCAAGACATCAGGTGATGGCAACTTACAATTTTACCGCAGCTTCTCCATTGACTCAGCTTGTCGGAAGCTGGCTGGAAAGTGTGCAAATAGCATTTGTGATTACTAGGATTAGTTGAAAGCTATTTTTTCAGCATGGTCCTAATTTTGAATGATTGCTAAACAGGGTAGTTGTTAAATTGAAGACTATCTATATAAATTCTCGGAAGAAGATGCATACTGTGAGGTGTAGTCTAACCCTCAGCCTCAACAATGAAACAGAACAAAAAGAAACATGAGGGGAGCAGAATGCAGCCAGAAGTTGTAAATTATAAACAGATTGTTAATTGGGGCTGGCCTAGATTTACTGGTTTCTTGCTAGGCAGAAAGTGATTCAGCTACCTAGAGCCTCTTAAATGACTTGCTATGCCAGAGTCCAGCATTATTTTTTCCTTGCTTTTGCAGTTCTTAAGATAAAGGAAGATCAGAATAGAAGTATTTTCTTATAGGAGAAGAAATAAGATCTACATTAAATGAAAGGATAACAATGTTTGAATTAACAGAGGCAATTAAGAGACAGAAAGATAAATGTGATGATCCCAGCAGGGAACTTGGAGTTTTGAGGAAATTCTTACTTACACTTAAGATAATTCAGATCCAAAAGCAACAAGAAGCTTGATTAAATGTCCTATATTATTGGTTGACTTTAATGGTTTTTAACTCATCTGATTTTAATTTTTGTGCATGTGGCTTGGACATAACAGATCTCTTATAAACACAGTACAAATGAATTCTATTTTTATATATTATTTATGTGTTCTCTTGGCTTTTAATCCTTAGATTGTCTAAAACAGGGGTAGTCGACCTTTTTATACCTACCGCCCACTTTTGTATCTCTGTTAGTAGTAAAATTTTCTAACCGCCCACCGGTTCCACAGTAATGGTGATTTACAAAGTAGGGAAGTAACTTTACTTTATAAAATTTATAAAGCAGAGTTACAGCAAACCCCTATCGCCCACCATGAAAGCTGGAACACCCACTAGTGGGCGGTAGGGACCAGGTTGACTACCACTGGTCTAAAACAAGCAAGATTTGAGTTATGGAAATTACAGTGTATCAGATTCATAGCATGATGTATATTTTCTGTTGTAGAAAGAAGTCTCGGAGAATTGTACGTTGCCACTGAAGACATGCTGAGTGACAACAGCAGCATACTGACTACAACTGGGATCATCCAGTGAAGGAAGTGAGCTCAATAAAGACTGTGTCTGTCCAGTAGGAGAACTTCAGACTGGAGGATGAAGCTTTGGTTCCATAGAATGGTTTAATAGACTCTTAGCAGAGTCTGCAGCCACTCTATGATTTATGGGCATAAATACACATCTCAGTCAGAATTCATGGGCACTTTGGAATTTTTTAAATAGGAAAAATGAGGAACTTCAACTCAACAAATAAAGATTCAAATAAAGAGTTAAAAATCATTTCAGGGATCTAGGAAAAACTTGTGAAATCAGTGTGGATTAAATACTTCTATGACTGTAGCTTATCACATGGGTGCTTTTAACATTTCTGTAATTTATGATATTATTAATGGAACACTATTCTTCAGAATTGCACTGTCCATGGCACATGGTTTCCAGCTATATGCTGTAATCTCTAATATTCATTTCAGTAAAAACGGAAATGTTAGATGCCTTTCTTTTATGAAGTTTTTATTAAGCCAGGTTACCTGCCCATGTACAGATCGATCTAGGTTATCTGCTATATTTGAACCACTTTGCCACTTGCCATCCCATTTTTTGGTATAGTCGCTATATCGACTTGTGGCATTCTGATGTGTCTTGGTTATTTATCTGGCTGCTCAGTTGTCAAAAACCTTCATACACCAGCAAGGCATTGATTAAGTATCATTAAGTAAGTGTTGATTCTTGGTAATCCATGCAGACAAACTTTATCCAAGATTTGCCTTCAACCTGGCCTTTTATGTCTCCTAATGGTGCATTCATTGCTGCTATAATCGAGTTCATTCACCTTGCTGTTATTTGTCCTTTTTTCCTTTGTTGTCATTCCCCCCCCCCCCCCAAGCATCATGAACTTTTCAAGGGAGCTGATTCTTAGCATAAATCTATCCAAAATACTATCAGTTGACTCTGATCATTTGTACATTGAGTGAGAACCCTGGATTAATATTTGTTTTCTTGACTAGCCATCCGTGGTATTCTTAGAAGTCTTTTTAAGCATCAAAAGCATAAATGTTCTATTTTGCTTTTTTAAAATCCAACCTTCATATCCGTAGAGTATCACATGGAAACTCAAGACTTGTACAGTTCAGATATAGACATAACAAGGCATTTAAGCATTTTTTCCAAGGCCTTACTACCATCCTGTTGGTATGAGACTTATTTCTTGACTGCTGGTTCATTTACTGTTGATATTGTTAAAAGGCAGACACTATCCACTATTTCAGCACTGTCAGTCCTAAGATTGATTATTGTATCTGTTGTCATTAGCTTTTCTTTATATTTAATTATCCCAATTTTTCTTCACTGTGCTCGATTTTCATTACTATAGCTTGCAGATCACTTGTATTTTTTTGCTATCAGGATAGTATCACCAGCATACCACAGATCACTGATGTTTGTTCCTCCAGCTTTAAAGCCATCCTCATCTAGCAGCCTGGCTTACCCCTATAGATAACAGATATATAATCAGCATATAGGTTGAATAAAAAAGGAGTATTATCTCAATTTGCTGAACTGGAACCAATCTGGTTCATAATGTTTCACCTTGCCTGTGACTTCCTAATCTGTTACAGATTTAATATGAGGACAATGAGGTGTTCTGAGATTCCCTTTTCCTAAGGACATTTCACAACTTAACATGGTTAACACACTCAAAGGCCTTTCTAGAGTCAATGAAGCATATACTGACTTCTTTTTGCCTTTCTCGATTATCTAGTATGCATTGGCAATAATGTATTGTGTGCCTTGTTTTTTCTAGTCAGTTTGAACATCTGGCATCTTTTTTTCCATGTAGAGCTCCAATTTGCTTTGAATGATCCTAAGAACTATTTTAGTAGCATTTAATATTGAGAATATTGTGCAATAATTTGCACACTTGGTTAAGTCTCCTTTCTTTGATACTGATATGCAGAATGATCTCTTCCTATCTATTGTCCACTATAGCATGTTGATTCATTTAATCTTGTTGTGCTGAACTAATAGTAAGCCACAGGTGGAAAAGGTCATTGCTCCC
This sequence comes from Thamnophis elegans, assembly GCF_009769535.1. Lineage (NCBI taxonomy): Eukaryota > Metazoa > Chordata > Lepidosauria > Squamata > Natricidae > Thamnophis > Thamnophis elegans. The sequence continues at coordinate 46,907,363 of NC_045542.1, read as the reverse complement.
ATAAGCAAAGAAGTTGAGGGAGAGAAGACTACATAAAAGTGTAGTTTGTGAAAAAAAAATGATACAAGTTTATAGGAGAGACCATAGTTACTTGCAGGTTGCACAAAAAAACGGGGGGAGGGGGGGGTTGTGTTTCCAAAATGGTGTTGGGAGCCACGGTGCCATATTGGAGCTTTCACGCAAACCTCACTCCAATAAATTTAAGTTTTTAATTACAGCAACAAATTATCATTGTTTTCTAATAATTTGTTTCTATTCTTCATTTTTCACAAATATTGCAAAACTATTGGAGAAATGAAAGTAATTTGCTATACCAGTTTCTATTTCCCTTTTCAATGTACAGGACTATTTCTCAGCCATGCTTCTTATTGCAATTTTTAAAAGTTGATCTTTTGTTCAATAAAATGGTGCTTCTTTATACCTCTGTGGCAGTCTAAAGGGAAAGTTACTGTGAGTTTCTTGGTTACTATTTGACCAGAGTCCATGCATGTGAGATCAGATATAAATCTGATCAGTATGCTTACCATGGAGGAAGTGGTATCTCAACACATAGGACCCAAATATCTATTCCCCCATACTCTAAATTCAAATTTATTTAGGAGGGGAAAGACATGTATTGTCCCCATTGTTAACAGCCAAGTCTTCAGCAACCTATTGTAAAAAACAGTGATACCTGTTTGCAGATATAAATCTAATATGCAAAAGAAAATAGTTGTATTTCATGTTCAGGAGCTTATTTCTGTGAACAAAATATTTCTGTGAACAAAAATGTATGTTGAATGTTTTTTATAGCAACCTCTGAACAATATTATTGTTGGTTAAATCTTTACATGTTTTTGTACAATTACTGCAGTGGATATTGTAAGGATGGTCTACATCCAAGAAGACAATGAGGATAAAAATAGTTTTTTGATTTCCAGATCACATCCAGTAAACTGAACTCTTCTTTCTTCATGTCCTCTGTCAGTGAATCAGGAAAGAAAAAAACAAGTCATCAACCATAAATGAAAGTGATACCAAGATTAGCATGTTACATTTTCTTAAAGCTGATTTCCTTGCTTTTATCTCCTCCTCCGAATTAGAAGTCCATCTATTATTTCACCCCTTGATAGAAACGGCTGTAGCTGCATTTTACTAAAGTTGAAACCATGCAGCTAACACCCATATTATTGTTGTGGGAAAACAACAACAGTTTAGATGAATGGGACCAATTAAATCAAGTTGATATATAGAGATAAAAGGCCATGTTATCTTAGAACCATCCCAAAGGTTTGTAAGGGGAGATGTTTTCCTTTTGGCATCAGGTATTCTTAAACTGCCTCCTCCTCTTGATTTATGGGGGGATGATTTACACACACACACAGACACACACACACACACACACACACTGCTCTTATTTTTTGCTTCATTGGTCTCTCTAGGTTTCTGAGAATAAGCAAGCAGCAGGAAATAACATAAGCTCTTATAGCCTATAAACCTAAAAATCATTACCTATGAATATGTATGTTTATGCCATGCATTGCTTATGAATTAGTTTCTGCCTCCTTCATGAGATGTATATAAGTGCATCGCTTTGTGGAGTGAGGTCTCTCACTATTTGGATCGACTTCCATCAGCACATTTAATGCTTAATATGGTCTTTGACTTGTCACCACAATTTCTGCTGTTAAGCCAGGTGATTGTTCGGTGAGTCACCCCCACTTTTACAACCTTTTTTTTTTGCCATGGTTAAGCGAATCAGTAAAGTTGCTAAGTAAATTATGTGATCAAGTATCTTATGATTCTTGATGAATGTATTCTATTTTATTTTTCTTTATGTACACTGAGAGTAGTAGTTTTTTTTTCAAAGCATGAGCGTGGGACACATGTTCTTGAAAAAGATTAAAAATTGAGCAGATCAGGGAGACTCGATGAGTGCTTTTAATTTTTTTGATGCAGAGGCAGCAGGAGGAGGATTCCTTCAGTGGCTCCCAAAAGGAAAGCTTTCAACCATGAAGGTCTAGCAGCCAGGACAAAACTTCTGGAAAGAAATTTACAGTATCCAATTTTCTATGCCAATTAATTTCAGATGTCACTTTCTGTGAGCTTGCAGACAGGTTTCAAGCAAGCATAAGCCCCAAAATTCTTCACAGCCATGGTTTTGCCTTTAAATAACTACAGGCTGCCCATTTCCAAGAGATGGTTCTTGAACCATTGTGAGTCCAAATTTAGGTTAACCAGTTTGCAATCCAGGCTGCTTAATATTTTTAAAACACAATGAGCCCTGGAACTCATGAGACCCCCAGTGCAACGTATTCTGCTTTACTGGGCAGAATCATTTGTGAGTCGCAATCATGGCTTGGGTTTTGGAGATCTTTTCTCCTAGCTCTTTCAAGTGGGGGAATTTCCTGAGGGGGATGCCCTTCCCCCTTGGAATTATCAAGGAGTAACCGCTTAGGCCTTAATGTGCCACAGAGCACAAATCAACATAGGACAGTGATGGCAAATCTTTTTCACCTTGGGCGCCGAAAGAACGTGCATGTGTGCTATCTTGCACACTCACATGCCCACCCCCATAATTTAATGCCCCCCGTGCCATATCACCTGCACATGCATGCATTACTGCTGCCCCTCGCGTGTGCACATGGCTTTCTTGAAGACTGGGGATTGCGAAAATGGCCTCCCCCCCCCCCGAGACTCTTTGGAGGCCAGAAACAGTCCATTTTCGGACTTCCGATGGGTCCGTTTTTCACCCTCCCTTGGCTGCAGAGGCTTCTAGGAGCCTGGGGAGGGTGAAAAATGGCCCAACATGCAAACTGGAAGTCCATTCTCCGAACTTCCAGTTTGCGCATTGGGCAGTTTTTCACCCTCTAAAGGCTCCAGGAGGCTTCCCTGAAGCCTCCGGACAGTGAAAAACAGCCCAACGCGCAAACTGGAAGTCCGTTCCCGAACCTCCGGTTTGCATGTTGTGCTGTTTTTCGCCCACCGGAGGTTTCAGGGAATCTTCTGGAGGGCAAAAAATGGCTGAAAATCAAGGCCGAAAATTAGCTGGCCAGCACGCACATGCGCACAGGAGCTGATAGGGCAATGCCTCACGTACCCTCAGAAATGCCTCCGCGTTTACAATATAGATGTGTTGGAAGGAATGTCCTTCTGGGTTTGGCTCCAAGTGTGGAAAAAGACACTGGAGACATGGAGGCTGCTTGGAAAGATGGTTTTAATGGTGGACAGAGCCACATGGCTTGACTCCTGAACAGAAAAGGTGATCACATGCTTCAATGTTGCTGGAGAAGAGAAGAGAAGCTGAGTCCCTGGTTTTATGCCCTCTCTGGCATTTGATATTGAGCTTGTATTCTGATTGGTTGTCAGACTCCCATGGGCCCATGCAGGGACAACTCTCTAGGCTGCGTTTTGAATCCGGTTGAGTTCTCAGATGCCATATGGCGGAGTTGGGTAAAGGGTCAATATTATCAAGACTTAATCCCATCACTCTGGAGCTGAAGGAGAGTACTCTTTATTATGTAAAGTGGACTAGCTCAGGCTTTAGTGGCTCTTTGACAAAGGGGGATGGGCAGGAAGCTGCAGGCAGCTATTCTGTCTTTTAAAACATGTTTCTTCCTTTTCACATCCAGAGAAATATTCTGCCTTTTCAATATTTCCTAGGATATTTCATTTTTTCTGGGAGAGGGCTGTGTGATAACTTCCTACATATGGGACAAGAAAGAAAACCTTACAATGAATTTCTGTGAATGAAACAGTGGTGGGTTTCAAAAATTGTTTGAACCTATTCTGTGGGTGTGGCCTCCTTTGTGGGAGTGGCTTGCTGCCCATGTGACCGGATGGGAGTGGCTTGCCGCCCATGTGACCGGATATGAAGATGCCAACAACACTTGTCAGAACCACCTTAAATTACCTCACACACAGCACTGGCATGTATAAGAATATGATGGAAACTTGTTTTTTAAAAGGCATCTTTGGTTTGCGTTAAAATAACTTCAACACACGCAATGTTCTGATTACACCACAAACGCAGTAGTCATCCTTACCTTTCACAGAGGCACTGAGTTTTATAAATATGAGCATGATAGTGTAGAATAATCATATCCAAGGACCAGTGGTGGGTTTCAAAAATTTTTGGAACCTCTTCTGTAGGTGTGGCCTGCTTTCCGGGTCCACTGATGGAATCTCTTCTAACCGGTTCAGTAGATTTGACGAACCGGTTCTACCGAATAGGTGCGAACTGGTAGGAACCCACCTCTGGAATGAAACGAAAAAGAAAACCTTACAATCCATTTCCAGCCTCCCCCATAGTCTTTACAGCTATCTTCTGGGGATTGAAAAGAGTCTTTTAGTCTTTACTTCTCCATCTCAGGGTCCTTTCTTTCATGTCTACCAGGTGCCATGCTTGGTGTTAAGGTTTGCCAGTCAGGCTTTGCAAGGTCTGCTCCGCTCTGGTTACTGTGATGACTTTCTAGTGGAGGCTGGATCCGAACCCAATGTCTAGTTCAATGTATGGTGTTTCCTCTGGAGGCAGCACCTGGATCCATGTGCTCTGCTTTCACAGGTTGGAGTCATCTGTGCAGGCCTGAAAGACATGAGAAAAAGGTCCCCTCCCCCCTTTGCTGGTAATTTCACCAGGAAAGGCATTGTTGGAGGATTAGAGAAGGGTGAGTGGGGGAGTAGATAGCTTGCAGGGAGAGTTTGAAAAGAAACAACACATCAGTATTACAGTTAAACAGATAAACTGGGAACAATATGGGGATGAGAAAAAGGGAGCTGGATTCGCATGCTTTAGGAAAGAGATGAACAGGTAAAATTATTTAAACACACAGTAAATTGCAGGAATGATTTTTTTAATAAATGAACTTAAAACATTTCCTCACAAATTTGGGCTTTTTTTAAAAGCACAGAGAAGAAAGTTGAACTCTATTCTTCACCCCGTCTTAGTTGGCCAGACCAAACTGGGCGAATACATTTTCTTTTCTTTTCAGTGCTTTTAATTCTTTTCTGACAATTTAACATTTTAAAGAATCAGAGACACTTGACAGCTGTAATTACCTCAAGGGCACACAAAGACTTAGACACACACACACACACACACAAGGACAAAGAGGAGATAACAGAACTGAGATTTACACACACGCTAGTCATTCCTGCCATAAATCTCAGTTAAATTAGGGACGGCACTGATGAAAGAAATGTCCTTCTGGGTTCGGCTCCAAGTGGGGAAAAGGACACTGGAGACATGGAGGCTGCTTGGAAAGATGGTTTATTGGTGGACAGAACCACGTGGCTTGAGCCCTGAACAGAAAAGGTGATCACATGCTTCAATGTTGGTGAAGAAAAGAGAAGGAAGGGCTGAGATGCTGAGTCCCTGGTTTCTATGCCCTCTCTGGCCTTTGATCTTGAGCTTGTATTCTGATTGGTTGTCAGACTCCCATGGGGCCATGCAGGGGCAACTCTGTAGGCTGTCCTTTGAATTCAGGTTTGGTTCAGTTCTTAGATGCCATGTGGGGAGTTGGGTAAAGGGCCAATATTATCATGCCTTAATCCCATCTCCCTGGAGCTGAAGTGGAGAACTCTTTATTATGTAAAGGGACTAGCTTGGTCTTCTTAATGACCCATTGACAAAGTGGGAATGGGCAAAAAGCTACAAGCAGCTATTCTGTCTTTTAAAACAGTGGTCCCCAACCTTTTTATCGTCGCGGACCAGTCAGCCTTTGATAATTTTACCGTGGCCCGCTGAGCGCGCGCAGGGGTGGGGGGGGCGTTGTTCGTGACGACACATTGATTGCGTACCTGCGCGGGGCTCTCTTCCCTGGAGCCTTTGCGCACGGCCCAGGAGCTTTTGCGCACGGCCCAGGAGCCTTTGCGCTGCAGCGATCATGTCCCCCGGCCGCTGCAGCGATCATGGCCCCCGGCCGCTGCGCGGCCCGGTGCCAGGTACTCCACGGCCCGGCACCGGTCCGCGGACTGGGGGTTGGGGACCACTGTTTTAAAACATGTTTCTTTCTTTTCACATCCAGAGAAATATTCTGCCTTTTCAATATTTCCTAGGATATTTCATTTTTCTGGGAGAGGGGTGGATGATAACTTCCTATAGCACAAATCTTAACAAACATACCAGTGGTTGCATAGAAGACAGAGAAAGAGACAAACAAAAACCCCAACATTTTCCCTTTTCTTTTAAGTACCTTTATTTGGCCAAATTGGTTTTCCTGTGTCATCCCTCAGCAAAGCCCATTTTTTACATATTCTTTTTGCTTTCTTCTCATTCATAAATGCTAGGATAGGCATCTCCCTCTTGTCCTAAGCCTCAAGCAAGTCTCCTAAAGGTTTTTTTTTAAACCTCCCTTGAACTGTCACGTCCTATGTTTTTCCCTCTCCGATGTGGGGTTTAACACTTTGGTTCAGCCCGGTTAGTACCACATCAATTTTCAGACAAAAAGGTCTGGAGAGGACTTTGGCTCCCAACCTGAAGTATGTGTACCTCTTCTTTTAGGGAACTCTGCTTCCAGGTTTCAGACCCCTCTAAAAAACGAGACTCTGAGAGGACCTGCTGCCCCCAACACAGATGAGTATGAACATCTCCTACAACTTCATGTCTTGCTTAAGGACCTAAAAAATCCTGGAGTTTGCTTTTGGGATTTTCACAGGACAAAAAAAACAACAACAAAATTTCCTTTCCCATCCTTCAATCACAGCCTCCTTGGCTTTCCCTCTTATATACAGAAGATCCCACATTCTGATGCCCCCCCCCCTTGCTTTCCCAAACCTGCTGGTCACTGCTCTTTCGAACTAACAGCAGGTTGAGGGGGTGGTGGCCCCCCCTCAACCTGCTGTGGCTAGAGACCAGAGAAATAAAATCCAACTGCTGTCCAAGGGTGAAACCACACACACACACACACACACACACACACACACACACACACACATTTCCCAGGCTTTTCCATGCTTTAAAATTAAAATTTAGAGACACTCACCCTCTTTCCAAGCAGCCTTTGAGCTCAAAACCCCTTTAAAACCCTATTCCAAATGGCCAAGGTCCAAGAAAAACATACTAACAGACTCAATGGGTCTGTTGCTAACAAGGGAAGCTTACTTGGGCAAGGTCCATTGGTTAGGTTAGCTTGGAGTCCCATCTGGGATGCCACATTGTTGGAAGAAATGTCCTTCTGGGGTCAGTTCTAAGTGGGGGAAAAGACACTGGAAACATGGAGGCTGTTTGAAAAGATGGTTTTAATGGTGGACAGGACCGCATGGCTTGACGTCCTAGGCAAAAAGGGGATCACATGCTTCGAAGATGTTGAGTGAAGAAAAAGAAGGAAAAAAAGAGAGTCTTGCTGGGAGTCCCTGAGTTTTTATACCCTCTGTTTGGCCCCATCCCAAAGCTTCCGGTTCCTGTGCAAGAAATGCATCCAGATTGGGTGTCAGGGGGGGGAGGGTCTTAGCTAACTTTGTAGGATGTCTGTCTTTTGAGTCCCAAGCTTGGTTGAATTCCCAGATGCCATGTGGTGAGTTACCGTTGCAGATGGGTCTGCCTGAAGAAGGTAGATCTTTGTTATGTAGAATAGAGTAGCTCAGACCTTTAATGGTAACTGTGGTTTAAACTAGACAGGGCAGTGCTTTTTGTACTGCCCCTGTGTTCAGCATCACCTTCCTTTTCTTATCCTTCCTTCCTGTTTCTTCTTTCAAACTGTGACTTCTCCTACCACAGCTTTTTGTTTGAGACATAAGCTGGTAGCCTCTAGCCATAGTTAGTGGGGGTAAAACTAGACTCCAGTTCTTGCAAGGAGACAAATAAATTCATGGGAAAGCTGTACATAGAGCTGTAATCTGGAAGAGGCTCAGTAGTCCATCATCCGAGAGAAACTGAAGTCTCAACAAGACAGCTGCATGCCTGGATCTTCTACAAATGCATATGCAGGTTTGGGTAATGTTTTTTTCAGATTCTCCAGCTGGGCCTGTGATGATAAGCCATTTATATCTGAGCATCATTTTGCAGCAAAAACTACTCTTGAATTGCTGAGACAGCAGAAAATGGGGAAATGAAAACAAAAGGGATATATTTCTAAATAGGCTGTGCTAGAAGAATTTACTTGGTCTGATTTTCTGAGGTGGGTCACAAGTATACATAGAATATGCAATAAACACAAATGGATACCTGCTAGTAATGAAGTTTATTCATTCAACCACTTACAAAGGTTGAAGGTAGGTTACCTCGTTAGTGGTTTATCAGTAGAGGTATATATATATAGCAAGCAGGCTTTGAAGTTTAAATATGCAGATTGAGATGCTCCTGCCCTCAGCTTTAATCCTGAGATGAATTGCCCTGAGAATGTGTGAAATTTTGGAAGGTCAGTCCTACCTAGATGTGGATTTTTATGAGGGGATCTGGCGTCTTCCCTTACTTTGAGGGGATTCTTTGATAGAGCTAGTGATGAGGTACTAGTCTAAGTATTAGGATTGTATGTTTCTGGAAGTTCAAAGGACTGCTAAAAGGGGGGTCGGGGCAAATTAAAGACTTCCTATGTTTAAGACAGAATTTCTGTCTTAAATTCTATTTTTCTATTTAAATTCTATTCTAGTTTAAATTCTCACAACTGCAGATGTTTCATTCCACACTATGCAACTTTATAGTTTCATTATTTCTTCAAGTAGGTCTTGTATCTCACTTGTTTTGAAAAGAAAAATAACACCTACAGTATTATTATCATCAGCGCTAATCCCATCAGGGATGAATATAACATAATGAGCACAGATACACTGGCATTTTTACAAGGCTATATACACGATTTATTGCTTTATTTTTGGTTTTTGTTATCTGATGTACAATTTCCACTTGTTACAACTGATTACTTGAATGGGCACAATGATTTTGAAATATTTTTATGTCTGTTCTTTTTGCAATATATCATGAACATTGTTACAAAAAAAACTGACCAGTTGGATATGACCGCTGCTTGCATTCCACTTTCCTGAAGTGAGATAGGAATGAAGAAATACATAAACCAATGTGAGTGGTTAACTGTACTTGCAAAGTTAGAATGCTGGGAGTAATAACAAGTTATAGTATTCATTGGGGTTAGGTGTCAAACTCGCATCTTCACGGCATTGCCACGTGAAAGATCACAACTTTCCCACCATTTGCTAAACCAGGCATGGCCAGCGCATGACACATCTGGGCTGCGGGGCCATGAGTTTGACAGCTCTGGGTTAGGTATTGGTATGTTTTACAAGGTGAAGCTGTGGATTGAAAAATTAGTATTACAAAGTGATATCACATATCACATTCTTTGATTTCTAACTCTGAAATGCCTATTTTTAAGGCTTAAGCTATAGTGGAGGGTGAGCTACTAAGTTAATGAACTAAAAAACTTTTATTTGCACAAAGTTGTTTCAACAGTCTGAAAATCAGACCAAAGGTATAAATTTAGATAAGATAGGATAAGGATGAGGGTAAGGAGACTGGGAAGAAGAAATGAATAAAGAGAGAGGGGGAGGGAAGCAAGAGAGAAAGAGAGAAAGAAAAAGAAAGAAAGAAAGAAAGAATGAATCTATGAATTTTATCATGTCATATTACATATTCCAAGGTATAATGACAACCTGAAATTCATCTGCTCTGAATAAAATTAATTAAAAAATAACTAAATAAAATTATTAAAAGAGGCAAATCACAACATCAGCACAGAGAGATGGATCCCAAAGGCAATATTTTTCCAAACATGCTACACTGATTTAGGAAAGGCAGAAAAAATGTGCTCAAGAGAGGATTTTTTTTTGCTTTGTTTAAACATCTCTCCATCTTTCTGATGAACCTAGGAACGATAGGACACCTGTGGAGATTACAAAGAATATCATCCTCTTTTTTTCCCATCCGCTCTGGAAATGTTTTGTTAAACAGTCAGCCTTCAAGGCCTGTTCAAGCATTGCAGGTATTAAAAATAAACAGCATAAGTGGCCTGAGAAACTTACTTAAATAAAGCAAAACAGAAAATTATCAGTTCTGTCAAGGACAAAATTAGACAAGATTCTCATGAAATGAGTTTCTTAGTTCAGTCATGCTCATGAAGTGAACAGAAGGAAAATGCAGAAGATGGAGGTTTTATTAACTCCTTTGTGACTCTTCCACAGAATAAATTGTGATCATACATTGGTAATATGATAGAATAGAGTAGAATAGAACAACAGAGTTGGAAGGGATCTTGGAGGTCTTCTAGTCCAACCCCCTACTTAGGCAGGAAACTCATTTCAGACAAATTATTATCCAATCTCTTCTTAAAAACTTCCAGTGTTGAAGAATAACTTGCTTTGTCTTTGTATTTTAAATTTTTTAGTATTTTTAAATTGTTTTTATGTAAGCTGCCCAGAGTCCTTCAGGATTGGGCGGCATACAAATTCATTAAATCTTGAATCTTGTTCATAGTTTCTGGAGGAGGCAAGTTTTTCCACTGATTAATTGTTCTAGCTGTCAGAAAATTTCTCCTTAGTTCTGGGTTGCTTCTCTCCTTGATTAGTTTCCATCAATTGCTTCTTGTCCTACCCTCAGGTGCTTTGGAACATAAGCTTAACTCCCTCTTCCTTGTGGCAGCCCCTGAGATATTGGAACACTGCTATCATGTTACCCCTAGTCCTTATTTTCGTTAAACTACACATACCCAATTCAAGCAACCATTCTTTATGTGTTTTAGCCTCCAGTCCCCTAATCATCTTTGTTGCTCTTCTTTGCACTCTTTCTAGAGTTGCAACATCTTTTTTACATCATGGCAACCAAAACTGGATACAGTATTCCAAGTATAATGCTTTCACGTGATCTTGACTCTATCCCTGTTTGCGGTACAGTTAAATTGCTGATTGCATTGATTGATAATAGATTAGAAATAATTGGGACACTTCACTTTTGCCTTAGCCACAAGCTAAGCAAGTGGATTCTGGAAGCTGCTTTGATGTGGGGGGAGAACTATTTACCCCCAAAATATGATATCCCCTGATAATAAGCCCAATCGGGCTTTTGAGCACATGCACTAAAATAAGCCCTCCCTAGAAAATAGACACTCCCTGAAAATACTGCAACACAGCAGCAGTCATGAGGTGACCACGCTCACTGCCTCCTGCACCTCAAAAATTAGACCTCCCCGAAAATAAGGCCAAGTGCTTATTTTGGGGGTCAAAAGAAAATAAGACTCTGTCTTATTTTTGGGAAACACAATACATTTGCTTGCAAACAGCGAGGTGGCACATCGGTTCAAGACAGAAGAATCTTATCAATGCCATAGAGTATAAGGCAAAGGCCAACAATGTGACTGACCTGCAGACCTCTCAGCCAATGGAAATTAATCCAGATGAAAATACATTCATGGGGCAAGAATCCTTTTCCATATTAACTTCAATCCTGAGCAGGACAGTGCAAATCAAACTGAGGACCCACTGGGTCTTCAACTCCAAAGTTCTATCTAACACCAAGGGCTTCCATCAAAGCATCTTTGTAGAAATTTATATAACTTGCATGAAAATACAGTAATAGAGGAACCTATTAGATGATACCCATTAGATGAAAGAGAGGTTTAACCACCTGAAAATTGAGAATGAAGTTCTTGACATAAGTCCAACAGAGCAACAAACCAACCACATTGCTTTTGCTCCCTTAGATGAAGCATTTGCACTCAAATTGTAGAAATCAATTCTCTGGATTCAAATGAGCATCTTCTTCAAAGGAAAAGCAGAAGAAGTGGCAGTGCTGGATGAGCAGGGGTGGAAGCATCCCACTCAGAAAAAGCAAAAATGTGTTCTGGTGCCGCAGTGGTTAGAAAGCTAATTCTGCTGATTGCTGGCTGCCTGCAATTTGGCAGATTGAATCTCACCAGGTTCAAAGGTTGACTCAAACTTCCATCCTCCTGAGTGGGTAAAATGAGGACCCAGATTGTTGGGGCCAATATGCTGACTCTTAAACTGCTTAGAGGGGGCTGTAAAGCACTGTGAAATGGTATATAAGTCTAAGTGCTATTGCTATTGTTATTATTTTAGGCTGAAATATAATCATTTCTACTGCTACTTGTTTCCAATTCTTTGAAGTTTTAATAGCTCCTGCTATATGGAAAAGTGAAAAGCAAGATATTTAAAGTTTAGTAGAGAACAAGAACCAAAGAAATTAGGTAATATTGGAAGATTAGCCACTTATGAGATTATCCAGTCAAAGGTTTGGAGAAAACCATTATTGCTGAATTCACACAACATGGAAAACCAAAATAAAGTACAGTATATTACAATATAGTATGCTCTATGCTGTCTTGGATAAAACAAAAATCTGCTTTTCAGAAGAAAATTCATCTGAACTCTTCCAGCAGGCTGTAGAAACTGACTCTGCCTGCAACTATCTTTGATATGAGAAAGGGAGCAAAGTCACACTTTCAAGGTTCAGTTACTATAGCCTATATAAATAGAATTCCAATGTTTCTTGTGAAGTCTGACTAGTTTGGAAAATCATATTGATCCATAGTATTCCACTAATGAGTTGTCATAGAGCAGTGATTCTGAACCTTAACAGTTTTAAGATGTGTGGACTTAGCTGGGGAATTCTGGGAGTTGAAGTCCACACACCTTAAAGTTGCTGAGGTTGAACAACACTATTAGACTGCAAACTGTATTTAATTTTTGATAAAGAAACCTGATATAATAGTTTTGTATACTGTTGCTCTCTGTGTTGATTATGCCCACTAGGTACAAAGATCTAGGGAGGGTAAAACTGTTGTATATATTCATGCTCCCAAGACTGCAAAGAAGCAATAATCAAACAAAAGATATTCTCATTCAGTCTTATAATCTAATTTTAATTGTTCTTCCAATTAGTTCATTTCATTTTCATTATTTGTTCTACTGCCAAGAAGTATAAATCTGATCTCTAAGTGTTTTTCTCCATACAACAGTCTGACTTGTGATGAAAGAAATGTCCTTCTGGGTTTGGCTCCAAGTGGGGAAAAAGACACTGGAGACATGGAGGCTGCTTGGAAAGATGGTTTACTGGTGGACAGGACCACATGGCTTGAGTCCTGAACAGAAAAAGTGATCACATGCTTCAATGTTGGTGGAGAAAAGAGAAGAAAAGGCTGAGATGCTGAGTCCCTGGTTTTATGCCCTCTCTGGCCTTTGATTTTGAGCTTGTATTCTGATTGGTTGTCAGACTCCCATGGGTAAGGTGACCAGATTTTAAAATTGGTAAAGCAGAACACCATTGATGGGGGGACGGGTGGTGGTGGTGTGTTCTTGATTAAAAAATTTGCCGCCTGGTGCTGCAGCTGAAGTGAAGCTGCCAAAGCTCCCGCTGGTGCCCTCGCCCGTGGCAGCGGTGGTGCTGCCTCCCCCTCCGCTTGGAGTACCTGAGCTGGGCACCACGTTACCCCTGCCACCGCTGCCTCTTCCTCCGCCATGCTTTTGAGAAGCCATGGGGCCATTTGTTTCCTGCTCCCGCCCCCTCCGCCGCCTTCCTACTGGCTCCCGCAGCCTCATGGTTCCTCAAAAGCACGGCGAAGGAGGAGGGGGCAGGGGTAATGCAGTGCCCAGCTCAGTTGCTCCGAGTGGAGGGGGAGTCGCCGCTGCCATGGGCGGGGGTGTCGGGGGGAGCTTGGCGGCTTCACCTTTCAATGTTTTTATTGCAGAGATCCTCTGAAATCCTCTGCATTGGGCTTTTCCATCCTCAGTTTCTGCGGAGACTCCAAGCCCTAACAGCGGAGACTCCTGCCTTTCTCCCACCGCTCCTCTGCAAGCCAGAGACACTTACAGAGTATGCCCACAAAAGTTGACCATCAGCTTGAGGAAAGGGTTCCTGTATTTGGTGGTCTTGCACCGGGGGCAACCTTGGTTATCCTCCAACTCATCTGTTAAATGCTTCTGCCTACTTCGCTTCGCTGGCATTCTGCATGCCTTAAAATGCAGGGAGGGAGGATGATGGGACCGATGACAGGGACCGGAGCAGACGGAGGGATCCGAGGAAAAGAAGGAATGTGAAACTCCACCAAAGAGGCGACAAACTGGAGAGCCAAAACTCTCAAACCTTTGAATCCTCTCAGACCCTCGTGCACCAGTCAAGGGGGAAGTGCCGTGGAAGGGAGGTCGGGGATATTGGGGGTCCGGGGCTCGTGGGAAGGAAGCCGCCTTGGAGTTTAGCAACCTCAGACTTCAACTCCTGGAATTCCCAGCCAGCAGGTGACACATCCCGGATGCTGGGACTTGCAGTCTGCAGCCATGGAAAGTGGTGGAGCTGCATAAAACCGAGTGACAGAACCGGATTTCTGCAAACATGGAGAAATCCCTCCACAAAGCCCGCAGGGAAGGCGGGTCACAAAGGCCACCAGGGAGGATTCCTGCCTTCTGATTGGGGCATGGGGAGAGTGGTGCAGGGTCGCCAGGCGGCACAGCGAAGGCAGCGGATCCCGGGGGGCCTCTGAGGCCGTCGTGCCGGTGAGGATGGCCCAGCTCGCCAGCATTCAGACCCGGGCAGCTCTGCAGTGACCCTCGCAGGCGGCTCCCGACGGGCTCCGCAAGCTGGGCTGCAACCGCTGCACTTCTGGCCGGGAAGCAGCGCCCACCCACCTGTGGCTGAAGGGGATCCGGGGGTGGGGGTAGGGGGGAGCGCAGCACCTGTGGCCGGCCTGGTGGCGCCTCCTGAGGGAGGTCGGGAGCCGAGGGGCGCCGGCGGAAGGCTCCCTTCCTGCAGGGCTGCAGTTGCCGTTCATGGCCACCGCCGGGTGGAAGCCATGCCGAGAATCTTCCTACTAAATTTGCTGCTGGAGCTGCCATCACCCTCACTCCAGAAACACGGCGTCCGCCCTTTAAAAGCGTCCATCTGGCTCTCCGGTGAGGGGAAGGATCTTTCCGCTGTACAACATGGAAAAACGCCCTGTGCCCTTTGCTAATTACTTTATGTGTGCTTTGAAAAGAGGAGAGCGGATGAAAAGCGGGACTTTTTTGAAACGCAGCGGGACTTTTTTGAAACGCCGCGGGACACGGGACAAATTATTAATAATCGGGACTGTCCCACCAAAAGTGGGACATCTGGTCACCTTACCCATATGGCAATGCAGGGGCAACTCTCTAGGCAGTGTTTTGAATCCAGGTTTGGTTGAGTCCTCAGATGCCATGTGGTGAGTTGGGTAAAGTGCCAATATTATCATGCCTTAATCCCATCCCCCTGGAGCTGAAGGGGAGAGCTCTTTATTATGTAAAGTAGACTAGCTTGGCCTTCCTAATGGCCCATTGACAAAGTGGGGATGGGCAGGAAGCTACAGGGAGCTATTCTGTCTTTTAAAACATGTTTCTTCCTTTTCACATCCAAAGAAATATTCTGCCTTTTCAATATTTCCTAAGATATTTCATTTTTCTGGGAGAGGGCTGGGTGATAACTTTCTACACTTGCAAGCACATACCGGTAGTCCTTGACTTATGACCACAATTGGGACTGGAATCTTGATCATTGAACAAAGCAGTCAATAAGTGATATGGCAAAGGTTAAACTCCAAATGTTCAAATGGCTATTTAAAAGTTTCAGGGAGCTAATGATGGTAACTAAGTCTCTAATATGGAATGTTAAGCAATTGCATCAATTTAGCAGGAAATGGAGTGCTCAGTATTGAATGGTATGATTTGGTATATGGCTGCTTGTTTGCTGTATAATAAAGAGGTGGATGAGAACTTTAAAGGTCATGCTCTGGGGAATGCCTTGCTACGGGTTGGGAAAAAACATCAATATTAATTAAATGACATGGTAGATTTATAAAAAGGTTAAGGTATTCTGGATAAAAATATGATGGATTATGCAAAATGTTCTAAAAAAAAGGGATAAAGTTTACCTCCCACCTATTTTTTGTTATGTATAATTACTGACTGTACAGCAGTAGAGATTAACTTGACTTTGCATTTGATAACTGCAGCTAGATTGTTGGTGGAGCAATACTGGAAGAAGGAAGATTTGTTTACTATCTAGGAATGGACATTGAAAATCACAAACTTAGCAGAGATGGCTAAAATATTTGCATATCTCAAGGATAATTCAAATGAGAGATATAAACGAGACTGGGAAAAATGGATTGACTATATTCAAAATAAATATGGGTCTAGGAAATTTCAGATAGCTTATGATTAAGATCAGAAATGATACAAATTGTTTATAGTTAGCCTAGCAAGGAGGAGCTAAGCTCAATTCAAACATGTTATTAACTTTCTACGTTTTCTTAAAGTATATCTTAAACTGTTTTTGCTAAAAATTTATACCTTGTATTGGTTCTGGGAAGTCAGGGTGGGGGAAGGTTGGGGGGGTTGGGGGAGAGGGGGGAGGGAGTGGAAAACATCAATATTATGATTGTACATGTATACTGCTATTTTTTCTTTTTTATGTATATTGAAATGGAATTATAAATATCATCAACACAAAAGGGAATTTGCTCAGAAGCTGAAATACACCAAGTGAATTAGAGGAAGAGTGGGAAGCAGAGGAAAGAAGAAAGATAGGAAGAGAGGGAGAGGAGAGAGGGTGAAGGGGGAAGATGAGCTGTATAGGGAGGAGTGGTAAGGGGAGAGAGTAGAAGGAGAAAGGAAGGGGAAGTAGAGTAGAAAATGATGGAGGGAAGACAGAATGTAGAAAGGGGGAGGAGAGAAGGGGAAGACAGTGTCGGATAAGGTATAAATATGGTGTATGGAGTGCAGAAGAGCCAATAACTGGGTTTTTCTTTCTTTCTTTTTTTCTTTGGTAGTTGATGGTAAGATGAATTGATGTAAGTACTTAATAATACAACTTGATATTGACTATGTAATAGTATACATGTGATTATATGCTATGAAAATGGAAAATAAAAACTTTTTATGACAAAAAAAAATAAGACGACAAAAAAAAAGAATATAAAATTAGGTACAAGAAGGTACATAAAGCACAACATTATTTATTGCTAGGGCTATCGACCAGAACTTCAATAGACATTCATGTGGCAACTGGCAGGTATAAGAGAGAATGTTACATTAAAATATTTGTTATCTAATAAGTGATATGCCCATATGCTCAATGTTGGCAATCCCAAATTGTGGTTGTTAAGCAATTTCCTATGTCATTAAGAGGGCAGAAGGAAAAAAATCTGCCTGCCAGAACTGAGATCCACGTGAGAGGGGAAGGTCTCCACTCAGCTGCAGAAACAGAGCTTTGACCTCCAAGGTCTGAGGCCTATTTCTGCAGCTTGGCAGCTGGACGGAGTTTCTCTCCATGCACGGAAAATGCCTCTGCCGTGCTGCAGAAACAGAGTTCAGATCTCTGTGATCCAACTCTTTTTTTCTTCAGCACAGGAAGTTCAGTTCTTATCAGGCAACTTTATCAGTTCACGCCCCCTCCCCAGACAAGAGGGAAACTTCTCAGCAGGAGGGAGCATCTTGCAACCTTCCGGTCTGGCTTCCCCATTGGCCTTCTTGGGGAAGCTGGCAGAAGAGATTGCAAACAGTGATCACAGGGCAATCGATCGTAAGGCCAAACAAATATCCCAAATGTGGTCATGCGGTCCGCTGACCTTCTTTTGGACTCTAAGAGGGGTGAGACTGACCGGTTGCTACTTGTGAACACCAGACTTTCATGCCTTACCCTTTCCCATGTACGGCTGCCTTGTACACTATTGACTTTTGGCCTGGTAGCTGTGGACGTCTCTCCGGGACATAGAGGAGAGAGAGGAGCGGAGTAGTTCTCTCTCCACTTTTACATCATTGTTTCATAGCACACAATTGCAGTGCTCCATGCATTTTAACATATGGTGAGTGCTTGAGGTGTGACTGTGATGTATGTATGTACCCACTTTTATTATATAGCTGTATTTGTGTTTTTTAAATTGTCGTGGGGGAGTGTTTGTTTGGATGAGTGAGTACGTTTGAGAAGGCTGGGACTACAACCGGGTACCTCCTACACTGAGTGCTTTGCAGAAGTGTTAGGGGGGCCTGGTTTAACCCCCAGCCTTAGAATGTATGGTTCAAAGGGCTTGCCAGGGATGTCGATAGCCCTGGGGGAGGGTGGGGAGCCTATGGACACGAGAGTGGGCCGGAGCATTACGGTCTTAACTGGGAGGGGCAGATATGGTGGGGACTTTAGGGCAAGCCATTACCGGGGAAGGAGGGTTCACTATGTTACAGAGATCCCTCCTTCTGGCCCTATTAGTCCCACTCCAAGGCCAGATGGTGCGAGTAGTCAGGGCCCTGGTCTCAGGCTGCTGTTGCTAAATGCCAGGTCTGTCGTTCACAAGGCTCCCCTCGTCCGGGACTTAATTTTAGATGAGGGGGCAGACCTGGCATGTATTACTGAAACCTGGCTGGGCCCGGAGGGAGGAGTCCCCCTCACCGAGATGTGCCCAGAGGGTTTTCAGGTGCTTCACCAGCCGCGACCTCAAAAAGGGGTGGGGGAGTGGCCATGGTTATCCGAGAGTCATTAGTTCCTCGTAGGATCCCTGCTCCGGAGCTTGTCGGGTGTGAGTCCTTGCTGGTGAGGTTGGACCCTGGGGATCAAGTGGGCTTGCTGCTAACATACCTGCCTCCCAACAGCGTTGCAGCAGCTCTCCCCTCGCTCCTCGAGTCGGTAACCGAGCTGGCAGTTGAGTTCCCCAGGATTATGGTGCTGGGGGACTTCAACTTGCCTTCGCTTGGCGAGCACTCTGATGGGGCGCAGGAGTTCATGGCTTCCATGACAGCCATGGGCTTGACCCAAGTAATTCGGGATCCGACTCACTCGGCAGGTCACACACTTGACCTCGTATTCCTCTCGGAGCAGTGGAGTTGTGATCTTGGTCTGAGGGGTATTGAGATCTTGCCCCTGTCGTGGTTGGACCACTGCCTACTGAGGCTTGACTTTCGGAGGCCGATCCCCCACTGTAGGGAGGAGGAACCGATTAGATGGTTCCACCCCAGGCGCCTTATGGGCTATGGGCTTTCAGACAGCGCTTGGTGTTATACCTGATACTCTCGCCCGCGATTCGGTTGGGACGCTGGTCGCTGCTTGGAACTTGGCGGCGGCAGGGGCCCTCAAACGGATTGCGCCTTTACGGCCGATCCGAGGCAGTGGATCCAGGAGGGCTCCTTGGTTTACTGAGGAACTCCAGGAGATGAAGCGCCAAAAGAGATGCCTAGAGCGCTGCTGGAGATCCAGTAAGTCCGAATCAGACCGGGCACTGTTAAAATCCTGCATCAGAGCTTACCTCCGGGCAATTCGGACGTCAAAAAGAACTCACATTGCCGCTCTGATAGTTTCCGCTGAGTCACGCCCAGCCACCTTGTTTAGGATAGCCCGTTCCCTCCTTAAAGGGGGGGGATGTGGGCACTCCTTTACAAGGTAAGGCTGAGGAGTTCGTCCAATTCCTTGCGGATAAAGTGGCTCGGCTTCGGGCAAACCTGGACTCCAATTGCGCAGAGCCAGCCGAGGTACCGGGGGAGAGTCTTGAACGACACCGTTGGATTGATTTCCAGTCTGTTACTCCTGAGGAAGTGGACAAGGCCATCGGAGCAGTGAGTGCCTCCACATGTGTACTGGACCTGTGTCCCTCCTGGCTGGTCGCGAAAAGCAGGGAGGTGACACGGGGCTGGATCCAGGCGATAGTGACCGTGTCTCTCTGGGAAGGGTCCTTTCCCCCCCCCTTTAAAGGAGGCGGTGGTGAGACCCCTACTGAAGAGACCGTCCTTGGATCCAGCCATTTTAAATGTCCAGTCTCCAACCTCCCCTTTGTTGGGAAGGTTGTTGAGAAAGTGGTGGCCTCTCAGCTCCGGCGGTCCTTGGAAGAAGCCGATTATCTAGACGCCTTCCAATCTGGTTTCAGCCTGGCTACAGCACGGAAACTGCTTTGGTCGCACTGACCGATGATCTCTGGAGAGCCAAAGACGGGGGCCAGGCCTCCGTTCTGGTGCTCCTGGACCTCTCAGCGGCCTTCGATACCATCGACCATGGTATCCTTCTGCAGCGGTTGCGAGAGGTGGGGGTGGGAGGCCCCGTTTTTCGGTGGTTCTCCTCCTACCTCTCGGGCAGGTTGCAGTCGGTGTTGGTTGGAGGACAGAGATCGACCCCTAGGCCCCTTAACTATGGGGTGCCACAGGGGTCAGTCCTGTCCCCCCTCCTGTTTAACATTTACATGAAGCCGCTGGGAGAGATCATCCGACGGCATGGGATAAAATACCACCAGTATGCGGACGATACTCAATTGTATCTGTCCTCCCTGTGCCAGGTCAGTGAAGCAGTTGACGTGATGTGTCAGTGCCTGGAGGATGTGAGGGTCTGGATGGGGGTTAACAAGCTGGCTCTCAATCCTGACAAGACCGAGTGGCTTGTGTTCTTTCCTCCCACAAATTGGCAAGGTATTCCATCTCTCAGGCTGGGGGGTGAAATTATACGCCCCTCAGACAGGGTTCGCAATTTGGGAGTCCTCCTGGACCCACAGCTGACCTTAGATCACCATTTGTCGGCTGTGACCAGGGGGGCATTTGCCCAGGTTCGCCTGGTGTACCAATTGCGTCCCTACCTGAACCAGGAGGATCTTACAACAGTTACTCATGCCCTTGTGACCTCAAGACTGGACTACTGCAATGCGCTCTACATGGGGCAGCCCTTGAAGAGTGTTCGGAGACTTCAGCTGGTCCAGAATGCAGCCGCGCGAGCGATTGTGGGTGCGCCACGGTACACCCACGTTACATCTATCCTCCGCGAGCTGCACTGGCTGCCTATTGGTCTCCGGACTCGCTTCAAGGTGCTAGTTATCACTTATAAAGCCCTACATGGTATTGGACCTGGGTACTTGAGAGACTGCCTCCTGCAAATTACCTCCCATAGACCCATTAGATCCCACATATTAGGCCTTCTCCGAATTCCATCTGCCGGCCAATGCTGGCTGTCGACCACCCAGAGGAGGGCCTTCTCTGTGGCTGCTCCGGCCCTTTGGAACGAGCTCCCCGTGGACATTCGGACCCTCGCCACCCTTCAAGCCTTCCGGACAGCCGTTAAGACCTGGCTGTCCCAGCAAGCCTGGGGTTGAGTTCCCCCCCTACTCGAATTTGCTGTGCTTGTTGTGTTTTTTAAATTGTTGTATCACTGTACTGTTTGTCTTACTTTCTGTATTTGTTCCCCTTCCCCTGGTTTTTGTTCAGCCGCCCGGAGTCCCTTTGGGGAATAGGGCGGCTTACAAATCGAATAAATACCAAATCCAATACCAAATGTGACTCCAGTGTGACATTTCACAAGGGTCAGAAAGACTTTGTGGGCCCTTTCCAAGGTTATCCTAATTTCTGAACTGTCATTAAACAACCGGTCAAGGATTCTCTGTACAGCCTGAGGGATCTCTTCACGAAATGCAACAAAACCTGTACTGTAATCAGCTGCCCCGATCGATTCTTTGGCAGTGGAGGAGTTTCAGCTGTCTATCAGCTCGACAGAGAGGCCAATCTTAACAGTTCACTAATCTTCTTTCCAAGTGCTTCTTCACATTCACCACCGGAGCAGCTCACCGCAAAAAGCGGCGGGGACATTTTTCAGCCGCCTGTCTTGGGGGAAGGGTAAGGGAGCAAATTCAGCCGGCTGAATCGAGTCCAGCTGGGTTGGCCTTCCCCGCTGTTAGCTCGGGCAGCGCTCAAATCTCCTCCTCCTCGCAAGCGCTTTCTGGAATTCCCCGCCTACAAATCAGGCTCCGGTCCTACAGCAGCCTGCAAAGTAAACAGAGAGGTGGGACGCCAGTGTGACGTTTGGAAAGCGATACTTTGCGCGTTCCCTAATAAAAGGGGCAGGCAGCCGCGGAAAACGAAACTTTGCGGGCTGGAGAAGAAGAGTTTTGAGGGGAAAGCGGTTCTTTCACTGCGCGGCACTGCTCTGGACTTGCTGCCTTCTTTTTTTTATATATCTCGGCTGAGGTGAGTAACGCGCTCCGGAGATGCGTCCCTGCAGATAATTCCGCTCGCTTCACGGGTGGAGCCCCGTGAGCTCCTTTACAGCCGAGGAGCTCGGCTTAAACAAGGATGGAGTTACGACGACCATCTCTTCCGGTTGGGATGTGAAGGGATAATTCGGGCTAAATGGCGCTGGGGGTGCGGGGGGGGGGAAGCAGTCTGACTTTTTGTAAGTCGTAGCGTCGCGGTAGATCGGGAATCTCGGTCCGTTGGTCGCTATGGGAAAATGGAGATGCGGCTCTGCCTCTTGCACCGGAAAAAACCTAGGGACTGTGGCCCAAAGAGAAACACGGGGACCGCCCTCCTTGCAAGATCTTTTTCCTTATGGCTATAATAACTTCCCAAGGTTGGGTGGTTTGTGCATTTGCAGCCCCTCGTGGGTGTGGTGCCGGTGATCCGAAGTGAAGGACGGTTGGGGAAGATGGCAGAGGGCTCGATCCGTCCATGGTTTCGTTTTTGGTGAAACGCTACTTATGCTATCCTCCCTCCCTCCCGCCCTCTTCTGGGATCTGGCACTGTTATACATTACGCCCTAAGGAGTGTCAGACAAGGAGCGTAATACAGTAGTAGGTGCTTGCTTTTCAAAACCGAAAGTGATATTTTCACGCAACAAAATATATTTTGTTTTCGTGGTTGCGATCCTTTGGGGGGGAAATAGTGGCTTGGGATCCTTTAAGTGGGATGTAGTCCTAGGTGTTAAAAGAGTAACTTGAGCTTCTGCAGCTTTCCTTGTTGCCATTGGGGAGACTGGGCGCAGGTGACTGGAGAGGAAAACGAAAGTAATCTACCCTCAATTTGCATAGCGGGCGTTGATTGGACGCTGCCGCCGTAGCGGCAACAGCAGAGTTGCGCCTATCGTACAGTACCGAAAACGTTTCCTTTCTCTCGCTACTTTCTTTTTGCCGCGGCTGCACAGCTATCCGTCCTACTAGTATGAGTAACTCTCCTCCCGTTTGTTTTTCTGCTTCCGGGCAGGCTGTAAAAAAAACCCTCACCCTGGGTCGCCGATCACGCAAGAAGGGCATTAAATGCCCTAAATGTCACTACACTCAAGATGCATCCCACAAATTCTGTAGTAACTGTGGAAATCACTTGACTCCTCAGCCTGGCAGTGTGCAAAGTAAGTTTGTCGCAGTCTCAGCCATGAATCGGTCGATCAGATGCAACTGTTTTTTTTTTAAGTAAGAACTGAAATAGTAATTAAAAAAATCAAAATATGGTCTGTAAAAAAAAGGATAAATGGAATTTATATAGGCTGTCTTTGCTCTGTCATGTCCTGAATGTGGTAGAGCAGTGGTTCTCAACCTTTTCTTCACCACGGACCTCATTGAAGTATGTTTTGTTGCCATGAACCATGGCCAAGGCCCCCAAAACTTAATTCAAGATTTAAATCACAACATTTCTATGAGTCTTCTTGGACCCCTTGGGATGACATGCGCCCCAACTGTCAGAGGATCACAGGTTGAGAACCACTGTGGTAGAGTGTCCTACCAAGATTGTTTATTGTAAATGTACTACTAATCTGACATTGAACTTAAAAAAAAAAAGCTTTAAAATAATAAAATTATGTATGTTGCCTTTCTCTCCCCTAACCTTTCTCTATTCCTTTTTTAAAAAAATCTCATTTCAGAATAAATGATGGTTTTTTAAAAGAACTGATTTCCTGTCACTTGAAGTACATTAATTTAGAGTAGGGTACCCGATATAGAGTAATTTAGTTTATGGAATTAGATTGATATTTAATTCAGCAAATCTTTTAAAGTAATGAAATAATCTAAAAATCTTCCTTAAAATATGTACCAGTCCTATAGTAACAGTCCCATAAGACTCATTTTATATTTATAGATTTATAGACTCATGGATATATTATGTTGAGTCCCAATTAATATGTTCCCCTCCAATTGAATGAGTACTGCTATCAGAAAAAATAGATAGAATTTCAGATATACATCCAATGGCAAACCTATGGCATGTGTGCCAGAGGTGGCAGGCAGAGACCTCTCTGTGTTCCGGTACACACATACGCTGTCCAGCTGGTTTTCGTGGGCACCAGGACACCAGAAAATGGCCTAAAAACACCCTAAAAAATGGCCCCCAAACCAGCCTGAAAACGGCCCCAAAAAACCAGGAATGCATG
The DNA here is from genome assembly GCF_009769535.1 of Thamnophis elegans. NCBI lineage: Eukaryota > Metazoa > Chordata > Lepidosauria > Squamata > Natricidae > Thamnophis > Thamnophis elegans. The sequence continues at coordinate 46,883,317 of NC_045542.1, read as the reverse complement.
TGCCAGTCAGCTGGTCTTTGGGTTTCTGGCACGCACAAAAACCAGCTGGCTGGCGCACATCCGTGTGCCGAAAACCCAAAGACCAGCTGGCTGGCATGCTCACAGCCAGCTGGTTTTTGGGCTTGCAGTGCTCTGGTGCGTGCATATGCACACATGTTCCGGTTTGGGCATTCTGTGCCAAAAAGGTTCGTCATTACTATCCTATGAGGTTATGTGCATAGTTGTTTTAAAATGGGAGAGTAGCTGCGTGCATTTCAATTTAAGCACCGAACGGTTGATGTTCCCTGTAGTGCAGGCCTGGGAATGTAAATACACTTTGCAATAAAAAGGCCCTATAGAAAACTGATAGTTTCAGTATCTTAAGCAAATTGTTTTTCTTCCTTTGTCCCTGAGATTCGCATTGCAGCCTCTCATTTGAGTTCAGATTGCTGTTTAATTGACTTTCAAAAAGCATCCTATTTTAGTTGCAGAGCAGAGGGATGCAGAAAAGACGTCAATGACAGAGATGGAATCTGAGGGAGAATGGAAGATGGAGAGCTCCCTTTCGTCAGGATCATTTGTGGATGAACAGCCCTCTAGTGAACAAACACATGGGGCATCTGAAGAGTCTCCATCAGGAAGCCTTGAGAAGGTCACCTCGGCCTCCCAAAAGCGAGTAAGTAGAATTAGTGTATTTGTATACGAGTTGTGCTCTTATCGAAAAGTTGTCGCTTTTTTGCAATGAGAGAATTTTCAATTACTCCATCTTCCTAGTCTTCTGTTTTTTCGCTTTTGCTGCATTTACTTGTTTATTTGTTGATACATAACTACATTAAAAACTAACATTTATATTTTGCCCCCAAATAATAAGTTCTCTGAAAGCAAGGCTGTTTTTCAACAGGCAATAAAAACTATGAATGTTGATGACTGGAATATGTTGGATGAAAATGATAATCCTCCTTCCAGAAAAAAACGAAGGGAGAACCCATGTCTAAAGGAGGGCGGTAAACTATGCCCAATTTCTCAGCAGGTAGCTTTTCTAGTACGTGGTTAATCTTATTGTCATGAGTTGTTGGATTGCTTGGACGCAAGTCTAATTATTCTGAGATTTGGGACTTTGTTGTTCTGAATATGAATGTGTGATTTTGAAACAGAATTGAAAGGTCAAATAGACCTTTCTAGGGGAGTCTATTGATACAAAAAGTTGAAAAGAAGGACATTCCTGGTGATGGAAATACGAATTTGACGCTGAAGGATGTCCCTCCCTCTCCCAAGCTCTAGTCCAACATATAGAAGTACTCCTCGACTTGCGACCGTTTGTTCAGCAACCATACAAAAATTATGATGCTGAACAAGAGAGACTTACAACTGGTGCTTGATGTTAATGGCCACTGCAGTGCTCCTATGGCCACATGATTGCCACCTCGGCTCTTGGCAACCCATTTGCATTTATGATGGGTTGACCAGCCCTCCTTGATCACCATTTGCAGTCTTCCCTGCCAGCTTCTTTAGAAAGTAAATGGGGAAGCCAAGAGGGAAAGTTGCAGGCTCCTGTAGGACTCCCTCTGGTTCCTGGAGTCTGCCTGAAAAAGATCCGTCAGGATCCATTTGGGGAATGACTTTTTCAGCCAACCTCTTTTAAGAGCAGAAGGGCTGCCTGCCAGGTTGACTTTGCCCCACATGCACGGCAGAGTCCCACCTCCAAGCAGCCCTCTCAAAGACGTTGGCTGGAAAAGTCCATGACAAAAGCCAAGTGGGATTTTATCCTGGGCTGCTGGTAGCCTGGATGGAGGGGGGCTTCAAGGGCCCCTGTGCTAAAATCCTCCTTAGCAGTTGCAGCGTCTTGGACTTTTTCAAGCAGCATTTTTGAGAATGATAGTCAAATGGATTTCGCCCTTCCGTGGGACAGTATTCTTGCTCTTAAAGATTCTGGCTGAAAAAAAGCCTTTCTATTCTTCAGAAAGAGAAAATTTTTCTGGAGGTAAAAAAGACTTCTTCCAGCCCATCACTCTTTAGAACAGGGGTGTCAAACCCATGTCACAGCAGTGCCATGTGATGTATCAAGTTTTTTCCCCTTCACTAAACCGGGTGTGGCCAGCACATGATGCATATGACCTGTGGGCCGGGAGATTTTTTTTGACAGCCCTGCTTTAGAAAGTTCTTGTTTGCTGGCTTTTGAGAAAAACAGAAAGTTCAGGATTCTTCCGCCCAGCATATGCCAGTTCTCTTTCGCAATTGGAAGGGAGGAAAATGCCTATGATGAGCCACAGGAACAAAGCTCTGATCTTTGGGATTCCAGGTTTGTTTTTCTGGTCCAATGCAGGAATTGCATTCGGTGCACAAGCAGCCGTTTCAGCAGGCAGCTCTTTCGTCTTTTCTTACTGAGCACATCAAAGTGAAAGTTGTGAGTCTCCATGAGACGTTGTTAATTGGGCTAGATAATAAGTGTCTGTTTAAATAAATATTACTTTTGTAATATGTGTTTTTTTTAATGTTGTACGCCGCCCTGAGTCCTTTGGGAGAAGGGCGGCATATAAATCCAATAAACAAACAAACAAACAAACATATTTTTGGGTGTGTTGCTATAAAATCCATTTGCATGAGCAGTTCAGCTTGAACTTTTGTATTATCTGCCGGTTCTATTTAAAAAAAAAAATCCCAAATCCCAGACTTTGCAGTATATTTAAAAAATATACAACGCTTCTTTTAGTACTTATTTTTTTCTTGGCCTTTCTATTTCCAATAAGGAGTGGTTTTCATGTGATGTATCATACTAAAATAAGGGTATATTTTATTACATGTGAAACGTTAATGCATTAACTTAAGTTTCTCTAACAATACAAGTCCTGGAGAAAATGGTTGTTTCTCTTTCTCCTTATTAATGTGGTATATTTTTTACAATATTTTCTTTAAGTATACAGGTAATTCGTGACTTGAAATAGTTCATTTAGTGACTGTTCAAATTTACAATGTCACCGAAAAAAATGATTTATTATTGTTTTTCACACATGACGATTACAGGATCCCAAGGTCACAGCGTCAAAATTCAGGTGCTTCATTCAGACTGACTCACATTTATGAAGGTTGTAGTGTCCGGGGTGGTGGTGGTGGTGGTGGTCATGTGATCAACTTTTGCAACCTTCTGACAAGGAAAGTCAGTGGGGAAGCCAGGTTCTCTTAACAACCATATTACTAATTTAACTGTAGTGAGTCAATAGAAGTCAATAGAATAACAGAGTTGGAAGGGACCTTGGCGGTCTTCTAGTCCAAACCCCTGCTCAGGCTGGAAACCCTAATACCATTTCAGATAAATGATTATCCAATCTTTTCTTAAAAGTTTCCAGTGTTGGAGCAGCTACAACTTCCTTTAACAACAATGGCATAAAATGTGGAGAAACTCACTTAGCAACTGTGGTCATAAAACAAGGATTATCTGTATACTATTCTTCAATACTGAGAGTTGCATGCCAGATGGATTCCATGAAACACTCCAATTCACTATCAACTAGAAAACATTTTGGAGTTCTGCTTTTTCCCTTTTTTGTAAAAGTTGCTCAGCAGTTTCTGTTGTGTGGAGTCAGAGGCTTTTAATGGGCAACATGCACTAACCCTTGTGGAGGCTTAACACATCTGTTTTGCTAGTCCATGTGAAATTGTTTTCCAGTGAAAATTTGTGATTTTGGGTGTGTTGGTTCTCCCCTGTCTTTATATTTAAGCAAGTCACCTTTGCTTACAGTGAAAATGAAAATGGATTCATTGGGTTGGGTCCATTGGGTTGCTGGAGAGAGAATCCAAACAGCAAGTCTAAGAAATGAGAAACATTTAAAGGGATCTCTTTACCCAAAATGAAATAAATTACAAGATGTAAAAATCCTATTTCACAGTTTACACTGCTTTTTTTCAGCAGCATTAAGTGTATTCTTTAGGTTTCTATCCTTCTTTAAATATTATACAATACTTGATATTGTTGTGATTTTTTTTTTGCTTAAAATAAAAAATGGCCCAGCACCACAAATGATGCAATTCATGGAGGAAAACCTAAAGAATTTAAAAAGAAAATATGTCCAATGTTCAAATTAAGAAGGTATTATTTAATCTCTTTCCATGGAAGACCTGCTGTTTTCATGGGAGGAAATCCAGACTGGTTTAAAATATGAATGAAAAAAATAATAATAATGAGAAAGCATTTATTGTCTTGTGCTTTCACAGTAAGGCAAAAAGAAATCGGGTTATAGTTTTTATAATTGTTTACAATATAATGAAGAAGGGATTGCTATTGGACATCCTGAGCATTTTAATCTAGAATAATGTCATTAAATTTCTCATTTTCCCTCATTTAACTGAGATATAGCTTCCATGAGGGCTCTAGTATTTCATTTATTTCAAATTATTATGAAGAAAGCATTAACTCTGGAGTCTGCTGCTGGTTGAATTCGGAATATAAGCAATCAAATTAGAACATTATTATAGGTAGTCCTCAACTTACAATCATTTGTTTAATGACTGTTTGAAGTTACAACAGCACTGAAAAAGTGACATGATGCTTGTCATAGTTATGACTGTTTCAGCATTCCCATATTCATGTGATCAAAATGCTGATGCTTAGCAAATAGCATGTATTTATGATACTTGCACTGTCCTGGGGTCATGTGATCACTATTTGTAAACTTCCCACTGGTTTCCCACAAGCAAAGTCAATCAGGGAAGCCAACTTTGCTTAATGACCACATGATTCACTTAACACATGTAGTGATTTGCTTGACAACTGTGGCAAAAGGCAGGAGGGTGGGGCTGCAGTGCCCTAACGGTTAAGATGCCGGATGGTTGGCAGTTTGGTATCCAAGTACCGCATGATGGGGTGAGCTCCCGTTCTTGCTCCTGCCAAGCTAATAGTTTGAAAGCATGTAAATGCAAATAAATAAATAGGTACCACTTTGGTGAGAAGGTAACCGTGTACTGTGGACCTCAACATACAGTCATGCTGGCCACATGACCACGGAAGCATATTTGGATAATGCTGGCTCCCTTGACTAGAAAATGGAGATGAACACCGCACTCTAGAGTTGACATGAGTGGGCAGGGGAAACCTTTATGGCAAAAGAGGTCGTAAAATCAGGCAAAATTCAGCTAAACAAGTGTATCACTTAGCAACTAAACCTTTTGGGCACAATTGTGGTCATAAGTTGAGGGCTACCTTTAACTGGTCTGTTGAGTCTTTTAATCAATATTTTCTTTTTCTGTGCTCCTGATTACATTTCTTCCATTTTTCCTCCCAGTTTGTTTGTCTTTGCTACTCTTTTATTGCATGGCTTGCTTGGAATAGAATGCGGTTAAATTTAGTTTGTAACAACTGTTGTGGCCCAGCAGGATCTGCTGGAGCTGCTGAGGGACTCAGATAGTGATGAGCCTTATGAGTCGGCTATGGAAGAGATGGAGGACCCTGGGCAGACTTCAGACTCAGAGCAGGTATCAGAGAGGCTGGTTGGCCACCAGGAGGTGCCTGAGGCATGGAGCAGTGGAGAAAAATTAATTTGTCCCTGACGCAAGATTACAACGGGCACAGATGCAACGGCAACAGCTGCGTCAGAGACAAACTCCTCAGAGATAATTAAGCCAGGTGGTTGTGGCTTGGCTCCTCCCAAGAGCTTATTTAAGGAGAGCTTTTGGGGAGGATACTTCTTGTAGGACACAACCGTTTAAAGTAATCTGGTCTGAACTGTTTGTGAAAAAATGCTGGAGAAGCTGTTATCTGTATCTGTCGGAGTCTGGGTTGCTGCCAAGGTTCTTTATCTGTTCGTTCGTGTTTGGGTTTTCAGCCACCAAGATTTATAGTCCTGCCAATAAAGTGTTGTGGCATTCCAGCTATGCTTGTCTCGGCATTCGTTACTGGACAGAGGGGAGGAGGGGTCAAAACACAAACTAAGCAAACTAGCAAAGTTTGCAGTCATTTGAAGTATCACAGGAAGAGAGCAAGATTTGATAATCTAGTCTCTCTTTATTTTAATTTCAAAAGACCAACATAAAAATATAGCTAATAGTATGATGAAGTGCTGAAAATCTGGAGGTTTCTATTATATTTAATGAGGAAAGGATAACTTTAGTTATTTGAATTATCTGTAATGCATTAAAATATGAATTTCCATTTTAAGCACCCTCCTGTTTTTCTTTCCTCCTTGTAGAAGAACAGGAAAAGGAACAAGAAGAAGACTTCTCCAGATAGTGAATTGCATAGTTCCTTCTCAAGCTTAAGTTCAGCTCCACCCAGTCTTGATTGTTCACTTACCCCAGATGTGGCTGATGTGAAAACCCCAGTAGAAGAAAGTCAACACTCAGAAGCTAAGTCGACTGACTTAATGCCATCCACCAATGACAGTAGTGGCCAGATTAGAAATACCTCCTTCCATGCAGATCAGGACCAAGAATGTGTGAACAGAGCAGAAATCCAGAGTCAGTCAGAGCAAAATAAGAAAAATGATACAGAAAGTCAACCTGCTGTTACTGTTGTCACAGGAGAGAAGATGGAGGAGGATAGTTCCAGAAAAATTGATATAGTTGGTGAACAGAAAGATCCTAGCAAGAAACAATGTGCCACTAGTTCAATTGAGTCTGGTCAACTATCACAGAATACATCTAGTATATCAGATGGAAGTGTTATGCAACTTGTTTCTAAGGGAGACACAGATAGCAGATCTTCAGATCTCAGTGTTAATCTTACATCTACTGAGGAAAAAGGATCAAGATTGAGCACTGAACATCAAAACTCTGGAACAAAGAGGTGTTTCCCCGAATCTGAAGTGAAAAATAGCAATTCAAAAGTAGCAACAGAAGAGGCCAAGCAACAGAAGAGTTCTGATTCAAAAGTAAATTCCTCAATTTATTTGTGGTAGCATATATCTCAATCCCTTTTTTGTTAGTGTAATAATATGTGGGAATGACCAGGGAAGAGCCATGGCTAAGGGAATGGTTGGATAAGAGGCAGATGAGCCTGCAGAAGGAATGTGGGTATGGCAAATGTCTCAGAAGAGACCCTCCCTAGTTTCTTAGATTGTAAAAGTAATGGGGGGAGGGAGGGAATTGACTTTCAGGCTTTTAATACTATTAATCTTATAATAAAGTGGAATTCATTCAACTGGGAATGCTTCCTGTCTGGATTACCTTGCAAGATTGATAGTTGGCCACCTTGAATGGCCTTTATAGGAGGAAAGCCCCTGCATAAGCTAAATAATAAATCACATAGGTTATTTTTTGTGAAGTAATAAATGTATCTTGTCCCGTAATTAAATATTTGCTGTATCTCTGGGATTCGAAGCATTTGTACATCCTTAGAGATAATTAGTTTTACATATGAAAAGTGTGACAACTTGAGGTGGGATTATCTGTCACCCCTGCAGAGCATCTGAGGATAAAATTTTTACTAGACTATCAATTTTTGAAGTATTTTTAAAAGTAATTTTGAAGCTTCAACAATTGATTTACCTGCTGCACCCTTGCAGACACCAGCATTTACTTTGGGAACCGTTGTTGTAGGGAATTCCATAGTTCTAGTATAAGGGAAAGGAACATAATATCTGAAAACTTAACAGATCTAGATTTCAAAGTCTATTGAAACCAACTGCTTTTGATTTTAAATGAATACAGCATTTCATCTACACCCACAGTCTTAGCCAGCTAAATATCATGTTGGAGGGCTATGTAGAGTACTCCAGCAATTTTATCAGCATCTAGCTTGTGCTAGAGAGCTGACCTACAATCTTCTATAAAATATAATGAACCTTATAAACCTCATAGGAATAATTCTTCTGAATATTTCTTGTTTTCCATCATTAAAAAAGTTGTAAGAACAGAATTGTGAACTTGGGAAGACTTGACTACTGTTTGGATTTCTACCTGGCTTATTTGATGGCTGTCCAAAACAAGAAGACATGGTGTGGTTTGAGGAGAATATTGCAAAGAAGGAAAAAGCCACATGTTAATATGATGGTGCAATTTCCTGTTATTCTTAGCATATTCCTGCAATTTATCTTATCTTCACATGGTTTAATCGACATTTTACCCGAGACTTCTGAACCTTGAAGATAGGCAGTTGTTTATTGTTAACATAATTGATATCTGTGTACCTTGAGAAAGCCCAAACCTCAGTGCTGTGTGGTGAGAAATAGGAGCTATCAGTGACTGAGAATTAAACCTCTCAGGCTCATATAACTATAGCTTATAGCAGTCTCCAGAAAGAGAATAATGAAAAATTTCTACCGGGACTTCACATGCTCCAAATTATTAACTTCATTTTCTTCTACTAGTTTAAATTGAACGAACTCGTGGACAAACACTTGCCAATGTTAACGTTCTTTGTTGCATAAGTTATATTTGGTGACCTCTTGATAGGGAAACTTTTGTGTAAAGCAAGAGCACCTTCCTGGCAACCAGATAGTAAACATCATACAAATGAGCAATTCCTTTTTTTTTTTTTTGTTATCCTAATTGTGGCACAGCAGATTAGCAAAAACTCTTCTAGGCTATTCAAGGATTTATTTACATGGAGACTTTTTAACGCTTGCTTTTGTGTATCTGATACGCCTTTATTACAGAAAGCAAAGCTAAATGCGGCCAAGCAGAAGAATGTCTCTGAAAAGGGACATAAAATATGCACTCCAGTGGAAGAGTCTGGGCAGGAAAGGAGGGATTCTGCTGATGCTGGAAATCAGGGGCCACAGACAAGCAACAAGAAGCCCAGTGCTGAAGAAAGCAACCATGAAGTCCCTGCTGCCAAACCAAAGTATGGTGTGATATTTGCCACTGACATATTCTACATGCATACATATAGTACATAAGTTGACATTTAATATAATGGTCTAATAATTGTAACACAATTCCACAAAAGCCCATTTTCTTTTTTATCCTTATCCAAATGAATTGGAAGTTTCAGATTCAGTAGAACTGTAACCTTACAATCCTCCTTCCTTCATAGGCTTCTCTAATATGCAACAGTGGAAACTACACAGCTTCTAGCAGGCTTGATCAAAAGTATCCTCCTATTTGAAAATAATTCCAGTATGCTTAACATTTATTTGATTGCTTAATTTTTATTTTTATTTAGTGTGTTTGTGTGTTTGTGTGTAAACTTAGTGCTTTTCTTTCTCCCCTCCCATTATAAGGATATCATGAATGCTGCTAAACATGCACATCTATCTTTCTTTCTGATTTGAGCTCTTATTAAACACAGGTACACTCTTGACAGTGTAGGTGAAACTATTCTGTTGCAATTCTCCCAAGGGGAAATATCAGTCTTTCTTAACCTGGTGTCTTCCAGAGGAGTTGGGCTTCCAACCATGCCAGTCTGGTCTGGTGGCAGTCCAACATCTTGAAGACATGGAAGAATTCCAGTAGGTACAAGAGATCATTTGATTTTGCTTTCATTTAGAAACTCTTGTTTGGGATAGCTTGCAAATGAAGTCTCGTTTTCTTTTCATCGACATTCTGCTTTTGAATGCTTTGATTTGTTTGAAATCGGAAGCCGAATCAAACAGTTGGGAATGGTACCATCTGATTATTGAAGAAAAATGCTTTATGCTGATAATTGAAATTTTAAAGTGCCATCGATTGCATTTGGCTTCAGACAGAACATTTTGACTCCTGATGATGGACTTGCATGAGTGCACTTTCTGCTGGCAGATACAGCAACCTCTCAAAATTTCCCTTTTTTGATTAAAAAGCTTTCTGTGGAAATAATAGATTCTTCTCCTCACAACAACCGAGAGCTAAAGGTCCACATGGATCTCTGATTTCCATTCAGTGATGTACATGAGAGTAAAATGTCTTTTGAATGAAGCCAGCTTCTAGTGGTCATCGGGACAATCCATGAGGTTTTCTTTTGGCAAAACTATAAGAGTGACTCGCTGCTTCCATTGTCTGTATCAATTTTCAATTTTCTAGTATAACTTCTAGTCCTGGGATTGCCTTGTAGTCTCCCATTCAAATTCTAAGCAGGACTAAAGCTACTATGGGACAAGATACAATGGTCACTGATTTTTTTTTAAATGTCAGAAATGTTTGTTTGTACATTTTGAGTTGCTTATTATTCTCACTTTAACAGATGCAAATAAACAATTGAGACGAGCAGATTTTTGTTTTCCATTTATTGCATAATAATTCTGCACACTAATAGTTGCCCAATAATTATGCGCACAGTCTCCTAAGACATACAAAACCTCATTTTTTTTCTTTCTTAAATATTCAGATTTGAGATTTATTAACTTTTTGGATTGACCTAGAGAACTGTAGTTCAATAAGAAAATTAATCCTGAAAAATACTACATGCCTAACAATTGTGCCCACAGTGTAAATACTGTACCAATTTTATTACAAGCTAGGTGCATGCTAAAGATAATTTTATTAACTTCAGTGTTGGAGAGCTCACAATACTATCACTATCAAGCTACTGCTTTAATTTGTTACAGTATTTTGATAGTGTGTTTATTTTACTATATTTTTAGCAGTACTGAAAATTTGTGCACCCTTTGAAGAGGTATTCCATTTGAGGTAGTATATATATGTAATTTAAATCAATGTGTGTTATGTATCATAATTAAGTAGTATTAATATGGAAATCATCTTTCTTTTTATTCTGTCTTGCAGTCAGTCACCTATGGAGACTATTACGGTTTATTTCCATGCTATTCTGTCTAAGGACTTCAAGATAAATCTTGACAAGCATAAAGTGATAATTATGGCAGGGGGACTTTCTGGTTATGTTGACTGGAAAGATACTGTATGTGAGCTGACCTGTACCAAGTAAGTATATGTTGACATGATATAGCATATTCTTAGATTTATTTGCTATATCGTGTGATTTATGCTCTTGTCATTAGCACTTCATACATACAAGAGGAAACTCGCTCCTAATGCAGATAGTTCTTGACTTACGGCCACAATTGAATCTGGAATTTATGTTGCTAAGCAAGAAATTCATTAAGTGAGTTTTGTCCTATTTTAACACTTATCATGCCACAGTTGTTAAGTAAATCACTGCGGTTATTAACCTGGTTGTTAAGTGAATCTGACTTGCCGATTGATTTTGCTTGTCAGAAGTTTGCAAAAGGTAATCACATGACCCTGGGATTCTGCAACGGTCATAAATATGAATCAGTTGCCAAGCATCTGAATTTTAATCACGGGGATGCTGAAAAGGTTGTAAATGTGAACACGGTCATAAGTCACTTTTTTCAATGCCATTGTAACTTTGAACAGTCACTAAATGAACTGTTGTAAGTTGAGGACTACTTGTATTTCAGTAGGGAGAAATGGGCATTACATCTAATTTAATAATGAGCACAAGAAGATGCTGGATCCCAGAGGGCTGCACTTATGTGATTTGCAAAGAATGGCAATCGGTCCTAGTTTATTGTCATTTTTAAAAAATTGTGGTAGATCCACAGCCATTATTACACTTATTGATGGAGATTTATAAAGGCCTGTTTCTTTTGCAAGTGAAAAGGAAGATATAGTGCAGGTAGTCCTTGATTTATGGCCACAATTGAGATTAGAATTTTGGTTGTTGAGTGAGGTGGTTGTTAAGTGAGTCACACCCAATTTTATGCCCTTTTTGCCATGGTCAAGTGAATCGCTGCAGCTGTTAAAAAAATCGTGGTCATTAAGTATACGTCTTTTCCCCTTGACTTTGTTTACCGGGAGTTGGCTGGGAAGGTTATAAATAGTGATCATATGACCTACTACTTGCTGATTGCCAAGCACCCAAATTTTGTGACATGAATGTGGGAATGCTGTATTGGTTGTAAGTGCGAAGACCATTCATATGAATGATTGTAAGTCAAGGACTACCTGTATTGCATTTCACTTTTACTGCGAGTGTATATAATAAGAAATGTAAGACCGTTCCGGTTTCAGGAACTGGGCTTGGCTAGTCTAGTGAAGAGAAGGACCAGGGGAGACATGATAGCAGTGTTCCAATATTTGACGGGCTGCCACAGAGAGGAGGGGGGTCAAGCTATTTTCCAAAGCATCTGAAGGCCAGTCAAGGAATAGTGGATGGAGTCTGATCAAGGAGAGATTCAACCTAGAAATAAGGAGAAATTTCATGTTAGTGAGGGCAATCAACCAATGGAAAAGCTTGCCTTCAGAAGTTATGGGTGCTTCATCACTGGAGGCTTCCAAAAAGAGATTCTGAAAAGCCACCTGTCAAAAATGGCATAGGAGTCTTCTACTAGTTGGATTGGACCTACAATATCCCTTCCAACTCTGTTGTTCTGCATTCTATTCTAAGATTTTATATGCCTCTAACATTTTATTTCAACAAGAAATTGTTTCCTTGCCTTTGCTTTGTTGCTAAAATACAACTTTTTAAATTCTAGAGATCTTGGAAATCATGGACATCTGGTTGAAGGCTGCACCAAAATTTCTAAGGAAAACCTGGATAAAGCAATTTCTTATAAATACATTGTTAAAAGTGACAAAGTTTCATATGAATTCATTTACAAACAAGTTAAAAATGGATCAGATCTAAATCGCTCCTTGTTTTTATCATCAGAATTGATAGATGGTACAGGTAAGAAACTACTCCTTATATTACCGTCTTCCCAGTGTTATTTCTCCTGTGTGCTGCTCCGGGAATCCAATCATGGGTTAACTTAGCCCTTTAGCCTTGAGACTGAGTATGTAAATTTCTAACCACGCCTCCTCTGGCTGGACAGTTCCAGTTTCTTTACTCAGTCCAAAGCCTACGAGACGTCTTTCAATTCTCTCTTGACTAATTGACAAACTTCTCAGGATTATTGGAGTTAGTATTGTATTTCTTCTGTGGATTTCGTTCCATTATTGGGGTGGAGGCGGCAGTTTCTGCCAGCCCGATTCCTCATCGTTGCTGCTTCCCCTTTAAGGGATGTCTGGATTCTGCAGCTGGAGCGTAAGACGATCTTGCCGGCTTTGCAAGCGGCTTTACTGTCTACCCTCCCTTTGTTTTTGGCGCGTTGGAGCTGTGAGCCTCCCAGAGCCGTTTTTCTCAGCCGGATAGCACCCGCCTGCGGGCGCGGTCGGATCCGAGGCTTGTCCTGGTGGGGCTATTCCCCCCCCTCTCTCTGCCTCCTTCCTTCGTCCTCTCGCTGGAGCGGCTGCCGGGAGGGCTGCATGAATCGGCTGATTGGGATTTCTCCCTGCCGCTCGCCTTTGTATTTCGCGCCTTTGTTACTGGTCACCATATTTGGGAGCGATTTCACGCATGCGTGGTAATGCCCAAGGATGAGAAGGCAGTTTTTGTTCGCGCGCTGAGTCTGCGCACTTCGGTTGACCCTCCCTTTTCCCTCACTCGAGGCTGCTGACTCAGGGAGGAGGTCGCTTGTTTCTGTTTCTGTTTTCACGTGGCGCCTTTGGCGAGTGGAGTAATTTGGATTCCCTTGTTTCTCTGATTGAGCTCTTTCAAATCTCTCATACCATGGCTGATCAATCAGTTGTTAAAGGTACTGTGGAGCCAGTTTCGGAGCCCCGTTCCCCTGGCGAAGGGGGGGCTAGCCCTAGGCCCGGCAGGGCCGCAACCAGGGCCTCCAGTAGTAGGCCTCGAGCCTCATCCACTGCCCGCGACAAGTCGCATAAACGCAAAGAAAAGGCCAAGGTTCCCCCAAAGGCATCTGGGGCCCCAGCTTGCCCACCTCCGGTTCTGATTCCACTAAATGCATCTCTGGTGCATGTTACTGAGCAGGGTTGGTCTCCTGATATTCAGCTTCCCCAGGCCCCTCTTCCTGAGGCGGGGGTGTTTGGGCCTCGTTCCCCCCCATTATTTCCGAAGCTAGTGGGGCTTCCCTTCGCTTGCCTCCACGTGCTGGGCCTTCTGCCACATTCATGCCCACAGCTGCAGGCCTCAGGCCTATGGAGGGTCAGGGTTTGGGCCTTCCTTCTGATCTATATCTCATGATTTCTGAGGCTATCTCCAGAGGGGTGGATGCAGAGTTAATGCGTAGATCCCAGGCCCCTAGGCCCGCTGCGGCCCTTTCAGGCCTAGCTCCCCAGGCGTTGCAAGGGGATTCTTCCATTCTGCAAATGGATCCTCCTTCGCCCTTACCCTCTGTATTCAGTGCAGAGTCTGCCTTAGTGGAGGAATGTGAAATTATGGATAGGGAGCTCTCTGGTGACGAAGGCCTGCCTAGGGATCTGCCTACTGCCCCTGGGCTCTTCAGGCATGCTCTGTTTAAATCCTTACTGTACAAGGCCAAGACTACCACCCACATGGGGGAGGCGGCTTCTGTGGAGAGTACTGCTGTGGGTCTGGATGCCACCGAGCGCCTCTTTGCTGAGCAGGTGGCTTTGCAGGATGTCATTCCTTCTCCCAAACTCTTTCTTGATCTGATCCAGAAGCAGTGGGATCAACCAACCGCAGTTAATCCTCCTGGGTCAGGGGATAGGAAATTGTATACATCTTCCCCGGAGTTGGAGAGTCTCCTTCAGTTTCCCACTGTAGACGCTCCCATTGCTGCTCTTGCTTCCCCGGCATTAATTCCTTCTGAGATTTCAGAAGGGCTGAAGGCTGAGGATCGCAAGGCCGAGACGGTCATCCGTAAAACCCATCAGGCGGCAGCTTGGGCCTTACGTTCAGCTACTGCAGCCTCCTTTTTTAATAGGACTTCCTTAGTCTGGCTTAGGCAACTGCAGGATAGACTGGACCCGGAGGAAATGCGCCTTCATCAGGATATCACCAAACTGATGGCGGCTCTGGAATTTTCTGCAGATGCCACTCTTAGCGCAGCCAAATTTGCATCCCGGGCCATAGTCTCCAATGTGGCCTCTCGCCGCTTGCTCTGGCTTCGTCATTGGCAAGCTGATGTCAAATCCAAGTGGCGCTTAGCATCTACACCCTTTAAGGGCGGAGCCCTGTTCGGTTCAGTGCTGGATCCCATTCTCATTGAGACTCGGGATAAACGCAAGGTCCTTCCCTCTGCCAAAGAGCCAAGGTGGTGCAGTGGTTAAATGCAGCACTGCAGGCTACTGCTAGTTCAGCGGTTCAAATCTCACCGGCTCAGGGTTGACTCAGCCTTCCATCCTTCCGAGGTGGGTAAAATGAGGACCCAGATTGTTGGGGGCAATATGCTGACTCTCTGTAAACCGCTTAGAGAGGGCTGAAAGCCCTATGAAGCGGTATATAAGTCTACTGCTATTGCTGCTATTGCTATTGCCAGTGCTCGTGCTAATCGACGGCAGCAGCCTTACAATAGGCGCCAGCCCTTTCGGTCCGGGGACTCGGGGTTCACTCCCGCTCCCTATGTCCCCAGTTACACCAGGGGGTTCTCCCAGACTCAGGATCGGGGCCAGGACCGCGCTGGAGCCAGGGACAGGGGTCGCCAGCAGGGTCAGGCGCAGAATAGAAGGCCTTTCCGAGGATCGGGCAACCGGTCCTTTCGAAGGTACCGGTGACTCGCAGGAAGTCGGGCCCATAGGAGGACGTCTTTTGGCCTTCACCCATCAGTGGGCGGAGCTCACATCAGACGCATGGGACCTTCAGGTGGTGAGTTTGGGTCTCACTCTAAAATTTCTATCCATCCCCCCGAGAAGGTTCATCAGGTGCCCTGTGCCCAGGTGCCCATCGAAGCGGCGCCTCATGGACGCCGAAATACACCATCTTCTCGCAATCAGGGCCATAGAGCAAGTACCCACAGGGCAGGAAGGCCTAGGGTTCTATTCCATCTTGTTCCTAGTACCAAGGAACTCCGGGGGATGGAGGGCAATCCTAGATTTGAAACGGCTCAATCATTATATCAAATACCAAAAATTCAAAATGCAGTCTCTAAAGAGCATATTGGCTTCCATCCGCCAAGGCGACATGATGACTTCAATAGACATCAAAGAAGTGTACCTCCATGTGCCCATCCATCCGGCGCATCGGAAGTTCCTGCGGTTTCACTTCAACGACCACCATTATCAATACCGGGCCTTGCCATTCGGACTCTCCTCGGCCCCGCGCACATTCACCAAGCTCTTGGCAGTACTAGCAGCCTCCCTTCGCTCAATTCCAATACGCATCAATTGTTATTTGGACGACGTGTTGGTGCTATCGCCCTCTCAGGACCAGGCCCTACGAGACTTGCGGGTCACGATGGACTCATTGCGCGACCATGGGTTTGTCCTCAACTTGCCCAAGAGCCACTTGCGTCCGACCACATCCCTGCTTCATTTGGGGACTACCATCAACTCTGCGACGTGCGAAGTCTTCCTGTCTCCAGAGAGGAGGCAGAGCATATACCACCTGGCGCATCAAGTGCTGTCGCAGAGGCGAGTACCGCTGTTGTCACTCTCCAAGTTACTGGGGAAGATGCTCTCCTGCATCGGCATGGTTCCCTGGGCCAGGTTCCATGCGCGCCCGCTCCAGTGGTTTCTGCTGCCCTTCCAGAGAGCGCATACCAGTCATTCCCACATCAAGGTGCGGCTTCCGAGCAAGGCCCGATGGTCTCTGCATTGGTGGATGTCCTCCAAGCTTCTCCAAGGATGCCTGTTCAAGGAGCCGGCCCGCATTCAGATCACAACAGACGCCAGCTTGTTTGGATGGGGAGCCCATGCCCTGGACAGGGTGGCTCAGGGTCGTTGGTCGGATCAAGAGCTGACGAACAGTATAAATTGGCTAGAGCTGCGGGCCATCCGTCTAGCCCTTCTGGAGTTTCGGGACATTGTATCTCGCGGCCATGTGTTGATCTTGACCGACAATGTGGCCTCCAAGGCTCACATCAATCGCCAGGGGGGCACACAGTCCAGAGCCCTGATGCTGGAGATGGAAAAGTTATTCCATTGAGCGGAGCCCAGACTCTCATCGATTCGGGCGGAACACATCTCGGGCGAGGCCAACACGCAGGCAGACTGGCTGAGCAGGGCGACGGTGGATCAAGGGGAGTGGCAAGTCCATCCCGTTCTCTTCCAGGAGCTCGCTCGCCGTTTCGGCCGCCCCGAGGTGGACCTGTTTGCGCACCCACACAACGCGCAACTTCCCCGCTTCTACTCCAGATACCAGACCCTGGGACTGGAGGGAGTAGACGCTCTACGCAGCCCGTGGCAGGCCGGCCTTCTTTATGCCTTTCCTCCTCTCCCGATCCTTCCGTCGGTCATTCAGAAAATCTTGGCGGAACAGGTGGAAGTACTGCTGGTCGCCCCGATGTGGCCCAGGCGACCCTGGTTCGCAGACCTCATCCATCTGTCCGTTTCGCGTCCTTGGAGGATTCCGGACGACCAGATTCAGCTCAACCAGGGAGCTCTCATACACCCGAACCCCCAGCTGTTGCAGTTAGCCGTGTGGCACATGAGCGGGCGATTCTAACGGCTCTTCACTACTCTGACGAAGTCATCTCCACCATTCAGGCGGCTCATCGCCCGTCAACTACCCGCATTTATGAAGCCACCTGGCAGGCCTTCTGTCGTTGGTGTCGCTGCACCGGGGTCGATCCCATCAAGGCCTCGGTGCCTCAAGTTCTGGACTTTTTGCAGGCTGGCCTTAACAAAGGACTGGCGCCAAACACGCTTCGTCGCCAGGTCACGGCCTTGTCTACAGTGATCGGAGGAGGTCACGGCCGATTCTTATCCCAACACGCGCGGGTCCGTACCTTCTTGAAAGGTGCTTCCAATTTACGACCGCCAACCGTACATCGTTATCCCTGGACTTGACCCTGGTTCTTAGAGCTCTCATAGCTGCTCCCTTTGAACCTATTCACTCTATCAGTCTCTGGTTGTTGACGCTCAAGACAGCCTTTCTAGTGGCCATCACTTCGGCCAGGAGAGTGTCGGAGCTAGCAGCGCTTTCAGTTCGCGCAGACCTCTGCATCTTCCATCCGAACAGGGTGGTGCTTCGTTTGGATCTGACCTTCCTTCCTAAGATAAACTCACTGTTTCACAGGACTCAAGAACTCGTCCTGCCGGCCTTTTGTCCTCATCCTTCCCATCCGCAGGAACGCCAGTGGCACCATCTGGATGTTCGCAGGGTCCTTCGTCGCTATGTGATGCGCACAGCGTCATTCAGGAGGTCGGAAGCACTGTTCGTCTCCTTCCAGCCTTCGTCAATGGGTCAGAAGGTTTCTTCCCACACCATTGGCCGGTGGTTGAAGGCGTGCATTGCCTTGGCATATGACAGTCACTCACGACCGGTTCCCAGGCGGATCACCCCTCACTCGACCAGGAGTGCGGCCACCACTGCGGCCTGGGCTACGCAAGCTTCTGTAGAGGAAATTTGCAGGGCTGCCACCTGGACGTCGCCCTCACCCTTTATTCGTCCTTCGGGCGGAGAGTGTTGCAAAGGGTCCTTCAATCTGCGGAGGAGCCTGACCAGCCTAGCTCCCGCCCTGGGAATTAATTGCTTTGGCATATCCCATGATTGGATTCCCGGAGCAGCACACAGGAGAATGACCGTTGTCTTACCTGAACGATCCTTCTATGCGTGCTGCGAAGGGAATCCAAACCCGCCCGCAGTTTCGGCTGACCAGGGCTCTCCTTGATTGTGACTGTATGACTGTTCATCTCTGACTGGACTCTGGCTGTTATTTAGTACCAGAACTACCTGTGACTTGATTGACATTGACATACTTTTCTTCGGTGGACTTCGTGCGAAACTGAAACTGTCCAGCCAGAGGGGGCGTGGTTAGAAATTTACATACTCAGTCTCAAGGCTAAAGGGCTAAGTTAACCCATGATTGGATTCCCGGAGCAGCACGCATAGAAGGACCATTCAGGTAAGTCAATTTCTCCATCAACTCAGGAGGTTTAGACTGCCCCAGGAGCTGTTGATAACAGTTTTACAGGGGAATTATTGAGTCTGTCATTTGTACTTCTATAACTGTCTAGTTTGATACAGCAACCAAACAGGACAGGTACAGACTCAATGAATAATTAAGATTGCAGAAAGAACAATTGCAATCAATCTGCTTTCCATAGCAGACTTATATATTGTGTGGGACAGAATGGGCCCCGAGACGATCTATACAAACACCTCACATCCTGGACATAAACTGTTTCAGTTCCTACCTTTCGGATGATACTACAGGGCATTGCATGCCTAAACAACAAGACACAGAGACAGACTTTTTCCCTCTCATGTCATCAAATGTGCTGAACACCGAATTCTAACAGTGCTGCCGAATGTCTGTGTATATTTACCCAGATACAGTGGGACTTCGGGTGCCAACCATAATCCATTCCAGGACTTTGTTTTTTTTATTAAAAATTTAAAAAGCTTTTACAAATATTTACCTCCCCCACCCAAACCCATCTCCCCCCTCCCAGCCTTCCCCTCCAATCTCCCAGAGCAAATACAGGGTATAAATCTTTAACAATCATATTCTAAAGTAAACTAACAGATTTTAGCATCATCCTTCACTTGTACTTTAACTCCTCTTTTGTTGAGCTAACTCTAAACAAATTATATCATTCCTTGCTTCATCAGTCATAGGCTATCTGGAGTTTCTTAGTCCCATATTTATTTTGAATATAATCAATCCATCTTCTCCACTCCAGCTTATATTTCTCGTCTGAATGATCCTTGAGATATGCTGATAATTTAGCCATCTCTGCTAAGTTTGTTACTTTTAATGTCCATTGAATAGTCGGCAAATCTTCCTTCTTCCAGTATTGCGCCACCAACAGTCTTGCTGCCGTTGTTAGGTTCAGAATCAAATTAGTCTCTATAACAGTACAATCAGTAGTTATACCTAACAAGAATAACTGAGGGTTAAACTTTATCCTCTTTTTAAAAATATTTTGCATAATCCACCATATTTTTATCCAAAATGCTTTAACCTTTTTGAAGTCCACCATATATGATAATACGTAGCATCAGCACAATCACATCTCCAGCATTTAGGTTCCAGGACTTTGGTCGGCACCTGATTTGGTCGTGACTAGAAGCAAGACTGACTACGCGCACACACAAAAATCATGCGGAAGGGAAAATTGTGTGGCTGTGTTTATTGGGCACCCAAGGATGTGTTTGTGAACTGTGTGAAACATTAAGTGAAATTTTGGGTCGGTACCAGAATTGTTCATTCGTCTGGGCCGTTCGGGACCCGAGGTCCCACTGTAGTATGGCTGTAGTAGTATCACTTACCTTCTTATTACTTTCTTCACTCTGCCATTTTACTGGTATTGTTATTGTTGATCATTGCGGTCAGCCAGATGTTCAGACTGGGTTTGGCATTTTTGTCTACCTATTGAGTCCTTACCAAGTTCAGAATGGATTTCCGGTTTGCGCGTTGGATGGTTTTTCGCTCTCAGGAGGCACATGTGCCATAGGTTCGCCACCACAGGTCTATGGTGTTCAAGTGGTGCTCCAGTTGTTTTGGGATTGCACCCAAGAGGCCTACTACTATTGGCATTACCCTTGCTTGCCTTTGCCACAAGTCGTTCTATTTCTATTTCTAGGTCTTGGTATTTTGTTATCTTCTGCAGCTCTTTCTCTTCTCTTCTGCAGTCTCCAGGCATTGCCACAATCCACTATCCACCCCCTTTTTTTGTCTTTCTTATCGACAACAATGATATTTCTTGCAGATCTTCCAATGCACCATTGTTGTTATTTTGTCATGCTGCTGCTTCTAGTCAGTCTGCAATTTTCTTTTTTTAAAATAAATTTAATTTTTTAAAAATTTAAAACAAATACAACATCCTTCTTTACATGCTATAGAAAGTCTATCAGTTAGTTACAAAAAGACTTGTGCATCTCTTCCAAAGTCAACAAACATAATTCATATTAACTTAAGTATTTTAACTCAAATATTCATACTTGTCACCATCATCATATCTCCATTTTCATTTGACTATAATTGTTTAAGCGTCCATCATAAAATATACCAAAATTTAATACATAACCACATACTGGCCTTTCAATTACTATTTCTAAAATCCTCCACTAACACTAAATCCTTATGTCCTATTCTAGCTAAACATAATATTTAATAACAAAGTTTTCTAATCCCCCTTTCCAAATCACTATTTAAAGTTTACATCCAGTTTCCTTGTTATACCCATATCTATATATATGTTGTTATTCTTATCCCTCTTTTTTTGACTATATCCTATATCATAACATTTTCCCCCTAATAATCAAAACTTTAATTGTATCTAATTAGTTCTTCTTCCTCCTCCTCCTCCTCCTCCTCCTCCTCCTCCTCCTCCTCCTCCTCCTCTTCTTCTTCTTCTTCTTCTTCTTCTTCTTCTTCTTCATTATTATTATCATTATCATTATCCTTTATGTATAATCCAAAGGGATTTCTAATCTTCCTTACATGGATACCATTCAATATTCATATCCAATTATACTCATCATAACACTACACGTATACATTAGTAACATTATCAGTTATTTATTTAAGCTATATCTATTGTCAATAAATTTCACTAAGTTTAACTAGTTTTAAATTATATCCTTCCATCTATCAACCTGTATCTTTCCAATAGCAAAACATCTCATATCTTCTGCCATATGTGGTGTCAGTCCTCTAATCATCTTCTTGATCAGCTTTGTATAGACTCCTCTTAACAACTCCTTGCTTATAACGTCTCTCATATAATCTTGATGCCTTCTTTCTGTTTCCTTATTCAGCTTATCTTTGATTGTCATCAGTGTTATCAATGCTTTTGCTAATAAAATTTCTCTCTTTAAATCTATAGATTCTTTGGTTTTTTCTTTTTCTGTAACTTGCTGTCTGGAATAAATTTCCTCTCCATTTAATTCCTCTTTCAGTATTCCATTCTTTCCATTTTCAGAGACAAAGCAATCACCATAAATATCAGCAGATTTAATCTTTATAATCATTTGCCACTTTGATTTTTTGAGTTTTAACCACCCCATTTTGCATTTGATAAACTTCCTCAATTTTTTCATCATATTTTGTTGTTATATGCTCTAAATCTTCCAGATTTTTCTCTATCCTTTCATATGTATTTGATAATTTCTGTATTTCTGAAAGTATCTTTTGCAAACTTGAGATTTCTGTTTTCTTTTGAAATTGTACCATTCTAACAAACACAGCTGCTCTAGCTTGGAAGGTTAATAAAATTAAAACAAAGAACATTTGTTTTCACTTTTCTCTGATTAAAAATATACTTCAAAGGGACATCTGTGTGCTTCCCTTCTTATCACTCTTTGTAGCCAAGCAGTGAAACCTTGTAGTGCCAAGTCAAAACAATCAGTGGAGAAAAAAAAGTGTTCCATTTTCAATACACAAACCCTTCCAGCTTCTGAGCAGCAGTAATACTGTTGCAAATCTAATTTCTTTTGTATCTTTTTTGTATCTCTTTTGTATCTCAAGTTAGAAAAAAGAGTCCAATCTTTAAATGAGTTAGAAAAATACCCACAGCAATGAAAGAGGAAAACTTTAGTCCATAGGTTACAGAGAACAATAAAAGAAAAAATAGAAGAAAACTTAATCCATCTGTTTCAAAAGGCTTGCATAAATTCCATCCATGAAGATAGCATTTAAAAAGTAAGATAACCACTGTCCAAAACCATTCCAAATTTAATTCCGCTGCTTGATTCTTTTGTTCTCCAATTTAGATTAATTTTAAGTTTTTATAGGCAGTCTCTTTTTAAAACACTAAAAGTTCCTCACCAGCTGGAAACATTTTCTCTTTCCATATCCTTCCGTTTTGGAGCAGCCCCGACTTCATCAGCCTTGGCTGGATTTTTTGTCGCCGGCTGGAGAACTTCTCTTGCTTCTTTCAGGGACTTTGCGATGTCCCTGAGGTCAGTAAGACGTATTCTTCCTGTTCACCATCTCTTCGGGACGACGGTTTAGGTCCGATTGGACCACCCAGCGGCAAAAGTATTGGCTGCGGTCTCGGAGCATCGAGACCTGCACGTCCATATCGTTGCAACATTGGCTTCTCCTCTAGTCAGTCTGCGATTTTCTTGCAGCAGCTTACCAGGTGGTCCACTGTTTCTTCAGCTTCCTGCGTGGGTGGCACTTACTGTCTGTTGCTGCCTTCTCAATTCTGTCTTTCTATGCATTTGCCCTTAAGGCTTGGTCTTGTGCACCCAGAATTAGTCCCTTGGTCACTTTCTTTAACTTTCCTGCTCTTAGCCATTGCCAGGTCTCCTCCACCTCCCCCTATTCCTTCATGTAATCATTTGTCCTCTGACAAGCAAAGATCAATGGGGAAAGCTAGATTTTCTTAACAACCCAATGATTCGCTTAACACATGCAATGATTTGCTTAACAAATATGGCAAAAATGTCATAAAATGGGATGTGACTCACTGCAAAAATGCCTTGTGTAGGAGTGGAAATGTTTGGCTTAGTTGTGGTTGTAAGTAAAGAACTACCTGTATTAAGAAGCTGATAGTCACTAAAGCTCTTCTTTGAATTAAGCAATTTAGTCCTTTAGTCCAGGTAGCCCTTAACGACAATTGAACCCAAAATGTATGTTGCTAAATGGAACATTTGTTTAGTGAGTTTGCCCCACTTTACGATTTTTCTTGCTAGAGTTGTTAAGAGAATGATTGCATTTGTTAAGTTAGTAAAATGTTTGTTAAATGAATCTGGATTACCCATTGACTTTGTAGAAAGTTGCAAAAGGGAGTCACATGCCCCCAGGACATCGCAATAGTTATAAGTATGAGCCAATTGCCAAGAGTCTGAATTTTGATCATGTGACTATGGGGATGCCACAATGGTCGTAAGTGTGAAAAATGGTCATAAGTGCCTTTTTTCAGTGCCGTTGTAACTTTGAACAGTCAATTAATGAATTGTTGTAAGTCAAGGACCACCTATGTTTGCTAAAGGTAGGAATTGCACATTTATTTCTCATTGTGTAGCACTATTTCATAACACATCCTAGCGTAAACAATATAAAATGAATAAGGATGGAATATAGCTCAAAAATACCTACAGAGATGGAAAGAAAATGACTGTTTCTGTGTGTCTGCATAGTTTGACTATGGAAGGAAACAATAACGAAGCAGGGTGTGCAAGAAAATTGAATTAAGTGGTTACATTTAGCACGCAAAGCTAGTAGGGCTGTATCTTGCACTTCAGAACTTTAACAATATTTTATTTAACAGATTGGCATCAATATGATGATATAATATGCGTTAAACCCGAGGAGAATTGGTGGAAGAAAATGAAGAATCATTTTTCATTTTGGAAAGATAAGGAAAAGGATGTTGTGAATGGGAAACTGATAGCAGCAAGAATAATGCTGGACAGCCTCTTCAGTATACTTAAACCATGGAGTCAGATTAACATCAAAAGCTTTTTCCAGCAGTTCTACCAATTTTACTCTGTAAATAAAACGATAATGATACATGAAGGATGTCGGAAGGAATGGAAAGAGCTACAATTTAAAGAACAGCAGGTATTACATTCTCTTTATTATACATCCAAGAAGAACCTTGTAGCCAAATGTCTATAAGGTTTGTAGCATCTTGACTGTGCAGCGCAAAGTGCTAATTGTTACAATGTCCTTGGAATAAAATGATACAGCTAAGTTATTAAACTGGGCTGAATATTGAGTTCAAGATGCACAAAAAAGACAAAATATGGAGTTAAGTCACTGCAGAAATCATTTAGATCCATTGGACACTTGAGTCTGATAATTTTTTGATCCAGCACCTCTGTACAATCACTATTTGAGAAACAGCAGTTGTAGAACCTAACATGTTAATAGTTTAACTTAAACCCATTTCTTGGCCTTCTAAAGTGTAATCTATAATGTGTATTCGTTGGTTTTGGTTCAGAAAAATGTATGCACCGAGATGTTTTGTTTTTTAGCTATAGTTTATGCCTTAATATGAAGTATGTTTAAACATGCAATTTTTTTTCTCTCTCTCCTCCCTCCCTCTCTTTTAAAGTTGCAAGATATGATTGTGGATTACTTGATGGAACAATCAAGTAACATCCTCAAACAGGACACTTCAACGTGGGATCATCTAGGCCTAGCATTGATCACGTTTACATTAATAATAGATTACAATCTTCCACTGTGCAAAAAGGGAAAGGAACAATTATTCATGTTTTTTTGTCCGAAGAAATTACCAGCAGATGTAGATGAAATCAAGCGCTTCAGAGAGACATTTTCAGAGTGTCCGGGGTATGTAATTTGACTTTGGGGCATATAGAATGTAGGGTTGAGTCAGGATACTGAAGGTTAAGGTAGAAAAATGGTGGGTTCGGTTGGGAGGAAGGGAATTGGGTGTATTAAACACGTTGGATGCTTGCTTTGCTGTTTTTGGTACTAATAGTTTTAAATGTGACAGATTTTTGAAAAGATCAGCATATATTTAGTGATTTGACATGAATTGCTACTAATAGTTACTTGTCTATAAATTTATCAGTTTTCCCTATGAAGTAGGTGCTTGGAGAGATAGACTGGCCCAAAATCACCTAGAGAGCTTCCGTGGCTGAGGATCTGCTTGAACCTTGGTCTTCTTGGTGCTAATTGAGCATCTAAATCTCTGCACCATGCTAGCTGTCATGTGACAGATATAAATATTTGTTTCTGCTAATGTGACAGATATAAATATTCATATCTGCTAAAAGCCACACTTCAAAAAGGGGAAGAGCCAGGCCAAAATGAAATATTAATTGAATTGGTAACTGCAAATTACATTTTTTTATAAAGCAAATTATGTGTGTAAAATTACCTTATTTTCATGCTCTCTCTTACAGATGAAAATACATGGAGGGAGGGAGAGGGGGGGGGAATCTGTTCCCTTCTCTCTCAGAATGTTTGTCCTCAAGCACAAACACCATAGAAGGCAATAATTTTCTGGCTGGGGAATTCTGGGAGTTGAGGTCCGCCAGGCTTTAAGTTGCCAAGGTTGGAGACCCCTGCACTAGAATATTCATCACACTGTTGATTAAACTCAGTATTCATTATGATCATTAGAAAAGGTTGCTTGTTGGGCAAGCCTTCAAAGTTATTACTTCTGATCAAAGATGGACACTCCGTAATTGATCAGGTCATTGGTTTCTGTATATCCAAAGCACAACGCATTCTGTATATTATTCCTGGAAGACATTCCCCTCCTTTCCACAGAAAAAGTAAGAATAAACAACAACAACAGGGTGTAGTTGGGAGGAAGAGAAAGTGCAGATTTACAGTGCATTCAAAAAGTATTCAGACCCTCTTCACTTTTGTCAATTTTTTTATGCTGCAGCCTGATTCTACATTTAATCTACACTCAGTACCCCATAATGACGAAGTGAAATCAGAATTGTAGAAATATCCATAAATGTATTAAAAGGAAAAAAAACTGAAATATCACATTGGTATAAGTGATGTATACCAATGTATGTTGAGCCTTCACTCAGTACTTTGTTGAAGCACTTTTGGCAGCAATATTAGCTTTGAGTTTTTCTGGGTATTACACAACAAGTTTTGCACACCTGGATTGGGGGATTTTATGCCCTTTTTTCTTGCAAATTCTGTGAAGCCCATTCAGGTTGGATGGCGATCATTGGTGGACAGCCATTTTCAGGTCCCTCCAGATATGTTCAATAGTGTTTTAAGTCAGGGCTGTGGCTGGGCCACTCTAGGACATTCACATAATTGTCCTAAATCACTCCCATGTTATCTAGCCTGTGTGCTCAAGATTGTTGTCATGTTGGAAAGTAAACCTTTGGCCCAGTCTGAGGTCCTGAGCACCGTTGAACAGGTTTTCATGGAGGAGATCCCTGTACTTTGCTCCATTCAACTTTCCCTCAACTCTGGGCAGCCTCTCTGTCCCTGTTGCTGAATAGTATCTTCCACAGCCAGCACCATGCTTCATTGTTGGGATGATATTGGGCAGGTAGTGAATGGTGCTTGGTTTGAGAAGAGGCTTCTGTCTAGCCACTCTGCCATTAAGCCCAGATTGGTGGAGGCTGCAGTGATGGTTGGCCTTCTGGAACTCTATCCCATCTCCACACAGGATCTCTGGAGTTTAGTCAGAATGATCATTGGGTTCTTCCTCTCTTACTAAGGCCCTTCTCCACCGATTGCTCTTGAAAGAGTTCTGGTTGTGCTTCTTCCATTTGAGACTTATGGAGGCCACTGTGCTCTTAGGAACCTTCAGTGCAGCAGAAATTTGATTGCAGCCTTCCCCAGATCTGTGCCTTGCAATAATCCTGTTTCTGAACTCTGAACGCAGTTCCTGTGATCTCATGACTTTTGCTCTGCTACAGTATGCATTGTCAGCTTTGAGGCCTTGTATAGAGAGGTGTGTGCTTTTCCAAATCATGTCCAGTCCATTTAATTTACCACAGATCAAGTCCAAGGTATAGGAACATGTCACCAACAATCAAGAGAAATGTGGAGCAGTGGAGCTAAATTTCAAGTATTATTGCAAAGGGTCTGAATACTTATGCCCGTGTGATATTTCAGTTTTTTCTCTTTAATAAATTTACAGACATTTCTAAAATTCTGTTTTCACAAGTCCCAATTATGTGAATCCTCTCAAGTAAAGAACAACCAAGGATGTTTCTTTCACTATTTGAAGACAGATCCCATTTCTATTGATAAAGGAGGTAGCTTGATCTCTAGATCAGTGATGGCAAACATTTTTCTGCTCGGGTGCCAAAAGGGTGCGCACCCATACCCATAATGCAATGTCCCCCCCGGTGCATGCGCATACAACCTCCCCCCATAGGCGCAAAGGCCTCACTGAAGTCTCCGGATTTTCGGTAGGCCCATTGGGCCGTTTTCCGCCCTCCCCAGGCTTCAGGAAAGCCTCCTGAAGCCTGGGGAGGGTAAAAATGGCCTCCCCCGCCCTCCGAAAGGCCAAATATCAGCTGGGCAATGCATGCTGGAGCTGACATAGGGCAACATCTTGTGTGCCCTCAGATATGTCTCTGTGTGCCACAGGTAGCATGAGTGCCATAGGTTCACCAACATGGCTCTAGATCATTAAAGACAATCTCAGTGGTTGTTCTTTCACAGCAGCTATTTTGCAAATGTGATTCCTCTTATCTTAGGGCAGGTATTTTCTCTAGCCTACACTATGTTCTCTGTATGTATTTATTAGTGTCGAAATGTTCGGGGGCAGTAGTATAGAATAGGGAAAAAAGCAAAGTTATGTTATTTTGTTATAAATCTAAATGACTATATTTTTGTTGGAAGTAAGAAAGGCAAGTTACTTTTACAGAGGTATTCTGATAAACATTATTTTTAGTAGATCTTAATTTCTTCTATCTCTTTCAGTGTGGTGGATAAGTTGATAATGATCTGTGATAACTGTATTGAAGAAGAGATTCCCCAGTGGTTGTGGATACTCCCAATTCTTTATCTATTTACTGTGAATGATTCTGAATATAAAACCAGGACTTGCCTTGAATCAGAAGAGAAATGGGCAAGGTTGGAATGTATTCGGTATTTGGAATTCAGAAATAAAAGCAGAAACATAAACAAGTAAGTTTTTCCGCCTAGTATTGTTATCCCTGAAATAATTTCTAATTTTTTAAAAGTTAATTTGAGCTAAGACATGGATTTCCACTATTTATACAGATAGTCCTCAATTTATAACTATTTATTTAGTGACTGTTTTAAATTACAACAGCACTGAAAAAATGACTTATGATTGTTTTCCCCATGTTTTTACACCCATTGCTGCATCCCCACATGGTCACGTGATCAGAATTTGGCCGCTTGGCATCTGACTCATATTTATGACAGTTGCAGTGTCCCAGCGTCATGTGAGCCTTTGGTGACTTCCTGACAAGCAAAGTCAATGGGGAAGCCAAATTCACTTAACAACCATGTTGCCAACTTAACAGCTGTGATGATTCACTTAACAACTGTGGCTAGAAACTTTGTAAAAAGGAGCAAAACTCACTTCACCAGTGTCTTGCTTGGCAACAGTAATTTTGGACTCAGTTGTGGTTATAAGTTGAGGACTACCTTAGGCTGTAAAACTGTACTCCAAGAAATAGAAATAGTGCCATTTGTTGATGTGATCTTCCAAGATAGTGTTTGTGACCTTCACAAACGATACGGAAGTTAATAAAAATAATGTTATTGTTGCATGAATAATTAAACTTTCTCCACTGGTGCAGGTATTTTTGCTTGATTAGTCCATAAAATGACTGAATAAATTACTCAGGTCCGTGCAAGAGTTTCAAGAAAGAATTGAGAATATTATGAAACAATAATATTGTGATATAAGAGACCAATATGCAACTTAGGAAGTACTTCTGAGGTGGTAACTAGAATTTAGGTTGGGTCATATTTTGGTACTTTATGTCAGGGTTCTAAATAGCATCCAAAATTAAATCAGAGTCAAATCACTCCTCAAAGTTCCAATTTATTAAGAGAGCACATCTGGGAAAACCTGAATCTGAAAACTTCCCAGTCCCCCCCAGTTGAAAGTTCAAGATCTTACCCCCACCCCCACAAGTCCATCACATGGTCCAATCTTCCACTGCCTTGTTGGCAGCTTCCACCCATCCAGTTCCAGTTAGGTGCCGAGGTGCAAAGACAAAGGATGTCTTGGCTTTCTAGAAAGAATTTTGTTATGGCTACATATCCGTACAATCCCTCCTCCCATTTTCCCACAATAGAAAATGCATAGTAGAATAATAGAAAGTGTGGCAGGCCAAAGATCCAAAAGAAAAGATGGCTGCAGGCCTGACACTTTATTCTGATGATCAATATTAAACAAGTAATATAACTGGACTATTGCAATATGCTGTACATGGGGCTACTCCTGAAAAGTATCCAGAAGCTTCATCTGGTGCAGAACAAGGCCATCTGGGCAATTTTAGGGGCCCAAGAAGGCTGCATGTGACACCTTTGCTTTGTGAGCTGCATTGGGTATCAGTTTGCTGTACCATATTGCTCAATTGCTTTCAACCATGGCAGAGCTTCTAATGTACTTTAAAGTCTTTAAAATTCAGGGAGATATTACCTGCCTTTAAAGTAGCCCATACTGAAGTATATAACACAATCAATTATCAAGAGCTGACCACAGGAAGTATTTTATGAAATTTTGTATTATGTCATTGTTTTATGATAATTTTATGTTATTTGCATTGTCATTGCTTGCCCTCAGAGGTGAGGAAGGCCCCCAATCTCTTGGCCTTCTGCAAAGGGGTCAAAATTTGGCTATGTAGTCTTGCGTGGGGGGACACAGGAACCTACATAACCAGGGGACTGGTTGAACCCATAAGAAATCCCCCTCCCAGCCTGTACCAATAGCTACTAATCTCCTATCTTGGCATTCTTCATCTTTTGAAATTTTATAAGGTCATTTTATCATTTTAACATTTTAATCCTAAATTATTCAGGTTTTTTTTGAATTTTTATTTTATTTTAATTGAACAAAAGCACAAAAAAAGAATCATCCTTCATTACATCTTGTAAAAAGCGTGTCGATTGGTTACAGATAACTTTCGTGCATTTCTTCCACAGTCATTACTTATAGTTCATATTAGATTTGACTTTAAGTCAAAAATCTTTGTATATCTTACTATCAATGTACCACAATTCTCATTTGACTACAATTATTTGAACATGCTTTTACCTCAAATCATTCATATTTTAAAACACAACCACATAATGGCATTCATTAGCTATTTCAAAAAATCCTCCAATAACATTATACCTTTATAACATCTTTTAAGTAAAAGTCAATAAATAAAGTTTCTAAGCCTTTCCCCCCCTTTTTTCCAACTCACTGATTAAAATTTATATCCGAGTTACTTTTGCCAATACCATAGCATATATATATTGTTAAATAATGGCCATTAACATTTCCTTGTTATTCCTTGGCTAAAAATCATTTACTATTTATGTCCCATCTCCTCTCATCAGACTCCCCCCCCCCCACAAATAAAAAACGGTACGCCTTTATAACAATATCTAAATAAAAAATTCTTAATAAAATTTTATAGGTCTTTTTCCCAAGTCACAATTTGCAATTTATATCCATTTTTTGCTAGATTACCATACATGTATATATCATTAGGCTATATACATTATCATTTCCTTATTGTTATTATAGTTAATTAATTGTTAGTGAATAAACATTTGATAACAATCTAAAACAATCCAAGAGTTACAAAATTCCTACTTATTAGTTACCAAAATCAACTGATTTTTTATTATCAACTTTCATTATCAACATATATCTTTCCAGTAACAAAAAAATCTCTCTTTTGCCAATTGTGGTGTAAGTCTTCTTTTTATCTCCTTTATAAGGTTTTTATAGACTTCTCTCCACACTTTAAACTCACTGTTTAGGATTTATATCCAAGTTACTCTTGCCAATACCATAGCATGTATATTTTGTTAAACAATGTCCATTAACATTTCCTTGTTGTTATTATAATTGGCTAAAAATCATTTACTATTTATGCCCCATCTCCTCTCATCAGCCCCCCCTCAAAAAAACCTTACACATTTATAACAAGATCTAAATGAAAATTTGTTAATAAAATTTATAGGTCTTTTTCCCAAGTCACAATTTACAATTTATATCCAAATTTCTTTTACTAAATTGCCAATACATGTATATATCCTTATGCTGTATCCATTATCATTTCATTATTATTATTTTGGTTAATTAATTGTTAGCGAGTAAACATTTAAAAACAATCGAAAACGATCTAAGAGTTACAAAATTCCTACTTATTAATCACCAATAATAAAAAACTAATTTTTTATTATCAACTTTCATTGTCAACAAAACCGTCTTATCTCTCTTGCCAATTGTGGAGTCAGTCTTCTTTTTATCTCCTTTATAGGGTTTTTATAGGCTTCTCTCCGCACTTTGTTGGTTGAAGAGTTTCTCAGATAATCTCATTGCCCACCAGTTGCTACTAAAGTTAACTTGTCTTTGGTTGTCAATCTTGCTTCTGAAAAAAATTCTCTTCTTATGTCTATCATCATTAGTATTTTTTTCTTTGTCCTGGAATCTGGGCTAGAGCTCCAATTCGTCGAATTCCCTTTTCCATATTCCCTTCTTTCCATTTTCACCCACATTTGCTCCATTAATAAATTCATCTATTTTCTTAACTTTATCTTCTATATCTTCATTCTCCCCTTTAATTTTGGGGGCTCCAACCCCATCATCTTTTGCTGTGAGGAAGACTAGTCTTTCCAACTTCTTCTCAATTCTCTCATATCCTTCCAATAGATTTTGAATTCCAGCCAAGATATTTTGGAATTTTAAGGTTTCCTCATCTAAGTATTGATCCATGTTTCCAATACAGAAGATAGAGAAGAAAAAAAACTAATAGCGACTGCCACTCTAGTCTTCCAGGCCTCTCTTACTTTTATTTTAAATTGACTTGAACACAAGTTCTTTTATACTCTTCAAAGGGGAAGGTTTCTTTCTTTCTTTCTTTCTTTCTTTCTTTCTTTCTTTCTTTCGTGCTTCCTTCCTTCCTTCCTTCCTTCCTTCCTTCCTTCCTTCCTTCCTTCCTTCCTTCCTTCCTTTCCCTGTCAAAATAATTCTCAGAGGCACCTGTGAAAATAGTTCGTGCCCTTGGTTCTTTATCAGTTTCTGTAAACAAGTTGCAAACCCTTCAGCTGCAAAGTTAGTGAAGTCAAATAAGAAGAGAGATACGTTGTTTCAAAACCCCCAGCTTCTGACCTCTGAGTGGCAGTTAATTTTCACCTTCTATAGGAAACAAAGTTCTTTAGATTTCTTTTAGTGTGATTTAATAACAAGAACAGGAAGAATTGTTAAAATAAAAAGGAATGTTTTAATCTAGAAGTCAAAAAATAAAGCAACAAGAAGCAGAAGAAAAAAAATCCGTTCACTTTAAGAGGAGAGATGAAGAACATTATGAGCATTTCAATCCACAAAAAATAGTTACAAAGAAAAATAAAAACTTTCCACAGTGATAAGGATCTAATTTGGCTTTAAAGAAACATTTCTTTGGGCAGTCTTTAGCAAAATAAAAAACCTCACCAGAAGGACTCATTTTCTCTTTTCACTTCTTTCCTTCCGGAGCGTCCTGATTTCATCAGCCTAGGGGCTGCCTGTTTACTGCTGGCTTGAAGCACTTCCCTTGGGTTGATCAGGGATTTTGCGATATCCCTGAGACCAGCAAGGCTTTGTCTTCCTGATCACCGTCTCTATGGGATGGTTTAGGTCTCAATGGCCCTCCAGCGCAAAAGTGTCAACGGCGGTCTCAGAGTATCGAGACAGCACATTGTAACATCACAACGTGGCTCCTCCTTCCCCCTAAATTATTCAGTTTTTAATTGTTTAATTTTATTGATTAAATTGCACACTGCCCAGAGCAACTCTCTGAAGGAGATGGGCAGTTAAGAAGTATGAAATATAAATAGATAAATACCTTCGCAGTCAATAAACCCAGTTCTTTTAGATAACAGCAACTGCAATATGTAAAACCAATTTGAAATTTCTTAATTTCTGGATTCACAGTTCCTCACATTCTGTATAGTTTTGAAATTGAAGCTCTTACAAAACGTACTCAGAGAATACACATTGTGCCCTGTTTTTATTCAAATTTCTATGTAACTGTCATGCTTTTCTTTATGTTGAAAAGGAATATAATAATGGAAAAGAAGCATTTGCTGAAAGGAAACAGAACATTATTCAGATCCTGGTTCTGCTTGTTACCACTATATCATCTGGTGGATTTTATCTCCGAACCTTATGCTGATCCATTCGACTGTCTTCTGGGAACCTTTCATAGACTGAACAACTTGAGAATTGACCCTCAAAACTGTCAGGTTTGTTCTGATTTCTAATTAACATTTTTAATTATCTTTGTCTGATGATGGCAAGGGACAAATATCAGAGGCTCAACTTACATTCGGCCCATAAGTTTGTCATTACTCCTTATGTGAAGTATGCACCAGCAAGTATGAGAACTTGATTTGTCTAACCTATTCCAGTAAATTGGTCCATTAAGGCCTGACTTAAAGATTTGGCGTCAATTTGACATACCAAATTGCTACTTTTGGCTTCAGGGTAGAATAACCTACCTTGATCAAAACATACTGTTTGCCTTTGATATCTTGGGCTCACAATACAGGTAGTCCTTGACTTACAACAATTCATTTAGTGACCATTCAAAGTTACAACAGAACTGAAAAAAGTGACTTACGACCATTTTTCACACCGTTGCAGCATCCTAATGGTCACCTGATCAAAATTCAGATGCATGTCATCTAATTCATATTTATGACCCTTGCAGTGTCCTGGGGGTCACGTGATCTCCTTTTGTGGCCATCTGACAATGGGGAAGCCAAATTCACTTAACAGCCATGTTATTAACTTCTGAATGATTCCCTTCACAACTGTGGCAAGAAGAGGCATAAAATGGGGCAAACTCACTTAACAAATGTTTTAACAATATAAATTTTGGGCTCAATTGTAGTTGTAACCTGAGGACTACCTGTATGCATCACTCACATCTGGAAGGGCCCCATATTAACAGTAGGTTGCAAGGGGCTTTATTCTTATCAGGGTAGTACTGTATGTCCTGGCATATGTCATAGAATTTCATTTATGTGAATACTTCCTCCCCAGTGGAAGGAATACTCATTCACTTGGGTAGTAATCAGTCAGATTTGGCAGTCGCAGGCAAAAGTAGGTAAGCATCATGAGCTAATAATAAGATACCCTGTACCCTTAAGGAGATACACAGCACAGAATTCTCTTTTTGAAACACAGTGGTTCCCAATATTTCTTGAGGGTTATTACCCCACTAGGCAGAACAGACGAAGCATTCAGCTCCAGGAAGGCTAAAACTACCTTAATTGGTATAAAAGCAGAATCTTGGAAGATTGACTGTGCTGTACTTTTCCCCTCTGATGCTTCAATGAATTAAGGGGGTATCTGCCTGAGCCACTTCCAAATATTCATCCATCCATCCAATTTCTAGAGACCCCCCCCATCTCAAACAAGTGTCACTAGGTGGTGAATAACCCAGTAAGAGAAACTCTTTAAGTTTGCTGTTTTATCTGTCCTAGATACCAGTCAGTTGCCAAGTCTCTGAATTTTGATCATGGTGCTATGGGGCTGATGCTACAGTCATAAGTGCCATTGTAACTTTGAACTGTCACAAAATGAATGGTTCGAAGCCGAAGACTACCTGTATCCACTTTCAAATAAACTTTCCAACCAAGAGAAAAGAAGGGGAAAAATCATATTTGTTGAGGTTCTCAATGGAAACATTTTGTTTCCATTGCTGCTTTCCATAGTGCATGCTTGCAAAATGATGAGCAGAGTTGTGGTAGCTGGTCATCTGTGACTCTCTCAAGAGGGTTCCCTAAGTCTTTCCTCTATAATCCCAATTGTTGCAACCTCCATTGCCACCATTCTGTACAGAGAAATGCCCTCTCAACATCTTTCTCTCAGAAAGAGGTGGTATGTTAGGAGCACTAGTTTCTCCTCTTGCCCATTGGTAGATAATAGTGCGTTGTAAGCTCCATTCTCTGGCAAAATGAGTGCATGGGTTTCAGAAAGAAGATGCAAGTGGTTACATAGATTAAGTTTAGGTAGCTAATGGAGAATTACTCGCAGGTAAATGAGAGCAGAGGAAAGTCTCATTACTACATATACTTGCAGATAAGCCCTTCCACGGGTAAGCCAAATATTTTTTTTGTCGGTGTTTTACAACTAAAATTCTTGATTTATCCAACGTTTATAAATGTGCAGTATTTATGTTTAGATCCATTAATTGTCCAAGTCTTCTCTAGGACAGGATGTACTTCTTACAAATGGAGGTATTCAGATGCACGACAACACACACAAGCGCACAAAACCATACACACACACACCAACCAATCACTTTAGGCAATAAACTGTACAAAGTCGGTTGACTGGGAGATGTTTGTCTACAATATTGATTCTTTTTAATTGGATCTTTTTTCTCTGTTTTAGGATGTAGAAAAGCTGTTAAAAAAATTGTTGCACATCCTGTCAGAAAAAAATATGTAAGTAAAATGTGCATGTACTTTTTTTAAGCATTAATTTAGAACATGCCTCACTGAAGTAAACAATAGAAAAATTGTTAGTGAATCACTTATGTAGCTTTGTTTTGTCGAGCTGAAAATGGTAACCCATGATTTGGGGTCCTCAGGTATTTGAGGAGATACTTGATTTAATCGGGTATTGGAAAAGTAGCTGATGTTTGTGCAGTTTCTAGAGAGAGCATGCTCAGAAACCACCATTTGCAAAGCTGACCTGCTGATCAATTGTGGCATAGCCTTAGAAGGCAAAATGGCCTATGTGGCCCTTGCTGTCGGAAGGAAATATGATGCCTCTGTACACGATAAAGTGCTCCATCAGATGGATTGATCATGATCCCCAAGCTAGTCATAAAAGATTACATGCTATTTTAATAATCATAAACATTAATGTATAAAAACACTTTAAGAGAAGTTAGAAAGATTAATTTGTTTTGTTTACTAATATTTGTAAGCCATTTTTGTGTGTGACAGTGCCATGATTAGCATTTCATGTTTGGGATATTTCTACTAGAAAAGGAGAATTGGAGACCATTAGAACAAAGTAGGAAGTGATTTTGAGGAAAGGAAAAAAAATGACCTCACTCTTCCTTCCTATAGAGCAGGGCTATCAAACTCCCAGCCCATGGGCTGGATATGTTACGTGCTGGCTACGTCCAGTTTAGCGAAGGGGAAAAAAGTCCTGATACGTCACGCTGCTATTATGACATGAGTTTGACACCCCTGCTATAGAGGAATCCCACTATAGAGTATGATATTGCATGGACACCCCGCTCCCTGCCCCCATTTTTTGACATCTGCCTGCTGCCATTGCTGGCTCTCTATTGAGGAATACCGAGTCATTCAGGGAGGAGGAATCAGGCAGGGGATTAATCTTGAATTGTTGCACAACTGCAAGAGACCCAGACACCACCTCCCCCAAGTTCCATGGAACCATTCCTGTCTGCTCCCAAGGGAAGACAAGCAGTCTGGGGAAATTCCTGTACAGTAGGTAAAATGCAATACCAACTTGAACCTTTCACGGTTGGCTCTATTGCTTGAGCTTGACACCTTCCCCCACTTTCCAGCGCCCATCCTTGCCAGCCCAACTGATACCCTTGCTGGCCCTCTATGCTGTCTTTGTCAGCTCCCCCACGGTCCTTGCCAGTCCTTCCATGCTTCCCAGCGCTTGCCCACAGCATCTCCCCAATTTGCTGCACTCCTTATCTGGGGCTCCTGCCTCTTTCTCCTTAATGACCCACCCAGTCCTAGGGTTATGCTGGCATACAGGACTACTGTCACTAAGTGATGCAATCACTTTATGCTGTGCTTTACATTTGCATCCCTTATCAGTGGCAATTGCTTTTATTTCAATTATAATTGACCCAATTGCTGTGGTAATCCCAAGACTACCAGTATTTTGTTAGGGCTCCCCTTAACTTTGATAGTAGGCCACTGTTCCAGGTGAGGCACACCTTTGGAAAATTATGAATGAATGGTGTTCATATTCACAAAATGACTTCTATAGAAGACTTCCTAATTCAAAGAATCAACTATGGGGATGTGTATGACTGGCATACTTTTAATGTGCATTGGTGGTGTCTCTTGATTGCAAAAAATATATAAACTTTCTGCAATTCAGTACAATTCAGAAAGAAGATTGGAGATGCTCTGCTTCTGCCTGTCTAAAAGTTCATGGGATATGCAGCAATCGGATTCAAGAAATATCACAATACAAGTTATTAGCTACAGCAGTTGAGATTGTTTCAACAATTCTTGCACTCGTACCATCAGAGGTAAGCTTCTCCCTCTTGCCCTTTGATAATTCGTTAAGACAAGTGTGGAAAAGGCTTTCTTGATCCCCCTGAAACTGACTAGAAAAACAGAATAACAGAGTTGGAAGGGTTCTTGGAGGTCTTCTAGTCTCACCCCTGGTCAAGCAGTAGACCCTATCCATTTCACACCTAGGGGGAATTCATTGGAACAAATAGCTTTGGTGATGTAGTTATATGAAAACATCACTGTTTTTGAGTACTTCTGGCAGATAAAAGTCCTTGACTTACAACAGTTTGCTTAGTGACTTTTCAAAGTTAACAGCAGCACTGAAAACAGTGACTTATGATCAATTTTCACACTTAACAACCACTGCAGCATTTTCAGGGTCACGTGATCACAATTCAGACGCTTGGCCATTGAGTCATATTTATGACGTTTGCAGTGTCCTGGGGTCATGTGATCACCTTTTGTTATCTTCTGACAAGCAAAGTCAATGAAGAAACCAGATTCATTTAACAATGTGTTACTACCTTAACAACTGCAATGATTCACTTAACAACTATGGCAAGAGAAATTGGGCAAAATTCACTTAACCGCTATCTCATTTAGCAACAGAAATTTTTGGACTCAGTTGTGGTTGTAGGTTGATGACTTCCTGTAAAGTATTTTAAACTTCACAAAGTAATTTGGCTTGAAATTCACATCCCTAATGTGATGATAACAGTTGGACTATTATCAAACCTGGCATAGATTTGATACAGATTAGGGGTATACTGAATCTAACCTAACTTCCCCCCCCCCTTGTCTGTATTTCCCTCCCTTTGAATTGTGAGCCGCCCTGAGTCCCTCCGGGAATAGGGCGGCATATAAATGCAATAAGTTCAATTCAATTCAATATGTATTATTCCCCGCTTTGATGTTCAGAAGATACTGTATAACCATAGAGATTATGGTTTTCCTTTCCATGGTCAAATTTCACAGATCTCAGTAGGCTGCACAGTGGATCATTCTGTGATGCCTGAGATACCCTGCCAAGCATTTTAGGATTATAGCTGAAATAGTAGAGAGTCCCATTGGCAAGCTTAATCATAGGGGACCTAGGAAGTATGCCTTCTCTCTTGTGCCCCTATCCTATGGAACAGCATCCCCACCTGTGATAGAGGAACCTCTTTCCCCGGAAATTTCAAAAAGCTCTTCAAATCTAGGCTTTGATCCTAGGCTTAGTGTTAATGTGTTGGTTGGTGCCATTGTGCTGAATTGGGCTGCATTTTAAAGATTGTTTTGGTCCGAGTTATTTTATGCTTTTAATTATTTTAATTTAGTACTATATTTTGTAAGCCACCCAAAGTTAACTTGAATGGGTATCTATAAAAGTAATCCATGATTTATGGCTGTTCTGCAGCATCCCATGGTCACGTAATCGCATTTTATCATATTTTGCTGAAAATTGGCATTTACTGTAGGCGTTTGGCAAAACTGGTCCATAGTAAAAAATTGGTTTGCTTAGTATCTATGGTGTTCACTTAATGACTGAAGCAGTCAATTTATTGACTTTGATGTCTGCAAAAAAGTTTGTAAAAATCAGGTCAATCACATGAGTGACCCATTCTATGACCATAATGGGAAGGCTCCATTACAGTTGTAGTTTGAAGACTACCTATATTAAATCTACTTTTATTATTACAGTTCATCTCAAAGTCAGCCAGATACTTAGATTTGATTTGGCCTTTTAGGTGTCCATCAAGTCCTTCCCAAGGACCTGAGATAGACAAATGTGTTTGGTGTTGTTGCTATTAGTGGAGATGGGTAACTGCCTCTAAGTGGATTTTCCTCTCTTAAAATGTTACTTGTGCTCATTCAAGAAACGGGTTTCCCTTCTCATTCAACAAATTATATTTTCCTTTTCATATGACAGGTTTCCGAGTTTGCCATAGTATTCAACAGTGTTTATAAAACTACTAGCAATTGGTTTTATAATTCTCTTCCGAAATCTCTGCTGGAAAAAGGACGAATTGTGTTTTCTTCGAAAAAGGAACTTGAGGTTTGTGTTTTGGAATTGCACTATATCTACATTTTATATAGAACATTGTGATTTACAGCTTTCTTTTTATTTTAACAGTAGTTCTAATTTTCTTTTCCTAGTCATTTTTATATCAGTAATCCTTACTGAAAAGATGCATAATTAAACATGCATTTAATGCATGAATTTTTGCAGTGTACATTGTGAAGTGATTCAGCATCTCTGTTGAACATCTAGCGGCTAGATTCTAGCCTATCAGAGAGGCATCTGTCACCCACCAGTTGCAATACTTTTCTCTGTTCTTTACAAGTCTGCAGAGTGTTACTTCAGAAAAATTAGAGGGCACAGAAAAGACGAGACCAAAGTTGAAAACTAATCTAATTTATCCTAGAAATTATGAACATTGTTTTCATAATTACTTCCCTGAAGTCATAATAGGATCTCAAATTGTAGTTTCCTTCAGGTTTGAAGATGGAATTTAACCTAACATTACATCTTTAGGTTTAGGTTTCCAATTGTTTCTCCTTTTATTATAGCTAACTGATGATTCATACCTTAAAAAGCATGTATTCTTTTCTAATAGATGATGAAGTATTCTAGCATTAAACTTACATGTTTCCATTTGAGCGAAATAAATACTCTCATTCCTACTTCTGCTTTAAACATTTTTTCATTTGTGGCTTTAAAATGTAAAATAATGTTTTCTTTGTAGGCATGGGATCACTTTTTGAAAATAAAGTTTCCTAATAGCAGTACTTCGGAATATTGGAAAGAATCTTTGATTTCAATTTTGAAAATGAGAATTAAACAGGTATGTAGATATATAGTGTTATATGAACGAGATATTAATTTGCTTTTACTAATTAATTGAGATGTAGATGGGCATAACCTATTTGAAGTGTATGGAAAGCTTTTATATAATAGTTTTGTGACATGTGTCTTCATTTATTGTCATTAAACCAAGTTAGTCTGATCACTATCATATCTGGCAAAACTGCTTGGAGTTTCTAGCATCAACAAAATACGGTTTGGGACAAGAATGAATCACTACAGTAATATAAACTTACCATTTGTTTTGAGCTGATGTGTGGTTGTACAGGTTGTTGCTCAATCTGTTCAGCAATAAATGGTTAAAGTATGTCTTGGCACAACTACACAATTCAAATCAGTAGTTGGCTTTGCTTCTACAATCCATCTTTCTTAACCTGGTTTCCTCCAGATGTCTGATGACTATAATTCTCAGGCATTACTGGGCTCTTTAATAGTTAATATGTCTGTAAGAGTCTCTAAATTACCTGAACCAAGTCTCTTATTACACTCTTTCTTGTCTAAGACGTGTTTTGGGAAGAAAATGCATTTTTGGTATGCTTTATTGAGATCTGATGAGAGTGCTGCATTCCTGGGTTTCAGGTTCTTCCCCAGCAGGATGAAGGATATCAAATCTTGGAGAGATTTTGCCTGTTGCTAAGGGCACTGTACCAGAGATAATGGGATATAAATACCTCTACGTAAAATTGGTTGAGGGGACAACTTGAGTATCTTTCTACTGCCATGATGACGAACCTCTGGCACATGTGCCACAGGTGGCACGCGGAGTCCTCTCTGCAGGCATGCAAGCCGTTGCCCAGCACACGGACCTCCTGCTGACCAGCTGATTTTTGGGTTTCCCCTGCAGGCGAGAGAGGCACACACATACCTTTCTCCTCACTTTCTGCAGCCTGTGCCTTCCCAGATCATGGGAAGTCTCCAATACCACTCTGAGAACAAATCAAGGGGTTCACAGAGGACATCTGTCATGATGGTTGATGCACTAGAACAGTGATGGCTAACCTTTTTTTCCTTGGGTGCTGAAAGCACACGCGCATAGGCGCTGTCACGCACAGTCGCGTGCCAACACCCATAATGCAATGCCCCTCCCACATGCCCCACCCCCTGCACATCCACACAATCCCCACACACATGCTCCACCCCACATGCATGTGTGCGCAACCACCACCCCCG
This sequence comes from Thamnophis elegans, assembly GCF_009769535.1. Taxonomy (NCBI): domain Eukaryota; kingdom Metazoa; phylum Chordata; class Lepidosauria; order Squamata; family Natricidae; genus Thamnophis; species Thamnophis elegans. Next base: position 46,841,677 of record NC_045542.1, on the reverse strand, counting down.
CTCACCCTGCAGAATGGCCCGCAACATCCCCCCTTTTGGGGGGAACACTGCAGCGGGGAGGGAAAGCCTCCCATCCCAAAACAGTACTGGGGAGGGGGAAAAAGCCTCCCATCCCAAAACAGTGGTGAGAGGGGGGAAAGCCTCCCCTTTCCTCCTCTCAGTGCTGTTTTGCGAAGGGAGGATTTTCCCCCTCCCCAGTGTTGTTTTGCAAAGGGAGACTTCTCAAAAAAATGCTGAGAGTGGGGAAAAGCCTCCCTTCTCAAAGCAGTGCTGAGAGGAGAAAACGCCTTGCAACTCAAAACAGTGCTGCGGGGGAATCTCCGGAGTTTTAGCGACGTCAATCTCCATACTCTGGATTGGTTGAAATAGGCTCAGAAGTTCATGGTCTCTGTGGCAATCATGTACATGTCCCAAATAGCCTCTGGTACAACACATATAAGTGGCAAGTTTAGATCTCAGTTTCATATCTGAGCAGATAGTTGGTGACTTGTCTATGCAGAACATCTGGTTTCAGTTCGAATGAAGCACCTGACATAAACAAGCATGGCATTTCTTCCAAACTACCGTATTTTTTGGAGTGTAAGACGCACCCTTTTCCCTCAAAAAAGAGGGTGAAAATCTGGGTGCGTCTTATACACTGAATACAACATTTTTGGCCTCCCGCATCCCCGCCCCCTTTGCAAAAATGGCCATGCATAGCTTTTAGGAGGCTTCCAGAGTGCTCCTGGGGGCTTGGGAGGGCAGAAATGAGTGATAAATGGCCCGGCTTTTGTTCATTTGTGCCCCCCAGCCCCAAGGAGCACTCTATAAGCCTCCTAAAGGTTATGCATGCCCCTTTTTGACCCCTTTTTTTGTGAAAAACGGGCCATTTTTGGGAGGTCTGCAGAGTGCAAAAACTTTTTAAAATTTGCCTCTTCAAAATCTTATACTATGCGTCTTATTACTCTGAAAAATATGATAATTTCCTCTCCCTTTCCATGAGCTTAGGCAGTTGAGGTCTACAAATGTAGACAAATGCAAATGCAGCACCTCCTTGCCCCCTTGAAATCCAGTCAGTTCATACCTTCTATAGCAATAGCAATAGCAGTTAGACTTATATACCGCTTCATAGGGCTTTCAGCCCTCTCTAAGCAGTTTACAAAGTCAGCATATTGCCCCCAACAACAATCTGGGTCCTCATTTTACCCACCTCGGAAGGATGGAAGGCTGAGTCAACCCTGAGCCGGTGAGATTTGAACAGCCGAACTGCAGAACTGCAGTCAGCTGAAGTAGCCTGCAGTGCTGCATTTAACCCCTGTGCCACCTCAGCTCTTCTAGGCTTTAAGGAATTATTAAACATTAAATTGTTAAGAGGATGAGATTTAAAGATGTTACCATCTATTTTATTTCTTTTAAAAAATAATTTTATTTGTGGCTTAATGTTTGAGAACTGCTTAATTATTGTATAATATTAATTGTATGATGGACATTTTGTGTGTGTATGTGATTGTAACCCTCTGAGATTCTCTCAAGTATGCCATTTAAAAAATAAATATATTAAGTGACTATAAATGCCCAATTATTGTAGAAAGACTATTGCAAAAAATAATAGTATATGGTGCCCTATGTCCTATTTCCATCCTGAACAAGGAGAACAACATTTTATATATTTTGAAAAATAATTTATTATGTTTAGGTCTTATTGCCATAATCACAAATTCTTCTTTTCTATGTCTCTACTTTGGAGACTATAAATATTTTGTAATACCAAATTATGCTTTGCTTTGATGTTTTCTAATTAGGAAGGAGCAATCGAACAAATTAAAATCTACTGTAGTCACTATGAAGAAATTCAAAAATTCAATCCTGTGATTTTGCAAGTATTTGAAAGTTGTGCCCTTGAGGCTATTGATTCAGCATACCAGGTAATTTTTTTTTGTAATACCAGGTAATTTATCTAATATCTGTCTAATCTTTCAGTAAGTAGCAATGGTTGTTATGCTTCAGTTAGTCACAGATTAAAGCAATGTAACTTCCAGACATATGCCATCCTCTCCTTCCAAGTCGGCTGATAAGTGCATTGTCTATACTAGTGATAGTGAACCTTTTTTGCCTCGGGTGCCAAAAGCATGCGTGTGCGCTATCACTTGCGTGCCCACCCCCATACTTTAATGCCCCCCATGCCATGACCCCCGCGCATGCACGGGTGACCCCTTGGCTGCCCCGTGCATGCGTCCATTGCTTTTTTGGAGTCTGGGGAGAGTGAAAACACCCCCCACCCCCTGGAGGCCCTCCAGAGGCTGGAAACAGCCTGTTTTCCGACTTCTGGTAGGTCTGGTAGGTCCGTTTTTGGCCATTCCCGGGCTCCAGAGGCTTTCTAGGAGCCTGGGGAGGGCGAAAAACAGCCCAACATGGAAACCGGAACTTCAGGAATGAACTTCTGGTTTGCGCATTGGGCAGTTTTTCGCCTTCAGGAAGCTTCCCTCAAGGGAGGGCAAAAAACAGCCCAATGTGCAAACCGGAAGTCCGTTCCCGAACGTCTGGTTTGCTCATTGGGAGTTTTTTGCCCTCCGGAGGCTTCAGGGAAGCCGCCGGAGGGTGAAAAACGGCTAATAATCAAGGCCAAAAATCAGCTTGTCAGTGTGCACATGCATGCTTGAGTTGATAGGGCCATGCCTCGCATGCCCTCAGAAATGGCTCTGCATGCCACAGGTTAGACATCTATACATTTTAGCAGGCAGGACACAAAGAGCAGTATGTTGCCTTGCAAGAGCACCTCAAGATTGTAGCTGAGTTTTCCTCATACTTCTGCGTACAGCCCAAAATACATCAAAACCTGACCTGTATCCTTCTTTTTCCGTTCATTAAATTAGATTTTTTTTTAGTATATATTACCTCTATTTATAGATAATATGTACTAAACTGCTGATTTATTCTGCTGATTGAGTTTTTTAATATTTCCCGTTGAGCATGGATGGCCCTTGTCGCATACTGTTTTTTGTTCCAGAAGTTGATTCTCACTCTTATTACGAATAGGAACTTACATTCACATAATGTGTGTTCTCAGTCCATTTCTAACAGCTATTCAAGGTCATTCTGCTTTTATAAATGAAGATTGGTCAACTTGGGGTAACAGGAACAGTGTCTTTGCTTAGGTTTACATAGGACTAAGGACTGCTGTTTAGTCTTTAGTTTATAGATACAGTATAGAAAAGTTAGATGAAATCCTGCCCATGCACCATGTTCCTGTGTACAAGTAGTTCTCAAATTACGACCACAATTGAGCCCAAAATTTATGTTGCTAAGCAAGACATTGTTAAGTGAATTTGTTAAGTGAAGACCCCATTGTACAACCTTTTTGCTACAATTGTTAAGTGAATCTTTGAAGTTGTTAAATTAGTAACATGGTTGTTAAGTGAATCTGGCTTCCCAATTGACTTTGCTTGCCAGAAAGTCGCAAAAGGTTAAGATCCTGGGATACCGGGCTTCATAAATATGAGTCAGTTGCCAAGCATCTGAATTTTGAACACATGACCATAGGGATGCTGCAACTGTCATAAGTGTGGAAAACGATCATGTCAGGTTTTTCTCAGTGCCTTTGTAACTTCAAATGGTCACTAAACAAAACATTGCAAATCAAGGACTAGCTGTATAAGCCTGCATTTCCATGGACTGGGAATTATCCCTATTGTAAGAGCAGTATCTATCTCAGCAAGTAGAAGAAAAAAATCATATGGAAGGAAAATACATTCCCCTGTGCTTGGAGAATCCAAGCATGGGTTAACTTTGTCCGTTTTCCCAGAGACTGAGGTAAAAAGGACCATGCCACCTCTGCTTGACAGAGCTCACTTTTTTAACTAAGTCCAGCCTAGAGAGCTGCAAATAATTTTTCTCCAGCTCAGTCTAAACAAACGTTATCCATAGCTTATATTCTCCAGTTTTTATTATTTTATATTAATTTGTTCTCAGTTCAAAACCTTTGGCTTCAGGTCTTTCAAATACTTTCCTTGGCTGCAGGTGAATGCACTAGTTTTCCCCGGCCCACCAGTTAGAACCGCCACCACCAAATAGATTTTAAAAGAAAGTTTTTACTTTTTCTTTAGGGCCAAGGAACTCAGCAGCCCGGAGATAGTACCCGATCACCCGGGCTAGCTTCCCAAAGCCACATTTTTTCTTTTCAGCGCTTGGAGAGCCGGTATACTGCTCTTGCACCATTTTTAGGCACTTCAAAAGTCGCAGCGGTTTATTTTGGGCACCAGGAGAGCCGGTACGCTGCTCTCATGCCATTTTAATCATTTGAAGCTTGTGCTTTCCTTTTTCGGCACCAGGAAAGCTGGTTCTCCGCTCTCGCATCATTTTGGATAATTTGAAAGTTACAATGGTTATTTTTGGTGCCAGGCGGGGCAGTACGCTGCTATCACACCAGTTTGGAGCTTGCTTAGCTGCAGTGAGGTTGGAAAGCCGAGAGTTCGTCGCCAGGGCGTTTGCAGTGCTCTGGTCACTCGATCATGTTTCAGGCCAGAATATTTGCTGTGGCTTTGGCTCCTTTGAGTTTTTTTGGATTTCTTGCAGCCCTGCCGGAAACACCTGCCCATTTGTGCCTTGCTGAGGGGCGCCATCACAGTGAGTTCATGGACCTTCTGCACTTCAGAGGCCTGTTTCTTTACCCCTCGTTCTCAAGCCTACTTTGGGGTTTCTTACCCAATAGACAAGCAGGCTTCATTCTATCATTCTATCTCTGGCAGCAGCACTGGGACAGATCTCTCCCCCAGGCTACAACCACCCCTAGAGGCATCTAGTGCCAGGGTGAGCAGACCCACCATGAGGGGCACTTCTTGCAGATCTAGGGCCAACAGCTCCGTGGTTCAGTCCACATCTGCAGCTGCTGACAGAGATGCCAAGAGGAGACAGAGGGCATTGGAGAAACCATTTTCCAAGGCTACCAGGAGTTCAGAGGCCAACAGATCCCCACCAGCATTGGCATTGGAGACTCTCTCCTCATTCACAGCCTGGTTCTCCTGCCACTCTAGAGGCGACCCAAACCTAGCCCATGGCATTACCCTTCTGTAGGGCCTTTCAGCAAAGGAAGTTGGAATGGGGTCCACCCTCCCATCTTATCAGTGGTAGGCCTACCACCCGGCCCAGTGACCAGGTGCTCAGCATCATTCTGAGTCTTCCTCTGGAGGTTTGTGCATTAATTTCTGCAGCTATCTCCCAATGGGCTGAATCGGAATTACAGTGAAGGGGTCAATCTTCTATGCCACTAGCCATGGCCAGGGCCTTTTCAGTACATATACAGTATCCTTCTTCACCATTTCCCTCCCTCCACAGCGAGGATTCACTTGCGGGAGAAGACAATCTAGGTGAACAGGAATTGTTGGAAGATCAGGGGCTCATGCCTGATAGACCTGTTTTCTCTGGACTCTTCTGGCCCACCTTGTTTAAGTCTTTTTTATACAAGGCCAAGACCGCGGCCAATATGGGAGGTCCCAGCTGAGACTTCATTGGGTTTGGATCTGACAGAATGCCTCTTTTCGGAACAAGTCCCTGAACAGGAGGTTATACCATTCCCAAAGCTGTTCCTGGACATCATCCAGAGATAGTGGACCCAGCCTATTTCCATCCATCCCCCTAGCAATGGCTGACTGGAAACTTTACAGGTCCAGACCTGGAAGGACTCCTGGAGATACCGACTGTAGATCCTCAAGTAGCCTCCCTGGCTTCATCTGCTATTGTACCATCTGATGTATCGGAGGGGCTAAAGGCGGAAGACCACAAGACAGAGATGACACTCTGCAAGACACATCAGGCGGCCGTCTTGGCACTTAGAGTGGCTACAGTTGCGTCCTTTTTTAATAGGACTTCCCTGGTTTGGCTTAGACCAGTGATGGCGAACCTTTTTCTTATGGCATGCCAAAATTGTGTGTGCAGCAGAGACTGCAATCAGTTGGCATGCACAGTGGAGCTGAGCTGGGCCTCATGGACACCGAGATCCAACATCTCTTGGACATTCTCACTATTGAGCCAGTTCCATCTGGGCAGGAGGGACTAGAATTTTATTCAATCCTCTCTCTGGTCCTGAAAAGCTCGGGGGCAGGGTGGGGTGGAGAGCCATTCTAGATTTTAAAAAGCTCAACATCCATTTGGCATACAAGCACTTCAAAATGTAATCTATCCTGGGCTGCATCTGTCAAGGTGACGTGCTGATATCGTGCATCAAAGAGGCTTACCTTCATGTACCCATCCATCCGTCTCACAGAAGATTCCTGAGATTTCACTTTACAGGGTGCCACTTCCAGTACATGGCTCTGCAAGTCAAGATCTTCACATCACAATACAAGTCCTTCAGCAACATGGATTTCCTGTGAACCTGCAAAAGAGCCATTTGCAGCTCTCCACCAGTCTACTGCACCTGGAGGCGGTGATAAATACAGAGGCCTGCAATGTTTACTTCTCCCAGGAGCAATGCTACAGTGTCTGGTCATTGGTAAGTCAACTTCAATCCCTTGGTGGTCCTTTCCCAGCTCCTGGGGAAAATGACTTGCTGTTTAGACATTGTTCCCTGGGCGCGACTGCTCGCACGGACCCGCAATGGTTTCTCCTTCCATACCAGAGGGCCGGCAGCAGCAGCTCCAACACCAGAGTTTGCGTATCTCCAAAGGTGCTCCAATCATTGCTCTGGTGGAGATCTCCTGCTCTTCAAAAGGGATGTCTGTTCAGGGAGTCGGACCGCATCATAGTGACATCCGATGCCAGTCTCTTTGGGTGGGGCATCCATACCCAGAGTCAGGTGGCTCAGGGACACTGGAGCCCATAGGAGCTATTAAACAACATAAACTGGTTGGAGCTCCGGGCCACCCACTTAACCCTTTTGACATTTTCAGGAACTGGTGACTGGGTGCTATGTCTTGATCTTCACTGAAAATGTGGTCACAAAGGCTCATATCAACTGCCAGGGGGGCATCCACTCCAGGTCCCTCATGCTAGAGGCAGAACAACTAGGCAGAGTTGCACACCCTCTCCGTCAGGGCAAAGCACATCTCTGGAATTGCAAATGTGCAGGCAGGTTGATTGAGCAGAGCCACAGTGGACTATGTAGAGTGGCATCTCCACCCAGATCTGTTCCAGGAGCTGTCCCACAGGTTTGGATATCTGCCTGTAGACTTGTTCGCTCATCTGACCAACATTCATCTCCCAAGGTTCTTCACCAGGTTTCCGGTACTGGAGGCAGAAGGGGTCAATGGTCTCCGCAGCCCTTGGCCTCAGTGGCTGCTATACACCTTTCTCCACCTTCCCCCTCATCCCGAGGGTCATCCGGAAGGTGCTTGTGGAGAGAACAAAGGTCCTGCTCATCGCTCCCCCTGGCCCAGACATCCCTGGTACACCGACCTGATCAACCTCTCAGTATCCAGGCCCTCGAGAATTCTGGATGACAAGATATCCCTCAGCTGGGGGGGCCTGCTCCGTTTGGAGCCCCAGTGGCTTCAATTAGCCATCTGGCACTTGAAAGGGATATCTTAACGTGTGACAACTTCTACAAGAGGGCCATCCAAACAATTCAGGCCTTTCACCGCACTTATATACAATGTCACCTGGACTACCTTTTGCAGATGGTGCCGCATTGGACACTGCTTCCATGACTGCTTTGATTCCACAATGTTTGGACTTTCTGCAGAACGGGTTGGACAGGGGCCTGACTCCCAATGCCCTTTGTCGACAGGTGGCCACTTTATCAATGGTTCTTTCGGGCGGAGATGGCAATACCCTTGCTCATCATCATCCAAGGGTACATAGCTTCCTGAAAGGGGCATCGAACCTCAGGCCACCCATGGTGCATTGCTACCCATTTGGGACCTATCCATCGTGCTGCAAGCTCTCACTTCCACCCCATTCGAGCCATTACGTACCATCAACCTTCGACTACTGACTCTTTACGTCGCCTTCCTTGTGGCCATTACCTCAGTCAGGAGGATCTCAGAGCTAGCAGCCCTCTCAGTCCACGGAGACCACTGCATTTTACATCCTGACAGAGTTGTGCTACGGTTAGACCCCTCTTTTTTACCTAAAGTTAACTCATGACTTCTTAGGGCCCAGGAGATTATTCTCCCGGATTTCTGTCCATGACCCACACATCATCTAGAGAGGAAGTGGCACCGTCTCGATGTAAGGGGGGCTCTCTGTAAGTACGTCAAATGAATAGCTTCCTTCAGGGAGATGTAATCCCTGTTCGTTTCTTTTCAACCAGCATCCATGGGACAGAAAGTGACTCCTGCCACCGTGGGTTGATGGTTGAAGGCTTGCATAGCCAAGGCCTACAAAATCCAGGCCAGACCATTGCCTAGGTGTATCATGACCCACTCCACCAGGAGTGCTGCCACAACCGCTGCTTGGGTGATGCAAGCTTCAGTTGAAAAAATTTGCAGGATGGCAACATGGTCATCCCTGTTGCCCTTCGTCAGGCATTATAAACTGAACATTTTTGCCTCGGCCGAGGCGTCCTTCGGGCGGCGGGTGCTGCAGAGGGTTCATTCCGACTCCGGGACCCTGGACCAATTTACTTCCCGATCTTGAGACACTATGGTTGGGCATATCCCATGCTTGGATTATCCAAGCAGCGCATAGGAGAAAGACCGTTGGCTTACCTGAACTTTGTGCGCTATGGGAGAATCCAACCCCACCCTTGTGACCAGTCGGGTCCAGGGTCAGAACACAACTTACCATCAGTTTCCATCTCAACAGGATTTACCTTCATATTTCCATCTCTTGGACTGACTGCGCCTTCGTTTAAAAAAACTGAACTCTGTCGAGCAGAGGAGGCGTGGTCAAGACCTTTTTTTCCTAACTCAGTCTCTGGGCAAATGGACAAAGTTAACCTATGCTTGAATTCTCCCACAGCGCACATAGAACGACCATTCAGGTAAGCCAACAGTGTTTTTTGGCGGGGAAGTCCCATTACATGATAAACTGAATTTTGTGACAATCTTGATAGAGCTGCAGAATCATTGTATGATACATTGAATTTATTACTGCCTAATACTACATTCTTTTTTTCTATGCCTTTTCTAGAAACAACAGAATCTGCTTGAGTTGATATCTAAATATGATCTGAAGAAGCTGGGTAAAATTATATCTGCTGCCATTATAAAATCCTGGCCAAAGGATGATACAGGGACACCTTCGAAAGATTTTCAAAGTGTACTAAAACACATGTTTGAATGTCAGGAGAGCAACTATATATTCACTTTCAATCGTATGTAAATCATTTACAAAGTCATTTTTATAGTCTGAGGGAATAGTTAAACGGTCAAAGTAGCTACATAACAGGAAATAGCTACATAATATGGAATAATGCAGGAGTTGTATTGGATATTTGATACATTTGGATATTTGATACATGTATATTGTATGAAATCATGAGAAAATAGCAATCTGCTTCATGAATGTTCATTGATATTTTGATTGAAAGAAAACATACTATTTTTTTTTTTAAAAAATTCCCCTTTGGCAAAATAATAGAGTTATATCTGTGTACAGGGCTAAAAAATGAGAAATAGGAATGTAAGTGAGATAGGAAAGTAAGAATTCTTGACTTTGTGGCTGTAATTGAGCCCAAAATCATAGTCATATACTGAGGTGGTTGTAATGTGCCTTTCTACATGACCTAACCCAGCCTAATGACTGCACCCTGGCTTTTCCAGGTGTGATTGTTGTGCACAGTGGGAGACTGACACTTTCCCTCCATGCACAGAAGGGAACTACAGCATTGGACTGTGGAAAAGCATTCAGATCTTGGTGATCCGAGCTTTTTCTCCAGCCCAGGGGCTTCATTCTCCTCCTGCCTGCTGGAAGACACTTCACCCCACGTGGGGCAAAATCAATCTTGTCAGGCAGCATTTTTGTTGTTAAAGAGGTTGGGTGAAAATGGATGGGTTTTTTTCTTCTTCTTTGGTATCTCCCTTTCTTTGCTCAAAAAAGGAGCAAAAAAACTGCTTGCCAGTGAGACTCAACTCTCTACAGCAAGCAGGTTTTTTGCTGCCCCTTTAAGAGCAAAACTCCTCCTGACAGAGAAATTTGAATGTTTTTGCTGTCAAGGAGGCTGGCTGAAAAACAGTCCTTTTTTTCAGCAAGCCCCTCGAAAAGAGTACAGGCACAGGGTTTCCAGGGGTTGCTAGCAGGGAAGCCTGCAAATGGTGATCACACTTGCAGGGTGCTTGGCGACTTGTCATAAGCTCCCAGATTGCAGCCATGTGACCATTATTGTAGTCATATGATCATGGGGCCTTCATTGGCTGTAAGTTTGGACACAGATCGTAAGTCCTTTTAGCGCTGTTATAATTTCAAATCGTTGCTGAACTAATTATCATAAGTCAAGGACTACCTGTAAGTCATTTTTCATGGAATTGTTTTCAGGTGACAAGAAGAAAGCTAACTTGAGCAATTTAATTCCCCCAAATCTTATATATATATATTATTTTAATATATTTAATAGGTGCAGAAGTAAGCCAATTTACTGATGAAGCTCGATCGTTAATGACCCTTACTGAAAATATGTTTGAAACTGCTGTTAAAGAACTTGAAACAGGCCATATTCTGATTAAGCATTTGGACTTAATTATAAAACATAAGAAACAATTCATAAGTAAGTATCTTTTACTTATACAAATGGAGAGAGGGATAAATTGTATAAATGTAGTTTAATTACGTACTTAATTGGGTGTTATGAATAATAGATAACCAGGACAATAAAGAAATATATAGTTTGTTTTTACTGTCATCTTAGAGTAGACAGTACTGCATTTTAACCTCTGCACCATGGTGGTAGAGTGGTTAGAATGCAGTACTGCAGGCTACTTTTGCTGACTGCCAATTGCTAGCATTTTTGCAGTTTGGCCGTGATCGGCTCAAAGTTGACTCAGCCTTCCATCCTTCCAAAGTCGGTAAAATGAGGACTCAGATTGTTGGGGGCAATATGCTGACTCTGTAAACCGCTCAGAGGGTGCTGGAGAGCACTGTGAAGCAGTATCTACCGTATTTTTTGGAGTATAATACACACCTTCCCCCCGCCTTAAAAGAGTGTGACAATGTTGGTGCATCTTATACACCGAATACAGCCATTTTTGGCCTTCCGAAGCCCCACCCCCACATCCAATTTTCGCGAAAAATGGGTGAAAAATTGAGGCGTTTTTGCATTTCCCCAGCCCCCAAGCAGCACTCTGCAGGCTTCAGCAGGGCTGGGGGAAGGCAAAAATGCCTCCATTTTTTCTTCAACTGAAGGAAGCTTCTTGGCTGAGAAGCAAAACTTCTTCAAGGAAGAACTAAAAAACTCCAGTTGCCTCTTGAAAAAGCACCTTTGGGACAACCACGTCCTGAACGCCGGAGAAGCTCCATAGGCATTTTGTTAAGTGAATTTTGCTCCATTTTATGACCTTCCTTGCCACAAATTTTAAGTGAATCACTGCCGATGTTAAGTTAGTAACACGGTTGTTAAGTGAATCTGACTTCCCTGTTGACTTTGCTTATCAGAAGATCATAAAAGGGGATCACATGACCCTGTGACAGTGCAACTGTCATAAATATGAGTTGCCAAGTGCCTGAATTTTAATCATATGACCATGGGGATGTTGCAATGGTTGTAAATGTGAAAAATGGTCATGATTACCTTTTTCCAATGCCATTGTAACTGAAGAGTCACTAAATGAACTATAAGTCAAGGACTACTTGTAGTTTGTTTATTTGTACTTCAGCTCAGGCTACAAAATGGAGTTGGGAGGATTCACTTTGTTCTTTCAGACTTCTGTCTAATCCTCCCTCCCTCCCTCCCTCTGAGGAGAGTGACTGATTAGCTATATTAGATACTGAGCCATGGATGCACAGTGGTTAGAATGCAGTACTGCAAGCTACTTCTGCTGACTGCCGGCTGCCTGCAGTTTGATTCTTACCGGTTCAAGGTTGATTCAACCTTCCATCCTTCTGTGTTTTGTAAAATGAGAACTCGGATCATTGGGGGCAATATTCTGACTCTAAACTGCTTAGAGAGGGCTGTAAAATACTGTGAAGCGATATATAAGTCTAAGTGCTATTGCTATTATATATTAGTGTGTTATATTAGAGTGGCTTTACTCTCATTTCAGAAATATTATTCTTGTACTCCTTACTATACTGTATGTATGTTCTGCTCCTTGGGGCCTCTAGTTGATTCCCATTTTTAAAAAAATTATGAAAACACTGAATGTATGGGAAAATTGGAACAGGAAATGGTCTAGGTATGAAATGGCCACAGATTGACCTATTCTAGAAAAAAAAGACATATTACTCGAATGCCCCATAGAATCTCCTTCCAAAGAATACTAAACTTTACACATTGTGAGCATTTTGGCATTTTAGAGTTTCAGGATTATTGCTATCGTGATTTTATGATACACCTGTTTATCTGTTGCCTAAATGGTTTAATGTTTTATATTGTTTAAAGATTTTTGACTATGCACTGTCTGATGAATCCTTTAATCTTCTAGTGCAATGTATGTATGTATATATAAAATTCCCATTTTTGATTACAGAATGCACGGAACAATCACTCCCAAAGGAATTACTGGAAGGACTGAAATTAGAAGAAGTTGTAGATCTGAGACGAAAGGAAGTATTGCATATCAAGAGGGAGCAAAAATATTTGGGAGTCCTCTTGGATATGCTGAGGAAGGTTCAGTGCTACTTAAAAGGTATATTTTTAAAAATGACAATCATTTTAAAATCAGTGTTTATAGTTTCTTCTGCAAATTGTTATCTGATACTTCTTTGCCATTATTGTTAATATCCTCCTAAAATAGAGCTTGAATATATGGAAGGTTGAATGGGAAAGCAACTGAAAACGTGAGAGAAATGGAATAATAATGCAGATATGAAAACATAAACTCTTTAGATTGGTGCTCTAAAATAAATCTTTGGGCAGGTTATATCAAATGCTTAAATGAACTGAAAATTAATATGGTCCAATCTATATTTTTCCCTCTTTTTAAAGTGGATTTAACTGAAGTGGAACAAAAGCACAGCAAAAATCTGGCAGAGAAAACTTTGGATGATGTTGTGAAAGTGAGAGGACACACTTCATGCAATGATGATAGAATAGAGACCCATCTCCATTTGAGTGAAGGACTGAAATCTGTATCTGAAGTTTTCTGTGTTTATAATGCTAGCCACATTTTCTTGCATTGCTGGGAGGAAGCAGCCAAGATGCTGTGGGAAAACATGGAGGATTCAGGCACAGAAGAAACTCTAGCTATAGAGGATGTGTTTGATTGCGTATTTGATCCTTGTTTCAAGAAGTTCCAAAGGATTTATGACAGCTTGAAATTGGGAGACCTCACATTTGCTGAAGTGAACATTCTCTTCAAAGATTTTAAGAATGATTATAAAGAACTCAGAAGTGATTTCAAAATTATGTGCAGCCTGCAGCATGGAGATAATGGAGAATGGATAGATAAACGGATCCAGCAGATCCAACAGTACCATGAACTGGGTTTGGCACTGGATTCTGCTAAAGTTATTGACAAAGTCAAGGACGTTTTGAAACTTTCTGGTGATTTCAGTGTTCTGCAACAATTGCTGAACTTAGTAAGTGCATCTCTTTAACTTGCCATTCAAAAGACAGTCCAGTAACTTAAGAAATTTTGCATAGTTTCAGTCTCATCAAATTATAAAAGTGTGGTATAAATAGTGGCTACATATTCTTACTATTGGAACTACTATTGAGCTATTGGAAATTACAAACCTCTGCTGTATTCCTACATTTCCTAAAAGGAGTGATATTTAGGGGGGAGGTCAGTTCTGTGAATCTCTTTACACCAGAGGGACCAAAAAAAAAGAGAAATTTGTGGAACAAAGGGAGGGGAATTTGGGTGTTCTGTGTGCTGCTTGGGGAATCCAAGCATGGGTTAACTTTGTCCATTAGCCTAGAGACTGAGTTATGTAATTGTTGAACACGCCTCCTCTGACTGGGATAGTTCAGTTTTTTAACTCAGTCCAGCCTTAAAGAGACTAGGATAATAGACAAAATTAGCTCGTCGGACTCGGATTTTCATTTTATCGTGGAACACAATGTGATTGTGGATTGTTGGAATTTGTTCATGTTTGAAATTAAAAGACCTTGCGGTTCCTTGTGGTTCTAGCGGCCGAAGGAACGTTCCTCAGGAGGATTGCCTATCAGGTGCTTGAACGGGTCTAATTAATAGAGGGTTGGTTCGCCACTCTCATTCCTGATCAGTGGCCGTGGTGAGAGTCGGTTCGCCGCTCTCAAGTCGGTGCGGGGGTGAAAAACCCGCTTGTTACCGCCTCCCATCCTCTCTGTTTGCCGCGGAGAGAGGCAGCACGCCATTTTCTCCAGCGGGCGCGTTTATCATACGTCGGATGGCCGTTTCCTAGCATTTCAGAGCCTTGTCTCTGCCACACGGTCCTGGGTGATTTAGTGATGCCATTTCGGCAGCTGATGCCCTTCCTTCCAGACAGAGGAGGACGGCGGCCATTTTGGTGCTAGTTTGAATTTCACGCTGAAATAGTTGCTAGCGCCGGCCATTTTGGGCTGTCAGTAGCTTCGTGCCAGAGAGCAATAGGAAGGGGCAGAGTTTGCCTTTTGCGCTCAAACTGCGGTGGAGTACAGAGAGAGCCCTTGTGCTGCAGAAGTCGGTTCGCCGCCATTCTTTAACACCGTATTGCATCATCGGTCTAACGGAGCCAGCTTGCCACTTTGATAAGAGGTTTGCCTTGTTTTCAGATGTGAGCTTTTGCCTCTCAACTCTCTCCCATCCCCTTCATACCTGCTATGGCTGATCATTCTGTTTCCGGAGGCAGCGATGGAACTTCCAGCTCTTTCCTGCTGCACTCTGAGGCCGCTGGGCCCAGCACCAGGGTGGGTAGGTCTACTACTAGGGCCTCTAGACATAAGGCGTGTGCACCATCAGCAGCCCCAGATAGAGCTGCCAAGTGCAAGGATAAGGCCAAGTCATCAGCCAAGGGCCCTGGGCCCATTAATAGGTCCTCTCCTCCTTCCTCCAGCGGGGATCCAGGGCCGGTCTCCCAATCTTCCCACACCCCTGGGAATAGGTGTGGATGAAGGGGGCTTAGGGTCCTGATCTACCCCAGATTTTCCTGCGGTCGGCCTGACCACGATTCAGGCATCCCCGCGATCAGAGCCCGTGGCCACGTTCACGCCCACGGCTGCAGGCCTCAGGCCTGAGTATGGGGCCAAATTTAACTTGCCTCCAGAACTTCATAACATGATTTCTGCAGCCATTTCCCAGGGGGTGGATGCAGAATTGCAGTGCAGGGCCCAGCGCCCTGTTCCTATCAGCATTGCTAGAGATCTATCTATTTCCTAGGCTGATCCTCCATCACCACCACCTTCAGCTTACAACGAAATTCTGTCTTAGGAGAGGAGGAGGAGGATGTTGCTGCCCTGGAGTTGTTGGATGACGATGGTCTGGTGCAAGACACACCAGCCTTCTCCAGCCTGTTCTGGCCTGCCTTATTTAAATCACTTTTGCATAAAGCTAAAGCAACTACCAAAATGGGAGGTGCCACCACTCAAGCTAGTACGGCTGTGGGCCTTGATTCCACAGACTAGTTTTTGCGGAACAGGTACAGGAACAGGACGTCATACCCTTACTGAAGCTGTTTCTGGACGTTGTTCAGAAACAGTGGTCCCAACCGACTGCTGTTCTGGTGATGGTGACAGGAAACTCTATGCTTCCATACCTGAATTGGATGAGCTCCTTCGGTTCCCTACTGTGGATCTCCCTGTAGCAGGTTTGGCCTCCCTGGCCTTGATTCCTTCTGATATTTCAGAGGTTCTCAAAGCCGAGGATCGTAAGGCCGAACTGGTCATCCGCAAAACGCACCAGGCGGCTACCTGGGCGTTACGGGTGGCCACAGCAGCATCGTTCCTTAATAGGATTTCGTTAGTTTGGTTACAGCAGTGCAGGCTAGGCTTGCCCCCAATGACCTCTGCCTACACCAGGATGTAAATAAGCTGGTGGCGGTGCTGGAGTTTTCCTCAGATGCTACACACAACACGGCCAAGTTTGTGTCTCATGCAGTAGCGTCTAACGTAGCATCCCACTGCCTTCTCTGGCTTCGCCATTGGCAAGCAGGCTATACTCTCAAAATGGCACCTAGCTTCTATCCCCTTCAAGGGCGGCCCTCTTTTTGGGGCCGCATTGGATCCTATTTTAATTAAAAATAGGGACAAGTGTAAAGTGCTTCCTTCATCCAGCCACAGGACAGGGCTCAGGACCGCTCCATTGCCAGGGACAGGGGTCGCCAACAGGGTCAGCAACAGAAGCCCCGGTGGCCATTTTGTGGCACCAATAACTGGTCCTTTCATAGGTACTAGTGACTTGCATGGGGTGGGGCCTATTGGTGGGCGCCTAACATCTTTCACTTTCCAGTGGGCAGAAACCACCTTGGACACGTGGGCACTTCAGACAGTGAGGCTGGGCCTCACTCTGGAATTTCTTGCTATCCCCCCGAGGCATTTCATCAGGTGTCCTGTGCCAAGATGCCAGGTAAAAAGATGCCTGATGGACTCCGAAATCGAACATCTCATTTCCATCAATGCTACAGAAAGGATACCTCAGGGACAAGAAAGGTTAGGCTTTTACTCTATCCTGTTCTTAGTTCTCAAAAGCTTGGGAGGATGGCGAGCCATCCTAGACTTGAAATGGCTCAATCTCTGTCTGAAATACCAGAGGTTCAAAATGCAATCGCTCAAAAGCATCCTAGCCTGCATCTGACAGGGCGACCTACTGACCTCTGTGAATATCAAGGAGGCATACCTTCATGTGCCGATACACCCGTCGCATCGAAGGTTCTTGTGGTCCCAGTTTGTGGGGCACCATTTCCAATACTGCTCCCTGCCATTTGGCCTTTCATCGGCCCCACAGACCTTCATGAAGTTGTTGGCGGTGATTGCGGCATCCCTTCGATCGATTCCTGTAAGGGTCAGTTGTTATTTAGACAACATCTTGATACTGTCGTCTTCCCCAGATCTGGCAAGGCGGGATTTGCAGACCACGATCGAAGCCTTGCAACTTCACGGCTTCATTTTGAACTTTCCAAAAAGTCACTTGCACCCGACCACGTCCCTCCTCCATCTCGGGACCATCAGCGACTCCGAACAGTGCATGGTGTCGCTTTCCCAGGAGAGACGCCGAAGCCTTCAGACCCTGGTGAGTCAGGTACAAGTGCAGTGATCTCTTCCCCTCACTGTCCTTTCCCAACTGCTGGGGAAGATGATCTCATGTATAGACATTGTCCCATGGTTGAGGTTTCATGCACAACCTCTCCAGTGGGTTTTGCTCCCATTTCAGAGGGCTCACACACAAACCAAGCTCCGGTTACCTCCCAAAGTGTTGTGATTGCTCCGCTGGTAGACATCTTCCAAGATCTTCAAAGGGTGCCTCTTCAAGGAGCTGGACCACATTGTAGTAACAACAGACGCGAGTCTATTTGGATGGGGAGCCCACGCCTTGGACCAAGTGACGCAGGGTCGCTGGAGTGTCCAGGAGTTGCAGAACAGCATCAACTGGCTAGAACTTCGAGCAATCCACCTAGCCCTCTGCGACTTTCGAGACCTGGTGACAGCCAAACACGTTTTGGTTCTCATGGACAATGTTGCTTCCAAGGCGCATGTCAACCGCCAGGGAGGCACCAAGTCCCAGGCCTTGATGCTGGAGGCGTAATGTCTTCACCATTGGGCAGAGACTCACCTGTTATCACTTCGATCAGAACACATATCGGGCACAGCCAATGTACAGGCGGATTGGTTGAGCAGAACCACAGTAGACCAGACAGAGTGGCAACTCCATCCGACTCTGTTTCAGGAACTGTCTCACTGTTTCGGCCGTCCCCAAGTGGATCTTTTTGCTCAACTGCACAATACACACCTGTTGAGGTCCTTCACCAGGTTCTATGTACTGGAAGGCACTGATGCCCTTTGCAGCCCTGGCCAGAGAGTCTCCTATACGCCTTCCCGCCTCTCCCACTTGTGCCGCTGGTCATCCAGAAGTTTTTGTCGGAGCAGGCGGAAGTTCTCCTGGTTGCACCTATGTGGCTCAGACGCCTTTGGTATGCCGACCTGGTCCATCTTTCAATATCCCGACCGTGGAGAATTCCAGATGACCAAATAACTCTATCCCAGGGGGTTCTCATTCACCCGAACCCCCAGCTACTATAATTAGCCATGTGGCACGTGAGCGGATGATCCTGATCTGTCAGCACTTCTCTGGCAAGGTTATCGCCACAATCCAAGCGGCTCGCTGTCCATCCACGACACGGATTTATGAGGCTACCTGGCAGGCCTTTGCAGGTGGTGCCAGTCAGTCTCTGTGGACCCAATTACGGCATCCATCCCACGGATTTTAGACTTCTTGCAATTGGGCATGGACAAAGGGCTAACTCCCAGCACTCTCTGTCGACAAATTGCAGCATTGTTGACTGTGATTGGAGGTGGCCAGGGCCGTTCCCTTGCTCACAATCCTAGGGTCCGGTCCTTCCTGAAGTGCGCATCTAACCTCAAACCACCGGTAGTCCATCGTTATCCTACATGGGATTTGCCCCTAGTGCTTAGAGCTCTCATGGCTGAGCCTTTCGAGTCCATTCGTGCCATCAGTCTCAGATTGTTGACCCTCAAAACCATCTTCTTAGTGGCGATTACATCCGCTAGAAGGGTCTCAGAGCTGGTAGCATTATCAGTTCGTGAGGATCTCTGTATATTCCATTCAAACAGAGTCACCCTACGATTGGATCTGGCATTCCTGCCAAAAATTAACTCTTTGTTTCATAGGGCGCAAGAACTTATTCTTCTAGACTTTTGTTCTCAACTGCCACACCCTGAGGAACGAAGGTGGCACCACCTCGAAGTTCGCAGGGCACTCCATCATTATGTGAAACATAGGCCTCATTCAGGAGCTCGGAGGCGCTCTTCGTGTCTTTCCAGCCAGCATCCATGGCACAGAAGGTGTCATCAAACACCATCGGACCTTGGTTTGAAAGCGTGTATTGCCCTCGCATACGAATCCCGATCCCGACATGCACCCAGGCGTATCACTCCCCATTCCACCAGGAGTGCGGCCACAATGGCAGCCTGGGCAACACAGGCCTCGGTGGACGACATACGTAGGCGGCGACCTGCTCATCAACGTCGCCCTTCATCAGACATTATAAAGTGGACATGTATGCCTTGGCGGAGGCTTCCTTTGGGTGGCGTGTCTTACAGAGGGTTGTACCATCATCCACGCCCCCTGACCAGCCTACGTCCTGCCCTTGAAGCTCATTGCTTTGGCATGTCCCATGCTTGGATTCCCCAAGCAGCGCACAGGAGAATGACCGTTGACTTACCAGAACGGTCCTTCTATGTGCGCTGTGAGGGGAATCCAAACCCACCCTTGGCTGGTCCGGGCATTGGCATTGACTTCACACTCACACGCACGCAACGCGTCTACTTACCTACTTACCTTCTTGTATGCTGATTCATTTGCTTCTCTTGGATCAGCTGAGCCTTCTTACAAAACTGAACTCAGAGGAGGCGTGGTCAACAATTACATAATTCAGTCTCTAGGCTAATGGACAAAGTTAACCCATGCTTGGATTCCCCTCGTAGCACACATAGAAGGACCATTCAGGTAAGTCAACGGTCGTTCTTAACATGCAATATTTTTATTCCATGTAATTTATTCTTCAGACAACTGAATTCCAGGCCTTCCAAGAAGAAAAGCTTTCTTCTATGAGCCCTTCATTGATGGATGCTAAGAAACTGCTGCAAGATATTACTAAAGAACGTCGCCTGTGCCTCAAAGAGCTGGCAATTAGGAAGGAGTTTGTTAACTGGGTCAAAGAGGCTTTGGAAGGTAGAACTAATATATCTCTGTTGTTTCCCCAAGGAAAGCTTTAACTGTACTTTATGTTGGATCGAGCTGTTGTTTATCAAATTGGAATCTGCAGGAAGACACGTGGACAGAGAAAACATACAATTTAATGAAAGCTTTTTTTTATCTTTTCGAATATTTTCGTTTTCTTTTCTCCGTCTGACATGTTACTTCTAGGCTTTCCCTCCCTTGGATTCTTTATTTGCATGTACAAGGAGGAACATCTTCTTGAATGTGTATTTCCTTTGCCTATTGTCTATCCAGAGCTAAAGTATGAATTAAACCTTGATAAATAGAACATCTAAATGCATCAGGGGTGGGTTTCAGTACGGGCGTACGGTTGGTGAAATTTAGCGTGCCTTCCCGTACCCCTTCTTCCAGAGGCCCTGTACCGGAACGCTCCTTCCCCTATCCTATCCACCCCCCTCCCCGCTCGTTCCCCCTACCCGCCCGGTCGCCGCTTGCTTGCCCTGCCCATCCAGACAATGCTTGCCCCACCCACCCACTTCATTTGCCCGCCCAGCCGAGGCTGCAGGCGGCCGGGGAGGTGGGGGGAATGCTGCCCATCTGCCTGCCCCCTCCAGAAGAAACCGGGTGGGCCCTGGGACGGTCAGCAGCCCACGCGCCACTGCCATGTGACCGCTCTCCTTCAGGCAGGCAGAAAGTGAAAGGAGGTGTGCGTAGCTGAGGGAAAAGGAGCCTGCCGTTTGCTTCCTTCATGCGTTCGGGCAGTGGGGCTGCTTTCTTGCACGTCTTCTTTCTTTCTCCAAAGGTGAAAGGTACAATGGAGAACAAGAAGCCATAAGTGATGACGGCAGCAGCAACAACATCAGAAAGATCAATGTTGGGAGTGGGGCACATAGACATTAAATGATGTGGTGATGACAGGATTATTACAGGAGCCAGCAGCAGATTAAAATTGGGTGGTAGCTACTGGATAAGGGGAACGTTGATGATGTAGACAGCTGAGGAAACTGAGAAGATGCCAATATGAGCTCAAGATATTGGCATCCAGGACTGGTAAAGCACCAGCCATTGGAGGAGCCTGAGATGTTGTGAGATACCCCAGAGAATCCCAGGGTGCTGCTAACAGCCAGAGGCCAGTAGGTATGATGTAGTAACCTAGGGAGAAAGTCTGCCCACATTTCAAAACTTGTACCCAGCCACAAAGCCAAGAACCTGCTCTCAACCCAAAGCCCAATTGCAGTAATACAATACTAACTGGGCATACAGAGAACTGTGTTGAATTGGCTGATAATGGAATAAAGACAATGGAAGAATAAGGTATACCAAAGACTTTGTAAGAAAGATGGAACTAAGACATAGGATAAACCAAGATAAAGGTCATAATTACATGAATACTGGGAAATAGTATAGGTAGTTCTCGACTTACAACAGTTTGCTTAGTGATGTTTCGAAAGTTACAACGGCGGTGAAAAAAGTGACTTATGACCATTTTTTTATATTTATGACCATTGCAGCATCCCCATAGTCATGTGATTTATATTCGGATGCTTGACAACTGACTCATATTTATGATGGTTGCAATCCCCTTTTATGACTTTCTGACAAGCAAAGTCAATGGGGAAACCAGATTCACTTAACAGTCAAGTTACTAACTTAACAACTGCACTGATTCACTTAACAAATGTGGCAAGAAAAAATCATAAAATGGGGCAAAACTCACTTAACAAATTTCTCACTTGGCAACATACATTTTGGGCTTGAGGACTACTTGTAATTCTGAATCAAAGGCTATATAGCTGTAGCTTGTCTGTAAAAAGATAATGATAAAAATACCCTATTCATGGGATCTACTGAATATTGCTTTATGCCTGAGGGCCCACATCCCCAGATTTAACCTACAACATATGGGAAAGTGGCTAATGAATATTTGGGGCTGATTGTGGAGGAAAGTTAGAAAAATGAGTAGTAATAGCAGCATCATAATATGGCTGGCACCAAGTGAGACTTAATATTGTAGGATAACAAGAGACTGAGTAACTGCAACAGTTTGTACTAGTCATCTCCATGGAACTAGTGTGCAGGTAAGATCACTCCACATCACTCTTAAGGATCTCTTGGTAATAGAAGAATTTGTGTGCAAGTGGACAACCGGCTGCTGCTCCTGTACATTGATAAAGACTTTGAGGGGGCCGGTCTGTTTTCTACTTTAGGATTTCAGTCATAGCTGCAAGGGCTATTTTGTGGGATCAACAGGCAAAAGCTCCCAGGAATTACTACTCAGGGTGGTTTTGTTTTGGAGGCATGTAGAAGAGCTTGACTTTGTTAAGCATGGAAGAAAGGAGTGACAGAAATAGGCTACTCCTTGCCAGTCTAATACACCGCATCATGACCCTCCGCTGGTGCTTTAGGCAGCCACATCCTGGATGGCAATATCTTGAGCTCATGTTGGCATCTGACCCTCCCTTCAGCTGGTAATGGATGCACTCTAGCTTTAGGCCAACTCAACACTGATTTGTTCTCCTTCAGTGGGTGAAGAAGTGGTCAAGTATTTTTGATCTTTCTGACTTCTCTATATTCTAAAACTATTTCTCAGAATTAATTAAGCAGTAAAGTGTTCCTACAGTATATTTAACATAACTGAAAACACAGTATTGAGAGGCCTTTTTCAGTAGTTGATCTTGTCAATTTTCATGCTTGTAAAGAATTAAGGAAGGTGACCTGAGATGAGCTTGTTCTCTGTTGTGCTGGCTCTTCATGTATCCTTGTATTCGTGCAGAGACCAAAGCAAAATAGTTTGTGCTTTGCCTTAGAAATAGAGAGGAAGAGGCAAGGTTCAGTTTGATTCCCTTAAGAAAATTCCCAAGGAAGAAGTAGAAGCTGCAGATGGGCTAGTATCAGTATCAGACCACATTACTACTATAGTGATGGGTGAAGAAGCCATCAGAGAGGATTCTGGGGAAAGAATTTGAATAATGGAGGAGCTGGCTGGCAGGTAAAAGATGCTATGATGATTAAAATGGCTATTGAACTGTGATTTATTGGCTTTAGGTTGGTTAATAAGCTTGAAATGGACTGAGGGAGATGGGGAATGTGCTAGGCGACCCTGGGGTGTGCCTCAGAATGAAGATAAATGAAATAAAATGATACCTGCTAGGGAATAACCCGCCAGTCATCTGTCATTTCATCAGCCTGGAAGTGAATGGGACATAGTAATCCCATGGAACTTGTGCCTGCTAATAAATTTAGGAAGACCTTTTCTTGAACCTAGAGGGGTATAAAAGAGTAGAAATGAGTAATCATAAGCTGGGTGAGGTAGATGTTCATCACCCTCAAGTTTCCTATGAAAGTGAGGAGCAGCTATCTATATAAGTGTATTGCTGCCTTTTAATTTTTTTTAATATGGCAGAAAAGTAGTTATTTATAGGGCTATAATGGTGCTCCAATTGAAATTTATTCAGTTCAGTTAAATGTAAATTTAAGACATAAATAATGATTCAAAATAAGAGCAGAGAAAAAAACCAAATCCCCTACATTAATTCAACTCAAATTGCAATCACACTTGTTTTCTATTACTTTTTTATTTAAATCCGAAACTTGCTATTTTATCTAATTTAATCATAATAATAATAAAACTTCAGGATCATTTGCCTTGCTTTATGTGGGAAAAAAATCTAATGTTTTAGGGAACTTTGGAATGTTCTATTTCTCCTCTACAATGCCCCAACAATTTTATACTGCCATATTTTTCAGAGTATAAGATGCACCCTTTTCCCTCAAAAAAGAGGGTAAAAATCTGGGTGCGTCTTATACACTGAATACAGCATTTGTTGCCTCCCAAAAACCTGCCTCCTTCACCAAAATGGCTGTGCAGAGCCTGTAGGAGGCTTTCAGAGAGCTCCTGGGGGCTGGAGAGGGCAGAAATGAGAAAAAACAGACCTTTTTTGCTCAATTTTGCCCCAGCCCCCAGGGGCACTCTACAAGCCTCCTAAAGGCTATTTATGCCCTTTTCTGAAAAGGCCCATTTTTGCAAAAAATGGGCTGTTTTGGGGAAGTTTGCAGAGTGCAATAACTTTTTTTAAAAATTTGCCTCTTCAAAATCTTGGTGCATCTTATACTCTGTTACGTCTTATACTCCAAAAAATGTGGTAGTTAATTATCTTTTTGGAAGCAAAACCATTTAAAGTTCAGAGAACTAATTTCTGAAAATTGTTAAATCACATCTGGAACAAAGTAGCCAGTGTAGAATGGAAGGTTTCCAGTATTTTTCAGAATGCCGTGTTTTCACATCTCTATTTATCATGATTGCACTGCATGAATTTTTGTATTTTTTTAAAAAAAAATCAATTATACTGTAAGCCATCCTAGAAAGCCCTGCAATATATCCAGGGAAGCCTTTCATAGAACATAAATTTCCTTTTACCTCACAGAGTGCTTTCTTCCTTTCCATTAGACAAAAATGAGCTGAAAGTGTTTGTGGAGCTGGCTTCAATATCTGCAGGAGAGAATGACATGGATGTGGACCGTGTAGCTTGTTTCCATGATGCTGTGTTTGGCTACTCCTCCCTGCTGTATGATTTAAAGCGAGGGGCAGGATTTAAGGAATTCATGAAGTGTTTGAAGAACATATGGAAAGCTCTGGAAAGTGATTGTAACCTCCCCACGAAGCTGGTAATTACTGCAGCAGCCTTGTATCTTTCCATTACTCCCCTTTAAATGACTATGCATTTGGTAAAGATGCTTTATGCTTATAGCATATTAATTCATTAAAGATGTATTAAAAATGTTCTTTGAACCTGAATGTCTACAGGCGCTCTGTATTCAAAGATAAACATGGAGCTATGCTTTGCCACACGAAGTACAGTTTGCATACAGTATTATGTCAATTGGTGATTTTTAACATGGGTAAAATGTGTTTGAAAGCCCAGAAGACAGTGGGGTAGAAATTTTAGAATGTCCTGCATGACTTAGGAAAGATACAGGCTAATGGGAATATTCCTTGTCATATCTTCTCCCTGCAGCGTGATTCTGCAAGATACTTGGATTGGTTAAAAACTATTAAAGAGAGTCATGGCTCTGTGGAGTTGTCATCTATATCCCTAGCAACCAGCATCAATGAGAAAGGAATTTATAGAATTAAGGCCCCAGAAGAAGGACAGAAGGTGAGACATTGCTTAAAAATGATTCCCAAGCATGTGTATTTTTTCTTCTTTTCTGCTAATTTCCACAAAACCAATTTTAAATGTTCTTTATGCATTTAATTTGTTTGCCTCTACTGCTGAACCAACTCTTGGTAGTGTAAAATAAAATAAGGATTAAACACTGAAATACAGTAAAGTACGAAAAGGATATTATTGTATTAATAGCCTGCTTGTAATGAAAAGGCGTTAGCAAAAAAAAAAGTAGTAGTCATGCAATTTTCACCACCACTAACATTTAAAATTGCATTCCAACTATATTACAATCACTTTTAATGATACTTGCTAATAAATTGCTTTCTTTATGAATGTCTGATGTTTACTGAATTAATACTGAATTAAATGGGCAGTCTTCATTATGTATATATATTTATGTTTTGTTGTAAGGTTTGCCTGGACGCTGTTCTGAATCTGACAATCAAAGAAAGTCATGGGGACCAAGAGAAGACTCGGCACTATTCTCTGGAAGAGCTTCAAGAACTGATGAATAAGTTGATGCTGATGTCCGGAAAAGAAGAACAAAGTGCGCAAGTGGAGAAATTTTCTGAAGTAAGCTTCCTGTTGTTTTTTCCTCCATATTTCAAATTATTGTAATTGAAATACATGTGAGAGGGAGAGGAATGGACATCTGGCTCCTGCTTTTTTCTTGGTGCTATTTCTAGATTGTATTGATAATCCTCCATTTTGAGGAAAGCATCTATAGCCAGCCAAAGTCCATAATTAAATACATGTCTTACTAAATCAGTAAATTTTGTATTTTGGTATTTTTGTGTCTTTATTGAGAGTCAGTGAGATTTTAACACTCTTCAGAATAAAGTTATTGAAACCTGTTGTAGTTTGATGATTTAAACCATTTTTATTCTTCAATTTTTATGTCTGTGACATTGTACCAGATAATATAAGAACCTTGAACAGAATGCCAAGTCCTGTAGTCTTAACAGTCTGATATTGATTAAGAGGAATTGATTATTTTAGATTAGCATTTAGCATTTAAAATAGATACATTTTGTATATGTTTAAAGATTATTGCTCAATTGTAACAGCTATTACAATAGTGGCAATTATAATGCTCAGGGTGTTTCTTTGGGGAAAATGGGATTATTTCCTCTCTATCACACACACACACATACACACATCATAGCATATCAAACTTTTGGATGGGCACATAGACACCCAATTTATAATCATTTCTAGCAATAGTAAAATTGTTTCATTGCAACAAAAGTCATTTAATATTGTAATATCAAAATGATCCCACTGTCATAGTGAGACATGGGCCTATATCTTATTTTTCTGGCCCTTTCCTGGATCTCTCATGTTTCCACAGTTCTATACTCTTTCCCATCTACTCACATATCTTTTCCCCATTAATAGCAGAAAATATACTTTTATATAAGTATAAACCAATGGGGACCAATGTGTCATGCACTGGCCATGGCCACCGATTTAGCAAAAGGGGAAAAAGTCGCGATATGTAACGTGATGACGACGTGAGTTTGACACCCCTGGGTTGGAGCATAGAATGGGCAGGACTTGGGAGCTGCATAGAAAATGCCTATGGATTGCATATCTGTATTCTAAATAATCAAAAGTTGATTGATTATATACATTAGGCATTTGCCAGGATACATAGATTGTATAGGCTGTTTAATAATGATTTGGATTCAATATAATAATTGTGTTTTTGTGTGTATTCTTCACTCAGGTGTTTTCTAGCGTTCAGAGATTCGCATTGTCCTTTATGAACCTTTATTCTGCTGGAAACATGCTTTTCCGAAACTGGATTGCTGACATATATTGCTCACCTGAGAGTCCGTTTTGCATTAATATAAACTTTAATTTAAATTCTATCCGTAACCTTTGTGGAACTGGAGATGTGGCAGAACTTCTGCCAGGCATGTGCAGGAAGATGGAGAGTTTTCTGGAGAGGTGGAATCAGTTTATGTCTGAGAAGCGATCCCAGTATTTGTATTTGAATTATTACATGGCTGACCAGCTTGTATATTTATGCAAGGAGCTTGGGTCACGGAAACCCAGTGAGTCTTCCTTAATGATGCTGTCCTTCATAAAGCACAACTGCAGTAGACAAGATATTGAAGAAGTCTCTAAACTAGTGATACCTGAAATACCAAATAGTGTTGATGTAATGTATAAACTCCCGGCAAGTGGAAGAGAGTTGACTGAACACCTGGAGGAAATGTGGGAGTCCTACATGGAGAACATGGGCTTATTTCTTCCAGATTGCTTTGATATTGAAACTCTTGGTGGATTCCTATCTAATTTGGCAGATTTGGAGAAAAGGTCTGTTGTGCGAGTATTACCACAAGGACTTCATAGTAGGCAGCCCAACCTCATTCTCTGCCCTCGCTCTGAAATTTTGGTTTCCACAATTTCCATCTATATGAACAGTCCAGAAGAGATGCTACCCTCTTACGATGAAGTTTTATTGTGCACACCACAAACTAGCTACGAGCAAGTGGAATTGTTTATGAGGCGATGCCTTACTCCAAACTCTAGAGAGAAGAAGATTTATGCCTTACTCTTTGCAGATGAGTTGAGTTACGATGTTAGCTATAAGTTAGAGGAACTATACCAAAACCTTCATTTAAAACATAGCAGTGACTTCCGTTTAGTGATGTTCTGTAACTGTGAGAGAGAACACTGCTATATCCCCTCTGTTTTTAGTAATTTCATCATTCACATGACCCCTCTTCGGCCCCTAAAAGACATTCAAAGTTACCTTGGGAAGCATTACAAAGCCACTCAGCTTGGAAATCCATCAACTTCCATCTTCAAGAATAACATGTGTGTTGGAATTGTATCTTCTGAAAGAGCTGGAATGGGTGAGAAAACCAAGTTCAAATAATCTCCCGTCTTGGAAATATAATCATAGTTTAGCAAGCAAAGAATGACCCACATTAGAGTAATAGTAAATAATTAATATTAATCAGAGTTCTTTATAAGATATCAATTTCAAAACATGTTAGTGATGTGCTATGTTAGTAGTACAGTACTAGCAGTTAATGCTATAGTTAATTAAAATTGTCATTTTAATTAACATGTAATGTTCTAAACTTCTTGTTCACTACACTGGAAAACTAGAGGAAAAGAGAACTACGTAAAAGTGATGTCAGGGATCCAAATAGCATCCAAAAGTAAACCAGAGTCCAAGGCAAAGTATTGCTCAAAGTTCCAATTTATTAAGAGAGACATGTTGGCACATCTGGGAAAACCCGAATCTGAAAGTTTCCCGGTTTTCCCCACCTAGTTGAAAGTTCAAGATCTTGCCCCCACTCCCACAAGTTCATCACATGGTCCAATCTCCCACTGCCATGCTGGCAGTTCCACCCATCCAGTTCTAGTCAGGTGCAGAGGTGCAAAGACAAAGAATGACCTTAGCTTTCTAGAAAGAATTTTGTTATGGCTACATAGCATCTAACTCCATACAATTCCCCCTTCCACTTCCCCACAATAGAAAATGCATAGTAGAATAATAGAAAGTGTGACAGGCCAACGATCTAAAAGAAAAGATGGCTGCAGGCCTGACAAGTGACAGATTAGAACTTATTTACATTATTAATTTATTGATCTGAATTTATTACAGCTGCCCAAATCAAAAGCTGAGAAAAGAAATCAGAATCTCCAGGTTCAATTCCCCCTAGCAGTATTTTTCTGCCCACCACAGTTTATTCTGAATTTTATTTTTAACAGGATTAGTTATCTTTGATGTTCCCTATATTTTCTATAGTAGTTGCTAGGCATTTGTATAGACTATGTGGGTTCTCGGTCCCAAATGAAGTAGGTATTTTATTTTTGTTTTTCCTGTCAAAACCTTAAGTGTTTTTTTTTAAACTCTAGGAAAATCTCTCTATATAAAGAGAATGCATCAGAAAATGAAAACACAATTGCAAGAACACAGTGTTCATTTAAAAACTATTCGGCTGATTGATCCCCATGTGAATGAAAGAAAAATCCTGACCTCTTTGTTTCCACTCCTGAACCAAAAGTACCAGAACCGGCCCATCATGGTGCATTTTGATATTACTTCTTCTGTAAGTATGTCACAGTTTTGATTGAGGAGATTTTCTTTTTCTTCCAATATATCCTTTTGTGACAAGATATACTGCATTTTTTCGGAGTATAAGCCGCACCAAGATTTTGAAGAGGCAAATTTTTAAAAAAAGTTTTTGCAGTCTGCAGACCTCCCCAAAACAGCCCATTTTTCATGAAAATGGGCCTTTTCCCCGCCCCCAAAAATGGCATGAATAGCCTTTAGCAGGCTTGTAGAGTGTACTGCAGCAAAAACAGCCCGTTTTTCATTAAAACAGGCCCGTTTTTTTTTAAATGGCATGCATAGCCTTTAGTTGGCATAGAGTATTCCTGGGGGCTGGGGGGGGGAATTGAGCAAAAAACGGCCCATTTTGCACTCATTTCTGCCCTCCCCAGCCCCCAGGAGCACTCTGAAAGCCTCCTAAAAGCTATGCACAGCCATTTTGGTGAAGGGAGCGTGGTTTCTGGAGGCAAAAATGCTGTATTCAGTGTATAAGATGCACCCAGATTTTCAATATCTTTTTTTGTCTTATACTCGAAAAAATACGGTACTTATATCTAGAGGAGGAGCATCCATGTTTATTGGTGTGGTCCTTATGTTTCTGTATTCTTCCAGGTTCAGACTGGAATTTCAGAATTTTTGTTCAAGCTGTTCATCTTACGGTATCTGGAAGATGCAGATGGGAAAATCTGGCTTCGGAAACAGTGCCACCTCTATGTTGCAGAAATTCTGCAACCACCCCACTCACCAAAAAAACAAAGAGGATCTGTAAGTACATCCAGAGGCATAGAATATATATTTGCTGTGTTTTTAGTATTTTAGAGTAGAATTTTGAAACTGGTTTGTGGAATCCTAAAAGTCTCTAAAACAGTGGAAAAAATAGGGATTTAGTTGTGCCTATGGAGTGACTTAAGGAAAAAACCTTACAAGGGACAGGAAGAAAAACATCTCCCTACAAGGGATTAAAGTGAAACTCTCTACAAGGGACTGAACCTTTTTTCTCTCCATGGATTCTTAAAGAGATTTTTTCATAATCTCTTGCAGCAAAGCAGTAATTCTATTCGTAGTAATTACAATTCTGCAGTATTGACAACCCTTTTCCATAGTACAAAATTAAAACAAAGTGGAAAACCCTGGAGCTTGTGAAAAGGAAATTTTTTTAAAAAAAAAAAACCTTTTGATTGTATTATAACTCCTTCCTTTTCTCCCTCTGGTTTATTTTCAGAAATTTCCAGGATTGAACTACAGTTTCCTTGATGTATTCCCCCAAATAACTTGCAGATCTCCTAAAGAAGTACTATGCAACGGTATTCAGGAGAATTTATTTCATGACAGCAGTGATCCTGGAGTAGATCAAGGAATGTTCTGCAGTGAAGCTTTTCAGAGACCATTCCAGTATTTGTTACGAGAACACAGACGTGAAAATCTTGATGCGTTCACGTATAGAAAAGGCTCAGTGGAAGGGACTCCAGGAGAATGTCTACAATTGCTCTTGATGTACTGTGGAGTGATTGATCCTTCTTGGTCGGAACTTAGAAACTTTGCTTGGTTTCTTAACCTTCAGCTGAAAAATTGTGAAACCTCTGTTTTCTGTAATGCTGTTTTTGTCCAGGACACTTTGCAGGGCTTTAAAAATTTTGTGGTCAAATTTATGATTTTAATGGCAAAGGATTTTGCAACTCCTTCCCTTAACATTTCTGATGAAAGCCCTGGAATGCAAGTTTTCGAAGATGTTACTGAGGAAGCCCTTGCTCCATTTCTGCTCCGGAAAAAGTGGGAATCTGAACCCCATCCATACATATTCTTCAATGAGGACTGTGTATCTATGACTTTCATCGGCTTTCATCTACAGCACAATAACAACGGCAGCATTGATGCCATCAATCCTTTGAATGGAAATATTATCAAGAGAAATGTCATGACCCTTCAATTGTACATGGGATTAGCTCTTCAGAGAGTTCCATTCAATATTGATTTTGATGCACTGACTAGAGCTGAGAAAATTGAGAAGCTTTGCATGGTCTTGGGGATCCAGTGGCCAACTGATCCTGATGAAACGTACGAACTTACAACAGACAATATCCTGAAAATGCTTGCCATTGAAATGAGATTTAGGTGTGAAATTCCTGTTGTCCTGATGGGAGAAACCGGCTGTGGGAAAACCAGACTTATAAAATACCTGTGTGAACTGCGTAAGAGTGGTGCAGATGCTGATAATATGAAGCTTGTCAAAGTTCATGGAGGTACCACAGCAGATGCAATCTATGATAAAGTGAGGGAAGCTGAAGATATGGCACAATGCAATAGGTTGAATTATAAGTTTGACACAATTTTGTTTTTTGACGAAGCCAACACCACAGACGCGGTCAGCAGCATCAAGGAAGTGTTATGTGACCACACAATAGAAGGACAGCCTTTACTGCCCAACACGGGTTTACAGATCATAGCTGCATGCAATCCTTACCGCAAACACACACCAAAAATGATCCAACGCTTGGAGTCCGCTGGACTGGGTTATCGTGTCAAAGCAGAGGACACCAGCGAAAAGCTTGGTTCCATCCCCCTTAGGCAGCTTGTTTACCGTGTTCATGCACTCCCACCAAGCATGATACCTTTGGTGTGGGATTTTGGGCAATTGAACAATATCACTGAAAAACTGTACATAGAACAGATTGTGCAAAAACTTGCCAAGTCGATCACAATGTCTGCTACTGAGGTCCAAATGATTACTGAGGTGCTTTTTAAGTCACAGACCTACATGAGACAGCGGAAAGACGAATGCAGCTTTATCAGCCTGAGAGATGTTGAGCGTTGTGTGGAGGTCTTCAAATGGTTTCACGGCCACAGTGAACGTCTTATTGAACATCTGGAGAAGTCTCTGAAAAGTAATCCTCCTAAAAGTGCAATCCAGAGAGACAGAATAATGTGGTCTTTGATTCTTTCTGTTGGTGTTTGCTACCATGCTTCCCTGGAAAAGAAAGAGGCCTACTGGAGAGTTATCTGCAAAATATTTCCAGAACCATATGATAATGAAAAAGTCGTTCTTGAAGAAATTAGCTTGATTCAGGATCTTTTTTTGAGTGGTGTGCCTGATAGGCAAAGTATAGCAAAAAACATGGCTTTGAAGGAAAATGTGTTCATGATGGTAATCTGCATTGAACTTAAAATCCCTTTGTTTCTTATTGGGAAGCCAGGCAGCTCAAAATCTCTTGCCAAGACCATCGTGGCTGATGCCATGCAGGGTCAAGCAGCCTATTCTGACCTTTATAAGGAACTTAAGCAGATCCATTTGGTGTCTTTTCAGTGCAGCCCACATTCAACCCCTGAGGGGATCATAAATACATTCAAGCATTGTGCTCGTTTCCAGGAAGGGAAAAACCTCAGCGAATATGTCTCTGTGGTTGTATTAGATGAAATTGGATTGGCAGAAGACTCTCCCAAAATGCCTCTGAAGACTCTTCACCCTCTATTAGAAGATGGATGCATTGATGATGATCCACTTCCTCACAAGAAGGTTGGCTTCGTTGGGATATCTAACTGGGCCCTAGATCCAGCTAAGATGAATCGAGGCATCTTTGTATCTCGTGGAAACCTGAATAAAAATGAACTCATAAAAAGTGCAAAAGGTATTTGCTCTTCAGAACCTTTGTTGCTACAGAAAATTGAGTGTTTCTTTCCTATCTTTGCGAATGCATATGAAGAAATTTGCAAGAGTCAAACTAAGGATTTTTTTGGATTGCGTGACTATTACAGTCTTGTCAAAATGTTATTTGCTTTGACAAAAAATTCTAAAAGCATACCAGGTCCTCATGAAATAGCAGAGGTGGTTCTCCGAAATTTCAGCGGCAAAGAAGGCGTTGAAGTCTTGGATACTTTTATGTCTAAGATTCCAGAAGGAGGAGATGAAAATTATAAGGATATCAATACAATTGATTTAGTTGAGCAAAACATTTGTAGCAATTACCAGGAGGGTGAATGCCGATATCTGTTAGTGTTAACAGAAAATTATGCAGCGCTTCAAATTCTCCAACAGCATTTCTTTCGAGATGCTCAACCAGAAATTATTTTTGGTTCCAGCTTTCCCAAAGATCAAGAATACACTCAGATTTGCAGAAACATAAACCGAGTCAAAATTTGCATGGAGACTGGGAAGATGGTGGTTCTTCTCAACCTACAAAACCTTTATGAGAGCCTCTATGACGCCCTTAATCAGTATTATGTCCAACTTGCTGGTCAAAAATACATTGACTTGGGCTTGGGGACCCATCGAGTGAAATGCAGAGTGCATCCCAAATTTCGACTGATTGTCATCGAGGAGAAAAAGGTGGTGTACAAACAGTTCCCCATTCCATTGATTAACCGGCTTGAAAAACACTATCTGGATATTAATACTGTACTGAACAAGTGGCAAAAGACCATTGTGGAAGTCTTGAAGAAATGGGTGGATGACTTTGTAACAGTTAAAACTGAGAAATATTTTATGGGTCAACAAACATACAAACCTTCTGATGTTTTTATTGGCTACCATTCAGACTCTTGTGCTTCAGTTGTCCTGCAGGTGACAGAAAATCTGAAAGAGTCTCTTCCTCCTGCACAGCTAAGACAGGAAGTGCAAAAGCAGTCCGAGATGGTCCTCTTGAACTGTGCCACCCCAGATTCTGTTATCCGTCTCGGAGATTCTAAACTGGACTTTTTAAGCGATAGCTTGGCTAAGATATACTTTCAGCAACAGCAGCATACTTCCTTTGCCGAATTTTTGCACAGATGCCTTCGGTCAGACTCTGGAGGCCTTACAGTGTTTATTGAGGTAAACTGCAATTAAATGTTTCTTTCTATTATCCTCCCCTCCCCCTCCCGTTCCCCCTTTTCTCATATTCATAAAGATGGTGAGTTCTGATATGTGGCAAGATGGCTAGAAATCAGAAGCCAAAACAGAAAATAGGGAATATAAATATATGGTGCTACAAATAATGAATATTATTAAAAGTGTTAATAGGACAAGGTCAAAGCAATAGGAAGGCAATGCAGAAGGGAGAACTATAAAAGCTAGGCAGGAAAGCCGATATAGAAAGCCGTAAAATTACTGTATATTGTTATATATGTTCTGTGTTTTTTTTTTCTTGTGTCTTCTTTACTGTTTTTAAAGCTTAAAGACAATTTTAAAATGCTCCAAATTAGAATGCATTTCTATTATCCTTAAGAGTCAGGGCTGGTTGCTTTATATTTTGTTTTGGGAATCATCGATAGAAACAGCTTTTAAGATTTAGGTCTATTTTGAGACACTTTTAGATGGATAAAAATAACATTAACATGGGGAAAAATAATAGTTTTTACCAAGTCCAGGCTGTTGAGATGATCATTAATATGATCAGCTATACTTGCAAAGCAAACTTGGTTGCTTAATAGGTTGTAGAAAATGGCTTGTTCTGATGTAATCACAACTATTCCAACAATATTAATGTAGAAAGCTTGTGTGCTTAAGTGAGGGAAGGATATACTTATGGGGCTACTTATGATCTGGATTTAAACTTCCAATGGTCTTCCCCCTGCCCCCATACATGGCAGAACTTTGGGTACTCGGAAACACAGAAGTATTTATGGCTAGTTGGTCATGTGGCCACCTGTTATGAAGATTTTACCCCAATCCGGCATTTTTCAGAAAAACAGTGCCCATAGCGAATGATTGATTTGGTTAATGACTATTGCATTCGCTTAACCACAGATTCTCTTAAAGACTGCCTCAAAAGCATTGTAGAATTTGTTATGATCATCAAGAATAGGAATAAGTATAAGAAAAGAGAAGAATAGAGTAAGCAGAGCAGAGCAGAGCAGAGCAGAATAACAGAGTTGGTTGGAAGGGACCTTGAAGGTTTTCTAATCTAACCCCCTGTTCAGGCAGGAAACCCTATTCATTTCAGACAAATGGTTGTCCAATCGCTTCTTTAAAATTTCCAATGTTGGAGCATTCAAAATTTCTGAAGGCAAGTTGTTACACTGATTAATTGTTCTACTGTCAGGAAATTTCTTCTGATCATGATGGGCAGGCTCCATTACAGTTGTAACTTTAGGACTACCTGTACCAAAGCTTGCTATGGTTTCTTCTTATATTAGTGAATTGTTATTTTCAAGAAATTTGGATGTCTGCTGTTCTATTATATGCTTTGGATTTACCCTGAATACTAAAAGTCTTGAAATGAAAAATACATGCAGGAGATATTTATGATATAGAAATGCACTTTCTTGTCAGAATCCCAAGACTCAAGAAGACTCTAGCTGAGAAAATTGAAAAAAGGTTTTCTCTTCAGAATGTTTTTTTTTAGCATCTCCATCTCTGGCAGAAAGGTTGAGAAATCAGTGTTCTTTTTTTCAGTGTAAGAGTCTGGAATGATTGAAGTAGGGCATAACTTTCTTTGGAACAAACAAAGGACTACTTCAGTACTATTTCTGAGTAATAGAAGAAAGGAACTTGCTGATGCAAATTTAGATAATAAATAAATAAAATGTTAATGAATAAAATGATTCTAAAATGATTAGAAATTACCTGATCTTTTTGTAACCAGCTAATTGATAGTGTTACCCAAAATTTATATGGGTAGCCATTGTTTAATGACTGCCTCATTTAATGGTCATTTGTAGTTATGATGGTGATGAAGAATATTCATGTTTATGATTTTCATAGGTGTGTAAAGCAAATGAAAGCTGAAATAAGCTCATAAGCACAGTCAAGGTTTCACTTAGCAACTGCTTGATGACCAAGTTGCTGTTGCCAATTGTGGTTGCTAAACGAGAGTTACCTATATGTGTGGGGTAATGGAAGGGAAAAATATTTCCACTTGGATAATAAAAAAACAAGAGATTGCAGGGCCACCCTGTGAAAAAAATGTTAATATTTGACAAAAAAAAACTTCTGTCTTCACTCTTACAGATGACAACCTTCTCCAGGCTCCTGACTGCAGCAGACACAGAGATTTTGGAAGCAGAATTGCAGCATAATTCAGACAGCCTGAAAGTTTTGTTCTTACAACAATTTGACACAGAGTACTCATTTTTGAAGGACATTCGGTGAGTTTTCCTCAACCACAATGATTACAGAATAATGCAGATTTGTATGTTCCTTTATATCGTCTCCGAGGTGGGGTGTGGGAGGAGTCACTGATAGGGTATTGTTACGGCCCACTTGCCTGGAGACTGAGGTAAATCTGAGGACACTCCCTCTGCTCCTCCTTCTGACTCCCCAGATTAACCTCAGTCTTCGGCCTAACAGGAGCTATTTAGTGACTCTCCGGATTCTTTTATTTTCACTTCCTATTCTTCTTAATCTCCTACCTCTTGCTTTTGCGGCCCTTTTACCTGCCTAAGCAGGTAGTTGCGCTCACTGCAACTTTGCAGGCCCTGAGCCACCAGTACCTGGGGGGGGGAACCCAGACCTTGCGCACCACAGCCATACTCACCAGGATCCATTGAAGACAGCAGGATTCCCCAGTCGAGGCATCATGGCGAGGGATTAGCAGCTCAGTCAGAGCTGCCTCAGGCTATTGGACCGCGTGGTTGGCGATCGCCATTTTGGAACCAAGGGCGCATGTGCGAAGCGAGGAGGTGCACTGATCGCAGTCACTGCAGCGCTTCAGCACCACATTTGCCGAGAGGACTCGTCGGGTCTGTGCTCCGCCGGTAATCCGGGGAGGGCCCAGGTGGTAGCGGTGCACCGGTTTCATTTCGACCCGCAGATCGGCAGGTGGCTGAGAAGAGCACACATCCAAAGGAGCGCCGAATCCACGCGATAGAAGAGGGACCAGACGTTTTTGTGAGAGGAGGTAGAGAGAGTCTATGAACCGTGAGTACTGCGATGGCGGAAACCACCAGGAGCAGAGGAGCGGCTGCTCCAAGCTCTCAGGGGGCTCAGACCCATGTGAGGGAACCTCTTGGGAGTTAGGCCCTGCGTCTAGGGGGAGATCCCTTCCCAGGAAGTGCTCCTCCAAGTCTTCCAGGAGGGGAGGGGCTCAGGCAGGAGGCTCCCCTAACTAGAGCGGCTGGAAGGAGGGCCAGGGACAACATCAGCCCTTCCCCAGCCAGATCATGTTCCCCTCGCAGGCCTTCTCCCTTAGCTGAGGATCCTGGGTCTCCAGGCCCAGTGAGAGACCCTGGGGGGACAGCCCCATATCCCCTCCCTTATCGCGCTCTAACTCCTTGAGAGCGAGGAGTGATCCCTTTGGCCACAGGGCAACGAATTCCCCCCAGGCAATGTTTGGCCCCTCAATCTCCTGGCATCAGAGATAACAGGGAGCCCCCAAGCCTCTCTCCTGCCTACCCAGAACTTTCTGAGAGCTTCCAAAACGTGTTAGCCAGAGCTATTGTGGATGGCATTGCCTCTGGCATACAGCACCAATTCTAGGGAGCCAGGCACAGGTCTACTCATGGGGCTCCATGAGATCAAACAGTCCAGCCCGAGCCCTCAGTCCCCAGGGACTTCAGAGCCTTCTCACCCTCCACTGCTACAAGGGCTCGGAATCAGAGGGGGAGGAGCAGAAGGATATTGGGTTCTCAGAGGACGAGGATGTCATAGCCCAAGAGGCCCCAACCATCACGGGTTTATTCCCTCCTGCCTTATTCAGTTACTTGCTACGCAAGGCCAAGGCTGACTTGGACCCTACTCCAACTGCAAACCAGAACTCCACTACTCCCAGTACTAGCGGGGGGAATAAGAAAGGCCCTTTCCATAGGCCCCAGGTGGAGAAGGAGGAGATTCCCACCCCAGACCTCTTTTTGGAGGTCCTCAAGTCCCAGTGGTCCAAGCCCGGTTCCTTTCCCACCCCACGGAGCAATGATCACAGATTTTATAACTTGAATTCCTCTTTCACCCAAGCCTTACAGATTCCTCCCGTAGATGCCCCAGTAGCAGCCTTGGCTTCCTCCTCTGCCGTGGTGACAGGGGATATATCTAACTGCCTGAAGGCAGAGTACAGGAGAGCGGAGCTGGTCATGTGCAAGACCTTCCAGGCTGTCTCATGGGTGATCAGGGCGGCAGCAGCCACCTCTTTTTTCAACAGGTCCACCCTTTTATGGCTGGAGCAGATCTGGGACAGGACACCCGCATCAGACGTGAGATTTCTACAGGACATTACGAAGTTGATAGTGGCTACCCAGTTCTCGGCGGACGCTACCCTGGATGTAGTAAAGTATTCTTCCAGGGCCTTGTCATCCTCAGTGGCATCCAGAAGTCTCCTATGGCTTCGCCACTGGCAGGCCGAGTTCCGGGCGAAGTGGCATCTTGCAGAAGCAGAGTACACAGGAGACAAGATTTCTGGCCCTTCCTTGTCAAGAACAAGAACAAGAGGAAAGTCTTCCCGTCCACTTCTCCTGTGCGCTGCTTGGGGGAATCCAAGCATGGGTTAACTTTGTCCCTTAGCCTAGAGACTGAGTTATGCAAATGTTGACCACACCTCCTCTGACTGGATGGGTCAGTTTTTTAACTCAGTCCAGCCTGAAGAGACGTATACCAATTTTCTCTTGACTAATCAACAAATTACTCAGGATTCCTGGTTTTATTTCTGTGCCGCCTGACATTGGGGATGACCCGTTCTAACCGGCAGGGTCTACTCTCCCCTTTTGGCCCTTGCTATGGTCTGCCGAGCTGCCGAAATCGCCGCGAGTCCGCCGCGGCGCTGGCAGAGCCGCTGAGCAGCTGGATGCAGTGGCAATTCAAACGGCACATTTTAAAAAGCCCGCCGGATTGGCAGCCGCCATTTTGGATGGCCTGATTTCGCGTGCGCGAGTGTCTGCTGCATGGAACGTGTCCTCACTTTCACGTCCAGCCGGTGACGTCCCAACGGCTGTTCCCTTCGCTCCTTTCTTGCCTGGTCATTCAGCGAGAAGGTTGTGAGTTACTGTTCCTCAGTAGCACGTGGCCTTGCGAGCGGAGCGCACTTGCCTTTTTGAGCCAGTAGAGATTGAGCCTGTTGATATCCTTCCATATACTACCATGGCTGATCTTCCTATCTCTGGAGGTATTGTGGAGCCCAATATTGCCCCCCAGCCCCCAACTCAGGTCGAAGCTACCCCAAGGGCCAGCAGGACCACCACTAGGGCCTCGGCCCACAAGCCCCGGGCTTTGTCTGCAGCCCTGGATAAGGCCCATAAGCGCAAAGACAAATCGAAGGCCTTGGACAAGGCCTCTAGCTTAGCTAGCGTTTCCCCCCCCCCATGCTTGTTCTCTCCCGCTCCCCCCCCGCATCCTCTTGGGAACCAGAGCTGGTCCCCTGATCTTCATTTGCCCCCGGCCTTGGAGGAGGAGGGATTGGGGCCCCAATCCCCTCTGGCCCTCCCGGATTTGCATTTGGCCTCGGCCCCCACGCCTCCGCGTGCTGGGCCTTCAGCCACCTTTGCGCCTACTGCTGCAGGCCTGAGGCCTACTGCTGCAGGCCTGAGGCCTGCAGAGGGCCAGGATCTGGGCCTTCCCCCAGAGTTATACCAAATGCTCTCTGCAGCGATTTCCAAGGGGGTAGATGCAGAGCTACAAAGCAGGGTTCAGGCCCCCGGGCCTGCCTCTGCTGCTGCTGCTGCTGCTGCGGCTGCAGCTGAGCCTACTGATTTACCTAGTGTTCAGGCAGATCCATCTTTGCCTCCCCCCTCGCTCTATAGTGAGGAGTCGGCCTTGGTGGAAGAAGGGGAAATATTAGAAATTGATTTTTCAAACGATGAAGGGATGGCTCAAGACCAGTCTACTTCCTCTGGCTTATTCCGGCCTACATTATTTAAATCTCTATTGTATAAGGTGAAAACCACAACTAACATGGGTGGGGCCACCACACAGGCTAGCACTGCAGTCGATCTAGATGCAACAGAACGTTTATTTGCTGAACAAGTTTCAGAACAGGACGTCATTCCCTTCCCCAAATTGTTTCTGGATATTGTTCAAAAGCAGTGGGCGCAGCCAACTGCGGTTACCCCCCCCCCCTAGCAATGGAGATAAGAAATTATACACTTCCACTCCAGAATTGGAGGGCATCCTTCAATTTCCCACAGTGGATCCTCCCATTGCCGCCCTTGCCTCACCAGCTTTGATCCCATTGGAGATCTCCGAGGGGTTGAAGGCGGAGGACTGAAAGGCTGAGTTGGTCATCCGGAAAACTCACCAGGCTGCTGCCTGGGCCTTACGTGCTGCTACTGTGGCATCCTTCTTTAATAGAACATCATTGGTTTGGTTCAGACAATTGCAGGGCAGGCTTGGCCCGGAAGACATGCGTCTTCAACAAGATATTACCAAACTGATAGCAGCCTTGTAATTTTCTGCGGACACTACTCTGAATGCAGCAAAATTCGCATCCAGGGCAGTGGTTTCCAATGTGGCCTCCCGACGATTGCTGTGGCTCTGCCATTGGCAAGCGGACGTTCTCTCCAAATGACGATTGGCTTCCACCCCATTCAAGGGTGGGGCCTTGTTTGGCCCAGCTCTTGATCCAATTCTCATTGAAACTAGGGGTAAGCGTAAGGTGCTCCCATCCACAGGCAGACGCACCGACAGGAGGCAACAACCTTCTAATAGGCGCCAGTCCTTTCGGGCGGGGGATTCGGGGTTCACTACCGCTCCATATGCCCAGGGGTCAGCAACAACACCAGGCACAACCTCAGGGCAAGGCGGCCATTTCGTGGAGCCGGTAACCAGTCCTTTCGGAGGTACTGGTCACTCTCAAGGGGAGTGGCCTATCGGGCGTCTCTTGGAATTCGCCCGCCAGTGGGCAGAAACCACGTCCGACGCTTGGGCCCTCCAGGTAGTGAGGCTGGGCCTCACTCTAGAATTTCTTTCCATCCCCCCGAAGCGATTCATCAAGTGCCGCCCAGGTGCCAAGTAAGGAGGCATCTGATGGACACCGAAATACAACGCCTCTTATCCATCAATGCCATAGAGCAGGTTCCAAAGGGGCAAGAGGGACTAGGTTTCTATTCCATCTTATTCCTAGTGCCCAAGAGTTCTGGGGGATGGCGGGCCATTCTAGATTTGAAAAGGCTCAATCTGTACATAAAGTATCAAAGGTTCAAGATGCAATCCCTCAAGAGCATCTTGGCATCCATCCGCCATGGCGACATGATGACATCAGTTGACATCAAGGAACCGTACCTCCATGTGCCCATCCATCTGGAACACCGGAGGTTCCTCGGCTTCCAGTTTGCTGGTCGCCATTTTCAGTATTGGGCCCTACCCTTCGGCCAGTCAGAGGAGGCGTGGTCAACATTTGCATAACTCAGTCTTTAGGCTAATGGACAAAGTTAACCCATGCTTGGATTCTCCTCGCAGCGCACATAGAAGGACCGTTCAAGTAAGTCAATGGTCGGTCTAGACACGCAGACCACCGGCCATGTCCAGATGCAAGTCTTACTCCAGGTGACCCTTCTATCGTCTTCCTGAGCAGGACCTCCAACAGCAGAGGTACTCTGCTCCCAGGTATCCCAGACAGGGGGATAGGCAATTTTCCAGGGATAGATATAGGTTGCAGCAGCCCGGCAAGCGGCCCTTTCGAGGGGGTGGGCGGCCGCCCCTTCCGCAGAGCTAAGTGATTCGGGATCGTGTAACCCCATTGGCGGTCACCTTTCCTTCTTCACAGACCTCTGGGAGGGTATCACCACGGATGCCTGGGTCCTCCAGACAATCAGGTCGGTGCTCCATCTGGAGTTCCATTCCCAACCCCCCAATAGATTCCGCACCTTTCCCTCTCCAAGAATCCGGTCAAGCGTGCTTTCATGCACAAGGCCATTTATCATCTTCTGGAGATTAATGCAGTAGAACCAGTTCTGGAGGGGGAGAAAGAGTCAGGGTTCTATTCCCACCTGTTCCTAGTCCCCAAGAGCTTGGGGGGTTGGGTAGGTGAGGGATGGAGGGCCATCCTTGATCTCAAGCTATTAAATTCCAGGATTGTATACCATAAATTTAAAATGGCTTCCCTCAAGTCCATCCTGGAGGGGATCGGACAAGGGGACTTCCTAGCCTCCATTGATCTCACGGAGGAGTATCTCCACATCATGATTGCCCTGATCACCGCAAGTTCCTCAGGTTCTCGTACCGGGGTTCTCATTACTAGTACAGGGCTTTTCCCTTCGGGTTGGCCTCTGCTCCCAGGACCTTTACCATGGTGCTGGCCGCGGCTGCCGCCCACTTTCATTCCTTCCCGGTTCGCTTACACTGTTACCTTGATGACATCCTCGTACTAGCCCCCTCGGCTGTTTGTGCAGAGGGGGATCTCAGTACCACCATTAGCACCCTAAGGTCCCTTGGGTTCTCGATTAACCTCAAGAAAGGCCATCTAGTCCCCTCCACTAGACTTCAGCATCTGGGAACCATTATTGATTCGGTGAAGGGCAAGGTGTTCCTATCCCAAGAGCGTAGGGACAACATTGTTGAATTGATTCAAGAGATTCGCAGGATTCGATCTGTTCTCGTAGCTCTACTCTCCAGGCTTCTCGGAAAATTCATCTCCTGCATCGGGATCGTTCCCTAGGCTCGTCTTCACGCCAGAGAGTTGCAGTGGCTCCTCCTTCCCCACCAGAGGAATGGGACAAGCGATGCAAGCTTCAAGGTCCTAGTGACACCCCAGGTACTTCTCTCCCTCCGCTGGTGGATGTCCCTGGCTCTGGCCAAAGGTTCCCTATTCAGGGAGCCGGATAGGCTGGTCCTAAGAACAGATGTAAGTCTGTTCGGCTGAGAGGCTCATCTGCAGTCCCAGTTGGCCCAGGGCCGGTGGACATCGACGGACTT
Organism: Thamnophis elegans; assembly: GCF_009769535.1. Lineage (NCBI taxonomy): Eukaryota > Metazoa > Chordata > Lepidosauria > Squamata > Natricidae > Thamnophis > Thamnophis elegans. Next base: position 46,798,825 of record NC_045542.1, on the reverse strand, counting down.
GCGGAGGAACATCAACTGGCTGGAACTCAGAGCGATCCACCTAGCTCTTCGACGGTTCAAGCAGACAGTCACCGGGAATAATATTCTGGTGCTGACAGACAGCGTGGCAGCCAAGGCCCATGTAAACAAGCAGGGAGGCACTCACTCTGTGACTCTACGCAACGAGGCAAGACGTCTGGGATGCTGGGCGGAGCGGAACCTCCTATCAATCCGGGCAGAACACATCTCTGGAGTGGAGAATCAGCAGGCGACTGACTCAGCAGGGAGACAGTAGACCACGGGGAGTGGCAACTTCACCCCAACATCTTCAATCAGATCTGCCAGAGGTTCGGTTGCCCGACTGTGGATCTCTTCACCTCACTGTCGAATGCCCAAATTCCGAGATTCATCTCACGGGTTCCAATGCAGGGGGCGATCGACATCGACTCCCTATGCTGCAGATGGCCGGCAGGCCTTCTGTACTCCTTTCCTCCCCTTCCCCTCGTTCCCGGGGTCTTGGGAAAGCTAGTGGTGGAGAGGGCAGAGATCATCCTAGTGGCCCCTCATTGGCCACGGCATCCCTGGCTCGCGGATCTGGTTGAGTTGTCGATTCTGCCCCATTGGAGAATCCTACGGGGGGAGGTGACCCTGCACCAGGTGAGTCTGGTGCATCCAGATCCAGAGTGGCTCCAGCTGACCACATGGTGCTTGAGTGGGAGCAACTGAGGGATGCCCAGATCTCCTTGAGAGTCATCAGGACCATTAAGGCCTCTAGGAGGAGATCCACCACCGTAACAATACCCTATCAGTGACTCCTCCCATGCCACCCTCGAGACATGCAGTTCAGGTAAGACCAACTGACTTTTTTTTTAAGTGGCATAAAAGTGCTTGTAATGAAATAAACGATAGAATAAATTTCATAAGATAGAGAGGAGTTTTGCAATTTAATTGAAAAACATAAATTGCAGGATTGCAATAATGTTACTGTTCAAACTGCTGGAGTGTTTGGAGAGATCTCATTGTTTTAAATAAAGGTCTGGATGTGAATGATCTATTCTTTCTGCAATAAAGCCCATTTAAACATTTCTGTATGTTCTCAGGAATTTTTTTGCTGTGAGGACAGATGGGAGTAAAATCCTCATTATTCAGACTGACTTTGAAAATGGATCACTTAGTGCCCAGCTCATTGCCTCAGCCAGGTAAGTCACCACTTAGATAAGACTATTCGATAAGCAATACCAAGCATATAATCAATTAATAGTTGAGGTGTTTAACGATATTTATAAGCCAGCCAAGTTCTTAGATTTTTACATAGTCCGATAAATACTCCAGGCCAATATTCTAATTTCACAGAGAACCATGTGGATCTATTCGTCATCTTAGTACCATATATCAGAATGAGGTGGAGGAATAAACTTTGTGCTGAAATAAAGGGAGCTGTTGGGCAGGGGAATGCTTTAACTTCACAAAAGAATGGCACCTGTTTCTCTTCCCTTACAGGTATTCAGCTGTTAATGAAGTCAACAAAATACAGGAGAATCAAGCCAGGGTATTTATAATTTTCATCACTAAGCTGTCACGAATCGAAGGAGGAAGTTCCTACATAGGATTTCATGGAGGTAGGTTGGCTTATGTGCAAGAATTACAGAACAAGGTGGCTGGAGGTCTATTTAAAGGGGCTGCTATGGCATCAAGATTGCTTCCTGCTTTCTCTCACAAATGGTCCTAGCAATGCAAGTTACAGATTACTGCAGTGTAGAAAGAAATGTGCTTCTAACACAAGGCTACAAATAAGATGAAAAATGTAATATGTCATATTTCCTAAGTTGTATTTGGACGACAAATCTTTTTGTGATCCACAGTGCACATTCTGAAGAGATCACAAAACAAAACTTTGGTGACAAAAATTGCTGAAAATCAGTAATGTGATTTCTTGCCATATTTAGTTAGGAAACATGAAAATTATATGTTGTTAAATAGGTTTAACACGGTTAATGTTACCCCTCCAGTTCTGAGTCTCTTGAAGTACAAAAGAAAAAGAAAATTCCCTTTGCCATTATTGGACCTCAGTCCAATAAAAAATTAAGGTATGGAGCTCAGGCGTTATCCTATATGTGGCATGTAATATATAGGGAAACATTCTTGCTTAAATTTAGTCAAACTCCTGATCTGGATATATACTGTTAATTTTACTGCTAGTGAATATTCCTCAAGTTTGCTTAGCCATTCATATTTACATATTTAGATATCCATTATGCTATTCCCTTTTGTGATGAATGAATTTATGCAAAATGCAAGAAACAAATAAAACAAGGCTTAAAGGAAAACCAACTCAAATCAATTTTTAATGGCCAAAGGGCCATCAAAAAAGTCAAAGGAAATATAATATACAAAAAAAAGGAAGTGTAAGTAAATACATGTATATGATATGTATATGTATATGTATTCTAGGCGGGACTAGAATTCACGGTTTCCCATTTTTTTGCCTCATGTCTTAACCACTAGACCAAACTGGCTCTCTGAAAAAAGCATCTCTTAATTTTGGAGGGTTTTTCTAATTCATGTTGCTATAAATGCAAAATCTATTTTTCAATTTCTTTTTCTTAATAGAAATGCAAATGTATACAGGTAGTCCTCAACTTACAACCACAATTGAGCCCAGAATTTATGTTGCTAAGTGACAAATTTGTTAAGTAAGTTATCTCCATTTTACGACTTTCCTTGCCACATTTGTTAGGTGAATGACTGCAGTTGTTAAATTAGTGACATGGTTGTTAAATGAATCTGGCACCCCATTGGCTTGTCAAAACATGGCAAAAGATGATCATATGACCCTGGGAGATTGCAACTGTCATAAATACATTCCAGTTGCAAAGCATCTGAATGTAAATCACATGACCATGGGATGCTGCAAGAGTTATAACTGTGAAAAATGGTCATAAGTTTTTTTTCCATTGCCGCTGTAACTTTGGATGGTCACTAAATGAATTGTTGTAAGTCAAGGACTACCTGTAATAAAAATAGTATACCCCTTCAGCAGTGGTGAAATTAACTTTTTTTTAACTACTGGTTCTGTGGGTGTGGCTTGGTGGGCATGGCAGGGAAAGGATACTGCAAAATCCGCATTCCCTTCCCACTCTGGGGCAAGTCAAAGATTGTATTTGCCAGTTCTCCAAACTACTCAAAGTTTCCGCTACTGGTTCTCCAGAATCTGTCATAATAATAATAATAATAATAATAATAATAATAATAATAATAATAATAATAGTAATAATAATAATAATAAATAATAACAACAACAATAATAATAATAATAATAATAATAATAATAATAATAATAATTATTTATTTAATTTGTATGCCGCCCAATCTCAAAGAGACTCAGGGCGGCTTACAGTAAAAAAAAGGGGAAGGAAGGACATACAAAAACAAGACAACATTAAAAGATCACAACATTCACAACTGAGGATGCGGCTGGACAAATTCAACAGCCCCAGGCCTGCTGGAATAGCCAGGCAGAATCTGCTGAATTCAACAGCCCCAGGCCTGCCCTTCAGACTTTTGTAATATGTTTCCCCTAACTTTTCCATGATTTGTTTGGAAGCTAACATATTTGTTGGTTTCCCATAATCCTGTCCTTGCCACCCCCTTCCCTGAGACATTTGATTGGCCAAACTGAAAGGAAGCATTTAACTTCAATATTTAGTACAATATCTGCAAATTAATTTAATGAAGGCCCTTGCTGTTATATGGTAAAAGATACATTATTGTATTATCCTACCCTTCCCTCTGTTAGATTAAGTGGTTTTCCTCAGAAATGATTAATGGAAATGTAGGTAATAGCTGTGAAATATCATCTGTTGTTTTTAGGGCTGTGGCAGTCTGTGCATATTGATGATCTAAGAACCTCCAAGGATATGATCTCTGATATAACAGCCTTCAGAAACATCACCATCAGCCAGCTGTTTTCTGAAAATACGGGAGAGTCTGCAGAGAATCCTGAAAGTAAGTCCAACTATATGTTTATGTAGTGCTTATTTCCAACAGTTCGTAGTAATTCCCATCATCATCTTTAGAGTCAGGCTGCATTCCGATATGAGACTTTCTTTATCATTGTAGCTGCAGGGATGAAAGAAGAAGAAGAAACAGAAGAGAAGATGGAGGTGGAGGTGTCACCAATATCTGAACCAGAAATATTTGTAAGTCTTAATATGCCTCACTAAATCTAGTTTGATTGTTTCCCTTTGATCTAAGAGCAAATTATGTTCTTCTTTGTACCAACTTGCTTTTTTTGTTCCGTGGAATTGATTATAGAAATAACACAACACATGTTTCACATATTTGTATCTAGATATTTATGATTAGCTATCTCTTCTAGCCTTGGGATGGTCCACATATTTTGCTCTATTAGAGTTACATGCGTAATCTGGTATAATTAGAGTAGGATTCCTATTTGTGATCACGCCATAGGGATCACTATTTGTGATCTTTATGATAGCTCCATTAGCTACAGTTTTAGAAGATTATATAGATGGACAATAATGTATGACCTTTCAGTAATGCAAAGGTCTTCTTTTGTGCCTGTTTTCTCTAGAAATAGAAGTTTCTGTAGATGGGTGTCTACCTCCCTAGTTGCTAGTGCTGCATTGTTTTTATTTTACTAAGGTGTTTATCCAAGCAGAATCTTTTTCTTTCTGGATACCTGGATGATTGTTTCTCCCTCTGCTCCCAGGGAGAATCTAGAAGTGAGCATCTTAGAGCACCAGAGCCTTATCTAGCCCTCAACTTCTTTTTTTTTTTTTTTTTTTTGGGGTGGGGGGCTGAAGTTGATGAAAAAAGGCTGACATAATTTCCTCCTGTTGTATAGTAGAAAACAGTAGAGCTTTGTAAAACAATTGAAATAATTGTTCTGATCCCAGGTGGGTGTGATGAAATGCTAGTCTGACCACAAGACAAATGTCCTAGACACCAAATGGCTCTGTTTCAAGCTTTCAATTTGAAAAGACTGTTTTGCACTTAGAACTTTTCCATTAACAGACAGCACTGTTCTGACAATCTTGGGAAAACCTATTTCAAATTTAGAAGTATTTCATATTATTTTGCACTGCTAGTGAAAAAAAAAAGTGACACGCAAGCCCTAGTAAAGTACAGCATAGTTAAAACAATAAACAAAATAACAAATACCAAAGAAAATTTCTAGAAACCCTCCTGCATGGAAGGGAAGCATAATGGTCCTGGACACTTGCATTATTATCTCATACTTTTGAAGTGTGAGACTCAACTATCAAAAGGCTGTCCAGCTCAGTTTAATCAGATGCTCATTCACATCTGATAGCCATAGAGGAAATTATTGTACATTGTCTCAGGATATACTAAAAAAAAATTTTTCCCCCCCTCCTGTGCCTGGAAACTCTAAGATTTTGGATACTACCATTCTCTTGAGGAGTTGTGTTCAAAGTGCTGTCGGCATGCTGAGAGACCACAATGAGGATGCCGGTCGTAGCGCTGAGAGAATTGCAATTCTTCTTAAACTCCTGTCTGAGGAAGATACCCCGCAAGGTATATAATATACGTATGTCCAGAAGGAGTATGATCTTTTGTTAAAGTGAAATATATTGTAATACAAGTTCCTCTTGCTAGAATGCTCAGGTTACTAACTATACAATAAAAAACTGAAATAAAGGATCGGTTTCTGTTTTATACTTTTGAGAATGTATTTGCTCTGTCAGTGATTGTGTTTGACTAGACCCCATAGAAAATCAAAAGATGAGAGCTTGCCTTTTTCCTACAGTTCTTTGGAAGTGTCGTGTGTGTTTGTGTGTGTGTGTGTGTTTTGAGAGAAAGTGAATGTGTAGGAATTCTATAGAGTAGAGGAATCCTGCAAATGTAGAAGGGTTCAATTTTATTCACAACTGCATAATGACTCTTCTTCCTCATTTCTAGTATTTATTTATAGCACACCTTTACCCTCACCATTAGTAGTGGTGAGTTAAATGGCATTGCTAAGTAGTTAATACATAACAGAAAAGGAATAAACTGATATTTCTCACAATGGGTGGGTAGACTTGCAAATAATTCTTAAATAATCTCAAATTATTGAAGGTAATGACCAAGGTTTGTAAGTCATATAGCTCTTCTTAGGGAAGCAAATATACAATTTTATGTAAGATCATCAAACAAAAGACTAGGAAATGTTAATTTTGATTCAAAAACTGAATTATCCATCAGTACCTTCTTTCATCTTCTTTGAAATATAATTCTAAAAAGTGGCTATACAAATTTTATACAAATAAAAATTAGGCTGTCCTTTTTTTTCTCTCCCCCAGGCAACTTCCTGAAGATTACAAAGAGCCGTCTTACTTACCTTTTGAAAAATCAGGAAGAGAATTATCTCATTATGAAAGAGTGGATGTTGCGGGAGGCCTCCAACCTTAATGCCCTCCAGGAAGGAGGAACATTTAGGTATAGTGTATAGCAGGGGTGTCAAACTCGATTTCATTGAGGACCTCTTGACAAACAGGGTTGTCAAGAGCATGGGGGCTGAGTGGATGAGGCCGGGGTGGGCATGATTAGCTTGATGTCACTCATGTCGGGGGCCTGTGGTGGCCAGAGTGCTCTGCCAGAGAAAACAGACTCCCAATCTCTCTTTTCGGCTGCGACAGCCTCCTGCAACCTCTGCCAGTGAAAATGGAGCTTGTGAAGGCCGCACACGGCAGAGGCACCCTTGGGCCAGTCATATTTCTAGGGTGGCCCTGTGGACCAAATCTAAGCATCCCACAGTCCGGGTCCAGCCCCTGGGCCTTGAGTTTGACACTTCTAGTGTATAGATTAAGCATTTAATTCACTTTCTGGAGCCACTTCCCCCCCCCTCCAAACTGGTTGCTCAGGTTGAAATACTGCCTTTAATCCAAATATGGCAGCTTCTGGGACTCTTAGTTTAATTGCAATTTGACAAATTTTACTGCTTAAGACTTCACTCATTGAAGTTTTAATCTTTTTCAATAATAAAATATGCATTTGGGGGTTTAAAAATTTTCTCTGAAGTATCTTTAATGTACTAGCACGCCGATGGCCAACGTTTTTTGGCTCGTGTGCCATAAGGGGGGAGCGCAGGGGGGGTTGTGCGCGGGCGTGCCACACCCATAATGTAACACGTGACACCCCCCCCCCCAGTGTGCATGAAAGGCGCTCCAACTCATTTTTTGCATGCTTTTTTTGCCCTCCCCAGGCTCCAGAGGCTTTATAGGAGCCTAGGGAGGTAGAAAACAGCCTCCCCCGCCCCGCCCCCCCAGAGGCCCTCAGGAGGCTTTAGGGACTTTCAGGAGGCTTCCCTGAAGCCTCCGGAAGACTAAAAACGACCCTATGAGCAAACTGGCCCTATGGGCAAACCGGAAGTGCGGGAATGGACTTCTGGTTTGCTCATAGGGGCGTTCTCCTGTGCGCGGCTTGGGGAATCCAAACATGGGTTAACTTTGTCCATTAGCCTTGAGACTGGGTTATGCAAATTGCTGGCCATGCCTCCTCTGACTGGAGTGGTTCAGTTTTTTTAACTCAGTCCAGCCTAAAGAGATGCAAAATTATTCTCTCTGGGTTACTAGACAAATTCATCATTATTATTAATCAGCTTGGATTCCCTTCACCAGCTTGAGCTCCTTTCACATAGCAGTAAATATCTCTACAAATAGGTTTGTTTTCTCTTCGTTTAAAGTGGTAATTGGATTTTAGTGTTCCCGGAGCCTTTGGGGCCAGGGAACCTCTTTCTTGGAGGCGAGGGCATGCTGTTGTTCGTTGTGGGAAGGTCTGTTCGCTGCCTTCATTTTGTCTTGCCGCGGCTGGAGATTGGTTTGCTGCACCGCCCGCTCTAGCCGCTGTCCGTCACCGCCTCCTTCCCCCCGAGGTTGCCTGATGATGCACGGAGCCCGGACACCCCCATTGCCATATGGCTGAGCTCCCTGTATTACCTCGACCTCAAGAGCCTCTGCAGTCGCTGGCAAGATACGAGGCAGGCGTTCTCCATTCTGGCGGCAGCTTTGTACCTCGCCGATTTGAATCTCCTGTCCCCACTGTTGGTCGTGGGGGCCATTTTGGATCCCTTTTCGCGTCAACAAACAGTGGTGGGGTGTGGCTTCATTTTCCCACCCGCAGTGACGTAAAATCACCAGATTCATTGCTCCATGGAGGTCAGTTCGCCACCATTCTACTGGAGCATGAGTTTGATCTCTCACGGCCACCTGCTTCGATTGCGATCGGCATTTGGTATTTCAGTGAATGTGAGCTTGAGCCCTTTCAACCTAGCTTACATGGCGGATCATTCTATTACCGGGGGCAGCACTGGGGCTTCCACTTCTCCTCAGTTGTCCTCCGATGCCACTGGGGCCTCATCTAGAGTGGATAGGACCACCACCAGGGCCGCCAGCCACAGTTCCTGCGCCACCCCAGCAGCTTCTGCCAGGGCTGCTAAGTGCACCAGTAAGACCAAGAATCGGTCTAGGGATCTCTCAGCCCCCAGGCCACCTCACATCCTGCTGCCTGAAGGGCCTTCTACCTCTGGCCTAACTGGAATTCAAGGTTGGTCCCCAGACCTCAGAATCTCACAACTGGAGGACCTGACTCAGGCCTTCAGGGTTCATCTGATCCTTCTCAGCCCAGCCCAGGCCCGGCCCCCTCCCGTTCAGAGGCCTCAGCCACCTTTACTCCCACGGCTGCTGGCAGCAGACCAGAGGATACTTCAGAATTTGACCTCCCCCCTGGGCTCAGGGACATGATTGCCACTGTCATATCTAGGGGAGTGGAGGCAGAAGTACAGTGTAGGAGTCAACGCTCTAGGAATTTGATTTCTGCCAGAGATTTAGCTACCTCTCAGGCTGATCCCCCTTCTCCCTTACCTTCCATCTACAGTGAGGGAAGGAATGTGAGATTTTGGATTTAGAGTTATCAGATGATGAAGGTCTGATTCAGACTAAAGTTCCTTTTTCGGGCCTCTTCAGCCCTATTTAAATCTCTACTTTATAAAGCCAAGGCCATCTCCAATTTGGGGGGAGCAACCACCCCGGCCAGTACTGAGGTGGGCCTTGATCCCACAGAATACTTGTTTGCTGAACAGGTACAAGAACAAGAGACTATTCCATCACCCAAATTGTTTCTGGATGTAATCCAAATACAATGGTCCCAGTCCACCGCAGTCTCGCCCGCTAGCAATGGTGATAGAAAGCTTTATGCTTCCACTCCAGAATTGGACACCATTTTGCAGTTTTCCACTGTTGACCTGCCGATAGCATCCTTGGCTTTCCCGGCCCTCATTCCATCCAAGATTTCGGAGGGGTTGAAGGCTAAGGATCGCAAGGCGGAGCTCATTATTCACAAACTGTACCAGGCAGCTGCCTGGGCATTGCGTGCTGCTACGGCAGCCTCGTTCTTCAATAGAACTTCCTTAGTTTCCTTAGTCAGCCACTGGTTGAAGGCGTGTATTGCCCTAGCCTACAACTGTCAGTCCCGACTGGTTCCCAGTTGCATCACTCCCCATTCTACCAGGAGTGTGACCATGATGGCAGCCTGGGCAACGCAGGCCTCGGTGGAGGACATCTGCAGGGCAGCAACCTGGTCATCGCCATCACCCTTTATCTGTCACTACAAGGTCCACATTTATGCCTCGGCTGAGGCATCCTTTGGACGGCGCATGCTGCAAAGGTTAGCTTCTTCGGCTACGACACCAGACCAGCCTCGCTCCTGCCCCTGAAGTCTATTGCTTTGGCATGTCCCATGCTTGGATTCCCCAAGCAGCGCACAGGAGAATGACCGTTGACTTACCTGAACGGTCCTTCTATGTGCGCTGCGAGGGGATTCTCCTGTGTGCTGCTTGGGGAATCCAATCATGGGTTAACTTTGTCCATTAGCCTAGAGACTGAGTATGCAAATCTTGACCACGCCTCCTCTGACTGGATTGGATCAGTTTTTTTACTCAGTCCAGCCTAACGAGACGCATCTCAATTTTCTCTCTAGACTAATCGACAAATTTCACCTTTTTCCCTTGGATTCAGCAGCAGATTGTGACTTTACTTGCTATATGTGTTTTGAGGTGGAGGCGGCAGTTTGCTGCCAGCCCAGATCCTCATCGCCGCTCTCTCTCTCTCTCTCTCCCTCTCTTGCCTGGGATCGGAGGCTGCGAGGCCGTCGGCTCGTCGTGCTGGACTGCAGCGGTATTTTCAAGCGGCGATTGGCATTGCTCTCCTCGCCTTGCGTTTGGCGCGTCCTGGGCTGGTGCGCCGCCCTGCGCCGTTTCAAGCCGGGAGCGACCCGCCTGCGCGGCGCGGTTCAACCCAGGCATTTCCATTGCCTTGTGGCATTTCCTTGATCGCAGCGGCAGCATTTTTGCCGGGGAGCCAGCGGTCTGCAAGATCCCTGGGCTTGGCAGTTTGAATTTTCGTGCCCTCCAAGGCGGCCGCCATTTTGGATCCGGCCCTGCACATGCGCAGGAATCGTCCAGAGGAGGCGGGGCGCATGATTTCACGCCAGGCATTGGCGCCGCCCAGACGGCCCTCCTCTTTCCCTCACTTGCGGAGAGCTGAGTCACTGAAGAGATTGTTTCCCAATCGGCTACTGATTTCACGTGGCGCTTTGTGCAGAGGAGAAATTCGTGGCATTCACTCATAAACAAGGTTGAGCCTTTCCAAATATCTTTCTATCTTTGCAGTGGCTGATTAGTCTATGCCCAAAGGTGCTGTGGAGCCCTCTTGTGAGCCCTGCTCCCTTGGCGAGGGGGGGGGCTAGCCCAAGGCCCAGCAGGGCTGCTACTAGGGCCACTAGTCATAGGCCCCAGGCCTCATCTGCCATTAGGGACAGGTCCCATAAACGTAAGGATAAATCTAAGGCTGCTAAGGCCTCTGGGGCACCCAGCAGCTCACCCCCGGTTCTGATTCCGCAACAGGCTTCCCCAGCACATCCTACGGAGCAGGGTTGGTCCCCAGATATTCAGTTGCCCCAGGCTCCTGTGGCAGCAGAAGGGGGTTTGGGGCCCCACTCCCCTCTCCTATTTCTGAGATGAGTATGGCTTTGGCCCACTCGCCCCCACGTGCGGGGCCCTCTGCGACTTTCACTCCTACTGCTGGAGGCCTCAGACCACTGGAAGGCCAGGATTTGGGCCTTCCCCCTGATTGGTACGGCTCGGCTTCGGATGGACCTGGACTCCAATTGCGCAGAGCCAGCCGGGGTACCGGGGGAATGTCTTGAACGACATCTCTGGACTGACTTTCAACCTGTTACTCCTGATGAAGTGAACAAGGCCATGGGAGCGGTGAGTGCTGCCACGTGTATACTGGACCCGTGCCCCTCCTGGCTGGTCGCGAACAGCAAGGAGGTGACGCGGAGCTGGATCCAGGCGATGGTGAATGCTTCTCTTCGGGAGGGCTTATTCCCACCGGCATTGAAGATAGCGGTGGTGAGACCCCTCCTGAAGAAGCCATCGTTGGACCCAGCTAGTTTGAACAACTACCGTCCAGTCTCCAACCTCCCCTTCATTGGGAAGGTTGTTGAGAAAGTGGTAGCCTCTCAACTCCAACGGTCCTTGGATGAAGCCGATTATCTGGACGCCTTTCAGTCTGGATTCAGGCCTGGCTACAGCACGGAAACCGCTTTGGTCGCACTGACCGATGATCTCTGGAGAGCCAGGGATGGAGGTCATCCCTCCATCCTAGTGCTCCTTGACCTCTCAGCGGTCTTCGATACCATCGACCATGGTATCCTTCTGCGACGGTTACGAGAGGTGGGAGTGGGTGGCACCGTTTTTCGGTGGTTCTCCTCCTACCTCTCGGACAGGTCACAGTCGGTGTTAGTTGGGGGAGAGAGGTCGACCCCTAGGCCCCTGAAATATGGGGTTCCTCATGGTTCGGTCCTATCCCCCCTTCTGTTCAATATCTACATGAAGCCACTGGGTGAGATCATTCGACGGCACGGGATAAAATACCATCAATACGCGGATGATACTCAGCTGTATCTGTCCGCCCCGTGCCAACTCAGTGAAGCGGTTGACATGATGTGCCAGTGCCTGGAGGCTGTCAGGGTCTGGATGGGGGTTAACAAGCTTGTACTCAATCTAGACAAGACCGAGTGGCTGTTGTGTTTCCCTCCCAAGAATTTGGCCAGTATTCCATCACTCAGGCTGGGAGGTGAAAATTTACGCCCCTCAGACAGGGTGCGCAACTTGGGAGTCCTCCTGGACCCACAGCTGACTTTAGAACATCACCTGTCAGCTGTGACCAGGGGGGCATTTGCCCAGGTTCGCCTGGTGCACCAGTTGCGTCCCTACCTGAACCGGGAGGCACTCGCAACAGTCACTCACGCCCTCGTGACCTCAAGACTGGACTACTGTAATGCGCTCTACATGGGGCAGCCTTTGAAGAGTATTCGGAGACTTCAACTCGTCCAGAATGCAGCCGCGCGAGCGATTGTGGGTGCACCTCGGTACACCCACGTTACACCTATCTTCCGCGAGCTGCACTGGCTACCGATCGGTCTCCGGATACGCTTCAAAGTGCTAGTCGTAACTTATAAAGCCCTTCATGGTATTGGACCTGGGTACTTGAGAGACCGCCTGCTGCCAATTACCTCCCATAGACCCATTAGATCACACAGGGTCGGCCTCCTCCGGGTTCCGTCCACCAGCCAATGCCACCTGGCTACCACCCGGGGGAGGGCCTTCTCTGCAGCAGCTCCGGCCCTTTGGAATGAACTCCCCGCAGAGATTCGTACCCTCACCTCTCTCCAGGCCTTCCAGAAAGCCGTCAAAACCTGGCTGTGCCGGCAGGCCTGGGGTTGATGAGTTCTCCTCCCCTCTCAACTTGTATGGCTGTATGGTTCTTGTGTATTTTAATTACGTGTATTGTGTTTATGTCCCCTTTCCCCCTTTTGAGTTGTTTGCCGCCCTGAGTCCCTCCCGGAGAAGGGCGGCATACAAATAATCTAAATCTTAAATCTTAATCTTAAATGATTTCTACTGCTATTTCTAAAGGGGTGGATGCGGAACTACTCCGTAGGGCCCAGGCTCCCAGGGCCACTGTAACCCGGATGGGCCTTGATTCCCAGACAGTGCAAGGGGATTCATCTATTCCTCTAACAGAGCCTCCCTCGCCTCAACCCTCAGTCTACAGTGAGGAGTCAGCCTTGGTGGAGGAAGGTGAGGTCATAGATAGGGAATTTTCCGATGATGAAGGGCTTCCACTGGATCAACCTACTGCACCGGGTTTGTTCCACCATTCCCTCTTTAAATCATTGCTGTATAAGGCTAAGACCACCACCCACATGGGGGAGGCAGCCTCTAAGGATAGTACAGCTGTGGGATTAGATGCGACTGAGCGCCTCTTTGCTGAGCAAGTGGCCTTGCAGGATGTTATTCCCTCGCCCAAGCTCGTTCTGGATCTGATTCAGAAGCAGTGGGATCAACCGACCGTGGTAAACCACCCAGCAATGGGGATAGGAAAGTGTACACTTCTACCCTGGAGTTGGAAAATCTTCTCCAGTTTCCCACTGTAGATGCTCCCATTGCTGCCCTCGCCTCTCCGGCATTAATTCCATCAGAAATTTTGGAGGGCTTGAAGGCAGAGGATTGTAAGGCCGAGACAGTCATCCGCAAGACCCATCAGGCTGCGGCCTAGGCCTTACGCTCGGCTACGGCAGCGTCCTTCTTTAATAGGACTTCCTTGGTCTGGCTTAAGCAATTGCAGAGTAGGCTTGCCCCAGAGGAAATGCGCCTTCACCAAGACATTACCAAATTGATGGCGGGCTTGGAATTTTCTGCGGATGCCACTCTTAGTGCAGCAAAATTCGCTTCTCGGGCCATAGTCTCTAATGTAGCATCCCCACGCCTGCTGTGGCTCCGCCATTGGCAAGCTGATGTCAAGTCCAAATGGCACCTTGCATCCACGCCCTTCAAGGGTGAGGCCTTGTTTGGGTCAGTTCTCAACCCCATCCTCATTGAGACCAGAGATAAGTGTAAGGTTCTCCCTTCCACCAGTGGCCGGGCCAATAGGAGACAGCAACCTTATCAGAGACGACAGCCCTTTCGGGCCGGGGACTCTGGATTTGCCCCTGCTCCCTATGTTCCCCATTACAACAGGGGTTTCTCCCAGCTCCAGGATCACGGCCAGGACCGCGCAGGCGCCATGGATAGGGCGCCAGAAGCCCCAGGTGCAGCCCCAGGCGAGGAGGTCCTTTCGTGGAGAGCTGGAAACCGGTCCTTTCGGAGGTACCGGTGACTCACAAGGGGACGGACCCATCGGAGGGCGTCTCCTGGCCTTCTCTCATCAGTGGGCGGAGATCACGTCCGACGCCTCACTCTAGAATTTCTCTCCATTCCCCCAAGGTGGTTCATCCAGTGTCCCGTTCCCAGGTGCCCGACAAAAGGCGCCTCATGGACGCCGAGATACATCACCGTCTCACCATCAGGGCAGTAGAACAGGTACCGAAAGGCCAGGAAGGGCTAGGGTTCTACTCCATCTTGTTTCTGGTGCCCAAGAACTCAGGGGGATGGCGGGCCATCCTAGATTTGAAAAGGCTCAATCGATACATCAAATACCAAAAATACAAAATGCAATCGCTCAAAAGCATATTGGCCTCCATCCGCCAGGGCGACATGATGACATCAGTAGACATCAAGGAGGCGTACCTCCATGTGCCCATACACCTGGCACATCAGCGTTTCCTGCACTTCCAGTTCAGTGGCCGTCACTTTCAATACCGGGCCTTACCCTTTGGCCTCTCATCAGCCCCGCGCACGTTCACGAAACTCCTGGCAGTCGTAGCGGCATCACTTCCTTCAGTTCCAATATGAGTGAATTGTTATTTGGACGACATCTTGGTCCTGTCTTCATCTCGGAACCAGGCCCTATGAGATTTGCAGATCACGATGGACTCGCTGCGCAGTCACGGGTTCGTTCTCAACCTTCCCAAGAGCCACTTGCAGCCAACCACGACGCTGCTCCACCTGGGGACCATCATCGATTCAGTGTCTTGCGAAGTCTCTCTCTCTCTGGAGAGGCAACAAAGCATCCAGCACCTGGCCAATCAGGTTCTGTCCCAGAGACTCTTGCCGTTGGCAACGCTGTCCAAATTACTGAGAAAGATGATTTCTTGTATCAACGTGGTTCCCTGGGCCAGGTTCCATGCATGCCCACTTCAGTGGTTCCTGCTTCCCTTCCAGAGGGCACACACCAGCCATTTCCAGACCAAGTTTTGGCTCCCACACAAGCCTCTCAGATTCCTTCGTTGGTGGACATCCTCCAAGCTCCTCCAGGGGTGCACATTCAAGGAGCCGGACCGCATCCAAATTACGACGGATGCCAGCCTATTTGGAGGGGGGGCTCAAGGGCGCTGGTCGAGTCAGGAACTGTCAAACAGCATAAACTGGCTGGAACTCCGCGTCATTCGTCTAGCCCTTCTGGAGTTTTGGGACATTGTGTCACACAACCCTGTGTTGGTCTTGACCAACAACGTTGCCTCCAAGGCCCATGTCAACCGCCAAGGGGGCACCCACTCCAAGGCCCTAATGCTGGAGGCGGAGAGGTTACATTGCTGGGCAGAGACCAAGCTTTTGTCAATCCGGGCGGAGCACATCTCGGGTGTGGCCAACACGCAGGCAGACTGGCTGAGCCGGGCCACTGTGGATCAAGCGGAGTGGCAACTCCACCCTGGCCTCTTCCGGGAACTCTCTTGCCAGTTCGGCCGCCCCAAGGTTGATCTGTTTGCGCAACTGCACAACACACAACTTCCGAGGTTCTATGCCAGGTACCAGGCCCCCGGAGCAGAGAGGGTGGATGCTCTACGCAGTCCTTGGCCAGCCGGCCTCCTTTATGCCTTTCCCCCTCTCCCGATTCTTCCATCGATCATCCAGAAGATCCTGACGGAACAGATGGAGGTGCTGTTGGTTGCCCCAATGTGGTCCAGACGTCCCTGGTACACAGACCTCGTATACCTGTCGGTATCACAGCCGTGGAGGATTCCGCACGACCAGATCCAGCTCAACCAGGGGGCTCTCATCCACCCAAACCCCCAGCTCCTGCAGTTAGCCGTGTGGCACGTGAGTGGGCTATTCTGACCGGCCTTCACTATTCGAGTCAAGTGATTGACACTATCCAGGCGGCCCGACGTCCATCCACTACACGTATATATGAGGCCACCTGGCAGGCCTTCTGTAGGTGGTGCCGCCGAGCCGGGGCTGACCCCATCAAGGCTTCGGTACCTCAAGTCTTGGACTTTTTACAATCGGGACTTAATAAGGGCCTCGCGCCCAACACGCTCCATCGGCAGGTCACAGCATTATCCATGGTGGTTGGAGGCGGTCAGGGCCGTTCCTTGTCTCAGCACTCACGGGTCAAGGCCTTCCTGAAGGGTGCGACAAATTTGAGGCCTCCGACAATCCACCGTTATCCTACCTGGGACTTGACCTTGGTGCTCAGAGCACTCACGTCTGCTCCATTCGAGCCCATCCAATCCATCAGCTTTCAGCTACTGAGCTTAAGACTGTGTTCCTGGTGGCCTTTACATCGGCCAGGAGGGTTTCGGAGTTGGCTGCGCTATCTGTTCGTGCCGACCTCTGCATATTCCATCCTAACAGAGTAGTACTCCGTTTGGACCCTTCCTTCCTCCCGAAGGTCAACACGTTGTTTCACAGAGCTCAGGAGCTCATCCTTCCAGACTTTTGTCCACATCCTCCCCATCCTCAGGAGCGCCAGTGGCATCATTTGGATGTTCATAGAACCCTCTGACGTTATGTAAAGCGCACGGCCTCGTTCAGAAGATCGGAGGCGCTATTTGTTTCCTTCCAGCCGTCGTCCATGGGACAGAAAGTGTCCTTCCACACCATCGGCCAATGGTTGAAGGCGTGCATCGCTTTGGCGTATGACAGTCACTCCCGGCTGGTTCCCAGATGTATTACTCCTCATTCTACCAGAAGTGCGGCTACCATGGCACAAGCCTCGGTGGAAGAGATCTGCAGGGTGGCTACTTGGTCGTTGCCCTCACCATTTATTAGACACTACAAGGTTGACGTATACGCCTCGGCTGAGGCCTCCTTTGGGTGGAGAGTGTTGCAAAGGGTTCTTTCTTCTGCGGAGGATCCTGACCAGCCTAGCTCCCGCCCTGGGACTTAATTGCTTTGGCATGTCCCATGCTTGGATTCCCCAAGCAGCGCACAGGAGAACGACCGTTGACTTACCTGAACGGTCCTATGTGTGCTGCAAGGGGAATCCAAACCTGCCCGCAGTTTCGGCTGGCCAGGGCTTCACCTTGACTATGACTTATGACTAACCTTGCCTCTTTTTTCCTGACTGGACTTTCACTTACTTGATACCTGTTTGGCTATGGCCATGAGTGACATTGGCATGCATCTTTCAACGGCTGACTTCGTGCAAAACTGATCCGGTCCAGTCAGAGGAGGCATGGTCAAGATTTGCATACTCAGTCTCTAGGCTAATGGACAAAGTTAACCCATGATTGGATTCCCCTCGCAGCACATATAGAAGGACCGTTCAGGTAAGTCAACGATCGATCTAAAACCACCCTTGGCTTCAGCTGTTCTGGGCCTGGACTTCCTTTTTTCCTATGACAATCTGACTTGCCTTGACTTCTAGACTTATTTTGCTTCTCTCAAGCCGGATCCTTCGTGCAAAACTGAACCAGTCCAGTGAGGAGGCGTGGCCAGCAATTTGCATAACTCAGTCTCTGGGCTAATGGACAAAGTTAACCTATGCTTGGATTCCCCTCGGAGGGCACATAGAAGGACCGTTCAGGTAAGTCAACGGTCATTTTTAGTCCTCCGGAGGCTTCAGGGAAGCCGCCTGAAGATCCCTGAAGCCTCCGGAGGGCTTAAACCGACCCTACGAGCAAATCGGAAGTCCGTTCCCAAACTTCTGGTTTGCCCATAGGGCCAGTTTTTTGCGCTCCAGAGGCTTCAGGGAGACGTGAGGGAGGCTCTTTTCGCCCTCCCCAGGCTCCTATAAAGCTCTGGAGCCTGGGGAGGGCGAAAAATGGCTTTAGAAAAGGCTGAACTTAGCGTGCGCATGTGACCTGGCCAGCTGACCTGACAAATGGCTCCACGTGCCACCTGTGGCACGCGTGCCATAGGTTTGCTATCCCGGCACTAGCAAGTTAAACAGATCAGCTGAAACAAAAAGATGACCTTTGGGTCTGGGTTCTTTAGAATTTGAGATGCCATGTTATGTGCTTTTCCTCTCTTGTTTTATATAGACGCACTCTGTGGAAACGGATCCAGAGTATGGTGACCCCACTTCTGGCCTACATGGTATCTATTTTGGACAGAGATTATAATCTGAATTTGCTGGTCAAACCAACAACAGAAGATTGTGTGAAAGACTTGTGGTTATTCATCTTCAATGAACTAAAACTTCTAGACATCCCTTATGTCATGGGTCAGAGCAGGTAAGCTGT
This sequence comes from Thamnophis elegans, assembly GCF_009769535.1. NCBI lineage: Eukaryota > Metazoa > Chordata > Lepidosauria > Squamata > Natricidae > Thamnophis > Thamnophis elegans. The sequence goes on along the minus strand of NC_045542.1, from coordinate 46,780,411 downwards.
GGGAAGAAAGTGGGGACGAGGTTAAGAAACACATTTATTGATCACAGAAGTAAATTGAATTTGAAGTAAATATGAAAGAATAATGTGGTATATAGCTATAATGTGCAATTCTGGTTTAGCTGTTCATTTTTCAGTGAGCATGACTTATTTTAAAAAAATGGTTCATGAAAAGTTTATCCCAGTTACCACCACTGTTGAACATAGCTAAAAGATGTGGGGGGAGAAATCTCTCCAATCACTAACATTTTAGTAAAAGTGAGGTAAGCAAAGAGAGAGTTTCAGTAGAACAAATTGAAACAGATTTATTTTATGCTATGTTATTTCCCGTATTCAATTTATAGGAATTGCTGTGGATTAAATACATCCACCATATAATCATCAATCCATTCAGTATCAGTCTTTAAACTGATCACATTTTTATGTGTAATAAGTTAAAATGCATCTCATATCCTGCTTGGCCTTTTTTTACATGAATACATTCAAAATATATTGAAAAACCATCTGTTCATATGAAATTTACTTTATCTTCCTTAGTGCTCAAACAAAACCAATCCAGGTGCAGAATGAAATGGAAGTCTCTACAGGGGCTGGCAATAAAATGCCTTTCAGCTGGAGGATAAAGGATTATTTGGAAGATCTTCGGGTTCAAGCACAACATGTCTCTAAGAATGAAGGTGAGAATAGCGAGGAAATTAAAAAGAGGCCCCTTTGTTTGAAAAACATGGGCAAATTTGGCTCAAAACAGCACCTATCATTTGTTTTTGTTTTTTTTAAAAACTTTTTTCTTAGTTTACCAATACAATATACAAATGCAAAGGGAAAAAACACATGGAAAAGTAAGAAGAGGGAGGTGGAAAGAAGGGGATATAGTGTAATGGAAGAAAAAAAGAAAGAAAAACTGACTTCCGATTCTCTTTAGCACAGTTGAAGGTAGCATTACAACCACAACTTTTTGCTTTTACGCAACAGAGTATGTAAAAGCCATTTCTATAACAAAATAAGCCTGTCTAGTTTACAAAAACAGAATCAAAGTTTCATTTCTTTTCCTGTTGTAAACACAAAATCTGGAAGCAATTTTGGAATAGAGAGAAATTAAATATCATCTCTTATTTGGATAAAAGAATCAGTTTAACCATCTCAGCTTCTCTTTGCTGTGGGGAATAATATACATTCTCATATTTTCAAATCTAGTCCATAATATTTAACAAACTTTGGAATATTATTCAGCATTGCTTAAAGAACTGGCACACATGTGTATACATACATACTCATTTTATACAAACAAAAGTAACTTAAACCTTTCAATCAGTACTCATATCATTCTTTTAAAAAAAAATCCATTCTAATTAAATAGCACCTTAACATTTGTAAAATTGCCCAAAGTCATATAAGTGTGATTGGCAGAATAAAAATCTGATAAATTAAGTAAGACATAAAATCAAGAAAATTATATTTTTCATACTGAATTTGTTTTATGTGTTAAAGGAGGACTGATTGACTTTATTTCTGGAGGGGGGATGCAAAGCAATTTAAATCCCATTTTGTTTTCCAGCCCATGGAGAGAAGTTTCTAGACATCTTTCAGCAGACACCACTGGGGCAACAGCTTGCTCGCTACACAGAGGAAGAGAAGACCATCTTTTTTTATTATTATGCCAGAGACTTTATTATCCTGGCAATGGGTGTGACTTCAGAGAGGGAACTAAATGTGCGTATTTCTAGATGGCTAGATCAATGGTGGGATTTAAATTTTTTTACTACTGGTTCTGTGGGTGTTGCTTGGTGGGTGTGGCAGGGGAAGGTTACTGTAAATCTCCATTCCCCCCCCCACTCCAGGGGAAGGTTACTGCAAAATCCCCATTCCCTCCCGATCAGCTGGGACCCGGGAGGCAAAGAATAGATGGGGGCGGGGCCAGTCAGAGGTAGTATTTACTGGTTCTCTGAACTACTCAAAATTTCCGCTACCGGTTCTCCAGAACTGGTAAGAACCTGCTGAATGCCACCTCTGGGCTATATACTGGAGTCAAAAGCTTGCTTCATGATCCCGCAAAGCAGTGTGCCACTAAGTGGGTAGACTTACCACTTTATGACACGCAAATAAGCGTTTCCCGTGTATTTGAAAGTCTACTTAAATCCTTACAATTCCTCAGGAGATTGTGAAAAGAATTGCCTTCAAATACACTACTGTATATTTTCAGATGCTGCAAGTGGCCCTCTTGTCCTCTGTTGAAGAAATGAAGGCCACCTCTTCCAGTGCAGAAGCAGGAGTGTCCTCCCTTCCTTGGGTCCACCTTGCTTATCATCAGTTTAGGAGTCGTCTGCAGAACTTTTCCCGCATTCTTGCTGTTTACCCTGAAGTGCTTTGTACCCTTGAACAAAGAGAAAACAAAGGAAGCTGCATGTTGCAAAGCCAAATGGTAGGTGTAACATTTAACTTTACTAGGAAAACATGACACCTGGAAGTGGGGGGAACTGGGATTCTCCATATTCTTAGAAAGGAGAAATTAGTCTGTCTGCAAAGCAGGAATTCCAGGCATGTCTTTTTGCGGGCTGTTTGTATTTGCTTTGTAATGAGAATACATGGAGGATCTCCCAACCAGGGTCAAATAATAGCAATGGTAATAACACTTAAATTTATATACAGCTTCAGAGTGCTTTACAGTCCTAAGTGGTTTTACAGAGTCAGCATATCCCCCCCCCCCCAACAATCTGGATCCTCATTTTACCCACCTCAAAAGGATAGACGGCTGAGTCAACTTGAGCCTGGTGAGATTTGAATTGTCAAATTGCTGGCAGCCGGCAGGCAGCAAAAGTAGCCTGCAGTACGGCATTCTAATCACTGCACCACCATAGCTCTTAATAGAATTGCTTTTGCCTCCCACTGTGCCTGAAGAGAATTTTTTTTTTTTAATCAGTGTGTGCTAAGTGCTATAACATATGCCAGTAAAACATGGAGACTAACCCCACAATCGATACAAAAGCTACTAGTGGTGCAAAGAACCATGGAAAGGTAGATGCTTAGCGTTATAAGACAGGATTATAATGCTCGGCGTTATAAGACTGCACATGGATTAGAGAATGAAAGAAAGTATAGGATATCATCAAGAGAGTAAAATAATTGAAATGGAAATGGGCTGGTCACATAGCAAGAAGAACTGATGGCAGGTGGACCATGGCAGTCATGGAATGGATTCCACACAATAAAAAGCATCCACGAAAGAGACCTAAAACAAGATGGGTCTCCAAGGTGGGGTGTGGGAGGAGTCACTGAATGGGTATTGTTACGGACCAATTGCCTGGAGACTGAGGTAAATCTGAGGACACTCCCTCTGTTCCTCCTGGTGACTCCCCAGATTAACTTCAGTCTTCGGCCTAACAAGAGCTATTCAGTGACTCTCCAGTGAATAGTATTTTTTCCCCCTTTCTAGTTTTTACAGGAATTTTTTTCTAGCTACCTTTTATTTTTGCCTCTTCTGCCTTGGTTTCGCGCCTTTCAATACCGTATTGGTTGGAAACATGCAGAAGAGCCTTCATCCTGCAGTGGGTAGACAATGGCTAAAATGATGATGATGATATTTACTCTCCCATAAATAAAATTTGAATTTAAATAAGATGTGGGTAATTGGTTTCAATAAATCATGATAAAATTATGAAAGTTTTCATTAAACAAATAAAGAAGTAAATAAAGAAAACAAGTGTAAAGTTGGAATGAAAAAAAATGGGATTTTAAAAGGAAGACAATGGAAATGTAAGTCAAAATCAAAAAGTCAAACAGAAATCAAAAAGATGTGAAACGGGCCATTAGAACTGGTGGATGGGATAAACAGGAAGAAAGCCACTTATAATCACTAATTATATTACAGAAGGGAACCTCAGGTAGTCCTCATTTAGTGACTGCTATTGGGACTGGCAATTTAGTTATTAAGCTTACAAAACTGTCTTTAAATCATGGCTGTCATTATGATCTTAACTCCAGCTTTCCTTTGCTTTATAGACCTGCAAAGATTGTGAATAGCAGGGATTGATAATAAAATTGCTTTTCCGTAACCATCATAACTCTGAAAGGTTGCTAAACAAGGCAGTTGCTAAATGAGAACTACTTGTATTTATTTAGGGAACCATTTATGTATTTGATTTTTATACCACCACACTAGTCAGATGATTTAACAAAGTACAAAGCAATAAACACAAGGCACAATGATGGAGTAAGAGCATCAAAATCCAAGCTGGTTTTCTTATTCTAGTTTACCAAAGGATGCCTAGATTCGATAATGTAATTTTCAGTGAAGGGTGAAGTGTTATATTCTTTATGCCTGTTTGCCATAGGTCCTAGATGTGTTCGCTGCGCTGGCCTGTACTGAAATGTTATCCTCCGCAGTCCTGAAACAGAATGCTCGTGCGTGGCTCCAGCAGGTGAAGAACCTTCAAATGCCCATTGAACTTGTGTGCGCAGCAAACTGCAGCCAAGGCAGTAGAAGCCAATGCAGCCAAATGCTCCAAGAGGTCAAGTAAGTAACAAGTTCAGAAATGTAGAAATGTTAATTTGTGTTTACTTTCTGTTGTGATAAAGATCATTTTATAGTTGCTTTCCCCCCCCTCCCTATTGTTGATAAGTTGCTGGCTTTTTTTCCGGCCAACTTCATAAGTTGACTTCCTATGGCAATGGTACACTCTAAATATCTTTAGTTCCTTTTGTCTAAATCCTAACATAAGTTGGATTAGAATCTGTAAAGTGGCAAGCATGTTGGGGAATGCTATGTTTGAGGACCTGTACACTGCACAAGTCAAAAAGAGGGCAGTGAAAATATTTACAGACCCCTCGCATCCTGGACATAAATTGTTTCAACTCCTACCTTCAAAACAACGCTATGGAGCATTGGACACAAGAACAGTTTTTTCCAAATGCCATCACTCTGCTAAACAAATAATTTCCTCACCACTGTGAAACCATTCATTAAGGCTGCATTACTATCACTGTTAGTCTTCTTATTGTACCTATCACCCATCTCCTCCTACTTATGACTGCAGGACTGTAACTTTCTTGCTTGTATCCTTACGATTTTATATTGATATTGATTGTTTCCTGATTGCTTATTTGTACCCTACGACTATCATTAAGGGCTGTACCTTATGATTCTTGATGAATGTATCTTGTCTTTTTATGTACCCTGATACCATATGCACTAAAGACAAATCCCTTGTGTGTCCAATCACACTTGGCCAATAAAGAAGAAAGAGGGGGGGGGGGGGGAGAAAGAAAGACAGTTGTGATTTTTTTGAAGCTAGACTGGTTCAAAAGAACCAATGTGTACCTTAAGCTGTCTTTTGCCAAGAGACTTCTGCAAAACATTTGTTCCTCTGCCCTGTTACACTTGATCCCGTCTTAACCCCAGTTTCAAAATGACCTGGGTCAATTGTTAATTCCCAAATTAACCCTTTTATTCCACTTGCAGTTGTGTTTGCAAGTGAGTTCATGGTTTATCTGCTTTCATAAAAGGCTGATCTTTTTATTATGCAGAGTCCATTGTTTTTCAGTGTAGCTTTTTGATAGCATCTTTTTTTCTTTTTAATAAATTAAGCTTTTTTCCCCAATAGGAGCCAATGGAATGTAATTTTCTCAATGTCCCTCTTTGTGGAGCATGTGCTGCTTGGAACAGAAATGCTGATTCCAGAACTGAAGGACCTGGTGAAGAAGCATATCATTCAACTTAAAAATGTAAGAATGGTAGTCTGACCTGATTGGAAATATCACTTTAAGCATTCATTTATTTAGGTGGTTTTCAACAATAAAAGCACTCCTTATTAATTTTTTAAAAAGTCATTTTCTATCCAATCATGCATTTATGACCAAATTTCTTATGTCTGGTAACAAAAGCTTTCATGTGAAACTGATTAAAGATTTGGTCAGTTTCAGGTAACAGATTCATCTGAAGGGAGGATTCCAATCCACTTAATTAAAACCTGGGCTTTTTAATTTGTGGTTAGCACTTTTGGGGAAAAAATTTGGAGAAAAACAACTCAGTAAGAGATACTTGTTTATGTAACCTCTGCTCTGAAGTAGCAAAAAAAGGGGAAATGAACAAAATAATGGGTCAGACACAGGACACTGTATGTGAGAACTTCATCTAAAAAAGATGGCAACAACCAGTGCTTTTTACAGTGTCTTTTCCATTTCTTTCTTTCATATGTTCTCTTAATGACTATTTTGTTTCCAACTTAAGGGCTGAATTGTGGTTCCTAAATGAGGAAAGGGTATATGGACACTATTTAAATGTTTAGGTCAAACTTGATTGTGTATTGTGATGTATCACAACATTTTTTTCCCTTTCACTGGATTGATTTTCAAGCTGTTACCCCTGAGGACGTGGACAAGGCCATGGGAGCCGTAAGTGCCTCCACATGTGTACTGGACCCGTGCCCCTCCTGGCTGGTTGCTAACAGCAGGGAGGTGACACGGGGCTGGATCCAGGCGGTTGTTACCACCTCCCTTCAGGAGGGGTTCTTTCCCCCCGCTTTAAAGACAGCGGTGGTGAGACCCTCCTGAAGAAGCCATCTTTGGATCCAGCCGTTTTAAATAACTATCGTCCAGTCTCCAACCTCCCCTTCGTGGGGAAGGTTGTTGAGAAAGTGGTGGCCTTTCAGCTCCGGCGGTCCTTGGAGGAAAACGATTATCTAGATCCCTACCAGTCGGGATTTAGGCCTGGCTACAGCACGGAAACAGCTTTGGTCGCGCTGACCGATGACCTCTGGAGAGCCAGGGATGGAGGTTATGCCTCCGTCCTAGTGCTCCTTGACCTCTCAGCCGCCTTCGATACCATCGACCATGGTATCCTTCTGTGACGACTGTGGGAGGTGGGGGTGGGAGGCACTGTTCTACGGTGGTTCTCCTCTTACCTCTCGGACAGGTCGCAGTCGGTGTTGGTCGGAGGGCAGAGATCGACCCCTAGGCCCCTGACTTACGTCGTGCCGCAGGGTTCGGTCCTGTCCCCCCTCCTGTTTAATATCTACATGAAGCCGCTGGGTGAGATCATTCGATGGCACGGGATAAAATACCATCAGTATGCGGACGATACACAATTGTATCTGTCCGCCCCGTGCCAACTCAGTGAAGCGGCTGACGTGATGTGCCAGTGCCTCGAGGCTGTTAGGGCCTGGATGGGGATTAACAAGCTTGTACTCAATCCGGATAAGACCGAGTGGCTGGTGTGTTTCCCTCCTACTAATTGGCCAAGTATTCCATCTCTCAGGCTGGGGGGTCAAACAGTACGCCCCTCAGACAGGGTTCGTAATTTGGGAGTCCTCCTGGATCCACAGCTGACTTTCAAACACCATTTGTCGGCTGTGACCAGGGGGGCATTTGCCCAGGTTCGCCTGGTGCACCAGTTGCGTCCCTACCTGAACCGGGAGGCCCTCACAACAGTCACTCGTGCCCTTGTGACCTCTAGACTGGACTACTGCAACGTGCTCTACATGGGGCAGCCCTTGAAGAGCATTCGGAGACTTCAGCTTGTCCAGAATGCAGCCGCGCGAGCGATCGTGGGTGCACCTCGGTTCACCCACGTAACACCTATCCTCCGCGAGCTGCACTGGCTGCCTATTGGTCTTCGGATACGCTTCAAGGCGCTAGTCGTCACTTATAAAGCCCTTCATGGTATTGGACCTGGGTACTTGAGAGACCGCCTGCTGCCAATTACCTCCAATAGACCGATTAGATCCCATAGATTAGGCCTCCTCCGCATTCCATCCGCCGGCCAATGCCGACTGGTGACTACCCGGAGGAGAGCCTTCTCTGTGGCTGCTCCGACCCTCTGGAACGAGCTCCCCGTGGAGATTCGAACCATCACCACCCTCCAGGCATTCCGCAAAGCCCTTAAAACCTGGCTGTTCCGACAGGCCTGGGGCTAAAGAGCTGCTGCCCCCCGCCTCAAATGGTATGATTGCTGTGTTTTTTAAATTATGTATTGTTACGTTCTGTCTTTTTATTTCTTCCCTGTATCCCCCACCCTTGATTTGAATTGTGAGCCGCCCTGAGTCCCCTTGGGGAAAAGGGCGGCATATAAATGTAATAAAATCAAATCAAATCAAATTTTGCAATCAGTTCTTTTTGATCTTCCGTCCTCGTGTTTTTTTTCCCCTTAATTTAAAATTAAAACTGTTTTCAAAAGGTTTGATATTTAGGCACTTTAAATATTTTTAAAATGGTAAATGAGAGAATGTGTTTTGGAAATTGAATGATGGCATTTTTCTCCCCATTCTCATCTCCTAGTGTTTTCAATTGAATTCTGACATCAAAACAATAGAAACATTCACTGCAGTGATGAGAATGCTATGTCAATGCAAGGAAGAAGCCAGTCAATCATTTTGCAGGTAATGCTTTAGGAATGGAATGATCCAATCTGTATTGTAAGGAAGTCTTCAAAAATATCACAAATATTTTCTTTTCTGTTGGAACTCAACCTGGGATTTAACAAAAAGGCCAAGACCTATAGTCTCAACCTGGCTCCCAAAACTATCTTTGTAGGTGGAGGTAGCATAAGTAAGAACCCTTATGAATGAATGTGTTCTTTCTGCCTTTATAGGTTTGTGTTTTCATCTTCTATGTCAGGGGTGTCAAACTCAAAGCCAGGGGGCCAGATCCGGCCTGTGGGGTACTTAGATCTGGAAACAGCAAAGGACCGGTCTGTTTGTGGCCCTCCCAAGGTCCGTTTTCACTGGCAGAGTGTTGCAGGAGGCTATGGCAGCCGAAAACGGAGCTCGGGAGCCCATTTTCACTGGCAGAGTGCTCGGGCTACCTCAGACATCCCGACAGGAATGATGTTGAGCTGGCCACATCCACCATGGCGCCCCCCCAAGGTCAAACACAACCCTGATGTGGCCCTCCATGAAATTGAGTTTGACACCCCTGTTCTATGCTATCTCATCCTTCCCCATGCAGGTGGAAAAAGAGAAATGGAAGAAATACTTATACAAGGTCATAGACAGGTTCAGAGTATACACCAACATCAAATTTATTTCAACATTCATCAACATGTTAGTCCTTTTTCTCGATGCTTATTATCTCACTGTCACATAACACAGAAATCTAAATAAAATTAAAGAATTGATTTTTACCCCCAAATTAATTTAAACAACCAGACTATAATACAGTGGACTGGCATACAATGGGAACATTTACAAGTTGTTCATATGTGAATAGTAGAGAAAAAAGGCCATTTTATTTTTTTTAAATAAAATTCTTGCCTAGAAAGTAAATCTAAGTCAATTGGTAGCAGTAAAGATCTTAGGGAATCACTAGCAAAAGAGACAGAACTTCAAATTATTTTAATCTTTGGTATACTGAATAAAACTACTGCTATGTCTGCTGATTCTCAGGACTAGATTTCTGGATTCAGGAGAAATGTCTCTGAATGTGATTCCATGGTTCTTAAAATCAGGATTATAGTTTGGGGTTCCTACCCTTAATCAGCCATGAAGCATAAATGATGAGGACTTTTTAAAACTTCGCCTATAAATCAGTTGCATCATTACATGGAGGGGAAAAAATCAATTTATGTTGACTCATATGTTGGCAACTTCAAAATCAAATTATTACAGTGTGCTTTGTCTGCGGCTTTCCTTAAAGATGGTCCAGAAATTGTAGCCAAATCACAATGTAGCAGAACCTCCCAAAGGTCTGGCATAACCTCCATGTGGAAATAATTTTTCTAGTTGTTGGTGGCTTTGTGGTTTCAGTACAAGGGGATCACAATGATCTTGGTTTATGACAAGTTTAGTTGAGGATTGCTTCCTCTGACAGAGTATGCCCCACGCTTTGAGGTCACTGCTGAAACATTATTGGTGAGGTTTTGCCTAGATTCATTAGACAGCTGTGATTAACCCTACTTTTCCTATGAGTGAAGTTGTACGAGGGAAGAAACCACTGACACTGAGGTAAAAGCAAATCCCTCCTTTTTATTTTATTTTATTTAGTTAGTTAGCTTGTCAGTCTTGTACAAGATAACAAGAATAAAAATAAACATGAATAAGAATACAGGAAATGGGTACAAATAAATAGGGAAAATAGGACAGGGACATTAGACATGTGCCTTCTTAGATTATTACAGACCTCTTAGAAATCCTTTTTAACTTTTGTAATATGTGGTTTTTTTAATGTTGTACACCGCCCTGAGTCCTTTGGGAGAAGGGCAGCATATAAATCCAATAAACAAACAAACAAATGGGGTGAGGTCAATAGTAGACAGTCTTAAGATTGAAGATGTAACAACGGAAATCAGGTAGTGCATTCCAGGCAGTGATCATTCTGTTGCTGAAGTCGTATTTTCTGCAATTGAGCTTGGTGTGGTTTACTTGAGTTTGTATCTATTGTGTGCTCATGTATTATTGCAGTTAAAGCTGAAGTAGTCGCTGACAGGTAGGACATTGTAGCAGATAATTTTGTGTACTGAGCTTAGGTCAGACTGTAGGCGGCATAGTTCTAGGTTGTCAGAGCCCAAAATTTCAACTCTGGTGGTATATAAGGTAAAATCCCTGCTTTTGAAGTGAGGGCTTAAGGCAAACCTATTTGGCATGGCATTTTAATTGTAATTTTGCTGCTTTTGTATTTCTGGAAGCAGCCCTGGACCATGTTAGGAACAGGCAGCATACAAATACTCTAAATAAGTAAAAACAAATGTCAAGGTTAGAACAGTGCTTATCTATGGTACTACTTCATTGTGAACTCTGTAATTAACTACATATTGCTACTTACATGTTTTTCTCTTGGTTTCACAGGTTTGGTTTAAGCTCATGCCCAATATGTTTGGGTGATCCTAGAGATCCAGTAAACCTTCCTTGTGATCATGTATTTTGTTATGATTGTATCAAACAATGGCTGGGGCCAGGACTGATGAGTTGCCCACTTTGCTTGGTCGATCTACCAGATGATTACAATCCCACAGTGTCTGAAAAGCACAGGTGAGTCTTGTTCTTCTTATCCAGCAGATAGTTTTTTCTGAGGACTTTCAATTCCTGCATTGGCTCTGCATTTCTTGGTAGTTTACTAGAGAAATAATAACTTACATTTTCTCCACAGCATTGCCATAAAGAAAAATGCCCAGTTCCGTAAATTATGCAACAATTTTTTTGTAGACCTGGTTTCTACAATGTGTTTCAAAGGCAATGATCCTCCAGAGAAATCTGTGATTGTAGAACTATTGAAGCTGATGTTTGTCAACAAGTCAGTTTTGAGAGGTATGATCATAAACATCTATTGAGATTGCTCTAACCTAAAGGGAGTGATGGTACTGTATCTCCAAACTGATTTGCATTATATCCTTAGGCATTGGATGCTTATATACCAAATCTTTGTCCCCCTTTGATGATGTGGTGGATAAAACTCCTGTAATCCGTTCTGCAGTGTTAAAATTGCTTCTGAAATACAGGTAAGATTTTCAACTGGGATACATAAATTGGGGCAGAACATTCTACTTCAGAGTGAACATCTCTGTTGCATGAACTATTTTCCTTGTAGGCATCATTATGGTTCAGACATCACTTTTTAAAACTTAATTGATTCTTCTCCCCACTCCATGTTGTAGAACTGTAGAAATGCATCCTTATGACCCTGCGTGCATCTTTGTTATTTTGTGAATATTATTAAAAATAATTTTAAAAATCCCTACATTATTTGTGGATAAATGGAGGTTTCTCTTTTCATAGCTTCAGCAATGTGAAAGTCCATGTACAAAAGCATTTATCAGAAGTGGAAGCAAATCACATGATAGACAAGGAAGATAAAATAGAGCTGTACATGCTATTCATCAGTTGCTTTGAGGTAACGTGCCCCCCTCCCCAGATTTCTGTTAGAGGGAAACATGGCCAGTGGGACAGCAGGTTGATGAGGAAGAGTAATATATTTGCATGAAAAAAGTGTGTGTTGTTCTCCTTAAAGGAAAAGGAAAAGGAAAGGGAGAAAAATTGTTCCTAAAGAATCTGTAGTTGTCCCATTTCTGCTATGTTTTATGGCTCCGGTACACTTTGGTTTTCTCAAAAAAAAAATGTACATTGTGTTTAGGTCAAACTGTTGTTATGCTATTGTATCAGAATAGTGGAGATTCACAACCCCAAAGTTCAACTGTCATCATATTAAAGCATACGGAAAGGAAACTAGTATTCCAGCTTAAGAGTCAGCATTGTCCCTTGGCTTTATAGGTGCTTTAGGGGAGTGAGTAGGTTTTAGATCTAGTAGATTTACCAATTCCAATCTGCCCAAGCATGCCTCAAGCTTTATACTTGTAACTTAGGTACAATCAAGATTTTTGCACTTACAGTATAATCAAAGTTTATGGGAGAAACTGTGTGTGCAGTCAGAACTGGAATGGGCTTAATTTAAAGATTTCTTATGTGATAATTCCAGATGAAAGTAGAACTTTCAGAAAAAGAAGGGCTACAGGGAGACCTAGTATTAAGAACTAACATTCATACATTACATACATATATCATTTTACTTGTTAAAATCAGGAACATGGTGAAAATATCTACTTAGTAAAATCAGTGAAGTATGTACATTTGCAATGATATATTCTACAACATTATTTAAGTTGATATTAATACAAGTTGACACGGCATAGTCTATGAAAAACTTTTACAGTTCTAGATTCAGCAACTGGTAACTTAGTAAATGTAAATAAATTGGAAAATGAGAAGGAATGACTAAAGACATTGATTCCTTTTGTGTTTTAAATTTTCAGTCATTTCCAATTGAATTTCTTTGTAAAAGTCAGTTAAGAACCCAAGCTGACAACAATGCAGCAGATTCTATTCCCTGCATCCAAAGAGTACACCAAATTATTTATTTTGTTGAAAATATTCTAGGGATGGCATATTTAATCTGGAAGCTTTAACTAGTATAAAAAAATGTGGAAAATAATTGGAAAAGAACAAATTGCAAAATATTGTCTTTATTTTCAGGATTCATTGTGTGAGAAAACAGGAAATTTTCCCAAAGAAACCAAAATACATTGCTTGGCAAAGGATGTGCATTTTCTGAGGGAAAACATTCATCTGTACAACAGCAGCCATCCAGTCTCCCAAAAAATTACCATTGAGTATTTGCAGGGAATTGCCAGCCTACGTCTATGCTTGGATAGAGCTGCAGAGGTGATCTTTGAACTCCATGAAACTTCAGGCAAGTGGATTATGAAAAAAGAACAACACCCTGTTTCTGTAGCTGCTTACATGAGAAGATACCCCTTTCTTGTAAATATAGAGCTTTGCAAGAAAATTCTTTTTGCAAGATAGGTTGTCCCATCTTCTTAGAACTGCTGTGGTATGGCTGTGAATTAAATACCAACTTCTCTTCTTTCTGCAGCCAGTAGTGAAGAAAAAGAAAAGAAAATCCAATTGGAAAATGTGAGGCAGTTCTTCCATCTTACTCAAAATAACTGGCATAACATTTACCTTGTGCGAACGCTTACTAGCCAGTACGGTTTGGAATTCACACAGAAGCTTTTGAATAACCACCAGTATCACTGGATATTTCCATCAGAAATAATTGAAGAGCAAAAGGTAATTCTGATCTTTTACCAAATTATAATTTTTTTCTGGTATAGCAATAGCTTCACAGTGCTTTACAACCCTCACTAAATGATTTACAGAGTCAGCATCTTGCCTCCAACAAACTGGTCCTCATTTACCAACCTCAGAAGGATGGAAGGCTGAGTCAACTTTGAACCGGTCAGGATCAAACTCCTGGGGGTGGTATGCAGAGGTAGCCTGTAATACTGCATTTTAACCACTGCGCCACCACGGCTCTCCCAAAGACAGCTTTGAACAGGAAGGGGTAAATGAATGGGTGTTGGAAGGAATTTTTTGAAATGATCTTATCTTGCTGTGAGATACTAGTGTTAAAATAGAATAGTTTGGAGTGGCAACTATCTAAGATTAAACTGTCAGGCAGTTCTGACAGTTGGATGACATAAAGTTTTAACTTTCAGAAGCTTCTAATTGCCCGACTTTCTAAAGGAAGTCTGAAAATCCCATTGACTATGGTAGGGACAAGTTAAATGAATGAGTGAGTTAGTACATACAGTATGCCTTTAAGAAGTTTGTTTATGTTGTGGTTTGTGGCCTCAGGCATTCCAACCTGGTCGCATTGATCATTTCCTGGTTTGTGGCAAGGACTACAAAGCCATACGCGATGCTGTGGAGAAAGCATTGATAACATGTGAGACAGAAGTCATTGCAGCAGCCCTGAAGGTAACCTCTTTCTTTCTGAGCAGCTTAGCTCTTCTTGGTTAGCAGGTTAGCAGGTTAGCTTGGTTAGCATTTGGTAATAAGCACAAAGTACAAAAGGATTTAAAGGATCCATTCATTTCTATTTCTATTAGCTGTGCTGGCCAAAAAAGAGATTTTTGTTGATACGTTTTTGAAGAGACAAATGGTGCTCTGATATATTTTTTTTCTTCAGTTTTTCTAGAGAGTGTTAAGATACCCGGAATTTTGGAAGGAAGTTTTACTGTAATTGTTTATAATGAAAAACTATTATTCCATCAGAAAATAGCTCATAGCCTGTTTGAGCCAGTGAGCTCCTTTGGAATTTAATTCTCATGGCAGCCATGGGAAAATGTACTCATCCCCAATCTTTCTCATCCCTCAGATCCTCTCAAGATTACATTATTTTGGTTTTCTGGGTATTTTTTCAGGAGGGGAGGAGTTCCCCCCCCCCAAACAAAGCACTATACCTGTGATGGTGAACCTGTGGCACTCATGCCAGAGATGGCACGCAGAGCCCTCTCTTTGGGCACATGTGCCATCGCCAGCTGCTCTTCTGGTTTCTGGCACGCACATGTGTGTTGGCCAGCTGGTCTTCGCGGGTGCCGGGCGCCGGGAAATGGCCTCAAAAAACAGGACGGCTTAGTGGTTAAGACGCTGAGAACTTGTTGATCAGAAAGGTCAGCAGTTCGGCAGTTCAAATCCCTAGTGCTAGGTAACGGAGTGAGCTCCCATTAATTGTCCCAGTTTCTGCCAAACTAACAAGTTCGAAAGCATGTAAAAATGCAAGTAGAAAAATAGGAACCATCTTTGGTGGGAAGGTAACAGCGTTCCGTGCACCTCCAAAGTCTAATCAGGCCAGCCACATGACTACGGACAGTGCTGACTCTTCGGCTTTGAAACGGAGATGAGCACCGTCCCCTAGAGTTGTGAATGACTAGCACATATGTGTGAGGGGAACCTTTACCTTTACCTAGATCTGTCTAGGAGGATTTCAACTACTATTTATAATTTAACACCTCTTTGGGGTTTGGAGTGTAAGGCTCTGTTGTTATTACTGCAGGTTTTATTCTGTTTTCTTAATCATTCTGTTACCAGCCACAGATGGAAACTTGACTCCTGATTATTTTACGTTTAATAATTTGGGTTATTTGTATCCTTCTCTTCAGGTGTATAAGGGCTCCAATTCTGCACTGCCAGTTCATTTTCTTTTGACTGTCTTCAGAGAGCTCACATCACTGTATGGATGCAGTGACCCAAATGGTCGCCCTAAGCAGAAGGTGAATTAGTTTTTCTTATGATCTGCAAATAAGGGTTATTTTAGATAGAAAGATCTTGCTAATCATAGAAATGACTGGGGCAAACTAAATATAGGTAGTCCCTGACTTACAACAGTTCACTTAGTGACCGTTTGAAGTTACAACGGCACTGAAAAATGTGACTTACAACCATTTTTCACAATTATAACCGTTGCAGCATTCCCACGGTCACGATTTACATTCAGATGGTTGACAACTGACTCACATTTATGACGGTTGCAGGGTCCCGGAGTCATGTGGTCCCCTTTTGCGTCCTTCTGACCAGCAAAGTCAGTGAGAGAACCAGATTCACTGCAGTTCTTAAATTACAAACATGGTTATTAAAATTAATAACCATGTTTCTAATTTAAGAACTGCAGTGATTCACTTCACAAATCTTCAGAAAAAAGTTGTAAAATGACGCAAAATTCACTTTACAAATTTCTCACTTAGCAACATACATTTTGGGTTCAATTGTGGTCGTAAGTTGAGGACTACTTTTATAGGTTGGTTGTGCATGAAACCAAATGTTCTGTGTTTTCTCCTCGGGACACTCACAACAGCAGTTTTGAGACCAGAACATTTCAGGGTCAAACATTTTGCGCATCCTGAATGGGTTGTGGTTTCTCTCAGCTATTTCCATTTGGAAAATCTGTTGACAAGATTGTACCTATAAACCAGATCTGGGCATTTTAAGGCCCATGGATCACATCTGGCCCGTGAATGGTCCCAATCCATCCCATGATGGTATCGATGACAGGGCTTCTGGCAGTGACAATGCAGTGGTGGCAGGGGGCAGAGAGCCGCCACAACAGACTCAATTTCTCATGTGGTTCCTTGAGAAAATTAATTGCCCTCCCCTGCTGTAAACCAAACAGGATTTCTGTATACCTGTTGCAATTTTCTGTGCTGTTACTTGTGCTTTATGTTAGTGAATTCATACCTTGTCCAGACTCTTGGTATTACTATATTGTAAGTTTCCTAGAGTCACTTAAGCAGGCAGCAAACAATTGCTGATAACAAAATGAAATAATATTAAATGAATGAGTGTGTAAATAAGTAAATAATTAATCATTGTTATGTCGCAGATTAGGTCTTTTGAACTTGTGAGAAAATCTTATTTACTCCCCCCCTCTTTTTTTCAGCAATGTGATATACTTAAAGAATTTATCCAGAACTCCAGGGTTCTTCCATCTGCAAACCTGAAGTCATTTGCTGAATCTCTGGTGTCTAATCAGCTCCCCTTGTTGACCCTGGCTCCTCTGTCTTTCGGCCACAACAGGATGGTGATTGAAATGGCAGTTCATACTGCAGTTGTTTTGCTTTGTGGCCAGAATCGAATCCTTGATCCTCTAAGGAATCTCGCATTCTCGCCTAATACAATGCTGGTAAGGAAGTTCATGCTGGACCTAAGTTTTTTTTTTTTAACTTAAAGCCTTATTTTAAAAAAAAAACACAAATGTATCATGCCTCTTTGTTAATTTGAATATTCAAGAAGGTTAACAACTACTATAATATCTAATGCAGATTTTTTTAAAAAAATACAGAAATGAACAATGATCAAATTAATGACCAAGAAATCAAGGTCTAGAGAAAGTAGTTCTAGAGCGGAGAGAGTGGGTATCAAACACTCCCTAGCTTGGGAATCTTCTGTGGCAAGAGCCTCTTTTACATGTTTTAACAACCGGATGGATCCATCATGGGAATGGCTGTCTTTCAAAGAATCACACTGGAGACCATTTAAAGAAGTTGACACAGCGTATCTCAACCTTGGCAACTTTAAGATGGGTGGACTTCAGCTCCCAGAATTCCTCTGGCTGGCTGGAGATTTCTGGGAGTTGAAGTCTGTCCAAGCACCAAGGTTGAGAAACACTAATCTAAAGCATTAAATATAAATACCAACTGCTTAAATTACGCTCATGAAACATTTGATATAGGTACAATGGAATTTCAGGATCTTTTACTGGTTAATAAATTGCAAACCATGCCAGTTAAACCTTTCAGACTCTCTTCAGAGGTAATGCTGGAAAATAGCAATAGCACTTAGATTTATATACTGCTTCATTGTGCTTTGCAGCCCCCTCTAGGTGGTTTACAGAGATGGCATTTTACACCCCCCCCCCCCAACAATCTGGGTCCTTGTTTTACTGACCTCAGAAGGATGGAAAGCTGAGTCAACCTTGAGACAGTCAGGATCGAACCTCTTGCAATGAGGACAATATACTACATTCTAACCACTGTGCCACCATGGCAAACTACATGGCATACTACATTGGGACCTCAGATCCCAAATGGCTCAGACCACGGACAATTCGGATGCCGACTGAAACATCCGCTAAATGTTTCACTCACGTCACGAACACATCCTCGGGTGCCAAATAAACACAGTCGCGGTGATTTCCCTGCTACAGTGATTTCACCTTCCACACCATTTTTTGTGTGCGCACGCATGCACAGTCAGTCTTGCTTCTGGTCACAACCACATCAGGTGCCAACCGAAGTCCTGGAACAGATTACAGTCAGCACCCTAGGTCCCACTGTAGCTTGTTTCTTAGTTTCCCCTTCTGTTTATTTATACCTTTACAATTTGAGATGATTGTCAGTGTTTACTTTTTAATGAAAAAATGAGTTTGGATTAGTTAGATCAGGCAGTCCTAAAGAAACTGATCACTGTGTATTATTTTTCCATCACAATTTTTCCATCTGTCCTTTCACCAGAACGCTTTTCTGCCAACCATGCCAGAAGACATGTTGGCTCAAGCTATGACGTGGAAATTAAAGGAAAAATTTCATTGGTATAGTGAGTATCAACCTTTGGAGGTATATGATGGGAAAGTCATGACGGATTTCTCCAGAGTATAGGTCTGAATAAACGTTGCTATTTTCCAGGAACATATTTTCATAAGTTATAGTAATTTCCATTTTTGTGAGGGTCTTCAAATGTCTTAGCTTTGTGACTTACATGATGATCTTTAAGAAAATGTCATAGGAATTTTGGGCATGGAGGAGAGAACTATGGACAAATTCACAGCCACAAAGAGAATGGGTAGTCATAAAAGACCATTTCATACAAGGGCAAGCTAAAGCATGTAAAATGGAAATTAAGCCTAAATGCAAGATAAAGGCATTACTGAGCTCCAAAACACAAACCTGCTCCGTTGAAACCAATTGTTTTCTGATCCTACATATCAACGCCATGTAAAAGATACAGTGATAATCTGCAAAATCGGTGCAATCCATCTCTGAAAGCAGCCAGCAAAATGTATTTTTAAAAGTAGTTTTCATCATGCAATATATAGAGTTGGTTGTTAAAGTGTTATTTTGCTTAGATGCAATTTTAATTGGAGAAAAATAGAAAAAATGCTTTCAGTCTTGCTGCTGTATTGATGTACAAAACATTTATCAGTTGCACTTGGTTTCTACAGAACTATGTATATACATTTCCCTGAATAGTTCTCCTATTTCTTCCTAAGAAATAAATGCTAAAGATTAATATGCAGCTTTCATATTTACTGTACTTCCATTTCATATGACATTGCTGTTTTTGAAGATTCAAAAAACAGACTATTCTATAATGATTGTCTCATTTAAGAGACTGTGGGTCATAATAAAACAATAAACACACACGAATAAAAGCATAGATTAAAAAGATTAAAGTACAAGGTTAAAAGGTACAAGTTAAAAGTAGAAACCAAAGTTAAAAAAATATTAATCTTGAAGATTTCACAGGCAATCTTTCTGGTAATTAGCTAAGAAAAGTATGGCATGTTATCTGCATCTTGAATGTCTTTTTTCCCTTTTGTTTTATATACCTTTTTTTACAATGTCATTAGCTTTTTGAAGTCTGATTATAATTATAAATCCTGAGAATAATTTAGAATTACTGACAGTATTTACTGATTTACTTTTTGCTTTCTTTATACAACCAGAATGTCCAAATGGTCATCCCTGTGTTATTGGAGAGGTAAGAAATGGAGAGGGAGGGGGAGATTGTTCTGCATTTATAATTGGCTTAGCTCTTATGTTTTCTTCAATATTATATATGTCTTAAGGCAACAGCCAATTAAGTCAAAATCATTACCATGATTAATAATTTAAAAAGGATATTCTAATCACATACTAGTTGGACTTAACTGAAATAGTGAAGAACTATTTTCATTCTCTGTTTTATAATATTTGCTTCCCCCCCCCCCCCAGTGTGGTCAACCTATGGAACGTAGTCGTTGTGCTGATTGTGGTGTTCCAATTGGAGGTGATAACCACAGGGCAGTGGCAAACTTCCAAAGAGCAAGGTTTGAATTTCAACTTCTTGGAATTTTATTTGTAAATGCTGATGAAAAGATCTGTCATTTATTGATCTTTTGTGTACACATATAATTTTCCTGCCTGGCAAAATGACATTGAATATCATCTATGGACTCCTAATGTCAGTTTTCATTCTGAGTAGCTCTAGCTAATTGTGATCCTACTATACCTAATCTCCTAATTTCTTTTTCGTCTGAAGTCAGTTCACCAGCATTTATAATGTGATGAAAAGGAATCACCCAAAGGGATAGATATAAATAGAGCCTTGAGTTCTTGGTGCTCTCTGAGCTTGGCTGTTGTCTTGCAGATATTTCATTACCCAAACTAGGTAACAACTGCAAAAAAATGTCTACAAGAAACCATCTGCAAGACAACGATCAAGGTCAGAGAACATCAAGGATGCCTCATTTCAACCCTGATCTACAAATATTGGAAAGGTTTTGAGTTCGTCGTTTTGAGGGTAGAAGTTGAAACAATTTATGTCCAGGATGTGAGGGGTCTGTAGATATTTACACAGCCCTCTTTTTGACTTGTGCAGTATACAGGTCCTCAGTGGAAGGCAGGTTGGTAGCAATGTTTTTTTTCCCCTGCCGTTCTAATAATCCGTTGAAGTCTGTGCTTGTCTTGTTTGGTTGCAGAGCCAAACCAGACAGTTATAGAGGTGCAGATGACCTGTCACACCTCATTATGAATTCAACAATATTAACATGAAGATCAGAAGATAATCTTGACTGATTAGGAGTTTCTATTGTGTCCCCTTTCTCCTGACATTTCTCTGTATCAGTGTATTCTATTCCCTCATGAACTATCCCATCCCATCCCTAAACAAAACGAACAAAATGTTTAAGATGCTTGCTAGGATTACGTCAGCAGTTGTAAAATGTATTAATTTTGTTTGCAGGTTCCTTAGAGAAAGTAAATATTGCTACAACTTTGTGTGTATTGCATAATATAAAGATAGTCCTCACTTAAAACCACAATTGAGTCCAAAATTATTGTTGTTAAGCAAGACAGTTAAGAGAGTTTTGCCCCACGTTACAACTTTTTTTGCCACAGTTGTTAAGTGAATCATTACAGTTAGTAACAAAGTTGTTAAGTGAATTTGGTTTCCCGTTGACTTCACTAGCCAAAATGTCACTAAAAGTGATCACATGACCCTGAGACATTGCAACCATAATAAATAGAAACCAGTTGCCAAGCATCCGAATTTTGATAATGTAATCATGAAAATGCTGCAGGGGTCGTAAGTGTGGAAATGGTCATAAGTCGCTTTTTTCCACCTTATGTTGTAACTTATGCTTGACTTATGCTGTTGTAACTTCGAATAGTCACTAAATGAATGGTGATAAGTTGAGGACTACCTTTATCTACCCAATTTTGGATGACAAATATTTAGTTATAATTGTAAATCATTGTAAAATAATTTTAAAATGTGCGAATTTCCATGATATCTTTGCAGCAATAGTGAGGACAAGACACAGACAGGCCACATACTTGGAGATCCTAGGAAAAGGGATCCAGTGATCACATCGGAGAGGGAGTTGTCTCCTGCTGTCCTAATTCTGATTCGCTTGCTTACTCATTTAGCATTGCTTCTGGGAGCCTCAAATGATGCCCAGGTATTTTGTTTCGCACAAAAATTACAACTTACCTGCTTCTTTCTGAAATGCATTATACATGAAGAGACAATGACTTATCTAAAATGAATGACGTGAAAAATCAGATTTTCTCAATATTATGAAAAGAAGTAATTATAGGTGCTAAGAATACAAGGCCATTATTCTGTATTTTCCCCAAAATAAGACCCAACTGGAAAATAAGCCCTAGCACGATTTGTCAGGACACTCATAATATAAGCCCTGCCCCAGTGGTGGGTTCTGGATCCCATTCAAACTAGTACAGTTGGAACGGGCCTGGCATAGTCTTACTGCTTCCGCGAGCCTCTGCAACACTCCAGCTGCTCAGCGAAGCACCGAAGACTTAAAAGACTGGTAAGGAGCTCAGGCGGGTGGGCCTTCCGAAGCACCGTACCGGAACAGTATCCAGTGCTCCGGGCAGGCTCTGGTAAGCCCATACTGGGGTGTACCACCTGCAACCCACCACTGCCCTGCTCCCAAAATAAGACCCAATTGAGATTGACAGCCAAACAGTTGCACTTAATACTGTATTTCCCCAAAAATAAAACCTAACTGGAAAACAAGGCCTAATGTGTCTTTTGGAGCAAAAATTAATATAAGACACAGTCTTTTTTTCTGGGAAACATGGGCAGTAGTCATGTTATAGTAATATAGTACTAATTATAAAGGAGAAACTTCATTAAACATAACTACAATTAGGTGTTTAATGATCATGGAGCGTAAGACACCCTGGGTATTGCCACTGTTCCATGAATGCTTCAAAGTTGCCATGAAGCGAAATGGAGATCATGATCTTCTAGGGCAGACTTTAAACTTGGCAACTTTAAGATGTGTACATCCAGAATTCTCCAGCATGTTTAGAGTTGCCAAGTTTGAAAAACCACTGCTCTGGATGAAGTCTTACAGTTTCCTTTCCCTCAGATACTTGTGCTTTACCTCTTCCACATTCATCTTATTTTCAAAAGCGGCCTGCATATTTCCATCTTATACCAGAATTAACTGCAAATGTGATTTGCTTAATCAAATCTGAAGTTAGCTATTCTCTGTAATTAGAGGCTGTAGGTAGCTATTATCCGACTTGCATTCTTGGCAAAAAGTATGCAATCTGAAATGTCTGGAGTGTTTTTGCTTTTGGTATGAGTGCTCATTGCCCATAGAGAAATATTTTATGTCTTTAATAACATGTTGAAAATAAAGTAATTTGCATTTCAGAACTCAGTGAAAAATGTGATCGTGAAGCATGTTCAGAATTATGTTTTTCATTCAATTCTAAAATACAGATTACTTTTGTTTCAGTGTGCTACTAAAAAAATATCAGTAATACTTCTCTGTGGGCAATGAGCACTAGCATAAAAAAAAAGGCATATTAGATTGCATACTCTTTGCCAAGAATGCAAGTCAGAGAACCAAGATGTTACACTGGCACTGGAAAACTCCATCTCCAGCTTAAATCCATCTCCAGCCATAGAGTTCGCTAGGTGATTCTCTATCAACCTACTTTTCAGTGTAGTTATTACAGGACAAAATGGAAGAGGGAGCCCTGTTCTATGACATTTTAAACTGTTCGGTAGAAAGATGGAATAGAAATCTTAACAAATCAAGAGGTTATCAAAAAAAGTAGTGCTTGATTGTGGTAGAAGAAAATTAAAGTCAAGAGAATCGTGGGTTCCCCGTATATAATAGTGATTTATTCATTTATTTTTAAGTTAAAGGGATATTATTAAAATATTTGCTTATGTGCCTAGCTTTGTGATTAAATGCTCATTCACAAGTCATGTAGACAAGAATTCTGAATAGTAGGTTCTGTTGTTCAGTCTCTCTTGCAGATCATAAAACCACAGGTTCAGGATCCAGTAAACTTCTTGCTGCAGCATATTAATAAAGACATTGAGCAGCTGATGAATACTCTTGGGAAGAGTGCTGATGAAACCACTAACGTCATCCATCTCATTCTATGTGACCTTTCCAAGGACCAACAGGCAGGACAATGTAAGGACAGCAGTTTGCTGAATATTGTTTATGTTTAAAGACTTACAATTGCAGAACATTTTTAATAATATACTTCAAAGGAACTGGGAGGACCAGTGACCAAGAGTGATTAAATGTTATACCCATGAGAAATCACTGCCAGTGAGTGGTTGCCCTACTTGGCTTTTAACCTGATTTCCTAGTCACACTCATTTCATTAAGGAATTTAGATGTGTTAGATAACTTAATATCTGTCCAAAAAGTCTCTGATTATATGTCTGCATAATCTGCGTGATAATGGTTGTGATAATAAACAACGGTTAGCAGGGGGAAATAATGGTGTATTAAACTCGCCCCATAACATTTTTTTTTACAACCCGGTAACTTGCATTCTTTGTTTTAAATCTTGAGTTCACTGAATTCCCATGTGGTTTCTTGTATAAGTTTGGAGAAATCACTTGCATCTGTAATTCAACTGGACATTGAAGTGTTTCACTGTAGAAAGAATGTGTAGTCCATACAGAACTCTTTGTAATATTCTCTTCTCACAATAGCAATATAAAGAAGAAAACAGGTTAATTTTATTTCAGAAAAATCTAGGAGTTTTTTCCCCCCTGAATCTAAGAAGCTAAATAACTGGCTAGTTGGGGACCAAATAAATGCAATAAATCTTTTGCAGGGCCAGTACATTTTAACAGCCAGCTTTCCAACAAAGAGCACAGAAACAAATGGGAAAAAAGTGTTGCATGCATCATTCAACTTAAATTAAAGGTAAAAAAAATGCTTGTGCCTCTGTCTGTCTGTCTCTGTCTCTCTACGTATACACACACACACACACACACACACACGAATTTAAAAGTAGGTTTTATATGCTCTAGAACGTATAAACAGGCTGAATTTAAAATTAAAGTAGGTTTTATATGCTCTGGAACATATAAACAATGACGCTGGGCAAAATGTAAGTTAGACATAAAAACTGTTTTTTCTTGGTGCTGTAGACACAAAGTCAGTTGGCAATACTATCTTGAGTCTATACATCATATTAATGGTATAATAAGGCTAGTAGTTGGGCCTCTATTGTCTATTAGCAATCTGTAACCTTAATTGCTAGAAAACAAGAAATTGCTGCTATCTTATCTTCCCCAATTATCTGAAAGAAGCAAGGTATTAATTAGTTCAGTTTAATGAATTAAGTATGCTTGTGAGATTTTGCTCATTGGTTTTTGAGTATACTTCCTGCCAAAGGGAGAGGGCTGACATATCCATCATTTTAACCTTCCCCCAATCCTATACTTAAGAACTAATATATACAGCCTTGCATAGAGGCAAATTCAACATCCCCATGGTAACTCTAGTGCTTGGGGTGAACTCCAGAAATTGTCTAGAGCTGGGTTCCAGATCACAAATAGACATGGAAGATAGTGTGACAGGTTCCCAAGAACCAAGATCAGCATATGGAGTTAATTCTGAGTAGTTTCCTTTATTGTTCTTCACCTATAGACAGAATTTTGCTAGACTAAAGCAACTATCTCCATAACTACAGATATTCTATATATCTGTAGAGTACTCCCTATACCAGGAAGGAGGGGTTTTTTACCCATCTTCCTGCCAACTAAACTTTACAATCTCTGCTGTCTGTTTGCCCTTTGGAAAACAGCCCCATGCTACGTTCCCCCAGATATTGAAACATTTTTTGTGTATCTACCTTATCATGGTTTTAGTTTCTTGGCTCGATCCAGAATTGTGGAAAACCTGACTTTTCATATAGCTCTTATCAAAACAGAGACGCATTTCAAAATTATGAGACGCATTTCAAAACCACACTTTTGAACTGTAGCTTTTAAGAAATTACCATTCAGCTTTTGAAAACTCAGTATATTTGAATTAAGAAAATAACCAAGGTCAGTCAATCAGGTGTTCATTACAGCTGTACAGATTCCTGGGCAGTGGTGAAATGCATTTTTTTTACTACCCGTTCTGTGGGTGTGGCTTGGTGGTGGGGTCCTATGACTGAGTGGGCATGGCCAACTTGATGTCACTCATGGCCACGCCTTCTCAGTCACATGCCTCCACCACCGCCAAGCTATGCCTACAGAACCTGGTAGGAAAAAGTGTGTATGAGTCCATTCACAGCAGAGCTGCTGCTCCCTTTATGGTCTCCCCCGCCCCCCCCTCCCGGGGACTATCTTAAAGGGACAGGCTGCAGCAGCTCTGCTGTGAACAGAGGAAGAAACGTTTGGATTGTCTCTGCTGCGTTTAACGTTGAATTCTGTGGCAGAGACAATCTGAATGTTTCTTCCTCTGTTCACAGCAGAACTGCTCCTCCCTTTATGGTTGCCCCAGCCCCCTCCCTCCCTGGGTCTACCTTAAAGGGACAGGCTGCAGCAGCTCTGTTGTGAATGGAGGGAGAAATGTCCAGATTGGGTGGGCGGGTTGAGCGGCCGGAAGAGGTGAGCAGCGACAGGCGACCAGGCGGGCATGGGCAGGGACATCAGGGATTTTTGCTACCAGTTTGGAGAACTGATGCCAATTGTCCCTGCCAGTTTGGCCAAACCAGGAGGATTTCACCCCTGTTCCTGAGTGAATGCTATGATTCTAATAATTGCTATTAAAAAGTTAGCAATAGCAATAGCAGTTAGACTTATATACCACTTCATAGGGCTTTCAGCCCTCTCTAAGCAGTTTACAGAGTCAGCATATCGCCCCCACAGTCTGGGACCTCATTTCACCCACCTCGGAAGGCTGGAAGGCTGAGTCAACCTTGAGCCGGTGATATTAGAACCGCTGAGCTGCAGATAACAGTCAGCTGAAGTGGCCTGCAGTACTGCACCCTAACCACTGCGCCACCTCGGCTCTATGACTCTATAAAGTTATTTTTATGCACTCTGTTTTTATGATGCCTCTCACACTTTCTGTTCTCTCACGTGCCATGTTTTCTAAGCAGGCTTTGGATGAAGCACTTCAGGACTTGAATAAACAAATCAGTGAAGATGAAAGACTTTCTTCCAACCCTGTAGTGAAAATTATTTACGGGGACCCTGCAGTCTTCCTGTCCCGTCTTCCTAAAGACAGTGCTATACACTCCTCTCGGATATGGAGTTTCAAGAAGAGGATCTCAGTCGAGC
Source organism: Thamnophis elegans (assembly GCF_009769535.1). Taxonomy (NCBI): domain Eukaryota; kingdom Metazoa; phylum Chordata; class Lepidosauria; order Squamata; family Natricidae; genus Thamnophis; species Thamnophis elegans. The sequence continues at coordinate 46,753,829 of NC_045542.1, read as the reverse complement.
ACCTGGCTCATATTGTCCAACAGAAAGGTGGCAAGGATGTTGTACCCATCTTGCAGAAATTTTTGCAAAAGGTGAGCATGCCAATATCTTTGCCAGTGGTCATGTCCTGGGATTTGTGAAACAGAAGATATGCAGTGCTGAAACCTAGTTGTCAAGCTGCTTGTCCTAATTAATTGTCCAACACAAAAATTTGTGTCTGACTTCTCTTTTTGCTTGAGTTTTATTAATGTAACCACTTTGATCTAGGAGCAGAAATTCTTTTGTCAGCTGCTTGTCAAAAGCTGAGCTACATCAAACCGCGCAGAAACTTTGAAATATTAACATCACAGCTGGAACATAAGGAACCTCTGTGCTGGTGTTTCTATAGCGCTGTCATCCAGAGACCCAAATCTGTTCTAAACTTTAAAAGTGCCGAGTCCTGTCAGATTTAAATCAGGCTAGTTTTTTTTAAGTGCATGCTTGCACATGTGAAATTAATAATGAAACTTAATGGTGGGGCAAATACATGGTTGCTTGATCATTTAGTTGCTAATCTAGTTGCTTTCGGGATCCTTTGGATCATGTGCTTACTGCACAGAAATCAGTTGCTTTGTCCTTGTAGCAGGAATGGGCAGGAATAAACTAAATCACAGAATTATTTCTTGTAACAAATGTGGTGGTGGGAGAAATTATTGTTGCTTTGTTTTCTATTAGGAGGGGAAATGACATGTTAATTGCATGTGAATCTCTGTTGTGTGCCTCAAGCGTACAGTTGAAAATAAATCAGCAGTCTTGGGTACTATCTTTTAGTAGAAAGAAAAGAAAAGAAAAAAGAAAGGTGGAAGGAAGGAAGAAAGAAAAAAGAAAGCTCTTTCTTGAGAGTGGGGATCAACATCAGAATAATATTGCATTATTAAAGTCAAATCAATATAAAAATTACTGCTGAGGAGATTTATTCACAAACATTGCAAATTCTCCAGTGCCCATCTTAATGCTGTCCAAACCCATGCAGAGTTGCTTGAACATGGGGTTGGACTAGAGGACCTCTACATTTCCTTCCAGCCCTGTTATTCTATGTTCAGAAGGTTTTTTAATTCACTTGTTCTCAACTACATTAAAGTGCAATGTGCATCTTCTGGCTAAAAAAAAAATTCCAATCTGAAAGGAAGGGTTGAGTGCTGGGTTGCCAGTTGACTGCTTTCCCAAAAGTAGAATAAGGATAGAAAGAGGAACAATCAGTATTTGTTTTGATGAAGTGTAAAAGCGAACAAGTTTATGTCTGAAATACTACATTTGTTGATGATGCAGTAGCTAGATTGTTTATAATTGGGTAATGGTCAACAGTACTACTTTTCCAGCTTCATGGGTAAGTTTTTTCAGAACAGAAAGTGAATATCTATTTATATTGATTTAATATAATTTGTTAATACTGATGCAATCTTATCCATGTGCAAAATGAGGAGCACATGCCTCCCAATATTGTCCTACTTTTGAGAGAACCAGATTTCATGTATGTTTATGTGTGAGTATGTAAACTAAATGTATACAAACTGAATATATAAAGCATATATGGTGTTCTTTCAAGGACAGTTGCCTTGTATTCATTCTTAAAGACTCGGCTTCTGCTTTCTGAATTGACCTTTTCTGCTCCATTTTTAGGAAGCTGAATTGAGGCAGGTGAAATTTCTGCCAGAAATTCTTGCTCTGCAGAAAGACTTGGTGAAGAGATTTCAGAACATCTCAGAAATTGAGCATCGTACAATTGAAGATTTTCTCAGCAGTTTTCCCTCGGGTGAGATTCTCCCTTTCTCTCTGGTTAGATAGCAAAGCATAAGAGCATTAAAGTATTTACTTAACTACCAAGCAAATTTAGAAAACAAAGGTGTTTAGCTAATTGTATTAATCTGTGCAAAGTCTGTGCTTGGTAAACATTTGCAAGCCTTAGTGAGGAAAGGAAAGGAAGATGGGATCAATCACACCCTCTTTCTTAACCAATTTCATTGTATACATGATGTATAATGACAATAAAGGCTTTTATTATTATTTCTACATGCAAAAAAGCCAGTTGTTCTGAGCTTCCTTCTTTTTGGAGAAAAGGGATGTTTTGATACGGATACAATAGCAATAGCACTTAGACTTATATACCGCTTCAAAGTGCTTTACAGCCCTCTCTAAGTGGTTTACAGAGTCAGCCTTTTGCCTCCAACAATCTGGGTCCCCATTTTACCCACCTTGGAAGGATGGAAGGCTGAGTCAATCTTGAGCGTCCCCTTCTTCCTTCTACATGGAAGACAGCTCTTGAGGGCCTCCCGGAGCTGGAATCACAGAAAGGGCTGCCCTTGCCAGAAGCCTCCCTGCTGACCCCAACTGCCCTTTTGAAGGTTTAAGGAAGGAAACAGTCTGGCTTTTGGGCCAATGATGCCCTGTATTTTTTTTTTTAACAACTTGATTCCTGGCACAAATCATTTAAATTTGCCTTTTCTTCATTTCCTTGTTCTGTGATACTACATCACCAGGACTGATGCAACCTAGATCTAACAAAATTAGTATTTTGAAAATTCTCATCCAGTGTGGGGACTAGGTGCATAAATCTCTCCTCTCCATTTGGCAGTACTTCCCTTTTAGAACTAGATATTTAATGAGAGCCGAAGGGCTGCCGGCTGAGAGGAGTGGAACTCCTCTGTTGGGCTCCAAAACTGGAGCACAGATCCTGAGGGTCTTGACCTCCACTTCTGCAGTTCTTTGGAGAAGTTCTCTTCCCTGCATGAAAGGGAAGGGAACTCTTCTAAAGGGCTGCAGAAACAGGTCAGATCTCAAAGGTCTGTAGCTCCTTGAAGAAGTTCTCCTCTGTGCATAGAAGGGAGGGTGACTCCTCCAAAGAGCTACCAAAACAGAGGTTATCTATTGAGGATCTCAAACGAGTTCCCCCTTTGCACACAGAGGCAACCCCAAACTCTGATAGGGTGGAGAAATGAAGCTCAGATCCTGAAGATCCCAATTTTGTTCCTGCAGCCAGCCAGAGCAGTTCTCTTCTGCATATGGAAGGAAAATGATTCTCCTGTGTGCTGCTCCGGGAATCCAATCATGGGTTAACTTAGCCTTCTAGCCTTGAGACTGAGTATGCAAATTTCAAAGTCACGCCTCCTCTGACTGGACTTCCGTTTCCTTCCAGTTCTATTACTCAGTCCAAAGCCTACGAGACTTATTTTCAATTCTCTCTTGATTAATTGCTAATTTTCAAGGTTAATGCTGGATTTACTTGGTTTTCACTGTGGATTTCTTGCTGGATTGGAGGTAAGGCGGCAGATTTCTGCCAGCCGATTCCTCCCTCGCTATTTCCCTTGAAGGGATATCGGATTGCTACAGCTGGAGTGGGGCGTTCTTGCCGTTGGCAAACGGCTTCTCCGCCTGTCCTCCCTTAACTTCAGCGCGCAAGGAAGCTGAGTCTCCCAGCGCTGCCTTCCACGCCGGATAGCACCCGCCTGCGAGCGCGGTCAGATCCGAGGCTGTGGCTTGTCGGAGCGGTTCTTCCCCTCCTCCCCGCCTCCCTCCTTTGTGCCCTCGCTGGAGCGGCTGCCGGAGGATTACATGGATCGGCTGTTTGGGAATTTCCCCTGCTGTTTCTTTGAATTTCGCGCCTTTGATGCCGGTTGCCTTATTTGGAAGCGTTTTCACGCATGCGCAATTAATGCCTGGGATGAGAAGGCAAAATTTGCCCGCGCGCTTGAGTTTGCGCACTGATTCCGCCCCTCCCCTTTCCCTCACTCGAGTTTGCTGACTCAGGAAGGAGGTCGCTTGTCTTGGTCTCTGCTTCCACGTGGCGTTCTTGGCGAGTGCTTTCAATTGCATTCCTTTGTTTCGCTGATTGAGCTCTTTCAGATTCATATCATGGCTG